>NC_065576.1:23979698-24600769 GCF_937616625.2 Mercurialis annua
TTTAAGCAAAACGTTTAAAACGTTACGAAACAAATCCAAACGTTTCCCCTTTTTAGCGATTTAAGCCAAACGTTTACAAACGTTACAAAACAAATCCAAACGTTTCATATTTTTAGCAATTTAAGCCAAACGTTTACAAACGTTACGAAACAAAACCAAGCGTTTCACCTTTTTAGAAATTTAAACCAAACGTTTACAAACGTAAGGAAACAAATTCAAGCGTTTCACCTTTTTAGCAATTTAAGCCAAACTTTTACAAACGTTATGAAACATATCCAAACGTTGCACCTTTTTAGCGATTTAAGCCAAACGTTTACAAACGTTACGAAACAAATCCAAACGTTTCACCTTTTTAGCGATTTAAGCCAAATGTTTACAAACGTTACAAAACAAATCCAAGCGTTTTACCGTTTTAGCGATTTACGCCAAATGTTTACAAACGTTACGAAACAAATCCAAAAGTTTCACCTTTTCACCGATTTAAGCCAAACATTTACAAACGTTACGAAACAAATCCAAACTATTCACCTTTTTAGCGATTTAAGCCAAACGTTTACAAACATTACGAAATAAAACAGGACCTTTCACCTTTTTTGTGATTTAAGCCAAAAGTTTACAGACATTACGAAACGAAACCTAATGTTTAAAACGTTACGAAACAAATCCAAGCGTTTCCCCTTTTTAGCAATTTAAGCCAGACATTTATAAACGTTGCAAAACAAATCTAAACGATTCACCTTTTGAGCGATTTAAGCCAAATGTTTACAACCATTACGAAACGAAATCAAGCGTTTCACCTTTTTAGCAATTTAAGACAAACGTTTACAAACATTACGATACAAATCCAAGAGTTTCACCTTTTTAGCAATTTAAGTCAAATGTTTACAAACGTTCCGAAACAAATCCTAGCGTTTCACCTTTTCAGTAGTTTAAGCCAAACGTATACAAACGTTCCTAAACAAATCCAAGTATTTCACCAATTTTGGAATATAAGCCAAACGTTTACAAACGTTACGAAACAAATCCAAACGTTTAACCTTTTTAGCGATTTAAGCCTAATGTTTACAAATGTAACGAAACAAAACCAAACATTTCTCCTTTTTAGCAATTTAAGACAAACGTTACGAAACAAATCCAAATGTTTCACCTTTTTAGCGATTTATGCCAAACGTTTTACCTTTTATGCGATTTAAGCAAAACGTTTACAAACGTTACGAAACAAATCCAAACGTTTCCCCTATTTAGCGATTTAAGTTAAACGTTTACAAACGTTACGAAACAAATCCAAACGTTTCACCTTATTAGCGATTTAAGCCAAACATTTTCAAACATTACGAAACTAATCCAAACGTTTAAAATGTTACGAAACCCTTTTTAGCAATTTAAGCCAAACTATTACAAACGTTACGAAACAAATCCAAACGATTCACCATTTTAGCGATTTAAAACAAACGTTTACAAACGTTACGAAACATATCCAAACGTTTCACCTTTTTAGCGATTTAAGCCAAACGTTTACAAACGTTACGAAACAAATCCAAACATTGCGAAACAAAACCAAACGTTTACAAACTTCACGAAACAAATCCAATCGTTTCACCTTTTTAGCAATTTAAGCCAAACGTTTGCAAACATTACAAAACAAAACCAAGCGTTTTACGTTTTTAGAAATTTAAACCAAACGTTTACAAACGTTACGAAACAAATCCAAGCGTTTCACCTTTTTAGCAATTTAAGCAAAACGTTTACAAACGTTACGAAACAAATCCAAACGTTTCACCTTTTTAGCTATTTAAGTCGAATGTTTACAAACGTTACGAAACGAAACCAAATGTTTCACCTTTGTAGCGACTTAAGACAAACGTTTACAAACGTTACGAAATAAATCCAAAAGTTTTCCCATTTTAGTGATTTAAGCCAAACGTTTAAAACGTTACGAAACAAATCCAAACGTTTCACCTTTTTAGCGATTTAAGCCAAACGTTTACAAATGTTACAAAACAAATCCAAAACGTTTTATATTTTTAGCAATTTAAGCAAAACGTTTACAAACGTTACGAAACAAAACCAAGTGTTTCACCTTTTTAGAAATTTAAACTAAACGTTTACAAACGTAAGGAAACAAATTCAAGCGTTTCACCTTTTTAGCAATTCAAGCAAAACGTTTACAAACGTTACGAAACAAATCCAAGCGTTTCACCTTTTTAGCGATTGAAGCCAAACGTTTACAAACGTTACGAAGCAAATCCAAACGTTTCGCCTTTTTAGCGATATAAGCCAAACATTACAAACGTTACGAGACAAAACCAAGCTTTTTACCTTTTTAGCAATTTAAGCCAAACATTTACAAACGTTACGAAACAAATCCAAGAGGTTCACCTTTTTAGCAATTTAAGTAAAACGTTTAGAAACGTTCCGAAACAAATCCAAGTGTTTCACCTTTTTAGTAATTTAAGTCAAACGTTTAAAAACGTTACGAAACAAATCCAAGTGTTTCACCTTTTTAGTAATTTAAGTCAAATGTTTAAAAACGTTACGAAACAAATCCAAGTGTTTGACCTTTTTTGAAATATAAGCCAAACGGTTACAAACGTTAGAAACAAATCCAAACGTTTCGCCTTTTTATCGATTTAAGCCTAACGTTTACAAATGTTACAAAACAAAACCAAATATTTCACCTTTTTAGCAATTTAAGACAAACGTTACGAAACAAATCAAAACGTTTCACCTTTTTAGCGATTTAGGCCAAACGTTTTACCTTTTCTGCGATTTAAGCCAAACGTTTACAAACGGTACGAAACAAATCCAAACGTTTTACCTTTTATGCGATTTAAGCCAAACGTTTACAAATGTTACGAAACAAATCCAAACGTTTCCCCTTTTTAGCGATTTAAGCCAAACGTTTACAAACGTTACGAAACAAATCCAAACATTTCATCTTTTTAGCGCTTTAAGCCAAACGTTTACAAATGTTATGAAACTAATCCCAACGTTTAAAACGTTACGAAAACTTTTTAGCAATTTAAGCCAAACTTTTACAAACGTTACAAAACAAATACAAACGTTTCATCTGTTTAGCGATTTAAACAAACGTTTATAAACGTTACGAAACATATCCAAACGTTTAAAACGTTACAAAACCCTTTTTAGCAATTATAAACCAAACTTTTACAAACGTTGCGAAACAAATCCAAACGTTTCACCTTTTTGGCGATTTAAAATAAATGTTTACAAACGTTACGAAACATATCCAAACATTTCACCTTTTTAGCGATATAAGCCAAACATGTACAAACGTTACGAAACAAATCCAAACATTACGAAACAAAACCAAACGTTTACAAACTTCACGAAACAAATCCAAGCGTTTCACATTTTTAGCAATTTAAGCCAAACGTTTACAAACATTGCAAAACAAATCCAAGCATTTAACCTTTTTAGCAATTTAAACTAAACGTTTACAAACGTTACGAAACAAATCCAAGTGTTTGACCTTTTTTAGCAATTTAAGCCAAACCTTTACAAACGTTACGAAACAAATCCAAACATTTCACCTTTTTAATGATTTAAGCCAAACGTTTACAAACGTTACGAAACTAATCCCAACGTTTAAAACGTTACGAAACCCTTATTAGCAATATAAGCCAAACTTTTACAAACGTTACGAAACAAATCCAAACGTTTCACCTTTTTAGCGATTTAAACAAACGTTTACAAACGTAACGAAACATATCCAAACGTTTCACCTTTTCAGTGATTTAAGCCAAACGTTTACAAACGTTACGATACAAATCCAAACATTACGAAACAAAACCAATTGTTTACAAACTTCACGAAACAAATCCAAGCGTTTCACCTTTTAAGCAATTTAAGCCAAACGTTTGCAAACATTACAAAACAAATCCAAGCGTTTAACCTTTTTAGCAATTTAAACCAAACGTTTACAAACGCTACGAAACAAATCCAAACGTTTCACCTTTTTAGCAATTTAAGACAAACGTTACGAAACAAATCCAAACGTTTCACCTTTTTAGTGATTTAAGCCAAACGTTTTACCTTTTTAGCGATTTAAGCCAAACGTTTACAAACGTTACGAAACAAATCCAAACGTTTCATCTTATTAGCGATTTAAAAAAAACCTTTACAAATGTTACGAAACAAATCCAAACGTTTAACCTTTTTAGCGATTTAAGCCAAACGTTTACAAACGTTACGAAACAAATCCAAACATTACGAAACAAATCCAAGCGTTTCACCTTTTTAGCAATTTAAGCCAAACGTTTACAAACGTTACAAAACAAATCCAAGCGTTTCACCTTTCTAGCAATTTAAACAAAACATTTACAAATGTAACGAAACCAATCCAACTGTTTCACCTTTTTAGCGATTTAAGCCGAACGATTACAAACGTTACGAAACAAATCTAAATGTTTCACCTTTTTAGCGATTTAAGTCAAACGTTTAGAAACGTTCCGAAACAAATCCAAGTGTTTCACCTTTTTAGTAATTTAAGTCAAACGTTTAAAAACGTTACGAAACAAATCCAAGTGTTTCACCTTTTTTGAAATACAAGCCAAACGTTTACAAACGTTATGAAACAAATCCAAACATTTCGCCTTTTTAGCGATTTAAACCTAACGTTTACAAATGTTACAAAACAAAACCAAACATTTCACCTTTTTAGCAATTTAAGACAAACGTTACGAAACAAATCAAAACGTTTCACCTTTTTAGCGATTTAAGCCAAACGTTTTCCCTTTTATGCGATTTAAGCCAAACGTTTACAAACGTTACGAAACAAATCCACACGTTTTACCTTTTATGCGATTTAAGCCAAACGTTTACAAACGTTACGAAACAAATCCAAACGTTTCCCCTTTTTAGCGATTTAAGCCAAACGTTTACAAACGTTACGAAACAAATCCAAACATTTCACCTTTTTAGCGATTTAAGCCAAACGTTTACAAACGTTACGAAACTAATCCCAACGTTTAAAACGTTACGAAACTTTTTTAGCGATTTAAACCAAACTTTTACAAACGTTGCGAAACAAATCCAAACGTTTCACCTTTTTAGCGATTTAAAACAAACGTTTACAAACGCTACGAAACATATCCAAGCCTTTCACCTTTTTAGCGATATAAGCCAAACATGTACAAACGTTACGAAATAAATCCAAACACTACGAAACAAAACGAAACGTTTACAAACTTCTCAAAACAAAATCCAAGCATTTCACATTTTTAGCAATTTAAGCCAAACGTTTACAAACATTGCAAAACAAGTCCAAGCATTTAACCTTTTTAGCAATTTAAGCAAAACGTTTACAAACGTTGCGAAAGAAATCCAAACGTTTCACCTTTTTAGCGATTTAAGCCGAACGTTTACAAACGTTACGAAACAAAACCAAACGTTTCACCTTTGTAGCGACATAAGACAAACGTTTACAAATGTTACGAAATAAATCCAAACGTTTTCCCATTTTAGTGATTTAAGCCAAACGTTTAAAACATTACGAAACAAATCCAAACGTTTCGCCTTTTTAGCGATTTATGCCAAACGTTTACAAACGTTACAAAACAAATCCAAACGTTTCATATTTTTAGCAATTTAAGCCAAACGTTTACAAACGTTACGAAACAAAACCTAGCGTTTCACCTTTTTAGAAACTTCAACCAAACGTTTACAAACGTAAGGAAACAAATTCAAGGGTTTCATCTTTTTAGCAATTTAAGCCAAACGTTTACAAACGTTACGAAACAAATCCAAGTGTTTCACCTTTTTAGCGATTGAAACCAAACGTTTACAAACGTTACGAAGCAAATCCAAACGTTTCACCTTTTTAGCGATTTAAGCCAAACATTTACAAACGTTATGAAACAAAACCAAACGTTTAAAACGTTAGTAAACCGATCCAAACGTTTCATATTTTAGCGATTTAAGCCAAACCTTTACAAACATTACGAAACAAAACCAGGCGTTTTACCTTTTTAGCAATTTAAGCCTAACGTTTACAAACGTTACGAAAC
Source organism: Mercurialis annua (assembly GCF_937616625.2). Lineage (NCBI taxonomy): Eukaryota > Viridiplantae > Streptophyta > Magnoliopsida > Malpighiales > Euphorbiaceae > Mercurialis > Mercurialis annua. The sequence goes on from NC_065576.1 coordinate 23,985,728, forward strand.
AAATCCAAGAGTTTCACCTTTTTAGCAATTTAAGTCAAACGTTTAGAAACATTCCGAAACAAATCCAAGCATTTCACCTTTTTAGTAATTTAAGCCAATTGTTTACAAACGTTACGAAACAAATCCAAGTGTTTCACCTTTTTCGGAATATAAGCCAAACGTTTACAAATGTTACGAAACAAATCCAAACGTTTCACCTTGTTAGCGATTTAAGCCTAACGTTTACAAATGTTACAAAACAAAACCAAACATTTCACCTTTTTAGCAATTTCAGACGGACGTTACGAAACAAATCCAAACGTTTTACCTTTTTAGCGATTTAAGCCAAACGTTTTACCTTTTATGTGATTTAAGCCAAACATTTACAAACGTTACGAAACAAATCCAAACGTTTCCCCTTTTTAGCGATTTAAGCCAAACCTTTACAAACGTTACGAAACAAATCCAAACATTTTACCTTTTTAGCGATTTAAGCCAAACGTTTACAAACGTTACGAAACTAATCCCAACGTTTAAAACGTTACGAAACCCTTATTATCAATTTAAGCCAAACTTTTACAAACGTTACGAAACAAATCCAAATGTTTCACCTTTTTAGCGATTTAAACAAACGTTTACAAACGTTACGAAACATATCCAAACGTTTCACCTTTTCAGTGATTTAAGCCAAACGTACAAACGTTACGATACAAATCCAAACATTACGAAACAAAACCAAATGTTTACAAACTTCACGAAACAATTCCAAGCGTTTCACCTTTTAAGCAATATAAGCCAAACGTTTGCAAACATTACAAAACAAATCCAAGCGTTTAACCTTTTTAGCAATTTAAACCAAACGCTTACAAACGCTACGAAACAAATTCAAACGTTTCACCTTTTTAGCAATTTAAGACAAACGTTACGAAACAAATCCAAACGTTTCACCTTTTTAGTGATTTAAGCCAAACGTTTTACCTTTTTAGCGATTTAAGCCAAACGTTTACAAACGTTACGAAACAAATCCAAACGTTTCATCTTATTAGCGATTTAAAAAAAACCTTTACAAACGTTACAAAACAAATCCAAACGTTTAACGTTTTTAGCGATTTAAGCCAAACTTTTACAAATGTTACGAAACAAATCCAAACATTACGAAACAAATCCAAGCGTTTCACCTTTTTAGCAATTTAAGCCAAACGTTTACAAACGTTACAAAACAAATTCGAGCATTTCACCTTTCTAGCAATTTAAGCAAAACATTTACAAATGTAACGAAACAAATCCAACTGTTTCACCTTTTTAGCGATTTAAGCGGAACGTTTACAAACGTTACGAAACAAATCTAAATGTTTCACCTTTTTAGCAATTTAAGTCAAACGTTTAGAAACGTTCCGAAACAAATCCAAGTGTTTCACCTTTTTAGTAATTTAAGTCAAACGTTTAAAAACGTTACGAAACAAATCCAAGTGTTTCACGTTTTTTGAAATAGAAGCCAAACGTTTACAAACGTTACGAAACATATCCAAACGTTTCACCTTTTTAGCGATTTAAGCCTAACGTTTACAAATGTTACAAATCAAAACCAAACATTTCACCTTTTTAGCAATTTAAGAAAAACGTTACGAAACAAATCAAAACGTTTCACCTTTTTAGCGATTTAAGCCAAACGTTTTACCTTTTATGCATTTTAAGCCAAACGTTTACAAACGTTACGAAACAAATCCAAACGTTTTACCTTTTATGCGATTTAAGCCAAACGTTTACAAAGTTTACGAAACAAATACAAACGTTTCCCCTTTTTAGCGATTTAAGCCAAACGTTTACAAACGTTACGAAACAAATCCAGACATTTCACCTTTTTAGCGATTTAAGCCAAACATTTACAAACGTTACGAAACTAATCCCAACGTTTAAAATGTTACGAAACCTTTTTAGCAATTTAAGCCAAACTTTTACAAACGTTCTGAAACAAATCCAAACGTTTCACCTTTTTAGCGATTTAAACAAACGTTTACAAACGTTACGAAACATATCCAAACGTTTAAAACGTTACGAAACCCTTTTTTGCAATTTGAGCCAAACTTTTACAAACGTTACGAAACAAATCCAAACGTTTCACCTTTTTAGCGATTTAAGCCAAACGTTTTACCTTTTATGTGATTTAAGCCAAACATTTACAAACAAATCCAAACGTTTCACCTTTTTAGCGATTTAAACAAACGTTTACAAACGTTACGAAACATATCCAAACGTTTAAAACGTTACGAAACCCTTTTTTGCAATTTGAGCCAAACTTTTACAAACGTTTCGAAACAAATCCAAACGTTTCACCTTTTTAGCGATTTAAAACAAACGTTTACAAACGTTATGAAACATATCCAAACGTTTCACCTTTTTAGCGATATAAGCCAAACATGTACAAACGTTACGAAACAAATCCAAACACTACGAAACAAAACAAAACGTTTACAAACTTCGCGAAACAAATCCAAGCGTTTCATCTTTTTAGCAATTTAAGCCAAACGTTTACAAACATTGCAAAACAAATCCAAGCATTTAACCTTTTTAGAAATTTAAACTAAACGTTTACAAACGTTACGAAACAAATCCAAGCGTTTCACCTTTTTTAGCAATTTAAGCAAAACGTTTACAAACGTTGCGAAACAAATCCAAACATTCCACCTTTTTAGCGATTTAAGCCGAACGTCTACAAACGTTACGAAACAAAACCAAACGTTTCACCTTTGTAGCGACATAAGACAAACGTTTACAAACATTACGAAATAAATCCAAACGTTTTCCCATTTTAGTGATTTAAGCCAAACGTTTAAAACGTTACGAAACAAATCCAAACGTTTCACCTTTTTAGCGATTTAAGCCAAACGTTTACAAACATTACGAAATAAATCCAAACGTTTTCCCATTTTAGTGATTTAAGCCAAACGTTTAAAACGTTACGAAACAAATCCAAACGTTTCACCTTTTTAGCGATTTAAGCCAAACGTTTACAAACGTTACAAAAAAAATCCAAACGTTTCATATTTAGCCAAACGTTTACAAACGTTACGAAACAAAACCTAGCGTTTCACCTTTTTAGAAATTTCAACCAAACGTTTACAAACGTTACGAAACAAATCCAAGCGTTTCACCTTTTTAGCGATTGATACCAAATGTTTACAAACGTTACGAAGCAAATCCAAACGTTTCACCTTTTTAGCGATTTAAGCCAAACATTTACAAACATTACGAAACAAAACCAAACGTTTAAAATGTTATTAAACCAATCCAAACGTTTCATATTTTAGCGATTTAAGCCAAACCTTTACAAACATTACGAAACAAAACCAAGCGCTTTACCTTTTTAGCAATTTAAGCCAAACGTGTACAAACGTTACGAAAAAAATCCAAGAGTTTCACCTTTTTAGCAATTTAAGTCAAACAATTAGAAACGTTCCGAAACAAATCCAAGCGTTTCACCTTTTTAGTAATTTAAGCCAAACATTTACAAAGTGTTACGAAACAAATCCAAGTGTTTCACCTTTTTCGGAATATAAGCCAAACGTTTACAGACGTTACGAAATAAATCCAAACGTTTCACCTTTTTAGTATTTAAAGCCTAACGTTTACAAACGTTACGAAACAAATCCAAGTGTTTCACCTTTTTAGGAATATAAGCCAGACGTTTACAAACGTTACGAAACAAATCCAAACGTTTCACCTTTTTAGCGATTTAAGCCTAACGTTTACAAATGTTACGAAACAAAACAAAACATTTCACCTTTTTCGGAATATAAGCCAAATGTTTACAAATGTTCCGAAACAAATCCAAGCGCTTCACCTTTTTAGTAATGTAAGCCAAACGTTTACAAACGTTACAAAACAAATCCAAGTGTTTCACCTTTTTAGGAATATAAGCCAAACGTTTACAAACGTTACGAAATAAATCCAAACGTTTCACCTTTTTAGCGATTTAAGCCTAACGTTTACAAATGTTACGAAACAAAACCAAACATTTCACCTTTTTAGCAATTTAAGACAAACGTTACGAAACAAATCCAAACGTTTCACCTTTTTAGTGATTTAAGCCAAACGTTTTACCTTTATAGCGATTTAAACCAAACGTTTATAAACGTTACGAAACAAATCCAAACGTTTCCCCTTTTTAGCGATTTAAGCTAAACGTTTACAAACGTTACAAAACAAATCCAAACGTTTCATCTTATTAGAGATTTAAAAAAAACCTTTACAAACGTTACGAAACAAATCCAAACGTTTGACCTTTTTAGCGATTTAAGTCAAACGTTTACAAACGTTAAAAACAAATCCAAACATTACGGAATAAATCCAAACGTTTCACCTTTTTAGCAAAATAAGCCAAACGTTTACAAACGTTACAAAACAAATCCGAGTGTTTCACGTTTCTAGCAATTTAAGCAAAACGTTTACAAATGTAACAAAACAAATCCAACTGTTTCACCTTTTTAGCGATTTAAGCCGAACGTTTAAAAACGTTACGAAACAAATCTAAATGTTTCGCCTTTCTAGCGATTTAAGTCAAACGTTTAGAAACCTTCTGAAACAAATCCAAGTGTTTCACCTTTTTATTAATTTAAGTCAAACGTTTAAAAACGTTACGAAACAAATCCAAGTGTTTCACCTTTTTTTAAATATAAGCCAAAAGTTTACAAACGTTACGAAAAAAATCCAAACGTTTCACCTTTTTAGCGATTTAAGCCTAACGTTTACAAATGTTACAAAACAAAACCAAACATTTCACCTTTTTAGCAATTTAAGACAAACATTACGAAACAAATCTAAAACGTTTCACCTTTTTAGCGATTTAAGCCAAACGTTTTACCTTTTATGCGATTTAAGCCAAACGTTTACAAACGTTACGAAAAAATCCAAGCGATTCACCGTTTTAGCGACTTAAGCCTAACATTTACAAATATTACGAAACAAAACTAAACATTTTACCTTCTTATCAATTTAAGACAAACGTCACGAAACAAATCCAAACGTTACACCTTTATAGCGATTTAAGCCAAACATTTCGCCTTTTTAGCGATTTAAGCCAAACGTTCTGAAACAAATCCAAGAGTTTCCCCTTTTTAAAAATATAAGCCAAACGTTTACAAACGTTACGAAATAAATCCAAGCGTTTCACCTTTTAGGATTATAAGCCAAACATTTACAAACGCTACGAAACAAATCCAAACGTTTCACCTTTTTAGCGACTTAAGCCTAACATTTACAAACGTTAAAAAACTAATCCAACTGTTAAAACGTTATGAAACCCTTTTTACCAATTTAAGCCAAACTTTTACAAACGGTATTAAACAAATCCAAACGTTTCACCTTTTTAGCAACTTAAGCCTAATGTTTACAAATGTTACGAAACAAAACCAAACATTTCACCTTCTTAGCGATTTAAGCCAAACGTTTCACCTTTTTTAGCGATTTAAGCCTAACGTTTACAAACGTTAATAAACTAATCCAACGTTTAAAACGTTATGAAACCCTTTTTACCAATTTAAGCCAAACTTTTTCAAACGGTATTAAACAAATCCAAACGTTTCACCTTTTTAGCGATTTAAGCCGAACGTTTACAAACGTTACGAAACAAAAGCAAACGTTTCACCTTTTTAGCGATTTAAGCCAAACTTTTACAAAGGTTATGAAACAAATCCAAATGTTTCACCTTTTTAGCGATTTAAGAGAAACGTTTACAAACGTTACGAAACAAATCCAAGCGTTTTACCTTAGAGAAATTTAAGCCAAACGTTTAGAAACGTTATGAAACAAATCCAAGCGTTTCACCTTTTTAGTAATTTAAGCCAAACGTTTACAAACGTTACGAAACAAATCCAAGTGTTTCACCTTTTTCGGAATATAAGCCACACGTTTACAGACGTTACGAAATAAGTCCAAACGTTTCACCTTTTTAGTATTTAAAGCCTAACGTTTACAAACGTTACGAAACAAATCCAAGTGTTTCACCTTTTTAGGAATATAAGCCAGACGTTTACAAACGTTACGAAACAAATCCAAACGTTTCACCTTTTTAGCAATTTAAGCCTAACGTTTACAAATGTTACGAAATAAAACCAAACATTTCACCTTTTTAGCAATTTAAGACAAACGTTACGAAACAAATCCAAATGTTTCACCTTTTTAGTGATTTAAGCAAAACGTTTTACCTTTTTAGCGATTTAAACCAAACGTTTATAAACGTTACGAAACAAATCCCAACGTTTCCCCTTTTTAGCGATTTAAGCTAAACGTTTACAAACGTTACAAAACAAATCCAAACGTTTCCTCTTATTAGCGATTTAAAAAAAACCTTTACAAACGTTACGGAACAAATCCAAACGTTTGACCTTTTTAGCGATTTAAGTCAAACGTTTACAAACGTTAAAAACAAATCCAAACATTACGGAACAAATCCAAACGTTTCACCTTTTTAGCAATTTAAGCCAAACGTTTACAAACGTTACAAAACAAATCCAAGCGTTTCACGTTTCTAGCAATTTAAGCAAAACGTTTACCAATGTAACGAAACAAATCCAACTGTTTCACCTTTTTAGCGAATTAAGCCGAACGTTTACAAACGTTACGAAACAAATCTAAATGTTTTGCCTTTCTAGCGATTTAAGTCAAATGTTTAGAAACCTTCCGAAACAAATCCAAGTGTTTCACCTTTTTATTAATTTAAGTCAAACGTTTAAAAACGTTACGAAACAAATCCAAGTGTTTCACCTTTTTTTAAATATAAGCCAAAAGTTTACAAACGTTACGAAAAAAATCCAAACGTTTCACCTTTTTAGCGATTTAAGCCTAACGTTTACAAATGTTACAAAACAAAACCAAACATTTCACCTTTTTAGCAATTTAAGACAAACGTTACGAAACAAATCTAAAACGTTTCACCTTTTTAGCGATTTAAGCCAAACGTTTTACCTTTTATGTGATTTAAGCCAAACGTTTACAAACGTTAAGAAAAAATCCAAGCGTTTCACCGTTTTAGCGACTTAAGCCTAACATTTACAAATATTACGAAATAAAACCAAACATTTCACCTTCTTATCAATTTAAGACAAACGTCACGAAACAAATCCAAACGTTACACCTTTTTAGCGATTTAAGCCAAACGTTTCGCCTTTTTAGCGATTTAAGCCAAACGTTCTGAAACAAATCCAAGAGTTTCCCCTTTTTAAAAATATAAGCCAAACGTTTACAAACGTTACGAAATAAATCCAAGCGTTTCACATTTTAGGATTATAAGCCAAACGTTTACAAACGCTACGAAACAAATCCAAACGTTTCACCTTTTTAGCGACTTAAGCCTAACATTTACAAACGTTAAAAAACTAATCCAACGTTTAAAACGTTATGAAACCCTTTTTACCAATTTAAGCCAAACTTTTACAAACGGTATTAAACAAATCCAAACGTTTCACCTTTTTAGCGACTTAAGCCTAATGTTTACAAATGTTACGAAACAAAACCAAATATTTCACCTTCTTAGCGATTTAAGCCAAACATTTCACCTTTTTAGCGACTTAAGCCTAACGTTTACAAACGTTAATAAACTAATCCAACGTTTAAAACGTTATGAAACCCTTTTTACTAATTTAAGCCAAACGTTTTCAAACGGTATTACAGAAATCCAAATGTTTCACCTTTTTAGCGATTTAAGCCGAACGTTTACAAACGTTACGAAACAAAAGCAAACGTTTCACCTTTTTAGCGATTTAAGCCAAACTTTTACAAAGGTTATGAAACAAATCCAAATGTTTCACCTTTTTAGCGATTTAAGCGAAACGTTTACAAACGTTACGAAACAAATCCAAGCGTTTTACCTAAGAGAAATTTAAGCCAAACGTTTAGAAACGTTCAGAAACAAATCCAAGCGTTTCACCTTTTTAGTAATTTAAGCCAAACGTTTACAAACGTTACGAAACAAATCCAAGTGTTTCACCTTTTTCGGAATATAAGCCACACGTTTACAGACGTTACGAAATAAATCCAAACGTTTCACCTTTTTAGTATTTAAAGCCTAACGTTTACAAACGTTACGAAACAAATCCAAGTGTTTCACCTTTTTAGGAATATAAGCCAGACGTTTACAAACGTTACGAAACAAATCCAAACGTTTCACCTTTTTAGCGATTTAAGCCTAACGTTTACAAATGTTACGAAACAAAACCAAACATTTCACCTTTTTAGCAATTTAAGACAAACGTTACGAAACAAATCCAAACGTTTCACCTTTTTAGTGATTTAAGCCAAACGTTTTACCTTTTTAGCGATTTAAACCAAACGTTTATAAACGTTATGAAACAAATCCGAACGTTTCCCCTTTTTAGCGATTTAAGCTAAACGTTTACAAACGTTACAAAACAAATCCAAACGTTTCATCTTATTAGCGATTTAAAAAAAACCTTTACAAACGTTACGAAACAAATCCAAACGTTTGACCTTTATAGCGATTTAAGTCAAACGTATACAAACGTTAAAAACAAATCCAAACATTACGGAACAAATCCAAACGTTTCACCTTTTTAGCAATTTAAGCCAAACGTTTACAAACGTTACAAAACAAATCCGAGCGTTTCACATTTCTAGAAATTTAAGTAAAACGTTTACAAATGTAACGAAACAAATCCAACTGTTTCACCTTTTTGGCGATTTAAGCCGAACGTTTACAAACGTTACGAAAAAATCCAAACGTTTCACCTTTTTAGCAACTTAAGCCTAATGTTTACAAATGTTACAAAACAAATCCGAGCGTTTCACGTTTCTAGAAATTTAATCAAAACGTTTACAAAAGTAACGAAACAAATCCAACTGTTTCACCTTTTTGGCGAATTAAGCCGAACGTTTACAAACGTTACGAAACAAATCTAAATGTTTCGCCTTTCTAGCGATTTAAGTCAAATGTTTAGAAACCTTCCGAAACAAATCCAAGTGTTTCACCTTTTTATTAATTTAAGTCAAACGTTTAAAAACGTTACGAAACAAATCCAAGTGTTTCACCTTTTTTTAAATATAAGCCAAAATTTTACAAACGTTACGAAAAAAATCCAAACGTTTCACCTTTTTAGCGATTTAAGCCTAACGTTTACAAATGTTACAAAACAAAACCAAACATTTCACCTTTTTAGCAATTTAAGACAAACGTTACGAAAAAAATCTAAAACGTTTCACCTTTTTAGCGATTTAAGCCAAACGTTTTACCTTTTATGCGATTTAAGCCAAACGTTTACAAACGTTAAGAAAAAATCCAAGCGTTTCACCGTTTTAGCGACTTAAGCCTAACATTTACAAATATTACGAAACAAAACCAAACATTTCACCTTCTTATCAATTTAAGACAAACGTCACGAAACAAATCCAAACGTTACACCTTTTTAGCGATTTAAGCCAAACGTTTCGCCTTTTTAGCGATTTAAGCCAAACGTTCTGAAACAAATCCAAGAGTTTCCCCTTTTTAAAAATATAAGCCAAACGTTTACAAACGTTACGAAATAAATCCAAGCGTTTCACCTTTTAGGATTATAAGCCAAACGTTTACAAACGCTACGAAACAAATCCAAACGTTTCACCTTTTTAGCGACTTAAGCCTAACATTTACAAACGTTAAAAAACTAATCCAACGTTTAAAACGTTATGAAACCCTTTTTACCAATTTAAGCCAAACTTTTACAAACGGTATTAAACAAATCCAAACGTTTCACCTTTTTAGCGACTTAAGCCTAATGTTTACAAATGTTACGAAACAAAACCAAATATTTCACCTTCTTAGCGATTTAAGCCAAACATTTCACCTTTTTAGCGACTTAAGCCTAACGTTTACAAACGTTAATAAACTAATCCAACGTTTAAAACGTTATGAAACCCTTTTTACTAATTTAAGCCAAACTTTTTCAAACGGTATTAAAGAAATCCAAACGTTTCACCTTTTTAGCGATTTAAGCCGAACGTTTACAAACGTTACGAAACAAAAGCAAACGTTTCACCTTTTTAGCGATTTAAGCCAAACTTATACAAAGGTTATGAAACAAATCCAAATGTTTCACCTTTTTAGCGATTTAAGCGAAACGTTTACAAACGTTACGAAACAAATCCAAGCGTTTTACCTAAGAGAAATTTAAGCCAAACGTTTAGAAACGTTCAGAAACAAATCCAAGCGTTTCACCTTTTTAGTAATTTAAGCCAAACGTTTACAAACGTTACGAAACAAATCCAAGTGTTTCACCTTTTTCGGAATATAAGCCACACGTTTACAGACGTTACGAAATAAATCCAAACGTTTCACCTTTTTAGTATTTAAAGCCTAACGTTTACAAACGTTACGAAACAAATCCAAGTGTTTCACCTTTTTAGGAATATAAGCCAGACGTTTACAAACGTTACAAAACAAATCCAAACGTTTCACCTTTTTAGCTATTTAAGCCTAACGTTTACAAATGTTACGAAACAAAACCAAACATTTCACCTTTTTAGCAATTTAAGACAAACGTTACGAAACAAATCCAAACGTTTCACCTTTTTAGTGATTTAAGCCAAACGTTTTACCTTTTTAGCGATTTAAACCAAACGTTTATAAACGTTATGAAACAAATCCGAACGTTTCCCCTTTTTAGCGATTTAAGCTAAACGTTTACAAACGTTACAAAACAAATCCAAACGTTTCATCTTATTAGCGATTTGAAAAAAACCTTTACAAACGTTACGAAACAAATCCAAACGTTTGACCTTTATAGCGATTTAAGTCAAACGTATACAAACGTTAAAAACAAATCCAAACATTACGGAACAAATCCAAACGTTTCACCTTTTTAGTAATTTAAGCCAAACGTTTACAAACGTTACAAAACAAATCCGAGCGTTTCACGTTTCTAGAAATTTAAGCAAAACGTTTACAAATGTAACGAAACAAATCCAACTGTTTCACCTTTTTGGCGATTTAAGCCGAACGTTTACAAACGTTACGAAACAAATCTAAATGTTTCGCCTTTCTAGCGATTTAAGTCAAACGTTTAGAAACCTTCCGAAACAAATCCAAGTGTTTCACCTTTTTATTAATTTAAGTCAAACGTTTAAAAAGGTTACGAAACAAATCCAAGTGTTTCACCTTTTTTTAAATATAAGCCAAAAGTTTACAAACGTTACGAAAAAAATCCAAACGTTTCACCTTTTTAGCGATTTAAGCCTAACGTTTACAAATGTTACAAAACAAAACCAAACATTTAACCTTTTTAGCAATTTAAGACAAACGTTACGAAACAAATCTAAAACGTTTCACCTTTTTAGCGATTTAAGCCAAACGTTTTACCTTTTATGCGATTTAAGCCAAACGTTTACAAACGTTACGAAAAAATCCAAGCGTTTCACCGTTTTAGCGACTTAAGCCTAACATTTACAAATATTACGAAACAAAACCAAACATTTTACCTTCTTATCAATTTAAGACAAACGTCACGAAACAAATCCAAACGTTACACCTTTTTAGCGATTTAAGCCAAACGTTTCGCCTTTTTAGCGATTTAAGCCAAACGTTCTGAAACAAATCCAAGAGTTTCCCCTTTTTAAAAATATAAGCCAAACGTTTACAAACGTTACGAAATAAATCCAAGCGTTTCACCTTTTAGGATTATAAGCCAAACGTTTACAAACGCTACGAAACAAATCCAAACGTTTCACCTTTTTAGCGACTTAAGCCTAACATTTACAAACGTTAAAAAACTAATCCAACGTTTAAAACGTTATGAAACCCTTTTTACCAATTTAAGCCAAACTTTTACAAACGGTATTAAAGAAATCCAAACGTTTCACCTTTTTAGCGACTTAAGCCTAATGTTTACAAATGTTACGAAACAAAACCAAACATTTCACCTTCTTAGCGATTTAAGCCAAACGTTTCACCTTTTTAGCGACTTAAGCCTAACGTTTACAAACGTTAATAAACTAATCCAACGTTTAAAACGTTATGAAACCCTTTTTACCAATTTAAACCAAACTTTTTCAAACGGTATTAAACAAATCTAAACGTTTCACCTTTTTAGCGATTTAAGCCGAACGTTTACAAACGTTACGAAACAAAAGCAAACGTTTCACCTTTTTAGCGATTTAAGCCAAACTTTTACAAAGGTTATGAAACAAATCCAAATGTTTCACCTTTTTAGCGATTTAAGCGAAACGTTTACAAACGTTACGAAACAAATCCAAGCGTTTTACCTTAGAGAAATTTAAGCCAAACGTTTAGAAACGTTCCGAAACAAATCCAAGCGTTTCGCCTTTTTAGTAATTTAAGCCAAACGTTTACAAACGTTACGAAACAAATCCAAGTGTTTCACCTTTTTCGGAATATAAGCCACACGTTTACAGACGTTACGAAATAAATCCAAACGTTTCACCTTTTTAGTATTTAAAGCCTAACGTTTACAAACGTTACGAAACAAATCCAAGTGTTTCACCTTTTTAGGAATATAAGCCAAACGTTTACAAACGTTACGAAACAAATCCAAACGTTTCACCTTTTTAGCGATTTAAGCCTAACGTTTACAAATATTACGAAACAAAACCAAACATTTCACCTTTTTCAGAATATAAGCCAAATGTTTACAAACGTTCCGAAACAAATCCAAGCGCTTCACCTTTTTAGTAATGTAAGCCAAACGTTTACAAACGTTACGAAACAAATCCAATTGTTTCACCTTTTTAGGAATATAAGACAAACGTTTACAAACGTTACGAAATAAATCCAAACGTTTCACCTTTTAAGCGATTTAAGCCTAACGTTTACAAATGTTACGAAACAAAACCAAACATTTCACCTTTTTAGCAATTTAAGACAAACGTTACGAAACAAATCCAAACGTTTCACCTTTTTAGTGATTTAAGCCAAACGTTTTACCTTTTTAGCGATTTAAACCAAACGTTTATAAACGTTACGAAACAAATCCAAACGTTTCCCCTTTTTAGCGATTTAAGCTAAACGTTTACAAACGTTACAAAACAAATCCAAACGTTTCATCTTATTAGCGATTTAAAAAAAACCTTTACAAACGTTACGAAACAAATCCAAACGTTTGACCTTTTTAGCGATTTAAGTCAAACGTTTACAAACGTTAAAAACAAATCCAAACATTACGGAACAAATCCAAACGTTTCACCTTTTTAGCAATTTAAGCCAAACGTTTACAAACGTTACAAAACAAATCCAAGCGTTTCACGTTTCTAGCAATTTAAGCAAAACGTTTACAAATGTAACGAAACAAATCCAACTGTTTCACCTTTTTAGCGATTTAAGCCGAACATTTACAAACGTTACGAAACAAATCTAAATGTTTCGCCTTTCTAGCGATATAAGTCAAACGTTTAAAAACGTTACGAAACAAATCCAAGTGTTTCACCTTTTTTAAAATATAAGCCAAAAGTTTACAAACGTTACGAAAAAAATCCAAACGTTTCACCTTTTTAGCGATTTAAGCCTAACGTTTACAAATGTTACAAAACAAAACCAAACATTTCACCTTTTTAGCAATTTAAGACAAACGTTACGAAACAAATCTAAAACGTTTCACCATTTTAGCGATTTAAGCCAAACGTTTTACCTTTTATGCGATTTAAGCCAAACGTTTACAAACGTTACGAAAAAATCCAAGCGTTTCACCGTTTTAGCGACTTAAGCCTAACTTTTACAAATATTACGAAACAAAACCAAACATTTCACCTTCTTATCAATTTAAGACAAACGTCACGAAACAAATCCAAACGTTACACCTTTTTAGCGATTTAAGCCAAACGTTTCGCCTTTTTAGCGATTTAAGCCAAACGTTCTGAAACAAATCCAAGAGTTTCCCCTTTTTAAAAATATAAGCCAAAAGTTTACAAACGTTACGAAATAAATCCAAGCGTTTCACCTTTTAGGATTATAAGCCAAACGTTTACAAACGCTACGAAACAAATCCAAACGTTTCACCTTTTTAGCGACTTAAGCCTAACATTTACAAACTTTAAAAAACTAATCCAACGTTTAAAACGTTATGAAACCCTTTTTACCAATTTAAGCCAAACTTTTACAAACGGTATTAAACAAATCCAAACATTTCACCTTTTTAGCGACTTAAGCCTAATGTTTACAAATGTTACGAAACAAAACCAAACATTTCACCTTCTTAGCGATTTAAGCCAAACGTTTCACCTGTTTAGCGACTTAAGCCTAATGTTTACAAACGTTAATAAACTAATCCAACGTTTAAAACGTTATGAAACCCTTTTTACCAATTTAAGCCAAACTTTTTCAAACGGTATTAAACAAAGCCAAACGTTTCACCTTTTTAGCGATTTAAGCCGAACGTTTACAAACGTTACGAAACAAAAGCAAACGTTTCACCTTTTTAGCGATTTAAGCCAAACTTTTACAAAGGTTATGAAACAAATCCAAATGTTTCACCTTTTTAGCGATTTAAGCGAAACGTTTACAAACGTTAAACAAATCCAAGTGTTTTACCTTAGAGAAATTTAAGCCAAACGTTTAGAAACGTTCCGAAACAAATCCAAGCGTTTCACCTTTTTAGTAATTTAAGCCAAACGTTTACAAACGTTACGAAACAAATCCAAGTGTTTCACCTTTTTCGGAATATAAGCCACACGTTTACAGACGTTACGAAATAAATCCAAACGTTTCACCTTTTTAGTATTTAAAGCATAACGTTTACAAACGTTACGAAACAAATCCAAGTGTTTCACCTTTTTAGGAATATAAGCCAGACGTTTACAAACGTTACGAAACAAATCCAAACGTTTCATCTTTTTAGCGATTTAAGCCTAACGTTTACAAATGTTACGAAACAAAACCAAATATTTCACCTTTTTCGGAATATAAGCCAAATGTTTACAAACGTTCCGAAACAAATCCAAGCGCTTCACCTTTTTAGTAATGTAAGCCAAACGTTTACAAACGTTACGAAACAAATCCAAGTGTTTCACCTTTTTAGGAATATAAGCCAAACGTTTACAAACGTTACGAAACAAATCCAAACGTTTCACCTTTTTAGCGATTTAAGCCTAACGTTTACAAATGTTACGAAACAAAACCAAACATTTCACCTTTTTAGCAATTTAAGACAAACGTTACGAAACAAATCCAAACGTTTCACCTTTTTAGTGATTTAAGCCAAACGTTTTACCTTTTTAGCGATTTAAACCAAACGTTTATAAACGTTACGAAACAAATCCAAACATTTCCCGTTTTTAGCGATTTAAGCTAAACGTTTACAAACGTTAGAAAACAAATCCAAACGTTTCATCTTATTAGCGATTTAAAAAAAACCTTTACAAACGTTACGAAACAAATCCAAACGTTTGACCTTTTTAGCGATTTAAGTCAAACGTTTACAAACGTTAAAAACAAATCCAAACATTACGGAACAAATCCAAACGTTTCACCTTTTTAGCAATTTAAGCCAAACGTTTACAAACGTTACAAAACAAATCCAAGCGTTTCACGTTTCTAGCAATTTAAGCAAAACGTTTACAAATGTAACGAAACAAATCCAACTGTTTCACCTTTTTAGCGATTTAAGCCGAACGTTTACAAACTTTACGAAACAAATCTAAATGTTTCGCCTTTCTAGCGATTTAAGTCAAACGTTTAGAAACCTTCCGAAACAAATCCAAGTGTTTCACCTTTTTCTCAATTTAAGTCAAACGTTTAAAAACGTTACGAAACAAATCAAAGTGTTTCACCTTTTTTTAAATATAAGCCAAAAGTTTACAAACGTTACGTAAAAAATCCAAACGTTTCACCTTTTTAGCGATTTAAGCCTAACGTTTACAAATGTTACAAAACAAAACCAAACATTTCACCTTTTTAGCAATTTAAGACAAACGTTACGAAACAAATCTAAAACGTTTCACCTTTTTAGCGATTTAAGCCAAACGTTTTACCTTTTATGCGATTTAAGCCAAACGTTTACAAACGTTACGAAAAAATCCAAGCGTTTCACCGTTTTAGCGACTTAAGCCTAACATTTACAAATATTACGAAACAAAACAAAACATTTTACCTTCTTATCAATTTAAGACAAACGTCACGAAACAAATCCAAACGTTACACCTTTTTAGCGATTTAAGCCAAACGTTTCGCCTTTTTAGCGATTTAAGCCAAACGTTCTGAAACAAATCCAAGAGTTTCCCCTTTTTAAAAATATAAGCCAAACGTTTACAAACGTTACGAAATAAATCCAAGCGTTTCACCTTTTAGGATTATAAGCCAAACGTTTACAAACGCTACGAAACAAATCCAAATGTTTCACCTTTTTAGCGACTTAAGCCTAACATTTACAAACGTTAAAAAACTAATCCAACGTTTAAAACGTTATGAAACCCTTTTTACCAATTTAAGCCAAACTTTTACAAACAGTATTAAACAAATCCAAACGTTTCACCTTTTTAGCGACTTAAGCCTAATGTTTACAAATGTTACGAAACAAAACCAAACATTTCACCTTCTTAGCGATTTAAGCTAAACGTTTCACCTTTTTAGCGACATAAGCCTAACGTTTACAAACGTTAATAAACTAATCCAACGTTTAAAACGTTATGAAACCCTTTTTACCAATTTAAGCCAAACTTTTTCAAACGGTATTAAACAAATCTAAACGTTTCACCTTTTTAGCGATTTAAGCCGAACGTTTACAAACGTTACGAAACAAAAGCAAACGTTTCACCTTTTTAGCGATTTAAGCCAAACTTTTACAAAGGTTATGAAACAAATCCAAATGTTTCACCTTTTTAGCGATTTAAGCGAAACGTTTACAAACGTTACGAAACAAATCCAAGCGTTTTACCTTAGAGAAATTTAAGCCAAACATTTAGAAACGTTCCGAAACAAATCCAAGCGTTTCGCCTTTTTAGTAATTTAAGCCAAACGTTTACAAACGTTACGAAACAAATCCAAGTGTTTCACCTTTTTCGGAATATAAGCCACACGTTTACAGACGTTACGAAATAAATCCAAACGTTTCACCTTTTTAGTATTTAAAGCCTAACGTTTACAAACGTTACGAAACATATCCAAGTGTTTCACCTTTTTAGGAATATAAGCCAAACGTTTACAAACGTTACGAAACAAATCCAAACATTTCACCATTTTAGCGATTTAAGCCTAACGTTTACAAATGCTACGAAACAAAACCAAACATTTCACCTTTTTCGGAATATAAGCCAAATGTTTACAAACGTTCCGAAACAAATCCAAGTGTTTCACCTTTTTCGGAATATAAGCCACACGTTTACAGACGTTACGAAATAAATCCAAGTGTTTCACCTTTTTAGGAATATAAGCCAAAGGTTTACAAACGTTACGAAATAAATCCAAACGTTTCACCTTTTTAGCGATTTAAGCCTAACGTTTACAAATGTTACGAAACAAAACCAAACATTTCACCTTTTTAGCAATTTAAGACAAACGTTACGAAACAAATCCAAACGTTTCACCTTTTTAGTGATTTAAGCCAAACGTTTTACCTTTTTAGCGATTTAAACCAAACGTTTATAAACGTTACGAAACAAATCCAAACGTTTCCCCTTTTTAGCGATTTAAGCTAAACGTTTACAAACGTTACAAAACAAATCCAAACGTTTCATCTTATTAGCGATTTAAAAAAAACCTTTACAAACGTTACGAAACAAATCCAAACGTTTGACCTTTTTAGCGATTTAAGTCAAACGTTTACAAACGTTAAAAACAAATCCAAACATTACGGAACAAATCCAAACGTTTCACCTTTTTAGCAATTTAAGCCAAACGTTTACAAACGTTACAAAACAAATCCAAGCGTTTCACGTTTCTAGCAATTTAAGCAAAACGTTTACAAATGTAACGAAACAAATCCAACTGTTTCACCTTTTTAGCGATTTAAGCCGAACATTAAAAAACGTTACGAAACAAATCTAAATGTTTTGCCTTTCTAGCGATTTAAGTCAAACGTTTAAAAACATTACGAAACAAATCCAAGTGTTTCACCGTTTTTTAAATATAAGCCAAAAGTTTACAAACGTTACGAAAAAAATCCAAACGTTTCACCTTTTTAGCGATTTAAGCCTAACGTTTACAAATGTTACAAAACAAAACCAAACATTTCACCTTTTTAGCAATTTAAGACAAACGTTACGAAACAAATCTAAAACGTTTCACCTTTTTAGCGATTTAAGCCAAACGTTTTACCTTTTATGCGATTTAAGCCAAATGTTTGCAAACGTTACGAAAAAATCCAAGCGTTTCACCGTTTTAGCGACTTAAGCCTAACATTTACAAATATTACGAAACAAAACCAAACATTTCACCTTCTTATCAATTTAAGACAAACGTCACGAAACAAATCCAAACGTTACACCTTTTTAACGATTTAAGCCAAACGTTTCGCCTTTTTAGCGATTTAAGCCAAACGTTCTGAAACAAATCCAAGAGTTTCCCCTTTTTAAAAATATAAGCCAAACGTTTACAAACGTTACGAAATAAATCCAAGCGTTTCACCTTTTAGGATTATAAGCCAAACGTTTACAAACGCTACGAAACAAATCCACACGTTTCACCTTTTTAGCGACTTAAGCCTAACATTTACAAACGTTAAAAAACTAATCCAACGTTTAAAACGTTATGAAACCCTTTTTACCAATTTAAGCCAAACTTTTACAAACGGTATTAAACAAATCCAAACGTTTCACCTTTTTAGCGACTTAAGCCTAATGTTTACAAATGTTACGAAACAAAACCAAACATTTCACCTTCTTAGCGATTTAAGCCAAACGTTTCACCTTTTTAGCGACTTAAGCCTAACGTTTACAAACGTTAATAAACTAATCCAACGTTTAAAACGTTATGAAACCCTTTTTACCAATTTAAGCCAAACTTTTTCAAACGGTATTAAACAAATCCAAACGTTTCACCTTTTTAGCGATTTAAGCCGAACGTTTACAAACGTTACGAAACAAAAGCAAACGTTTCAGCTTTTTAGCGATTTAAGCCCCATTTTAGCGATTTAAGCCACACATTTAAAGCGTTATGAAACAAATCCAAGCATTTCACCTTTTTAGCGATATAAGCCAAACGTTTACAAACATTACAAAACAAATCCAAACGTTTCACATTTTTAGCTATTGAAGCCAAACGTCTACAAACGTTACGAAACAAGTCCAAACGTTTCCCATATTTAGCAATTTAAGCCAATCGTTTACAAACGTCACGTAACAAAACTAAGCGTTTCACCTTTTTAGCAATTTAAACCAAACGTTTACAAACGTAACGAAATAAATCCAAGCGTTTCACCATTTTAGCAATTTAAGCAAAAAATTTACAAACATTTAGAAACAAATCCAAGCGTTTCACCTTATAGCAATTGAAGCCAAAAGTTTACAAACGTTACGGAAAAATCCAAACGTTTCACCTTTTTGATGATTTAAGACAAACGTTTACAAACGGTACGAAACAAATCCAAACGTTTTACATTTTTAGCAATTTAAGCCAAACGTATACAAACTCTACGAAACAAATCCAAACGTTTAACGTTTTTATCAATTTAACCCAAACGCTTACAAACGCTACAAACAAATCCGAATGTTTCTCCTTTTTAGCGATTTAAGCCAAACGTTAACAAAAGTTACGAAACAAATCCAAAAGTTTCATCTTTTAAACGATTTAAGCCAAACGTTTACAAACTTTACGAAACAAATCTAAATGTTTCACCTTTATTGCGATTTAAGCCAAACGTTTACAAATGTTACGATAGAAATCCAAACGTTTCCCCTTTTTAGCTATTTTATCCAACCGTTTACAAACGTTACGAAACAAATAAAAACATTTCACCTTTTTAGCGATTTAAAACAAATGTTTAGAAACGTTACGAAACAAAACCAAACGTTTCCCCTTTTTAGCGATTGAAGCCAAACATTTACAGACGTTACGAAACAAATCCAAACGTTTCACCTTTTTTGCGATTTAAGCCATACGTTTACAAACATTACAAAGTAAATCAAAACGTTTCACCTTTTTAGCGATTTAAGCCAAAGGTTTACAAATATTACGAAACAAAACAGGACGTTTCACCTTTTTTTTTTGATTCAAGCCAAACGTTTACAAACATTACGAAACAAAACCAAACATTTAAAACGTTGTGAAACAAATCCGAATGTTTGACCTTTTTAGCAATTTAAACCAAACATGTACAAACGTTACGAAACAAATCCAAACGTTACGAAACAAAAACAAACGTTTACAAACATTACGAAACAAATCCAAGCGTTTCACCTTTTTAGCAATTTAAGCCACACATTTACAAACGTTTCAAAACAAATCCAATCGTTTCTTCTTTTTGGCAATTTAAGGTAAACGTTTACAAACGTTACGAAACAAATCCAAACATTTCACCTTTTTAGCGATTTGAGCCGAACGTTTACAAACGTTACGAAACAAAACCAAACGTTTCACCTTTTTAGCGATTTAAGCCCCATTTTAACAATTTAAGCCAAACGTTTAAAACGTTACGAAACAAATCCAAACAGTTCACCTTTTTAGCGATATAAGCCAAACGTTTACAAACATTACAAAACAAATCCAAACGTTTCACGTTTTTAGCTATTGAAGCCAAATGTTTACAAACGTTACGAAATAAATCCAAACGTTTCCCATATTTAGCAATTTAAGCCAATCGTTTACAAACGTCACATAACAAAACCAAGCGTTTCACTTTTTTAGCAATTTAGACCAAACGTTAACAAACATAACGAAATAAATCCAAGCGTTTCACCTTTTTAGCAATTTAAGCCAAACTTTTACAAACGTTACGAAAAAATCCAAACGTTTCACCTTTTTGGCGATTTAAGACAAACGTTTACAAACGGTACGAAACAAATCCAAACGTTTTACCTTTTTAGCGATTTAAGCCGAACGTATACAAACTCTACGAAACAAATCCAAACGTTTAACGTTTTTATCAATTTAACCCAAACGCTTACAGACGCTACAAAACAAATCCGAACGTTTCTCCATTTTATCGATTTATGCCAAACGTTGATAAAAGTAACGAAACAAATCCAAACGTTTCACCTTTTGAAAGATTTAAGCCAAACGTTTACAAACGTTACGAAACAAATCTAAACGTTTCAGCTTTATTGCGATTTAAGCCAAACGTTTACAAGTGTTACGATAGAAATCCAAACGTTTCCTCTTTTTAGTTATTTTAGCCAACCGTTTACAAACATTACGAAACAAATACAAACGTTTCACCTATTTAGCGATTTAAAACAAACGTTTACAAACGATACGAAACAAAACCAAACGTTTCCCCTTTTTAGCGATTGAAGCCAAACATTTACAGACGTTACGAAACAAATCCAAACATTTCACCTTTTGAGCGATTTAAGCCAAACGATTACACACGTTACGAAACAAATCCAAACGTTTCGCCTTTTTATCGATTTAAGCCAAACGTTTACAAACGTTTCAAAAAAATCCAAGCGTTTCACTTTTTTAGCGATTTAAGGCAAACGTTTTAAAACGTTATGAAACAAATCCAAACGTTTCTCCTTTTTAGCGATTTAAGCCAAACGTTTACAAATGTTACGAAAAAAATCCAAACGTTTCACCTTTTTAGCGATTTAAGCCAAACGTTTACAAATATTACGAAACGAAACATGACCTTTCACCTTTTTTGTGATTTAAGCCAAACGTTTACAAACATTACAAAACAAGTCCAAACGTTTCCACTTTTTAGCGATTTAAGACAAACATTTAAAAACGGTACGAAACAAGTCCAAACGTTTCACCTTTTTAGCGATTCAAGCCAAACGTTTACAAACATTACAAAACAAATCCAAACGTTTCACATTTTTAGCTATTGAAGCCAAACGTTTACAAACGTTATGAAACAAATCCAAACGTTTCCCATATTTAGCAATTTAAGCCAATCGTTTACAAACGTCACGTAACAAAACCAAGCGTTTCACCTTTTTAGCAATTTAAACCAAACGTTTACAAACGTAACGAAATAAATCCAAGCGTTTCACCATTTTAGCAATTTAAGCAAAAAATTTACAAACGTTTAGAAACAAATCCAAGCGTTTCACCTTATAGCAATTGAAGCCAAAAGTTTACAAACGTTACGGAAAAATCCAAACGTTTCACCTTTTTGATGATTTAAGACAAACGTTTACAAACGGTACGAAACAAATCCAAACGTTTTACATTTTTAGCAATTTAAGCCAAACGTATACAAACTCTACAAAACAAATCCAAACGTTTAACGTTTTTATCAATTTAACCCAAACGCTTACAAACGCTACAAACAAATCCGAATGTTTCTCCTTTTTAGCGATTTAAGCCAAACGTTAACAAAAGTTACGAAACAAATCCAAAAGTTTCATCTTTTAAACGATTTAAGCCAAACGTTTACAAACTTTACGAAACAAATCTAAATGTTTCACCTTTATTGCGATTTAAGCCAAACGTTTACAAATGTTACGATAGAAATCCAAACGTTTCCCCTTTTTAGCTATTTTATCCAACCGTTTACAAACGTTACGAAACAAATAAAAACGTTTCACCTTTTTAGCGATTTAAAACAAATGTTTAGAAACGTTACGAAACAAAACCAAACGTTTCCCCTTTTTAGCGATTGAAGCCAAACATTTACAGACGTTACGAAACAAATCCAAACGTTTCACCTTTTTTGCGATTTAAGCCATACGTTTACAAACATTACAAAGTAAATCAAAACGTTTCACCTTTTTAGCGATTTAAGCCAAAGGTTTACAAATATTACGAAACAAAACAGGACGTTTCACCTTTTTTTTTTGATTCAAGCCAAACGTTTACAAACATTACGAAACAAAACCAAACATTTAAAACGTTGTGAAACAAATCCGAATGTTTGACCTTTTTAGCAATTTAAACCAAACATGTACAAACGTTACGAAACAAATCCAAACGTTACGAAACAAAAACAAACGTTTACAAACATTACGAAACAAATCCAAGCGTTTCACCTTTTTAGCAATTTAAGCCACACATTTACAAACGTTTCAAAACAAATCCAATCGTTTCTTCTTTTTGGCAATTTAAGGTAAACGTTTACAAACGTTACGAAACAAATCCAAACATTTCACCTTTTTAGCGATTTGAGCCGAACGT
Organism: Mercurialis annua; assembly: GCF_937616625.2. Classification (NCBI taxonomy): domain Eukaryota; kingdom Viridiplantae; phylum Streptophyta; class Magnoliopsida; order Malpighiales; family Euphorbiaceae; genus Mercurialis; species Mercurialis annua. Next base: position 24,008,910 of record NC_065576.1, read on the forward strand.
TTACAAACGTTACGAAACAAAACCAAACGTTTCACCTTTTTAGCGATTTAAGCCCCATTTTAACAATTTAAGCCAAACGTTTAAAACGTTACGAAACAAATCCAAACAGTTCACCTTTTTAGCGATATAAGCCAAACGTTTACAAACATTACAAAACAAATCCAAACGTTTCACGTTTTTAGCTATTGAAGCCAAATGTTTACAAACGTTACGAAATAAATCCAAACGTTTCCCATATTTAGCAATTTAAGCCAATCGTTTACAAACGTCACATAACAAAACCAAGCGTTTCACTTTTTTAGCAATTTAGACCAAACGTTAACAAACATAACGAAATAAATCCAAGCGTTTCACCTTTTTAGCAATTTAAGCCAAACTTTTACAAACGTTACGAAAAAATCCAAACGTTTCACCTTTTTGGCGATTTAAGACAAACGTTTACAAACGGTACGAAACAAATCCAAACGTTTTACCTTTTTAGCGATTTAAGCCGAACGTATACAAACTCTACGAAACAAATCCAAACGTTTAACGTTTTTATCAATTTAACCCAAACGCTTACAGACGCTACAAAACAAATCCGAACGTTTCTCCATTTTATCGATTTATGCCAAACGTTGATAAAAGTAACGAAACAAATCCAAACGTTTCACCTTTTGAAAGATTTAAGCCAAACGTTTACAAACATTACGAAACAAATCTAAACGTTTCAGCTTTATTGCGATTTAAGCCAAACGTTTACAAGTGTTACGATAGAAATCCAAACGTTTCCTCTTTTTAGTTATTTTAGCCAACCGTTTACAAACATTACGAAACAAATACAAACGTTTCACCTATTTAGCGATTTAAAACAAACGTTTACAAACGATACGAAACAAAACCAAACGTTTCCCCTTTTTAGCGATTGAAGCCAAACATTTACAGACGTTACGAAACAAATCCAAACATTTCACCTTTTGAGCGATTTAAGCCAAACGATTACACACGTTACGAAACAAATCCAAACGTTTCGCCTTTTTATCGATTTAAGCCAAACGTTTACAAACGTTTCAAAAAAATCCAAGCGTTTCACTTTTTTAGCGATTTAAGGCAAACGTTTTAAAACGTTATGAAACAAATCCAAACGTTTCTCCTTTTTAGCGATTTAAGCCAAACGTTTACAAATGTGACGAAAAAAATCCAAACGTTTCACCTTTTTAGCGATTTAAGCCAAATGTTTACAAATATTACGAAACGAAACATGACCTTTCACCTTTTTTGTGATTTAAGCCAAACGTTTACAAACATTACAAAACAAGTCCAAACGTTTCCACTTTTTAGCGATTTAAGACAAACATTTAAAAACGGTACGAAACAAGTCCAAACGTTTCACCTTTTTAGCGATTCAAGCCAAACGTTTACAAACATTACAAAACAAATCCAAACGTTTCACATTTTTAGCTATTGAAGCCAAACGTTTACAAACGTTATGAAACAAATCCAAACGTTTCCCATATTTAGCAATTTAAGCCAATCGTTTACAAACGTCACGTAACAAAACCAAGCGTTTCACCTTTTTAGCAATTTAAACCAAACGTTTACAAACGTAACGAAATAAATCCAAGCGTTTCACCATTTTAGCAATTTAAGCAAAAAATTTACAAACGTTTAGAAACAAATCCAAGCGTTTCACCTTATAGCAATTGAAGCCAAAAGTTTACAAACGTTACGGAAAAATCCAAACGTTTCACCTTTTTGATGATTTAAGACAAACGTTTACAAACGGTACGAAACAAATCCAAACGTTTTACATTTTTAGCAATTTAAGCCAAACGTATACAAACTCTACAAAACAAATCCAAACGTTTAACGTTTTTATCAATTTAACCCAAACGCTTACAAACGCTACAAACAAATCCGAATGTTTCTCCTTTTTAGCGATTTAAGCCAAACGTTAACAAAAGTTACGAAACAAATCCAAAAGTTTCATCTTTTAAACGATTTAAGCCAAACGTTTACAAACTTTACGAAACAAATCTAAATGTTTCACCTTTATTGCGATTTAAGCCAAACGTTTACAAATGTTACGATAGAAATCCAAACGTTTCCCCTTTTTAGCTATTTTATCCAACCGTTTACAAACGTTACGAAACAAATAAAAACGTTTCACCTTTTTAGCGATTTAAAACAAATGTTTAGAAACGTTACGAAACAAAACCAAACGTTTCCCCTTTTTAGCGATTGAAGCCAAACATTTACAGACGTTACGAAACAAATCCAAACGTTTCACCTTTTTTGCGATATAAGCCATACGTTTACAAACATTACAAAATAAATCAAAACGTTTCACCTTTTTAGCGATTTAAGCCAAAGGTTTACAAATATTACGAAACAAAACAGGACGTTTCACCTTTTTTTTTTGATTCAAGCCAAACGTTTACAAACATTACGAAACAAAACCAAACATTTAAAACGTTGTGAAACAAATCCGAATGTTTGACCTTTTTAGCAATTTAAACCAAACATGTACAAACGTTACGAAACAAATCCAAACGTTACGAAACAAAAACAAACGTTTACAAACATTACGAAACAAATCCAAGCGTTTCACCTTTTTAGCAATTTAAGCCACACATTTACAAACGTTTCAAAACAAATCCAATCGTTTCTTCTTTTTGGCAATTTAAGGTAAACGTTTACAAACGTTACGAAACAAATCCAAACATTTCACCTTTTTAGCGATTTGAGCCGAACGTTTACAAACGTTACGAAACAAAACCAAACGTTTCACCTTTTTAGCGATTTAAGCCCCATTTTAACAATTTAAGCCAAACGTTTAAAACGTTACGAAACAAATCCAAACAGTTCACCTTTTTAGCGATATAAGCCAAACGTTTACAAACATTAAAAAACAAATCCAAACGTTTCACGTTTTTAGCTATTGAAGCCAAATGTTTACAAACGTTACGAAACAAATCCAAACGTTTCCCATATTTAGCAATTTAAGCCAATCGTTTACAAACGTCACATAACAAAACCAAGCGTTTCACTTTTTTAGCAATTTAGACCAAACGTTAACAAACATAACGAAATAAATCCAAGCGTTTCACCTTTTTAGCAATTTAAGCCAAACATTTACAAACGTTACGAAAAAATCCAAACGTTCCACCTTTTTGGCGATTTAAGACAAACGTTTACAAACGGTACGAAACAAATCCAAACGTTTTACCTTTTTAGCGATTTAAGCCAAACGTATACAAAGTCTACGAAACAAATCCAAACGTTTAACGTTTTTATCAATTTAACCCAAACGCTTACAGACGCTACAAAACAAATCCGAACGTTTCTCCATTTTATCGATTTATGCCAAACGTTGATAAAAGTAACGAAACAAATCCAAACGTTTCACCTTTTGAAAGATTTAAGCCAAACGTTTACAAACGTTACGAAACAAATCTAAACGTTTCAACTTTATTGCGATTTAAGCCAAACGTTTACAAGTGTTACGATAGAAATCCAAACGTTTCCTCTTTTTAGTTATTTTAGCCAACCGTTTACAAACATTACGAAACAAATACAAACGTTTCACCAATTTAGCCCCATTTTAACAATTTAAGCCAAACGTTTAAAACGTTATGAAACAAATCCAAACAGTTCACCTTTTTAGCGATATAAGCCAAACGTTTACAAACATTACAAAACAAATCCAAACGTTTCACGTTTTTAGCTATTGAAGCCAAATGTTTACAAACGTTACGAAATAAATCCAAACGTTTCCCATATTTAGCAATTTAAGCCAATCGTTTACAAACGTCACATAACAAAACCAAGCGTTTCACTTTTTTAGCAATTTAGACCAAACGTTAACAAACATAACGAAATAAATCCAAGCGTTTCACCTTTTTAGCAATTTAAGCCAAACTTTTACAAACGTTACGAAAAAATCCAAACGTTTCACCTTTTTGGCGATTTAAGACAAACGTTTACAAACGGTACAAAACAAATCCAAACGTTTTACCTTTTTAGCGATTTAAGCCGAACGTATACAAACTCTACGAAACAAATCCAAACGTTTAACGTTTTTATCAATTTAACCCAAACGCTTACAGACGCTACAAAACAAATCCGAACGTTTCTCCATTTTATCGATTTATGCCAAATGTTGATAAAAGTAACGAAACAAATCCAAACGTTTCACCTTTTGAAAGATTTAAGCCAAACGTTTACAAACGTTACGAAACAAATCTAAACGTTTCAGCTTTATTGCGATTTAAGCCAAACGTTTACAAGTGTTACGATAGAAATCCAAACGTTTCCTCTTTTTAGTTATTTTAGCCAACCGTTTACAAACATTACGAAACAAATACAAACGTTTCACCAATTTAGCGATTTAAAACAAACGTTTACAAACGATACGAAACAAAACCAAACGTTTCCCCTTTTTAGCGATTGAAGCCAAACATTTACAGACGTTACGAAACAAATCCAAACATTTCACCTTTTGAGCGATTTAAGCCAAACGATTACACACGTTACGAAACAAATCCAAACGTTTCGCCTTTTTATCGATTTAAGCCAAACGTTTACAAACGTTTCAAAAAAATCCAAGCGTTTCACTTTTTTAGCGATTTAAGGCAAACGTTTTAAAACGTTATGAAACAAATCCAAACGTTTCTCCTTTTTAGCGATTTAAGCCAAACGTTTACAAACGTTACGAAAAAAATCCAAACGTTTCACCTTTTTAGCGATTTAAGCCAAACGTTTACAAATATTACGAAACGAAACATGACCTTTCACCTTTTTTGTGATTTAAGCCAAACGTTTACAAACATTACAAAACAAGTCCAAACGTTTCGACTTTTTAGCGATTTAAGACAAACATTTAAAAACGGTACAAAACAAGTCCAAACGTTTCACCTTTTTAGCGATTCAAGCCAAACGTATACAAACTATACGAAACAAATCCAAACGGTTCACCTTTTTGGCAATTTAACCGAACCGTTTACAAACACTACGAAACAAATCCGAATGTTTCACCTTTTTAGCAATTTAATCCAAACGTTGACAAACATTAAGAAACTAATCCAAACGTTTCACCTTTTTTGCGATTTAAGCCAATCGTTTACAAACGTTACGAAACAAATCCAAACGTTACACCTTTTTATCCATTTAAGCCCCATTTTAGCGATTTAAGCCAAACATTTAAAACGTTACGAAACAAATCCAAACATTTCACCTTTTTAGCGATTTAAGCCAAACGTTTATAAACGTTACAAAACAAATCCAAACGTTTACCATTATTAGCAATTGAAGCCAAACGTTTACAAACGCTACGAAACAAATCCAAACGTTTCACATATTTAGCAGTTTAAGCCAATCGTTTACAAACTTTACGAAACAAAACCAAGCGTTTCACCTTTTTAGCAATTTAAACCAAACGTTTACAAACGTTTCCAAATAAATCCAAGCGTTTCACCTTTTTAGCAATTTAAGCCAAACGTTTGCAAACCTGAAGAAACAAATCCAAGCGTTTTCCCTTTTTAGCAATTTAAGTCAAATGTTTACGAACGTTTCGAAAAAAATCCAAACGTTTCGCCTTTTTAGCGATTTAAGACAAATGTTTAAAAATGATACGAAGCAAATCCAAACGTTTCACCTTTTTAGCGATTCAAGCCAAACGTATACAAACTCCACGAAACAAATCCAAACATTTCACCTTTTTAGCAATTTAACCCAAACGTTTACAAACTCTACGAAACAAATCCAAATGTTTCACCTTTTTAGCGATTTAAGCCAAATTTTGACAAACGTTACGAAACAAATCCAGACGTTTCACCTTTTTAGCGATTTAAGCCAAACGTTTACAAACGTTACGAAACAAATCCAAACGTTTCATCTTTTTAGCGATTTAAGCCAAACGTTTGCAAATGTTACGAAACAAATCCAAACGTTTCACCTTTTTAACGATTTTAGCCAAACGTTTACAAACGTTACGAAACAAATCCAAACGTTTCACCTTTTTAGTGATTTAAACCAAACGTTTACAAACGTTACCAAACAAAACCAAACTTTTAAAACGTTACGAAACAAATTCAAACGTTTTACATTTTTAGCGATTTAAGCCAAACGTTTACAAACGTTACGAAATAAAACAAAGTGTTTCACCTTTTTAGCAATTTAAGCCAAACGTTTGCAAACATTACAAAACAAATCCAAGCGTTTCACCTTTTTTGCAATTTAAGCCAAACGTTTACAAACGTTATGAAACAAATCCAAGTGTTTCATCTTTTTAGCAATTTAAGCCATACGTTTACAAACGTTACTAAACAAATCCAAAACGTTTCCTCTTTTTAGAGATTTAAGCCAAACATTTACAAAGGTTACGAAACAAATCCAAATGTTTCACCTTTTTAGCTATTTAAGCAAAACATTTACAAAGGTTAGGAAACAAATCCAAATGTTTCACCTTTTTAGGAATTTGAGCCAAACGTTTACAAATGTTACGAATTAAATCCAAGCGTTTCACCTTTATAGCAATTTATGCCAAACATTTACGAACGTTACGAAACAAATCCAAGCGTTTCCCCTTTTTAGCAATTTAAGCCAAACGTTTACAAACGTTACGAAACAAATCCAAACGTTTTATCTATTTAGCGATTTAAGCTAAACGTTTACAAACATTAAGAAACAAATCCAAACGTTTCACCTTTTTAGAGATTTAAGCAAAACGTTTACAAACGTTACCAACCAAATCCAAACTTTTCCCCTTGTTAGCGATTTAAGCCAAACTTTTACCGACGTTTCGAAACAAATTCAAACATTTTGCCTTTTTTGCGATTTAAGCCAAACGTTTACAAATGTTACGAAACAAAACCAAACGATTAGAACGTTACGAAACAAATCCAAACGTTTCATATTTTTAGCGATTTAAGCCAAACCTTTACAAATGGTTCGAAACAAAACCAAGAGTTTCACCTTTTTAGCAATTTAAGCCAATCGTTTACAAACATTACGAAACAAATCCAAGCGTTTCACCTTTTTAGCAATTTAAGCAAAACGTTTACAAACGGTCGGAAACAAATCCAAGCGTTTCACCTTTTAAGTAATTTAAGCCAAATGTTTACAAACGTTACAAAACAAATCAAAGCGTTTCACCTTTTTAGTAATTTAAGCCAAACGTTTACAAACGTTACAAAACAAATCCAAACGTTTCACTTTTTTAGTGATATAAGCCTAATATTTACAAACGTTACGAAACCAAACATTTCACCGTTTTAGCAATTTAAGACAAACGTGACGAAACTAATCCAAACGTTTCGCCTTTTTGCGATTTAAGCCAAACATTTCACCTTTTTAGCGATATAAGCCAAACATTTACAAACATTACGAAACCAATCCAAACGTATCACCTTTTTAGAGATTTATGCCAAACGTTTACAAACGTTACCAACCAAATCCAAACATTTCACCTTTTTAGCGATTTAAGCCAAACGTTTACAAACATTACGAAACAAATCCAAACGTTTCCCGTTTTTAGCGATTTAAGCCAAACGTTTAAAAACGATACGAAACAAATCCAAACGTTTCACCTTTTTAGAGATTTAAGCCAAACGTTTACAAAAGTTACAAAACAAATTCAAACGTTTCTCCTTTTTAGCGATTTAAACGTTTACAAACATTACGAAACAAAACAGGACCTTTCACCTTTTTTGTGATTTAAGCCAAACATTTACAAACATTACGAAACAAAGCCAAATATTTAAAACGTTACGAAACAAATCCAAGCGTTTGACCTTTTTAGCAATTTAAGCCAAAAGTTTATAAATGTTGCGAAACAAATCCAAACGTTTCGAAACAAAAGCAAACGTTTCCCCTTTTTAGCGATTTAAGCCAAACGTTTACAGACGTTGCGAAACAAATTCAAATGTTTCCCCTTTTTAGCGATTTAAGCCAAACGTTTACCCACATTACGAAACAAATTCAAACATTTCACCTTTTTAGCAGTTTAAGCAAAACGTTTACAAACGTTACAAAACAAATCCAAACGTTTCACCTTTTTAGCGATTTAAGCCAAACCTTTACAAACATTACGAAACAAAACAGGACCTTTCACCTTTTTGTGATTTAAGCCAAACGTTTACAAACATTACGAAACAAAACCAAACATTTAAAACATTGCGAAACAAATCTGAACGTTAACCTTTTTAGCAATTTTAACCAAACATTTACAAACGTTACGAAACAAATTCAAACGTTACGAAACAAAACCAAACGTTTATAAACTTTACGAAACAAATCCAAGCGTTTCACCTTTTTAGCAATTTATGCCAAACGTTTACAAACGTTACAAAACAAATCCAAGCATTTCTTCTTTTTAACAATTTAAGCAAAACGTTTACAAACGTTACGAAATAAATCCAAACGTTTCACATTTTTAGCGATTTAAGCCCTATTTTAGCAATTTAAGCCAGACGTTTAAAACGTTACGAAACAAATCCAAACGTTTCACATATTTAACAATTTAAGCCAATCGTTTAGAAACGCTACGAAACAAAACCAAGCGTTTCACCTTTTTAGCAATTTAAACCAAACGTTTACAAACGTAACGAAATAAATCCAAGCGTTTCACCTTTTTAGCAATTTAAGCCAAACGTTTACAAATGTTAAGAAACAAATCCAAGCGTTTCACCTTTTTAGCAATTTAAGCCAAACTTTTACGAACATTACTAAACATATCCAAACGTTTCACCTTTTTAGCGATTTAAGACAAACGTTTAAAAACGGTACGAAACAAGTTTAAACGTTTCACCTTTTTAGCGATTCAAGCCAAACGTATACAAACTCTACGAAACAAATCCAAACGTTTCACCTTTTTAGCAATTTAACCCAAACGTTTACAAACGCTACGAAACAAATCCGAACGTTTCACCTTTTTAGCAATGTAAGCCAAACGTTGACAAATGCTACGAAACAAATCCAAACTTTTCCTCTTTTTAGCGATTTAAGCCAAACGTTTACAAATGTTACAAAACAAATCCAAACGTTTCACCTTTTTAGCAATTTAAGCCAAACGTTTAAAACGTTACGAAACAAATCAAAATATTTCACCTTTTTAGCGATTTAAGCCAAACGTTTATAAATGTTACAAAACAAATCCAAACATTTCACATTTTTAGCGATTGAAGGCAAACGTTTACAAATGTTACGAAACAAATCCAAACGTTTCACATATTTAGCAATTTAAGCCAATCGTTTACAAACCTTACGAAACAAAACAAAGGGTTTCACCTTTTTAGCAATTTAAGCCAAACGTTTACAAACGTGAAGAAAAAAATCCAAATGTTCACCTTTTTAGCAATTTAAGCCAAACGTTTACAAACGTTACGAAACAAATCTAAATGTTTTGCTTTATTACCGATTTAAGACAAACGTTTAAAAACGGTACGAAACAAATCCAAACGTTTCAACTTTTTAGCGATTCAAGCCAAATGTATACAAACTCCATGAAACAAATCCAAACGTTTCACCTTTTTATCAATTTAACCCAAACGTTTACAAATGCTACGAAACAAATACGAACGTTTCACCTTATTAGCGATTTAAGCCAAACGTTGACAAACGATACGAAACAAATCCAAACGTTTCACCTTTTTAGCGATTTAAGCTAAACGTTTACAAACGTTACGAAACAAATCCAAACGTTTCACCTTTTTATCGATTTAAGCCAAACGTTTACAAACGTTACGAAACAAATCCAAATGTTTCACCTTTTTAGCGATTTTAGCCAAACGTTTACAAACGATACGAAACAAATCCAAACGTTTCACCTTTTTAGCGATTTAACCCAAACGTTTACAAACGTTACGAAACAAAACCAAACGTTTAAAACGTTACGAAACAAATTCAAACGTTTCCTATTTTTAGCGATTTAAGCCAAACATTTTCAACCGTTACGAAACAAAACAAAGCGTTTCATAGCAATTTAAGCCAAATGTTTGAAAACATTACAAAACAAATTCAAGCGTTTCACCTTTTTAGCAATTTAAGCCAAACGTTTACAAACGTGAAGAAACAAATCCAAATGTTCACCTTTTTAGCAATTTAAGCCAAACGTTTACGAACGTTACGAAACAAATCCAAACGTTTCCCCTTTTTAACGATTTAAGACAAACGTTTAAAAACGATACGAAACAAATCCAAACGTTTCACCTTTTTAGCGATTCAAGCCAAACGTATACAAACTCCACGAAACAAATCCAAACGTTTCACCTTTTTAGCAATTTAACCCAAACGTTTACAAACGCTACGAAACAAATACGAATGTTTCACCTTTTTAGCGATTTAAGCCAAACGTTGACAAACGTTACGAAACAAATCCAAACATTTCACCTTTTTAGCGATTTAAGCCAAACGTTTACAAACGTTACGAAGCAAATCCAAACGTTTAACCTTTTTAGCGATTTAAGCCAAATGTTTACAAATGTTACGACACAAATCCAAATGTTTCATCTTTTTTGCGATTTTAGCCAAACGTTTACAAACGATACGAAAGAAATCCAAACGTTTCACCTTTTTAGCTATTTAAGCTAAACGTTTACAAACGTTACGAAACAAAACCAAATGTTTAAAACGTTACGAAACAAATTCAAACGTTTCCTATTTTTAGCGATTTAAGCCAAATGTTTTCAAACGTTACGAAACAAAACAAAGCGTTTCATAGCAATTTAAGCCAAACGTTTGAAAACATTACAAAACAAATCCAAGCGTTTCACCTTTTTCAGCAATTTAAGCCAAACGTTTACAAATGTTATGAAACAAATCCAAGTGTTTCATCTTTTTAGCAATTTAAGCCAAACATTTATAAACGTTACTAAACAAATCCAAAACGTTTCACCTTTTTAGCGATTTAAGCCAAACGTTTACAAACGTTACGAAATAAATCCAAAAGTTTCACCATTTTAGCTATTTAAGGCAAACATTTACAAAGGTTATGAAACAAATCCAAATGTTTCACCTTTTTAGCAATTTGAGCCAAACGTTTACAAATGTTACCAAACAAATCCAAGCGTTTCACCTTTTTAGAAATTTTTGCCAAACGTTTACAAACGTTACGAAGCAAATCCAAGCGATTCCCCTTTTTAGCAATTTAAGTCAAACGTTTACAAACGTTACGAAATAAATCCAAACGTTTTATATATTTAGCGATTTAAGCGAAACGTTTACAAACATTGCGAAACAAATCCAAACGTTTCACCTTTTTAGAGATTTAAGCCAGACATTTACAAACGTTACCAACCAAATTCAAACGTTTCACCTAGTTAGCGATTTAAGCCAAATGTTTACAGACGTTTCGAAACAAATTCAAACATTTTGCCTTTTTAGAGATTTAAGCGAAACGTTTACAAATGTTACGAAACAAAACCAAACGTTTACGAAACAAATCCAAACGTTTCACATTTTAGCGATTTAAGCCAAACCTTTACAAATATTTCGAAAAAAAACCAAGAGTTTCACCTTTTTAATAATTTAAGCTAAACGTTTACAAACGTTACGAAACAAATCAAAGCTTTTCACCTTTTTAGCAATTTAAGCGAAATGTTTACAAACGTTCGGAAACAAATCCAAGCGTTTCACCTTTTATGTAATTTAAGCCAATTGTTTACAAACGTTATGAAACAAATACAAGCGTTTCACCTTTTTAGTAATTTAAGCCAATCGTTTACAAACGTTACGAAACAAATCCAAACATTTCACCTTTTCACCGATATAAGCCTAAAATTTACAAACATTACGAAACGAAACCAATCATTTCACCTTTTTAGCAATTTATGAAAAACGTAACGAAACAAATCAAAACGTTTCGCCTTTTTTGCAATTTAAGCCAAACGTTTTACCTTTTTAGCGATTTAAGCCAAACGTTTACAAACATTACGAAACAAATCCAAACGTTTTCCCTTTTTAGAGATATAAGCCAAACGTTTACAAACGTTACCAACCAAATCCAAACGTTTCACCTTTTTAGCGATTTAAGCCAAACGTTTACAGACATTTTGAAACAAATTCAATCGTTTCGCCTTTTTAGCGATATAAGTCAAACGTTTACAAACATTACGAAACAAAACAGGACCTTTCTCCTTTTTTGTGATTTAAGCCAAACGTTTACAAACATTACGAAACTAAACCAAACATTTAAAACGTTACGAAACAAATCCAAGCGTTTCACCTTTTTAGCAATTCAAGCCAAAAGTTTATAAATGTTACGAAACAAATCCAAACGTTACGAAACAAAAGCAAATGTTTCCCCTTTTTAGCGATTTTAAGCCAAACGTTTACAGACGTTACGAAAAAAATCCAAACGTTTCCCCTATTTAGCGATTTAAGCCAAACGTTTACACACGTTACGAAACAAATCCAAATATTTCACCTTTTTAGCGGTTTAAGCCAAACGTTTACAAACGTTACAAAACAAATCCAAGCATTTCACCTCTTTAGCGATTTATGCCAAACGTTTAAAAACGTTATGAAACAAATCCAAACGTTTCCCTTTTTTAGCGACTTAAGCCAAACGTTTACAAACGTTACGAAACAAATCCAAACGTTTCACCTTTTTAGAGATTTAAGCCAAACATTTACAAACGTTGCGAAACAAATCCAAACGTTTCACCTTTTTAGCGATTTTAGCCAAACGTTTACAAACGATACGAAACAAATCCAAACGTTTCACCTTTTCAGCGATTTAACCCAAACGTTTACAAACGTTACGAAACAAAACCAAACGTTTAAAACGTTGCGAAACAAATTCAAATGTTTCCTATTTTAAACGTTTGGCTTAAATCGCTAATAATGTTAAACGTTTGGATTTGTTTCGTATTGTTTGTAAACGTTTGGCTTAAATCGCTAATAATGTTAAACGTTTGGATTTGTTTCGAAACAAATTCAAACGTTTCGTCTTTTCTGCAATATAAGCCAAAGTTACATCTTTTTAGCGATTTAAGCCAAACGTTTACAAACATTACATTACAAATCCAAACGTTTCCCCTATTTAGAGATTTAAGACAAACGTTTACAAACGTTACCAACCAAATCCAAACGTTTCACCTTTTTAGCGATTTAAGCCAAACGTTTACAGACGTTTCGAAACAAATTGAAACGTTTCGCCTTTTTAGCGATATAAGCCAAACGTTTACAAACTTTAGGAAACAAAACCAAACGTTTAAAACGTTACGAAACAAATCCAAACGTTTCACATTTTTAGCGATTTAAGCCAAACCATTACAAATGTTACGAAACAAAACTAAGCGTTTCACCTTTTTAGTAATTTAAGTCAAATGTTTAGAAACGTTATGAAACAAATCCAAGTGTTTCACCTTTTTAGCAAATTAAGCGAAATGTTTACAAACATTCTGAAAACAAATCCAAGCGTTTCACCTTTTTAGTAATTTAAGCTAAACATTTACAGACGTCACGAAACAAATCCAAACGTTTCACCTTTTGAGCTATTTAAGCGAAACATTTACACACGTTACGAAACAAATCCAAACGTTTTGCCTTTTCAGCGATTTAAGCCAAACGTTTACAGACGTTACAAAGCAAATCTAAACGTTTCCCTTTTTTAGCAATTTAAGCCAAACGTTTAAAAACGTTACGAAACAAATCCAAACGTTTCACCTTTTCAGCGATTGAAGCCAAACGATACGAAACAAATCCAAACGTTTCACCTTTTTAGCGATTTAAGCCGAACTTTTACAAAAATTACGAAACAAATCCAAGCGTTTCACCTTTTTAGAGATTTAAGCCAATCGTTTACAAACGTTACGAAACAAATCCAATCGTTTCACCTTTTAAGCTATATAAGCCTAACATTTACAAACTTTACGAAACGAAACCAAACATTTCACCTTTTTAGCAATTTAAGACAAACGTTACGAAACAAATCCAAACGTTTTTCCTTTTTTGCGATTTAAGCCAAACGTTTCACCTTTTTAGCAATTTAAGCTAAATGTTTACAAACATTACGAAATAAATCCAAACGTTTCACCTTTTTAGAGATTTAAGCCAAACGTTTACAGACGTTACCAACCAAATTTAAACGTTTGACCTTTTTAGCGATTTAAACTAAACGTTTACAGACATTTCGAAACAAATTCAATAGTTTCGCCTTTTTAGCGATATAAGTCAAACGTTTACAAACATTACGAAACATAACAGGACCTTTCACTTTTTTGTTATTTAAGCCAAACGTTTACAAACAATACGAAACAAAACCAAACATTTAAAACGTTACGAAAAAAATCCAAGCGTTTCACCTTATTAGCAATTCAAGCCAAAAGTTTATAAACGTTGCAAAACAAATCCAAACATTACGAAAAAAAAAAAGCAAACGTTTCCCCTTTTTAGCGATTTAAGCCAAACCTTTACACACGTTCCGAAACTAATCCAAACGTTACCCCTTTTTAGCGATTTAAGCCAAACGTTTACAAACGTTACGAAACAAATCCAAACATTTCACCTTTTTAGCGGTTTAAGCCAAACGTTTACAAAAGTTACAAAACAAATCCAAGCATTTCACCTTTTTAGCGATTTAAGCTAAACGTTTAAAAACGTTATGAAACAAATCCAAACGTTTCATCTTTTTAGTGATTTAAGCCAAACATTTACAAACGTTACGAAACAAATCCAAATGTTTCACCTTTTTAGCGATTTAAGCCAAACCTTTACAAACATTACGAAACAAAACATGACCTTTCACCCATTTTGTGATTTAAGCCAAACGTTTACAAATGTTACGAAACAAAACCAAACGTTTCACCTTTTTAGCAATTTAAACCAAATGTTCACAAATGTTACGAAACAAATCCAAAAGTTACGAAACAAAACCAAACGTTTACAAACATTACGAAACAAATCCAATCGTTTCACCTTTTTAGCAATTTAAGTCAAACGTTTACAAACGTGACAAAACAAATCCAAGCATTTCTTCTTTTTAATAATTTATGCAAAACGTTTACAAACGTTACGAAACAAATCCAAACGTTTCACTTTTTTAGCGATTTAAGCCCTATATTTGCGATTTAAGCCAAACGTTTAAAACGTTACGAAACAAATCCAAACATTTCACCTTTTTAGCAATTTAAGCCAAACGTTTACAAACGTTACAAAACAAATCCCAACGTTTCACATTTTTAGCGATTGAAGCCTAACGTTTGCAAAAGTTACGAAACAAATCCAAGTGTTTCACCATTTTAGCAATTTCAGCCAATCGTTTACAAATGCTACGAAACAAATTTAAACGTTTCACCTTTTTAGCGATATAATCCTAAGATTTACAAACGTTACTTATTGAAACCAAACATTTCACCTTTTTAGCAATTTAAGACAAACGTTACGAAACAAATCCAAATGTTTCGCCTTTTTTGCGATTTAAGCCAAACGTTTCACCTTTTTAGCGGTTTAAGCCAAACGTTTACAAACATTACAAAACAAATCCAAACGTTTCACTTTTTTAGAGATTTAATCCAAATGTTTATAAACGTTACAAACAAAATCCAAACGTTTCACATTTTTAGCGATTTAAGCCAAATGTTTACAGACGTTTCGAAACAAATTCAAACGTTTCGCCTTTTTAGCGATATAAGCCAAACGTTTACAAACGTTACCAAACAAAACCAAACGTTTAAAACGTTACGAAACAAATCCTAACGTTTCACATTTTTAGCGATTTAAGCCAAACCTTTACAAACGTTACGAAACAAAACCAAGAGTTTCACCTTTTTAGCAATTTAAGCCAAATGTTTAGAAACATTACGAAACAAATCCAAGCGTTTCACCTTTTTAACAATTTAAGCGAAACGTTCTGAAAACAAATCCAAGCGTTTAACCTTTTTAGTAATTTAAGCCAAACGTTTACAAACGTTACGAAACAAATCCAAACGTTTCACCTTTTTAGCGATTTAAGCCAAATGTTTACAAACGTTAAGAAACTAATCCAAACGTTTAAAACGTTACGAAATCCTTTTTAGCAATTTAAGCCAAACGTTTACAAACGTTACGAAACAAATCCAAACGTTTCACCTTTTTAGCGATGTAAGACAAACGTTTACAAACGTTACAAAACAAATCCAAACATTTCACCTTTTTAGAGATTTAAGTCAAACGTTTAAAAACAATACGAAACAAAACCAAACGTTTCCCCTTTTTAGCGATTTAAGCCAAACATTTACAGACGTTACGAAACAAATCCAAACGTTTCACCTTTTGAGCTATTTAAGCCAAACATTTACACACGTTACGAAACAAATCCAAACGTTTTGCCTTTTTAGCGATTTAAGCCAAACGTTTACAAACGTTACAAAACAAATCCAAACATTTCGCTTTTTTAGCGATTTAAGCCAAACGTTTAAAAATATTACGAAAAAAATCCAAACCTTTCACCTTTTCAGCGATTTAAGCCAAACATTTACAAACAATACGAAACAAATCCAAACGTTTCCCCTTTTTAGCGATATAAGCCAAACTTTTACAAACATTACGAAACAAAACAGGACCTTTCACCTTTTTTGTGATTCAAGCCTAACGTTTACAAACATTACAAAACAAAACCAAACATTAAAAACGCTACGAAACAAATCCAAGCGTTTCACCTTTTTAGCAATTTAAGCCAAAAGTTTATAAACGTTGCGAAACAAATCCAAACATTACGAATCAAAAGCAAACGTTTACCCTTTTTAGCGATTTAAGCCAAACGTTTACAGACGTTACGAAACAAATCCAAACGCTTCCCCTTTTTAGCGATTTAAGCCAAACGTTTACAAACGTTAGGAAACAAATCCAAAGATTTCACCTTTTTAGCGGTTTAAGCCAAACGTTTACAAACGTCACAAAATAAATCCAAGCATTTCACCTTTTTAGCGATTTAAGCCGAACGTTTAAAAACGTTAAGAAACAAATCCAAACGTTTCACCTTTTTAGCGATTTAAGCCAAACTTTTACAAACGTTACGAAACAAATCCAAACGTTTCACCTTTTTAGCGATTTAAGCCAAACCTTTACAAACATTACGAAACAAAACAGGACCTTTCACCTTTTTTATGAATTAAGCCAAACGTTTACAAACATTACGAAATAAAACCAAACATTTAAAACGTTGCGAAACAAATCCGAACGTTTCAAACATTACGAAACAAATCCAAACGTTACGAAACAAAACCAAACGTTTACAAACGTTACGAAACAAATCAAAGCGTTTCACCTTTTTAGCAATTTAAGCCAAACGTTTACAAACGTTACAAAAGAAATCCAAGCGTTTCTTCTTTTTAAAAATTTAAGCAAAACATTTACAAATGTTACTATACAAATTCAAACGTTTCACTTTTTTAGCGATTTATGCCCCATATTAGCGATTTAAGCCAAACGTTTAAAACGTTGCGAAACAAATCCAAAGTGTTTCACCTTTTTAACAATTTAAGCCAAACGTTTACAAACGTTTCAAAACAAATCCAAACATTTCTCATTTTTAGCGATTGAAGCCAAACGTTCATAAACGTTACGAAACAAATCCAAACGTTTCACATATTTAACAATTTAAGACAATCGTTTACAAACGTTACGAAACAAAACCAAGTGTTTCACCTTTTTAGCAATTTAAACCAAACGTTTACAAACGTAACGAAATAAATCCAAGCGTTTCACCTTTTTATCAATTTAAGCCAAACTTTTACAAACGTTACGAAACATATCCAAACGTTTCACCTTTTTAGCGATTTAAGACAAACATTTAAAAACGGTACGAAACAAGTCCAAACGTTTCCCCTTTTTAGCGATTCAAGCCAAACGTATACAAACTCTAAGAAACAAATCCAAACGTTTCACCTTTTTAGCAATTTAACTCAAACATTTACAAACGCTATGAACTAAATCTGAACGTTTTACCTTTTTAGCAATTTAAGCCAAACGTTGACAAACAAATCCAAACGTTTCACCTTTTTAGCGATTTAAGCCAAACGTTTACAAACGTTAAGAAACAAATCCAAACGTTTCACCTTTTTATTGATTTAAGCCCCATTTTAGCGATTTAAGCCAAACTTTTAAAACGTTACGAAACAAATCCAAACATTTCAACTTTCTAGCGATTTAAGCAAAACGTTTATAAACGTTACAAAACAAATCCAAACGTTTCACAGTTGTAGCGATTGAAGCCAAACGTTTACAAACGTTACGAAACAAATCCAAACGTTTCACATATTTAGTAATTTAAGCCAAACCTTTATAAACGTTACGAAACAAAACCAAACGTTTCACCTTTTTAGCAATTTAAGCCAAATGTTTAGAAACGTTACGAAACAAATCTAAGTGTTTCACCTTTTTAGCAATTTAAGCGAAACCTTTACAAACATTCTGAAACAAATCCATGCCTTTCCCCTTTTTAGTAATTTAAGCCAAACGTTTACAAACGTTACAAAACAAATCCAAACGTTTCACCTTTTTAGCTATTTAAGCCAAACATTTACAAACGTTAAGAAATTAATCCAAACGTTTAAAACGTTATGAAATCCTTTTTAGCAATTTAAGACAAACATTTATAAACGTTACGAAAAAAATCCAAACGTTTCATCTTTTTAGCGATGTAAAACAAACTTTTACAAACGTTACAAAACAAATCCAAACATTTCGCCTTTTTAGCGATTTAAGCCAAACATTTGAAAACGATACGAAACAAAACAAAACATTTCCCCTTTTTAGCGATTTAAGCCAAACATTTACAGACGTTATGAAACAAATCCAAACGTTTCCCCTTTTGAGCGATTTAAGCCAAACGTTTACACACGTTACGAAACAAAACGTTTCGCCTTTTTAGCGATTTAAGCCAAACGTTAACAAACGTTACAAAACAAATCCAAACGTTTCACTTTTTTAGCGATTTAAGCCAAACGTTTAAAAACGTTTCGAAACAAATCCAAACGTTTCACCTTTTAAGTTATTTAAGCCAAACGTTTACAAACGTTACGAAACAAATCCAAACGTTTAACCTTTTTAGCGATTTAAACCAAACTTTTACAAACATTACGAAACAAAACAGGACCTTTCACCTTTTTTGTGATTTAAATCAAAAGTTTACAAACATTAAGAAACAAAACCAAACATGTAAAACGTTACGAAACAAATCCAAGCGTTTCACCTTTTTAGCAATTTAAGCCAAGAGTTTATAAACGTTGCGAAACAAATCCAAACGTTACGAAACAAAAGCAAACATTTCCCCTTTTTAGCGGTTTTAGCCAAACGTTTACAAACGTTACGAAACAAATCCAAATGCTTCCCCTTTTTATCGATTTAAGCCAAACGTTTACAAACGTTACGAAACAAATCCAAACATTTCACCTTTTTAACGGTTTAAGCCAAACATTTACAAACGTTATAAAACAAATCCAAGTGTTTCACCTTTTTAGCGATTTAAGGCAAACGTTTAAAAACGTCACGAAATAAATCCAAATGTTTCACCTTTTTAGCGATTTAAGCCAAACGTTTACAAACGTTACGATACAAATCCAAACGTTTCACCTTTTTAGCGATTTAAGCCAAACCTTTCCAAACATTACGAAACAAAACAGAACCTTTCACCTTTTTTGTGATATAAGCCAAACGTTTACAAAAATTACGAAACAAAACAAAACATTTAAAACGTTGCGAAAGAAATCCGAAAGTTTCACCATTTTAGCAATTTAAACCAAACGTTTACAAACGTTACGAAACAAATCCAAACGTTACGAAACATAACCAAACGTTTACAAACGTTACGAAACAAATCCAAGCGTTTCACCTTTTTAGCAATTTAAGCCAAACGTTTACAAATGTTACAAAACAAATCCAAGCGTTTCTTATTTTTAACAATTTAAGCAAAACGTTTACAAACGTTATGAAACAAATCTAAACGTTTCACCTTTTTAGCGATTTAAGCCCCATATTAGCGATTTAAGCCAAACGTTAAAACGTTACGAAACAAATCCAAACATTTCCCCATTTTAACAATTTAAGCCAAACGTTTACAAACATTACAAAACAAATCCAAACGTTTCACATTTTTAGCGATTGAAGCCAAACGTTTACAAACGTTACGAAACAAATCCAAACGTTTCATATATTTAACAATCTAAGCCAATCGTTTACAAACGTTACGAAACAAATCCAAACATTTCACTGTTTTAACAATTTACGCCAAAGGTTTACAAACGTTACAAAACAAATCCAAAATTTTCACATTTTTAGCGATTGAAGCCAGACGTTTACAAATGTTACGAAACAAATCCAAACGTTTCATATATTAAACAATTTAAGCCAAACCTTTACAAACGTTACGAAATAAAACAAAGCGTTTCACCTTTTTAGAAATGTTAGCCAAATGTTTAGAAACGTTACAAAAAAATCCAAGCGTTTCACCTTTTTAGAAATTTAAGCGAAACGTTCTGAAAACAAATCCAAGCGTTTCCCCTTTTTAGTAATTTAACCCAAACGTTTACAAACGATACGAAACAAATCTAAACGTTTCACCTTTTTAGCGATTTAAGCCAAATGTTTACCAACGTTAAGAAACTAATCAAAACGTTTAAAACGTTACGAAATCCTTTTTGGCAATTTAAGCCAAACGTTTACAAACGTTACGAAACAAATCCAAACGTTTCACCTTTTTAGCGATGTAAAACAAACGTTTACAAACGTTACAAAACAAATCCAAACATTTCACCTTTTTAGCGATTTAAGCCAAACGTTTAAAAAGGATACGAAACAAAACCAAATGTTTCCCCTTTTTAGCGAGTTAAGGCAAACATTTATAGACGTTACGAAACAAATCCAAACGTTTCACCTTTTGAGCTATTTAAGCAAAACATTTACACACGTTACGAATAAAATCCAAACGTTTCGCCTTTTTAGCGACTTAAGCCAAACGTTTACAAACGTTACAAAACAAATCCAAACGTTTCACTTTTTTTAGCGATTTAAGCCAAACGTTTAAAAACGTTACGAAACAAATCTAAACGTTTCGCCTTTTCAGCGATTTAAGCCAAACGTTTATAAACGATACGAAACAAATCCAAAGGTTTCCCCTTTTTAGCGATTTAAGCCTAACTTTTACAAACATTACGAAACAAAACATGACCTTTCACCTTTTTTTTGATTCAAGCCTAACGTTTACAAACATTACGAAACAAAACAAAACATTTAAAACATTACGAAACAAATCCAAGCGTTTCACCTTTTTAGCAATTTAAGCAAAAAGTTTATAAACGTTGCGAAACAAATCCAAACGTTACCAAACAAAAGCAAACTTTCCCCTTTTTAGCGATTTAAGCCAAACATTTACAGACGTTACGAAACAAATCCAAACGTTTCCCCTTTTTAGCGATATAAGCCAAACGTTTACACACGTTACGAAACAAATCCAAATATTTCACCTTTTTAGTGGTTTAGGCTAAACGTTTACAAACGTTACGAAACAAATCCAAGCATTTCACCTTTTTAGCGATTTAACCCAAACGTTTAAAAACGTTAGGAAACAAATCCAAACGTTTCACCTTTTTAGCGATTTAAGCCAAACGTTTGCAAACGTTACGAAACAAATCCCAACGTTTCACCTTTTTCGCGATTTAAGCCAAACCTTTACAAACATTACGAAAGAAAACAGGACATTTCACCTTTTTTATGATATAAGCCAAACGTTTACAAACATTACGAAACAAAACCAAACATTTAAAACATTGCGAAACAAATCCGAAAATTTCACCTTTTTAGCAACTTAGATCAAACGTTTACAAACGTTACGAAACAAATCCAAATGTTACGAAACAAAACCAAACATTTACAAACGTTACGAAACAAATCCAAGCGTTTCACCTTTTTAGCAATTTAAACCAAACGTTTACAAACGTTACAAAACAAATCTAAGCGTTTCAACTTTTTAACAATTTAAGCAAAACATTTACAAACGTTACGAAACAAATCCAAACGTCTCACTTTTTTAGCGATTTAAGCCCCATATTAGCGATTTAAGCTAAACGTTTAAAACGTTACAAAACAAATCCAAACATTTCACCATTTTAATAATTTAAGACAAATGTTTACAAACGTTACAAAAGAAATCCAAACGTTTCACATTTTTAGCGATTGAAGCCAAACGTTTACAAACGTTACAAAACAAATCCAAACATTTCACCTTTTTAGCGATTTAAGCCAAACGTTTAAAAACGATACGAAACAAAACCAAACGTTTCCCCTTTTTAGCGATTTAAGCCAAACATTTACAGACGTTACGAAACAAATCCAAACGTTTCACCTTTTGAGCTATTTAAGCAAAACATTTACACACGTTACGAAAAAAATCCAAACGTTTCGCCTTTTTAGCGATTTAAGCCAAACGTTTACAAACGTTACAAAACAAATCCAAACGTTTCACTTTTTTTAGCGATTTAAGCCAAACGTTTAAAAACGTTACAAAACAAATCCAAACGTTTCCCCTTTTTAGCGATTTAAGCCAAACGTTTACAAACGATACGAAACAAATCCAAACGTTTCACCTTTTTAGCTAATTAAGCCTAACTTTTACAAACATTGCGAAACAAAAAAGGACCTTTCACCTTTTTTGTGATTCAAACCTAACGTTTACAAACATTACGAAACAAAACCAAACATTTAAAACGTTACGAAACAAATCCAAGCGTTTCACCTTTTTAGCAATTTAAGCCAAAAGTTTATAAACGTTGCGAAACAAATCCAAACGTTACGAAACAAAAGCAAACGTTTCCCCTTTTTAGCGATTTAAGCCAAACGTTTACAGACGTTACGAAACAAATCCAAACGTTTCCCCTTTTTAGCGATATAAGCCAAACGTTTACACACGTTACGAAACAAATCCAAACATTTCACCTTTTTAGCGGTTTAAGCCAAACGTTTACAAACGTTACAAAACAAATCCAAGCATTTCACCTTTTTAGCGATTTAAGCCAAACGTTTAAAAACATTAGGAAAAAAATCCAAACGTTTCACCTTTTTAGGGATTTAAGCCAAAAGTTTACAAACGTTACTAAACAAATCCAAACGTTGCACCTTTTTAGCGATTTAAGCCAAATGTTTACAAACGTTACAAAACAAATCCAAGCATTTCACCTTTTTAGCGATTTAAGCCAAACGTTTAAAAACGTTAGGAAAGAAATCCAAACGTTTCACCTTTTTAGCGATTTAAGCCAAAAGTTTACAAACGTTACGAAACAAATCCAAACGTTTCACCTTTTTAGCGATTTAAGCCAAACCTTTACAAACATTACGAAAGAAAACAGGACCTTTCACCTTTTTTGTGATATAAGCCAAACGTTTACAAACATTACGAAACAAAACCAAACATTTAAAACTTTGCGAAACAAATACGAAAGTTTCACCTTTTTAGCAATTTAAATCAAACGTTTACAAACGTTACGAAACAAATCCAAACGTTACGAAACAAATCCAAACGTTACGAAACAAATCCAAACGTTTCACCTTTTTAGCGATTTAAGCCAAACCTTTACAAACATTACGAAAGAAAACAGGACCTTTCACCTTTTTTGTGATATAAGCCAAACGTTTACAAACATTACGAAACAAATCCAAACATTTAAAACATTGCGAAACAAATACGAAAGTTTCACCTTTTTAGCAATTTAAATCAAACGTTTACAAACGTTACGAAACAAATCCAAACGTTACGAAACAAAAACAAACGTTTACAAACGTTACGAAACAAATCCAAGCGTTTCACCTTTTTAGCAATTTAAGCCAAACGTTTACAAACGTTACGAAACAAATCCAAATGTTTCACTTTTTTAATGATTTAAGCCAAACCTTTACAAACATTACGAAAGAAAACAGGACATTTCACCTTTTTTATGATATAAGCCAAACGTTTACAAACATTACGAAACAAAACCAAACATTTAAAACATTGCGAAACAAATCCGAAAATTTCACCTTTTTAGCAACTTAGATCAAACGTTTACAAACGTTACGAAACAAATCCAAATGTTACGAAACAAAACCAAACATTTACAAACGTTACGAAACAAATCCAAGCGTTTCACCTTTTTAGCAATTTAAACCAAACGTTTACAAACGTTACAAAACAAATCTAAGAGTTTCAACTTTTTAACAATTTAAGCAAAACATTTACAAACGTTACGAAACAAATCCAAACGTCTCACTTTTTTAGCGATTTAAGCCCCATATTAGCGATTTAAGCCAAACGTTTAAAACGTTACAAAACAAATCCAAACATTTCACCATTTTAATAATTTAAGACAAATGTTTACAAACGTTACAAAAGAAATCCAAACGTTTCACATTTTTAGCGATTGAAGCCAAACGTTTACAAACGTTACAAAACAAATCCAAACATTTCACCTTTTTAGCGATTTAAGCCAAACGTTTAAAAACGATACGAAACAAAACCAAACGTTTCCCCTTTTTAGCGATTTAAGCCAAACATTTACAGACGTTACGAAACAAATCCAAACGTTTCACCTTTTGAGCTATTTAAGCAAAACATTTACACACGTTACGAAAAAAATCCAAACGTTTCGCCTTTTTAGCGATTTAAGCCAAACGTTTACAAACGTTACAAAACAAATCCAAACGTTTCACTTTTTTTAGCGATTTAAGCCAAACGTTTAAAAACGTTACAAAACAAATCCAAACGTTTCCCCTTTTCAGCGATTTAAGCCAAACATTTACAAACGATACGAAACAAATCCAAACGTTTCACCTTTTTAGCTAATTAAGCCTAACTTTTACAAACATTGCGAAACAAAAAAGGACCTTTCACCTTTTTTGTGATTCAAACCTAACGTTTACAAACATTACGAAACAAAACCAAACATTTAAAACGTTACGAAACAAATCCAAGCGTTTCACCTTTTTAGCAATTTAAGCCAAAAGTTTATAAACGTTGCGAAACAAATCCAAACGTTACGAAACAAAAGCAAACGTTTCCCCTTTTTAGCGATTTAAGCCAAACGTTTACAGACGTTACGAAACAAATCCAAACGTTTCCCCTTTTTAGCGATATAAGCCAAACGTTTACACACGTTACGAAACAAATCCAAACATTTCACCTTTTTAGCGGTTTAAGCCAAACGTTTACAAACGTTACAAAACAAATCCAAGCATTTCACCTTTTTAGCGATTTAAGCCAAACGTTTAAAAACATTAGGAAAAAAATCCAAACGTTTCACCTTTTTAGTGATTTAAGCCAAAAGTTTACAAACGTTACGAAACAAATCCAAACGTTGCACCTTTTTAGCGATTTAAGCCAAATGTTTACAAACGTTACAAAACAAATCCAAGCATTTCACCTTTTTAGCGATTTAAGCCAAACGTTTAAAAACGTTAGGAAAGAAATCCAAACGTTTCACCTTTTTAGCGATTTAAGCCAAAAGTTTACAAACGTTACGAAACAAATCCAAACGTTTCACCTTTTTAGCGATTTAAGCCAAACCTTTACAAACATTACGAAAGAAAACAGGACCTTTCACCTTTTTTGTGATATAAGCCAAACGTTTACAAACATTACGAAACAAAACCAAACATTTAAAACTTTGCGAAACAAATACGAAAGTTTCACCTTTTTAGCAATTTAAATCAGACGTTTACAAACGTTACGAAACAAATCCAAACGTTACGAAACAAATCCAAACGTTACGAAACAAATCCAAACGTTTCACCTTTTTAGCGATTTAAGTCAAACCTTTACAAACATTACGAAAGAAAACAGGACCTTTCACCTTTTTTGTGATATAAGCCAAACGTTTACAAACATTACGAAACAAATCCAAACATTTAAAACATTGCGAAACAAATACGAAAGTTTCACCTTTTTAGCAATTTAAATCAAACGTTTACAAACGTTACGAAACAAATCCAAACGTTACGAAACAAAAACAAACGTTTACAAACGTTACGAAACAAATCCAAGCGTTTCACCTTTTTAGCAATTTAAGCCAAACGTTTACAAACGTTACGAAACAAATCCAAATGTTTCACTTTTTTAATGATTTAAGCCTCATACTAGCGATTTAAGCCAAACAATTAAAACGTTACAAAACAAATCCAAACATGTCACCATTTTAACAAATTAAGCCAAACGTTTACAAACGTTACAAAACAAATCCAAACGTTTCACATTTTTAGCGATAGAAGACAAACGTTTACAAACGTTACGAAACAAAACCAAGCGTTTCACCTTTTTAGAATTTAAACCTAACGTTTGCAAACGTAACGAAATAAATCCAAGCGTTTCACCTTTTTAGCAATTTTTGCCAGACGTTTACAAACGTTAAGAAACAAATCCAAGCGTTTCACCTTTTTAGCAATTTAAGCCAAACTTTTACGAACTTTACGAAAAAAATCCAAACGTTTAATCTTTTTAGCGATTTAAGACAAACATTTAAAAACGGTACGAAACAAGTCCAAACGTTTCACCTTTTTAGCGATTTAAGCCAAATTCATACAAACTCTACGAAACAAATCCAAACGTTTCACCTTTTTAGCAATTTAACCCAAACGTTTACAAACGCTACAAAACAAATCCAAATGTTTCACCTTTTTAGCGATTTAAGCCAAACGTTGACAAACGTTAGGAAACAAATCCAAACGTTTCACCTTTTTAGCGATTTAAGCCAAACGTTGACAAACGTTAGGAAACAAATCCAAACGTTTCACCTTTTTAGCGATTTAAGCCAAACGTTTACAAATGTTACGAAACAAATCCAAACGTTTCACCTTTTTAGCGAATTAAGCCCCATTTTAGCGATTCAAGCCAAACGTTTAAAACGTAACGAAACAAATCCAAACATTTCAACTTTTTAGCGATTTAAGCCAAACGTTTATAAACGTTACAAAGCAAATCCAAACGTTTTACATTTTTAACGATTGAAGCCAAACGTTTACAAACGTTACAAAACAAATCCAAACGTTTCACATATTCAGCAATTTAAGTTAATCGCTTACAAACGTTACGAAACAAAACCAAGCGTTTCACCTTTTTAGCAATTTAAACCAAACGTTTACAAACGTAACCAAATAAATCCAAGCGTTTCACCTTTTAAGCAATTTAAGCGAAACGTTTACAAACGTTAAAAAACAAATCCAAGCGTTTCACCTTTTTAGAAATATAAGGCAAACGTTTACGAAGGTTACGAAACAAATCATAACGTTTCGCCTTTTTAGAGATTCAAGACAAACGTTTAAAAACGGTACGAAACAAATCCAAACGTTTCACCTTTTTAGCGATTCAAGCTAAACGTATACAAATTCTACGAAACAAATCTAAACGTTTCACCTTTTTAGCAATTTAACCCAAACATTTACAAACGCTACGAAACAAATCCGAACGTTTCACCTTTTTAGCGATTTAACCCAAAGTTGACAAACGTTACGAAATAAATCTAAATGTTTCACCTTTTTAGCGATTTAAACCAAACGTTTACAAACGTTACGAAACAAATCCAAGCGTTTCACCTTTTTAGTAATTTATGCCAAATGTTTACAAAAGTTACAAATTAAATCCAAACGTTTCGCCTTTTTTGTGATTGAAGCCAAACGTTTCACCGTTTTAGCGATTTAAGCCAAACGTTTACAAACGTTACAATACAAATCCAAACGTTTCACCTTTTTAGCGAATTAAGCCAAACGTTTACAAACGTTACGAAACAAATCCAAACATTACGAAACAAAACCAAACGTTTACAAACTTTACGAAACAAATCCAAGCGTTTCACCTTTTTAGCAATTTAAGCAAAACGTTACGAAACAAATCCAAGTGCTTCACCTTTTTAGCAATTTAAGAAAAACGTTTACAGATATAAACAAACAAATCCAAACGTTTCCCCTTTTTAGCGATTTAGGCCGAACGTTTACAAATGTTACGAAACAAAACCAAACGTTTCACCTTTTTAGCGATTTAAGCCAAACATTTACAAACGCTATGAGAGAAACGTTAAAAACATTACAAAACAAATCCAAACGTTTCCCATATTTAGCGATTTAAGCCAAACGTTTATAAACGCTACAAAATAATCCAAACGTTTCATCTTTTTAGCAATTTAAGGCAAACGGTTACAGACGTTATGAAACAAATACAAGCGTTTCTCCTTTTTAGCAATTTAGGCCAAACGTATACAAACGTTACGAAACAAATCCAAATGTTTCACCTTTTTAGCGATTTAAGCCAAACCTTTACAAACGGTACGAAACAAATCCAAACGTTTCACCTTTTTAGCGATTTAAGCCAAACGTTTACAAACATTATGAAACAATTCCAAACATTTCACATTTTTAGCGATTTAAACCAAACCTTTACAAACGTTACGAAACATATCCAAACGTTTCACCTTTTTAGCTATTTAAGCCAAACATTTACAAACGTTACGAAACAAATCCAAACGTTTCACCTTTTTAGTGATGTAAGCCAAACAATTACAAATGTTACGAAACAAATTCAAACATTTCACCTTTTTAGCGATTTAAGCCAAACGTTTACAAACGTTACGAAACAAAACCAAACGTTTAAAACGTTACGAAACAAGACCAAATGTTTAAAACGTTACGAAATAAATTTAAACGTTTCACATTAATAGCGATTTAAGCCAAATGTTTACAAACGCTATGAAACAAATCCAAAAGTATCGCCTTTTAGCAATTTAAGCCAAACGTTTACAAACGTTACGAAACAAATCCAACCGTTACGAAACAAAACCAAATTTTTACAAACATTACGAAACAAATCCAAGCGTTTAACCTTTTTAGCAATTTAAGCCAAACGTTTACAAACGTTACGAAATAAATCCAAGGGTTTCACCTTTTTAGCAATTTAAGCAAAACATTTACAAACTTTACGAAAAAAATCTAAACGTTTAACCTTTTTAGCGATTTAAGCCGAACGTTTACAAACGTTACGAAATAAAACCAAACGTTTCACCTTTTTAGCGACTTAAGACAAACGTTTACAAACAGTACGAAATAAATCCAAACGTTTAATACGTTATGAAACAAATCGAAATGTTTCACATTTTTAGCAATTTAAGCCAAACGTTTACAAACGTTACAAAACAAATCCAAACGTTCAACATTTTTAGCGATTGAAGCCAAACGTTTACAAATGCTATGGAACAAATCCAAACGTTTCACATGTTTAGCAAATTAAGCCAAACGTTTACAAACGTTACGAAACAAAACCAAGCGTTTCACCTTTTTAGCAATAAAAACCAAAGGTTTACAAACTTAACGAAGCAAAATCCAAGCGTTTCACCTTTTTAGCAATTTAAGCCAAACATTTACAAACGTTACGAAACAAATCCAAGGGTTTCATCGTTTTAGCAATTTAAGCCAAACGTTTACAAACGTTACGAAATAAATCCAAGCGTTTCACCTTTTTAGCAATTTAAGCCAAACGTTTACAACCGTTACGAAACAAACCAAATGTTTCACCTTTTTAGCGATTTAAGACAAACCTTCACAAACGGTACAAAACAAATCCAAACGTTTCACCTTTTTAGCTATTTAAGCCAAACATTTACAAACGTTGCGAAACAAATCCAAACGTTTCACCTTTTTAGCGATTTAAGCCAAACATTTACAAACATTTACAAACATTACGAAACAAATCCAAACGTTTCACCGTTTTGCGATTTAAGCCAAACGGTTACAAACGTTACGAAACAAATCCAAACGTTTCCCCTTTTTAGCGATGTAAGCCAAACATTTACAAAGTTACAAAACAAATCCAAACGTTTCACCTTTTTAGCGATTTAAGCCGAACGTTTACAAACGTTACGAAACAAATCCAAACGTTTCCCCTTTTTAGCGATGTAAGCCAAACCTTTACAAACGTTATGAAAGAAATCCAAACGTTTCACCTTTTTGGATATTTAAGCCAAACATTTACAAAGGTTATGAAACAAATCCAAATGTTTCACCTTTTTAGCAATTTGTGCCTAACGTTTACAAATGTTACGAAACAAATCCAAGCGTTTCACCTTTTTAGCAATTAAAGCCAAACGTTTACAAACGTTACCAAACAAATCCAAGCGTTTAACCTTTTTAGCAATTTAAGCCAAACGTTTACAAACGTTACGAAAAAAATCCAAACTTTTTATCTTTTTAGCGATTTAAGCCAAAAGTTTACAAACGTTATGAAAAAAATCCAAACGCTTCGCTTTTTTTGCGATTTAAGCCAAACGTTTACAAACGTTACAATACAAATCCAAACATTTCATCTTTTTAGCGATTTAAGCCAAACCTTTACAGACGTTTCGAAACAAATCCAAACGTTTCGCTTTTTTAGCAATTTAAGCCAAACGTTTACAAACGTTACGAAGCAAATCCAAATGTTTTACCTTTTTAGCAATTTAAGTCAAACGTTTACAAACGTTACGAAATAAAACCAAATGTTTAAAACGTTACTAAACAAATCCAAACGTTTCACATTTTTAGCGATTCAAGCCAAGCCTTTACAAACGTTACGAAACCAAACCAAGCGTTTCACCTTTTATGCAATTTAAGCCAAACGTTGACCAACGTTACAAAACAAATCCAAGCATTTCACCTTTTTTAGCAATTTAAGCTAAACGTTTACAAACGTTCAAATTTCACCTTTTTAATAATTTAAGCCAAACGTTTACAAATGTTACGAAACAAATCCAAGCGTTTCACCTATTTAGGAATATAAGCCAAACGTTTACAAACGTTACGAAGCAAATCCAAACATTTCACCTTTTTAGCGATTTAAGACAAACGTTTAAAAACGTTATGAAACAAATCCAAACGTTTCACCTTTTTAGCGACTCAAGCAAAACGTTTACAAACATTATGAAACAAATCCAAACATTACGAAACAAATACAAGCGTTTACAAACTTTCACCTTTTTAGCTATTTAAGACAAACGTTACGAAACAAATCCAAACGTTTCACCTTTTTAGAGATTTAAGCCAAATGTTTCACCTTTTTAGAGATTTAAGCCAAATGTTTCACCTTTTTAGCAATTTAAGCCAAATGTTTACAAACGTTACGAAACAAATCCAAACGTTTTCCCTTTTAAGCGAATTAAGCCATACGTTTACAAACGTTACGAAACAAATCCAAACGTTTCACGTTTTTAGGGATTTAAAACAAACGTTTACAAACGTTACGAAACAAATCCAAACATTTCACCTTTTTAACGATTCAAGCCAAACGTTTACAAACGTTACGAAACAAATCCAGACATTACGAAACAAAACCAAACGTTAACAAACTTTACGAAACAAATCCAAGCGTTTCACCATATTAGTAATTTAAGCCAAATATTTACAAACGCTAGGAAACAAATCCAAACGTTTCCCCATTTTAGCGATTTAAGCGAAACTTTTAAAACGTTACGAAACAAATCCAAACGTTTCACCTTTTTAGATATTTAAGCCAAACGTTTATGAACGCTACAAAACAAATCCAAACGTTTCACCTTTTTAGTAATATAAGCCGCACGTTTACAAACTTTATGAAACAAATCCAAGCGTTTACAAACGTTACAAAACAAATCTATACGTTTCCCTTTTTTAGCGATTTAAGCCAAACGTTTAACAACGTTACGAAACAAACCCAAACGTTTCACCTTTTCAGCGATTTAAGCCAAACGATACGAAACAAATCCAAACGTTTCACCTTTTTAGCGATTTAAGCCGAACTTTTACAAAAATTACGAAACAAATCCAAGCGTTTCACCTTTTTAGAGATTTAAGCCAATCGTTTACAAACGTTACGAAACAAATCCAATCGTTTCACCTTTTAAGCTATATAAGCCTAACATTTACAAACTTTACGAAACGAAACAAACATTTCACCTTTTTAGCAATTTAAGACAAACGTTACGAAACAAATCCAAACGTTTTGCCTTTTTTGCGATATAAGCCAAACGTTTCACCTTTTTAGCAATTTAAGCTAAACGTTTACAAACATTAAGAAACAAATCCAAACGTTTCACCTTTTTAGAGATTTAAGCTAAACGTTTACAAACGTTTCCAACCAAATCTAACCGTTTGACCTTTTTAGCGATTTAAACTAAACGTTTACAGACATTTCGAAACAAATTCAATCGTTTCGCCTTTTTAGCGATATAAGTCAAACTTTTACAAACATTACGAAACATAACAAGACCTTTCACTTTTTTTGTTATTTAAGCCAAACGTTTACAAACAATACGAAACAAAACCAAACATTTAAAACGTTACGAAAAAAATCCAAGCGTTTCACCTTATTAGCAATTCAAGCCAAAAGTTTATAAACGTTGCAAAACAAATCCAAACGTTACGAACAAAAAAGCAAACGTTTCCCCTTTTTAGCGATTTAAGCCAAACGTTTACAGACGTTACGAAACAAATCCAAATGTTACCCCTTTTTAGCGATTTAAGCCAAACGTTTACAGACGTTACGAAACAAATCCAAACATTTCACTTCTTTAGCGGTTTAAGCCAAACGTTTACAAAAGTTACAAAACAAATCCAAGCATTTCACCTTTTTAGCGATTTAAGCTAAACGTTTAAAAACGCTATGAAACAAATCCAAACGTTTCACCTTTATAGTGATTTAAGCCAAATGTTTACAAACGTTACGAAACAAATCCAAACGTTTCACCTTTTTAGCGATTTAAGCCAAACCTTTACAAACATTATGAAACAAAACATGACCTTTTACCCATTTTGTGATTTAAGCCAAACGTTACGAAACAAAACCAAACATTTAAAACGTTGCGAAACAAATCCGAACATTTCACCTTTTTAGCAATTTAAACCGAACGTTCACAAATGTTACGAAACAAATCCAAAAGTTACGAAACAAAACCAAACGTTTACAAACATTACGAAAC
The DNA here is from genome assembly GCF_937616625.2 of Mercurialis annua. Classification (NCBI taxonomy): domain Eukaryota; kingdom Viridiplantae; phylum Streptophyta; class Magnoliopsida; order Malpighiales; family Euphorbiaceae; genus Mercurialis; species Mercurialis annua. The sequence continues at coordinate 24,041,801 of NC_065576.1, forward strand.
AAATCCAAGCGTTTCACCTTTTTAGCAATTTAAGTCAAACGTTTACAAACGTGACAAAACAAATCCAAGCGTTTCTTCTTTTTAATAATTTAAGCAAAAAGTTTACAAACGTTACGAAACAAATCGAAACGTTTCACTTTTTTAGCGATTTAAGCCCTATATTTGCGATTTAAGCCAAACGTTTAAAACGTTACGAAACAAATCCAAACATTTCACCTTTTTAACAATTTAAGCCAAATGTTTACAAACGTTATAAAACAAATCCAAACGTTTCACATTTTTAGCGATTGAAGCCTAACGTTTACAAAAGTTACGAAACAAATCCAAGCGTTTCACCATTTTAGCTATTTCAGCCAATCGTTTACAAACATTACGAAACAAATCCAAACGTTTCACCTTTTTAGCGATATAATCCTAAGATTTACAAACGTTACTTATTGAAACCAAACATTTCACTTTTTTAGCAATTTAAGTCAAACATTACGAAACAAATCCAAACGTTTTGCCTTTTTTGCGATTTAAGCCAAATGTTTCACCTTTTTAGCGGTTTAAGTCAAACGTTTACAAACATTACAAAACAAATCCAAACGTTTCACTTTTTTAGAGATTTAATCCAAACGTTTACAAACGTTACCAACAAAATCCAAACGTTTCATCTTTTTAGCGATTTAAGCCAAACGTTTACAGACGTTTCGAAACAAATTCAAACGTTTCGCCTTTTTAGCGATATAAGCCAAACGTTTACAAACGTTACCAAACAAAACCAAACGTTTAAAATGTTACGAAACAAATCCTAACGTTTCACATTTTTAGCGATTTAAGCCAAACCTTTACAAACGTTACGAAACAAAACCAAGAGTTTCACCTTTTTAGTAATTTAAGCCAAACGTTTACAAACGTTACGAAACAAATCCAAACGTTTCACCTTTTTAGCGATTTAAGCCAAATGTTTACAAACGTTAAGAAACTAATCCAAACGTTTAAAACGTTACGAAATCCTTTTTAGCAATTTAAGCCAAACGTTTACAAATTTTACGAAACAAATCCAAACGTTTCACCTTTTTAGCGATGTAAGACAAACGTTTACAAACGTTGCAAAACAAATCCAAACATTTCACCTTTTTAGCGATTTAAGTCAAACGTTTAAAAACAATACGAAACAAAACCAAACGTTTCCCCTTTTTAGCGATTTAAGCCAAACATTTACAGACGTTACGAAACAAATCCAAACGTTTCACCTTTTGAGCTATTTAAGCCAAACATTTACACACGTTACGAAACAAATCCAAACGTTTCGCCTTTTTAGCGATTTAAGCCAAACGTTTACAAACGTTACAAAACAAATCCAAACATTTCACTTTTTAGCGATTTAAGCCAAACGTTTAAAAATATTACGAAACAAATCCAAACCTTTCACCTTTTCAGCGATTTAAACCAAACATTTACAAACAATACGAAACAAATCCAAACGTTTCCCCTTTTTAGCGATTTAAGCCAAAATTTTACAAACATTACGAAACAAAACAGGACCTTTCACCTTTTTTGTGATTCAAGCCTAACGTTTACAAACATTACGAAACAAAACCAATCATTTAAAACGCTACGAAACAAATCCAAGCGTTTCACCTTTTTAGCAATTTAAGCCAACAGTTTATAAACGTTGCGAAACAAATCCAAACGTTACAAAACAAACGCAAACGTTTACCCTTTTTAGCGATTTAAGCCAAACGTTTACAGACGTTACGAAACAAATCCAAACGTTTCCCCTTTTTAGCGATTTAAGCCAAACGTTTAAAAAACGTTATGAAACAAATCCAAAAATTTCACCTTTTTAGCGGTTTAAGCCAAACGTTTACAAACGTCACAAAACAAATCCAAACGTTTCACCTTTTTAGCGATTTAAGCCAAACCTTTACAAACATTACGAAACAAAACATGACCTTTCACCTTTATTGTGATTTAAGCCAAACGTTTACAAACATTATGAAATAAAACCAAACATTTAAAACGTTGCGAAACAAATCCGAACGTTTCACCTTTTTAGCAATTTAAACCAAACGTTTACAAACATTACGAAACAAATCCAAACGTTACGAAACAAAACCAAACGTTTACAAATGTTACGAAACAAATCAAAGCGTTTCACCTTTTTAGCAATTTAAGCCAAACGTTTACAAACGTTACAAAAGAAATCCAAGCGTTTCTTCTTTTTAAAAATTTAAGCAAAACGTTTACAAACGTTACTATACAAATTCAAACGTTTCACTTTTTTAGCGATTTATGCCCCATATTAGCGATTTAAGCCAAACGTTTAAAACGTTGCGAAACAAATCCAAAGTGTTTCACCTTTTTAACAATTTAAGCCAAACGTTTACAAACGTTTCAAAACAAATCCAAACATTTCTCATTTTTAGCGATTGAAGCCAAACGTTCACAAACGTTACGAAACAAATCCAAACTTTTCACATATTTAACAATTTAAGACAATCGTTTACAATCGTTACGAAACAAAACCAAGTGTTTCACCTTTTTAGAAATTTAAACCAAACGTTTACAAACGTAACGAAATAAATCCAAGCGCTTCACCTTTTTATCAATTTAAGCCAAACTTTTACAAACGTTACGAAACATATCGAAACGTTTCACCTTTTTAGAGATTTAAGACAAACGTTTAAAAGCGGTACGAAACAAGTCCAAACGTTTCACCTTTTTAGCGATTCAAGCCAAACGTATACAAACTCTAAGAAACAAATCCAAACGTTTCACCTTTTTAGCAATTTAACTCAAACATTTACAAACGCTACGAACTAAATCTGAACGTTTTACCTTTTTAGCAATTTAAGCCAAACGTTGACAAACAAATCCAAAAGTTTCACCTATTTAGCGATTTAAGCCAAACATTTACAAACGTTACGAAACAAATCCAAACGTTTCACCATTTTATTGATTTAAGCCCCATTTTAGCGATTTAAGCCAAACTTTTAAAACGTTACGAAACAAATCCAAACATTTCAACTTTCTAGCGATTTAAGCCAAGCGTTTATAAACGTTACAAAACAAATCCAAACGTTTCACAGTTGTAGCGATTGAAGCCAAACGTTTACAAACGTTACGAAACAAATCCAAACGTTTCACATATTTAGCAATTTAAGCCAAACCTTTATAAACGTTACAAAACAAAACCAAACGTTTCACTTTTTTAGCAATTTAAGCCAAATGTTTAGAAACGTTACGAAACAAATCTAAGTGTTTCACCTTTTTAGCAATTTAAGCGAAACGTTTACAAACGTTCTGAAACAAATCCATGCCTTTCCCCTTTTTAGTAATTTAAGCCAAACGTTTACAAACGTTACGAAACAAATCCAAACGTTTCACCTTTTTAGCTGTTTAAGCCAAACATATACAAACGTTAAGAAATTAATCCAAACGTTTAAAACGTTACGAAATCCTTCTTAGCAATTTAAGACAAACGTTTATAAACGTTACGAAACAAATCCAAACGTTTCACCTTTTTAGCGATGTAAAACAAACGTCTACAAACGTTACAAAACAAATCCAAACATTTCACCTTTTTAGCGATTTAAGCCAAACATTTGAAAACGATACGAAAAAAAACCAAACATTTTCCCTTTTTAGCGATTTAACCCAAACATTTACAGACGTTATGAAACAAATCCAAACGTTTCCCCTTTTGAGCGATTTAAGCCAAACGTTTACACACGTTACGAAACAAATCCAAACGTTTCACCTTTTTAGCGATTTAAGCCAAACGTTAACAAACGTTACAAAACAAACCCAAACGTTTCACTTTTTTAGCGATTTAAGCGAAACGTTTAAAAACCTTTCGAAACAAATCCAAACATTTCACCTTTTAAGCGATTTAAGCCAAACGTTTACAAACGTTACGAAACAAATCCAAACGTTTAACCTTTTTAGCGATTTCAACCAAACTTTTACAAACATTACGAAACAAAACAGGACCTTTCACCTTTTTTGTGATTTAAGCCAAACGTTTACAAACATTAAGAAACAAAACCAAACATGTAAATCGTTACGAAACAAATCCAAGCGTTTCACCTTTTTAGCAATTTATGCCAAAAGTTTATAAACGTTGCGAAACAAATCCAAACGTTACGAAACAAAAGCAAACATTTCCCCTTTTTAGCGATTTTAGCCAAACGTTTACAAACGTTACGAAACAAATCCAAACGCTTCCCCTTTTTAGCGATTTAAGCCAAACGTTTACAACCGTTATGAAACAAATCCAAACATTTCACCTTTTTAACGGTTTAAGCCAAACATTTACAAACATTATAAAACAAATCCAAGCGTTTCACCTTTTTAGCGATTTAAGGCAAACGTTTAAAAACGTCATGAAACAAATCCAAATGTTTCACCTTTTTAGCGATTTAAGCCAAACGTTTACAAACGTTACGAAACAAATGCAAACGTTTCACCTTTTTAGCGATTTAAGCCACACCTTTTCAAACATTACGAAACAAAATGATCTTTCACCTTTTTTGTGATATAAGCCAAACGTTTACAAAAATTACGAAACAAAACAAAACATTTAAAACGTTGCGAAAGAAATCCGAAAGTTTCACCATTTTAGCAATTTAAACCAAACGTTTACAAACGTTACGAAACAAATCCAAACGTTACGAAACATAACCAAACGTTTACAAACGTTACGAAACAAATCCAAGCGTTTCACCTTTTTAGCAATTTAAGCCAAACGTTTACAAACGTTACAAAACAAATCCAAGCGTTTCTTATTTTTAACAATTTAAGCAAACCGTTTACAAACGTTATGAAACAAATCCAAACATTTCACTTTTTTAGCGATTTAAGCCCCATATTAGCGATTTAAGCCAAACGTTTAAAACGTTACGAAACAAATCCAAACATTTCATCATTTTAACAATTTAAGCCAAACGTTTACAAACATTACAAAACAAATCCAAAGGTTTCCCATTTTTAGCGATTGAAGCCAAACGTTTACAAACGTTACGAAACAAATCTAAACGTTTCATATATTTAACAATCTAAGCCAATCGTTTACAAACGTTACGAAACAAATCCAAACATTTCACAGTTTTAACAATTTACGCCAAATGTTTACAAACATTACAAAACAAATCCAAATGTTTCACATTTTTAGCGATTGAAGCCAGACGTTTACAAATGTTACGAAACAAATCCAAACGTTTCATATATTCAACAATTCAAGCCAAACCTTTACAAACGTTATGAAATAAAACAAAGCGTTTCACCTTTTTAACAATGTTAGCCAAATGTTTAGAAACGTTACAAAAAAATCCAAGCGTTTCACCTTTTTAGAAATTTAAGCGAAATGTTCTGAAAACAAATCCAAGCATTTCCCCTTTTTAAGTAATTTAACCCAAACGTTTACAAACGATACGAAACAAATCCAAACGTTTCACCTTTTTAGCGATTTAAGCCAAATGTTTACAAACGTTAAGAAACTAATCAAAACGTTTAAAACGTTACGAAATCCTTTTTGGCAATTTAAGCCAAACGTTTACAAACGTTACGAAACAAATCCAAACGTTTCACCTTTTTAGCGATGTAAAACAAACGTTTACAAACGTTACAAAACAAATCCAAACATTTCACCTTTTTAGCGATTTAAGCCAAACGTTTAAAAACGATACGAAACAAAACCAAATGTTTCCCCTTTTTAGCGAGTTAAGCCAAACATTTACAGACGTTACGAAACAAATCCAAACATTTCACCTTTTGAGCTATTTAAGCAAAACATTTACACACGTTACGAATGAAATCCAAACGTTTCGCCTTTTTAGCGATTTAAGCCAAACGTTTACAAACGTTACAAAACAAATCCAAACGTTTCCCTTCTTTAGCGATTTAAGCCAAATGTTTAAAAACGTTACGAAACAAATCTAAAGTTTTACCTTTTCAGCGATTTAAGCCAAACGTTTATAAACGATACGAAACAAATCCAAACGTTTCACCTTTTTAGCGATTTAAGCCTAACTTTTACAAACATTACGAAACAAAACAGGACCTTTCACCTTTTTTGTGATTCAAGCCTAACGTTTACAAACATTACGAAACAAAACCAAACATTTAAAACATTACGAAACAAATCCAAGCGTTTCACCTTTTTAGCAATTTAAACCAAATGTTTACAAACGTTACAAAACAAATCCAAACATTTCACCTTTTTAGCGGTTTAAGCGAAATGTTTACAAACGGTACGAAACAAATCTAAACGTTACCAAACAAAAGCAAACTTTCCCCTTTTTAGCGATTTAAGCCAAACGTTTACAGACGTTACGAAATAAATCCAAACGTTTCCCCTTTTTAGCGATATAAGCCAAACGTTTACAAACGTTACGAAACAAATCCAAATATTTCACCTTTTTAGCGGTTTAAGCTAAACGTTTACAAACGTTACAAAACAAATCCAAGCATTTCACCTTTTTAGCGATTTAACCCAAACTTTTAAAAACGTTAGGAAACATATCCAAACGTTTCACCTTTTTAGCGATTTAAGCCAAACGTTTACAAACGTTACAAAACAAATCCAAACGTTTCACCTTTTTAGCGATTTAAGCCAAACCTTTACAAACATTACGAAAGAAAACATGACATTTCACCTTTTTTGTGATATAAACCAAACGTTTACAAACATTACGAAACAAAACCAAACATTTAAAACATTGCGAAACAAATCCGAAAATTTCACCTTTTTAGTAATTTAAATCAAACGTTTACAAACGTTACGAAACAAATCCAAACGTTACTAAACAAAACCAAACATTTACAAACGTTACGAAACAAATCCAAGCGTTTCACCTTTTTAGCAATTTAAACCAAACATTTACAAACGTTACAAAATAAATCTAAGCATTTCTTCTTTTTAATAATTTAAGCAAAACATTTACAAACGTTACGAAACAAATCCAAGCGTTTTACCTTTTTAGTAATTTAAGCCAAACGTTTACAAACGTTACGAAACAAATCCAAACGTTTCACCTTTTTAGCGATTTAAGCCAAATGTTTACAAACGTTAAGAAACTAATCCAAACGTTTAAAACGTTACGAAATCCTTTTTAGCAATTTAAGCCAAACGTTTACAAACGTTACGAAACAAATCCAAACCTTTCACCTTTTTAGCGATGTAAAACAAACGTTTACAAACCTTACAAAACAAATCCAAACATTTCACCTTTTTAGCGATTTAAGCCAAACGTTTAAAAACGATACGAAACAAAACTAAACGTTTCCCCTTTTTAGCGATTTAAGCCAAACATTTACAGACGTTATGAAACAAATCCAAACGTTTCACCTTTTGAGCTATTTAAGCAAAACATTTACACACGTTACGAAAAAAATCCATACGTTTCGCCTTTTTAGCGATTTAAGCCAAACGTTTACAAACGTTACAAAACAAATCCAAACGTTTCACTTTTTTTAGCGATTTAAGCCAAACGTTTAAAAACGTTACAAAACAAATCCAAACGTTTCCCCTTTTCAGCAATTTAAGCCAAACATTTACAAACGATACGAAACTAATCCAAACGTTTCACCTTTTTAGCTAATTAAGCCTAACTTTTACAAACATTGAGAAACAAAACAGGACCTTTCACCTTTTTTGTGATTCAAGCCTAACGTTTACAAACATTACGAAACAAAACCAAACATTTAAAACGTTACGAAACAAATCCAAGCGTTTCAACTTTTTAGCAATTTAAGCCATAAGTTTATAAACGTTGCGAAACAAATCCAAACTTTACGAAACAAAAGCAAATGTTTCCCCTTTTTAGCGATTTAAGCCAAACGTTTACAGACGTTACAAAAAAAATCCAAACGTTTCCCCTTATTAGCGATATAAGCCAAACGTTTACAAACGTTACGAAACAAATCCAAACATTTCACCTTTTTAGCGGTTTAAGCCAAACGTTTACACACGTTACAAAACAAATCCAAGCATTTCACCTTTTTAGCGATTTAAGCCAAACGTTTAAAAACGTTAGGAAAGAAATCCAAACGTTTCACCTTTTTAGCGATTTAAGCCAAAAGTTTACAAACGTTACGAAACAAATCCAAACGTTTCACCTTTTTAGCGATTTAAGCCAAACCTTTACAAACATTACGAAAGAAAACATGACCTTTCACCTTTTTTGTGATATAAGCCAAACGTTTACAAACATTACGAAACAAAACCAAACATTTAAAACATTGCGAAACAAATCCGAAAGTTTCACCTTTTTAGCAATTTAAATAAAACGTTTACAAACGTTACAAAACAAATCGAAACGTTACGAAACAAAGCCAAACGTTTACAAACGTTACGAAACAAAACCAAACGTTTACAAACGTTACGAAACAAATCCAAGCGTTTCGCCTTTTTAGCAATTTAAGCCAAACGTTTACAAACGTTACGGAAAAAAATCCAAATGTTTCACTTTTTTAACGATTTAAGCCTCATTTTAGCGATTTAAGCCAAACAATTAAAACGTTACAAAACAAATCCAAACATTTCACCATTTTAACAAATTAAGCCAAACGTTTACAAACGTTACAAAACAAATTCAAACGTTTCACATTTTTAGCGATAGAAGCCAAACATTTACAAACGTTACGAAACAAAACCAAGCGTTTCACCTTTTTAGAATTTAAACCTAACGTTTGCAAACGTAACGAAATAAATCCAAGCGTTTCACCTTTTTAGCAATTTTAGCCAGACGTTTACAAACGTTAAGAAACAAATCCAAGCGTTTCACCTTTTTAGCAATTTAAGCCAAACTTTTGCGAACTTTACGAAACAAATCCAAATGTTTAACCTTTTTAGCGATTTAAGACAAACGTTAAAAAACGGTACGAAACAAGTCCAAACGTTTCACATTTTTAGCGATTTAAGCCAAATTTATACAAACTCTACGAAACAAATCCAAACGTTTCACCTTTTTAGCGATTTAAGCCAAACGTTACAAACGCTACAAAACAAATCCGAACGTTTCACCTTTTTAGCGATTTAAGCCAAACGTTGACAAACGTTACGAAACAAATCCAAACGTTTCACCTTTTTAGCGATTTAAGCCAAACGTTTACAAATGTTACGAAACAAATCCAAACGTTTCACCTTTTTAGCGATTTAAGCTCCATTTTAGCGATTTAAGCCAAACGTTTAAAACGTAACGAAACAAATCCAAACATTTTAACTTTTTAGCGATTTAAGCCAAACGTTTATAAACGTTACAAAGCAAATCCAAACGTTTCCCATTTTTAGCGATTGAAGCCAAACGTTTACAAACGTTACGAAACAAATCCAAACGTTTCACATATTCAGCAATTTAAGTTAATCGCTTACAAACGTTACGAAACAAAACCAAGCGTTTCACCTTTTTAGCAATTTAAACCAAACGTTTACAAACGTAACCAAATAAATCCAAGCGTTTCACCTTTTAAGCAATTTAAGCGAAACGTTTACAAACGTTAAAAAACAAATCCAAGCGTTTCACCTTTTTAGCAATATAAGGCAAACGTTTATGAAGGTTACGAAACAAATCCAAACGTTTCGCCTTTTTAGAGATTTAAGACAAACGTTTAAAAACGGTACGAAACAAATCCAAACGTTTCACCTTTTTAGCGATTCAAGCCAAACGTATACAAATTCTACGAAACAAATCTAAACGTTTCACCTTTTTAGCAATTTAACCCAAACATTTACAAACGCTACGAAACAAATCCGAACGTTTCACCTTTTTAGCGATTTAAGCCAAAGTTGACAAACGTTACGAAATAAATCCAAGTGTTTCACCTTTTTAGCGATTTAAACCAAACGTTTACAAACGTTACGAAACAAATCCAAGCGTTTCACCTTTTTAGTAATTTAAGCCAAACGTTTACAAACGTTACAAAGTAAATCCAAACTTTTCGCCTTTTTTGTGATTTAAGCCAAACGTTTCACCGTTTTAGCGATTTAAGCCAAACGTTTACAAACGTTACAAAACAAATCCAAACGTTTCACCTTTTTAGCGAATTAAGCCAAACGTTTACAAACGTTACAAAACAAATCCAAACATTACGAAACAAAACCAAACATTTACAAACTTTACGAAACAAATCCAAGCGTTTCACCTTTTTAGCAATTTAAGCCAAACGTTTACAAACGTTACGAAACAAATCCAAGTGCTTCACCTTTTTAGCAATTTAAGAAAAACGTTTACAAATATAAGCAAACAAATCCAAACGTTTCCCCTTTTTAGCGATTTAGGCCGAACGTTTACAAATGTTACGAAACAAAACCAAACGTTTCACCTTTTTAGCGATTTAAGCCAAACATTTACAAACGCTATGAAACAAATCCAAACGTTTCCCCATTATAGCAATATAAGCGAAACGTTTAAAACGTTACAAAACAAATCCAAACGTTTCACATATTTAGCGATTTAAGCCAAACGTTTATAAACGCTACAAAATAATCCAAACGTTTCAGCTTTTTAGCAATTTAAGGCAAACGGTTACAAACGTTATGAAACAAATACAAGCGTTTCTCCTTTTTAGCAATTTAGGCCAAACGTATACAAACGTTACGAAATAAATCAAAGCATTTCACGTTTTTAGCAATTTAAGCCAAACGTTTACAAATATTACGAAACAAATCCAAACGTTTCATATTTTTAGCGATTTAAGCCAAACCTTTACAAACGGTACGAAACAAATCCAAACGTTTCACCTTTTTAGCGATTTAAGCCAAACGTTTACAAACATTATGAAACAATTCCAAACGTTTCACCTTTTTAGAGATTTAAGCCAAACGTTTACAAACTTTACGAAACATATCCAAACGTTTCACCTTTTTAGCGATTTAAGCCAAACGTTTACAAACGTTATGAAACAAATCCAAACGTTTAAAACGTTACGAAATCCTTTTTAGCAATTTAAGCCAAACGTTTACAAACGTTACGAAACAAATCCAAACCTTTCACCTTTTTAGCGATGTAAAACAAACGTTTACAAACGTTACAAAACAAATCCAAACATTTCACCTTTTTAGCGATTTAAGCGAAACGTTTAAAAACGATACGAAACAAAACTAAACGTTTCCCCTTTTTAGCGATTTAAGCCAAACATTTACAGACGTTATGAAACAAATCCAAACGTTTCACCTTTTGAGCTATTTAAGCAAAACATTTACACACGTTACGAAAAAAATCCATACGTTTCGCCTTTTTAGCGATTTAAGCCAAACGTTTACAAACGTTACAAAACAAATCCAAACGTTTCACTTTTTTTAGCGATTTAAGCCAAACGTTTAAAAACGTTACAAAACAAATCCAAACGTTTCCCCTTTTCAGCGATTTAAGCCAAACATTTACAAACGATACGAAACTAATCCAAACGTTTCACCTTTTTAGCTAATTAAGCCTAACTTTTACAAACATTGAGAAACAAAACAGGACCTTTCACCTTTTTTGTGATTCAAGCCTAACGTTTACAAACATTACGAAACAAAACCAAACATTTAAAACGTTACGAAACAAATCCAAGCGTTTCAACTTTTTAGCAATTTAAGCCATAAGTTTATAAACGTTGCGAAACAAATCCAAACGTTACGAAACAAAAGCAAATGTTTCCCCTTTTTAGCGATTTAAGCCAAACGTTTACAGACGTTACAAAACAAATCCAAACGTTTCCCCTTATTAGCGATATAAGCCAAACGTTTACAAACGTTACGAAACAAATCCAAACATTTCACCTTTTTAGCGGTTTAAGCCAAACATTTACAAACGTTACAAAACAAATCCAAGCATTTCACCTTTTTAGCGATTTAAGCCAAACGTTTAAAAACGTTAGGAAAGAAATCCAAACGTTTCACCTTTTTAGCGATTTAAGCCAAAAGTTTACAAACGTTACGAAACAAATCCAAACGTTTCACCTTTTTAGCGATTTAAGCCAAACCTGTACAAACATTACGAAAGAAAACATGACCTTTCACCTTTTTTGTGATATAAGCCAAACGTTTACAAACATTACGAAACAAAACCAAACATTTAAAACATTGCGAAACAAATCCGAAAGTTTCACCTTTTTAGCAATTTAAATAAAACGTTTACAAACGTTACAAAACAAATCCAAACGTTACGAAACAAAGCCAAACGTTTACAAACGTTACGAAACAAAACCAAACGTTTACAAACGTTACGAAACAAATCCAAGCGTTTCACCTTTTTAGCAATTTAAGCCAAACGTTTACAAACGTTACGAAAAAAAATCCAAATGTTTCACTTTTTTAACGATTTAAGCCTCATTTTAGCGATTTAAGCCAAACAATTAAAACGTTACAAAACAAATCCAAACATTTCACCATTTTAACAAATTAAGCCAAACGTTTACAAACGTTACAAAACAAATCCAAACGTTTCACATTTTTAGCGATAGAAGCCAAACATTTACAAACGTTACGAAACAAAACCAAGCGTTTCACCTTTTTAGAATTTAAACCTAACGTTTGCAAACGTAACGAAATAAATCCAAGCGTTTCACCTTTTTAGCAATTTTAGCCAGACGTTTACAAACGTTAAGAAACAAATCCAAGCGTTTCACCTTTTTAGCAATTTAAGCCAAACTTTTGCGAACTTTACGAAACAAATCCAAATGTTTAACCTTTTTAGCGATTTAAGACAAACGTTAAAAAACGGTACGAAACAAGTCCAAACGTTTCACATTTTTAGCGATTTAAGCCAAATTTATACAAACTCTAAGAAACAAATCCAAACGTTTCACCTTTTTAGCGATTTAAGCCAAACGTTACAAACGCTACAAAACAAATCCGAACGTTTCACCTTTTTAGCGATTTAAGCCAAACGTTGACAAACGTTACGAAACAAATCCAAACGTTTCACCTTTTTAGCGATTTAAGCCAAACGTTTACAAATGTTACGAAACAAATCCAAACGTTTCACCTTTTTAGCGATTTAAGCTCCATTTTAGCGATTTAAGCCAAACGTTTAAAACGTAACGAAACAAATCCAAACATTTTAACTTTTTAGCGATTTAAGCCAAACGTTTATAAACGTTACAAAGCAAATCCAAACGTTTCACATTTTTAGCGATTGAAGACAAACGTTTACAAACGTTACGAAACAAATCCAAACGTTTCACATATTCAGCAATTTAAGTTAATCGCTTACAAACTTTACGAAACAAAACCAAGCGTTTCACCTTTTTAGCAATTTAAACCAAACGTTTACAAAAGTAACCAAATAAATCCAAGCGTTTCACCTTTTAAGCAATTTAAGCGAAACGTTTACAAACGTTAAAAAACAAATCCAAGCGTTTCACCTTTTTAGCAATATAAGGCAAACGTTTATGAAGGTTACGAAACAAATCCAAACGTTTCGCCTTTTTAGAGATTTAAGACAAACGTTTAAAAACGGTACGAAACAAATCCAAACGTTTCACCTTTTTAGCGATTCAAGCCAAACGTATACAAATTCTACGAAACAAATCTAAACGTTTCACCTTTTTAGCAATTTAACCCAAACATTTACAAACGCTACGAAACAAATCCGAACGTTTCACCTTTTTAGCGATTTAAGCCAAAGTTGACAAACGTTACGAAATAAATCCAAGCGTTTCACCTTTTTAGCGATTTAAACCAAACGTTTACAAACGTTACGAAACAAATCCAAGCGTTTCACCTTTTTAGTAATTTAAGCCAAACGTTTACAAATGTTACAAAGTAAATCCAAACTTTTCGCCTTTTTTGTGATTTAAGCCAAACGTTTCACCGTTTTAGCGATTTAAGCCAAACGTTTACAAACGTTACAAAACAAATCCAAACGTTTCACCTTTTTAGCGAATTAAGCCAAACGTTTACAAACGTTACAAAACAAATCCAAACATTACGAAACAAAACCAAACATTTACAAACTTTACGAAACAAATCCAAGCGTTTCACCTTTTTAGCAATTTAAGCCAAACGTTTACAAACGTTACGAAACAAATCCAAGTGCTTCACCTTTTTAGCAATTTAAGAAAAACGTTTACAAATATAAACAAACAAATCCAAACGTTTCCCCTTTTTAGCGATTTAGGCCGAACGTTTACAAATGTTACGAAACAAAACCAAACGTTTCACCTTTTTAGCGATTTAAGCCAAACATTTACAAACGCTATGAAAAAAATCCAAACGTTTCCCCATTATAGCAATATAAGCGAAACGTTTAAAACGTTACAAAACAAATCCAAACGTTTCACATATTTAGCGATTTAAGCCAAACGTTTATAAACGCTACAAAATAATCCAAACGTTTCACCTTTTTAGCGATTCAAGCCAAACGTATACAAATTCTACGAAACAAATCTAAACGTTTCACCTTTTTAGCAATTTAACCCAAACGTTTACAAACGCTACGAAACAAATCCGAACGTTTCACCTTTTTAGCGATTTAAGCCAAAGTTGACAAACGTTACGAAATAAATCCAAGCGTTTCACCTTTTTAGCGATTTAAACCAAACGTTTACAAACGTTACGAAACAAATCCAAGCGTTTCACCTTTTTAGTAATTTAAGCCAAACGTTTACAAACGTTACAAAGTAAATCCAAACTTTTCGCCTTTTTTGTGATTTAAGCCAAACGTTTCACCGTTTTAGCGATTTAAGCCAAACGTTTACAAACGTTACAAAACAAATCCAAACGTTTCACCTTTTTAGCGAATTAAGCCAAACGTTTACAAACGTTACAAAACAAATCCAAACATTACGAAACAAAACCAAACATTTACAAACTTTACGAAACAAATCCAAGCGTTTCACCTTTTTAGCAATTTAAGCCAAACGTTTACAAACGTTACGAAACAAATCCAAGTGCTTCACCTTTTTAGCAATTTAAGAAAAACGTTTACAAATATAAGCAAACAAATCCAAACGTTTCCCCTTTTTAGCGATTTAGGCCGAACGTTTACAAATGTTACGAAACAAAACCAAACGTTTCACCTTTTTAGCGATTTAAGCCAAACATTTACAAACGCTATGAAACAAATCCAAACGTTTCCCCATTATAGCAATATAAGCGAAACGTTTAAAACGTTACAAAACAAATCCAAACGTTTCACATATTTAGCGATTTAAGCCAAACGTTTATAAACGCTACAAAATAATCCAAACGTTTCAGCTTTTTAGCAATTTAAGGCAAACGGTTACAAACGTTATGAAACAAATACAAGCGTTTCTCCTTTTTAGCAATTTAGGCCAAACGTATACAAACATTACGAAATAAATCAAAGCATTTCACGTTTTTAGCAATTTAAGCCAAACGTTTACAAATATTACGAAACAAATCCAAACGTTTCATATTTTTAGCGATTTAAGCCAAACCTTTACAAACGGTACGAAACAAATCCAAACGTTTCACCTTTTTAGCGATTTAAGCCAAACGTTTACAAACGTTACAAAGTAAATCCAAACTTTTCGCCTTTTTTGTGATTTAAGCCAAACGTTTCACCGTTTTAGCGATTTAAGCCAAACGTTTACAAACGTTACAAAACAAATCCAAACATTTCACCTTTTTAGCGAATTAAGCCAAACGTTTACAAACGTTACAAAACAAATCCAAACATTACGAAACAAAACCAAACATTTACAAACTTTACGAAACAAATCCAAGCGTTTCACCTTTTTAGCAATTTAAGCCAAACGTTTACAAACGTTACGAAACAAATCCAAGTGCTTCACCTTTTTAGCAATTTAAGAAAAACGTTGCCAAATATAAGCAAACAAATCCAAACGTTTCCCCTTTTTAGCGATTTAGGCCGAACGTTTACAAATGTTACGAAACAAAACCAAACGTTTCACCTTTTTAGCGATTTAAGCCAAACATTTACAAACGCTATGAAACAAATCCAAACGTTTCCCCATTATAGCAATATAAGCGAAACGTTTAAAACGTTACAAAACAAATCCAAACGTTTCACATATTTAGCGATTTAAGCCAAACGTTTATAAACGCTACAAAATAATCCAAACGTTTCAGCTTTTTAGCAATTTAAGGCAAACGGTTACAAACGTTATGAAACAAATACAAGCGTTTCTCCTTTTTAGCAATTTAGGCCAAACGTATACAAACGTTACGAAATAAATCAAAGCATTTCACGTTTTTAGCAATTTAAGCCAAACGTTTACAAATATTACGAAATAAATCCAAACGTTTCATATTTTTAGCGATTTAAGCCAAACCTTTACAAACGGTACGAAACAAATCCAAACGTTTCACCTTTTTAGCGATTTAAGCCAAACGTTTACAAACGTTACGAAACATATCCAAACGTTTCCCCTTTTTAGCGATTTAAGCCAAACGTTTACAAACGTTATGAAACAAATCCAAACGTTTCACCTTTTTAGTGATGTAAGCCAAACAATTACAAATGTTACGAAACAAATTCAAACATTTCACCTTTTTAGCGATTTAAGCCAAACGTTTACAAACGTTACGAAACAAAACCAAACGTTTAAAACGTTACGAAACAAGACCAAACGTTTAAAATGTTACGAAATAAATTTAAACGTTTCACATTAATAGCGATTTAAGCCAAATGTTTACAAACGCTATGAAACAAATCCAAAAGTATCGCCTTTTTAGCAATTTAAGCCAAACGTTTACAAACGTTACGAAACAAATCCAAACGTTACGAAACAAAACCAAACTTTTACAAACATTACGAAACAAATCCAACCGTTTAACCTTTTTAGCAATTTAAGCCAAACGTTTACAAACGTTACGAAATAAATCCAAGGGTTTCACCTTTTTAGCAATTTAAGAAAAACATTTACAAACTTTACGAAAAAAATCTAAACGTTTAACCTTTTTAGCGATTTAAGCCGAACGTTTACAAACGTTACGAAATAAAACCAAACGTTTCACCTTTTTAGCGACTTAAGACAAACGTTTACAAACGTTACGAAACAAATCCAAACGTTTTTCCATTTTAGCGATTTAAGCCACACGTTTAATACGTTATGAAACAAATCGAAACGTTTCACCTTTTTAGCAATTTAAGCCAAACGTTTACAAACGTTACAAAACAAATCCAAACGTTTCACATTTTTAGCGATTGAAGCCAAACGTTTACAAATGCTATGAAACAAATCCAAACGTTTCACATGTTTAGAAAATTAAGCCAAACGTTTACAAACGTTACGAAACAAAACCAAGCGTTTCACCTTTTTAGCAATAAAAACCAAACGTTTACAAACTTAACGAAGCAAAATCCAAGCGTTTCACCTTTTTAGCAATTTAAGCCAAACATTTACAAACGTTACGAAACAAATCCAAGTGTTTCATCGTTTTAGCAATTTAAGCCAAATTTTTACAAACGTTACGAAACAAATCCAAGTGTTTCACCTTTTTAGTAATTTAAGCCAAACGTTTACAACCGTTACGAAACAAATCCAAATGTTTCACCTTTTTAGCGATTTAAGCCAAACCTTTACAAACGGTACAAAACAAATCAAAACGTTTCACCTTTTTAGCTATTTAAGCCAAACATTTACAAACATTGCGAAACAAATCCAAACGTTTCACCTTTTTAGCGATTTAAGCCAAACATTTACAAACATTACGAAACAAATCCAAACGTTTCACCGTTTTGCGATTTAAGCCAAACGGTTACAAACGTTACGAAACAAATCCAAACGTTTCCCCTTTTTAGCGATATAAGTAAAACGTTTACAAAGTTACAAAACAAATCTAAACGTTTCACCTTTTTAGCGATTTAAGCCGAACGTTTACAAACGTTACGAAACAAATCCAAACGTTTCCCCTTTTTAGCGATGTAAGCCAAACCTTTACAAACGTTATGAAAGAAATCCAAACGTTTCACCTTTTTGGATATTTAAGCCAAACATTTACAAAGGTTATGAAACAAATCCAAATGTTTCACCTTTTTAGCAATTTGTGCCTAACGTTAACAAATGTTACGAAACAAATCCAAGCGTTTCACCTTTTTAGCAATTTAAGCCAAACGTTTACAAACGTTGCCAAACAAATCCAAGCGTTTCACCTTTTTAGCAATTTAAGCCAAATATTTACAAATGTTACGAAAAAAATCCAAACGTTTTATCTTTTTAGCGATTTGAGCCAAAAGTTTACAAACGTTATAAAAAAATCCAAACGCTTCGCTTTTTTAGCGATTTAAGCCAAACGTTTACAGACGTTTCGAAACAAATCCAAACGTTTCGCTTTTTTAGCAATTTAAGCCAAACGTTTAGAAACGTTACGAAGCAAATCCAAACGTTTCACCTTTTTAGCAATTTAAGTCAAACGTTTACAAACGTTACGAAATAAAACCAAACGTTTAAAACGTTACTAAACAAATCCAAACGTTTCACATTTTTAGCGATTCAAGCCAAGCCTTTACAAACGTTACGAAACCAAACCAAGCGTTTCACCTTTTATGCAATTTAAGCCAAACGTTGACCAACGTTACAAAACAAATCCAAGCATTTCACCTTTTTTAGCAATTTAAGCTAAACGTTTACAAACGTTCAGATTTGACCTTTTTAGTAATTTAAGCCAAACGTTTACAAACGTTACGAAACAAATCCAAGCGTTTCACCTTTTTAGGAATATAAGCCAAACGTTTACAAACGTTACGAAACAAATCCAAACATTTCACCTTTTTAGCGATTTAAGACAAACGTTTAAAAACGTTATGAAACAAATCCAAACGTTTCACCTTTTTAGCGATTCAAGCAAAACGTTTACAAACATTATGAAACAAATCCAAACATTACGAAACAAATACAAACGTTTACAAACTTTCACCTTTTTAGCTATTTAAGACAAACGTTACGAAACAAATCCAAACGTTTCACCTTTTTAGAGATTTAAGCCAAATGTTTCACCTTTTTAGCGATTTAAGCCAAATGTTTACAAACGTTACGAAACAAATCCAAACGTTTCCCCTTTTAAGCGAATTAAGCCATACGTTTACAAACGTTACGAAACAAATCCAAACATTTCACCTTTTTAGCGATTCAAGCCAAACGTTTACAAACGTTACGAAACAAATCCAGACATTACGAAATAAAACCAAACGTTAACAAACTTTACGAAACAAATCCAAGCGTTTCACCATATTAGCAATTTAAGCCAAATATTTACAAACGCTGGGAAACAAATCCAAACGTTTCCCCATTTTAGCGATTTAAGCGAAACTTTTAAAACGTTACGAAACAAATCCAAACGTTTCACCTTTTTAGCTATTTAAGCCAAACGTTTATGAACGCTACAAAACAAATCCAAACGTTTCACCTTTTTAGTAATATAAGCCACACGTTTACAAACTTTATGAAACAAATCCAAGCGTTTCTCATTTTTAGCAATTTAAGCCAAACGTAATCAAACGTTACAGAATAAATCAAAGCGTTTCACCTTTTTAGCAATTTAAGCCAAACGTTTACAAACGTTACCAAACAAATCCAAGCGTTTCACCTTTTTAGCAATTTAAGCCAAATATTTACAAACGTTACGAAAAAAATCCAAACGTTTTATCTTTTTAGCGATTTGAGCCAAAAGTTTACAAACGTTATGAAAAAAATCCAAACGTTTCACCTATTTAGCGATTTAAGCCTAACGTTTACAAATGTTACGAAACAAAAGCAAACATTTAAACTTTTTAGCAATTTAAGACAAACGTTACGAAACAAATCCAAAAGTTTCACCTTTATAGCGATTTAAGCCAAACGTTTCACCTTTTTAGTGATTCAAGCGAAACGTTTACAAACGTTACGAAACAAAACAAAACGTTTAAAACGTTACGAAACAAATCCAAACGTTTCATATTTTTAGCAATTTACGCCAAACCTGTACAAACGTTACGAAACAAAACCAAACGTTTCACCTTTTTAGAAATTTAAGCCAAACGTTTACAAACGTTACGAAACAAATCCAAGCGTTTCACCTTTTTAGCAATTTAAGCCAATCGTTTACAAACGTTGCGAAACAAATCCAAGTGTTTCACCTTTGTAGGAATATACGCCAAACGTTTACAAACGTTACGAAACAAATCCAAATGTTTCACATTTTTAGCAATTTACGCCAAACCTGTACAAACGTTACGAAACAAATCCAAACGTTTCACATTTTTAGCAATTTACGCTAAACCTGTACAAACGTTACGAAACAAATCCAACCGTTTCACCTTTTTAACAGTTTAAGCCAAACGTTTACAAACGTTGCGAAACAAATCCAAGTGTTTCACCTTTGTAGGAATATAGGCCAAACGTTTACAAACGTTACGAAACAAATCCAAATGTTTCACATTTTTAGCAATATACGCCAAACCTGTACAAATGTTACGAAACAAATCCAAACCTTTCACATTTTTAGCAATTTACGCCAAACCTGTACAAATGATACTAAACAAAACCAAGCGTTTCACCTTTTTAGCAATTTAAGCCAAACATTTACAAACATTACGAAACAAATCCAAGCGTTTCACGTTTTCAGCAATTTAAGCCAAACGTTTACAAACTTTACGAAACAAATCCAAGTGTTTCACCTTTGTAGGAATATACGCCAAACGTTTACAAACTTTACGAAACAAATCCAAATGTTTCACCGTTTTAGCGATTTAAGCCTAACGTTTACAAATGTTACGAAACAAAACCAAACATTTCACCTTTTAAGCAATTTAAGACAGACGTTACGAAACGTTAAGAAACAAATCCAAGTGTTTCACCGTTTTAGAGATTTAAGCCAAACGTTTACAAACGATAAGAAACAAATCCAAACATTTCACCTTTTTAGTGATTTAAGCCAAACGTTTACAAACGTTACGATACTAATCCCAATGTTTAAAACGCTATGAAACCCTTTTTAGCAATTTAAGCCGAACGATTAGAAACGTTACGAAACAAATCCAAATGTTTTACCTGTTGAGATATTTAAAACAAACCTTTACAAACGTTACGAAACAAATCCAAACGTTTCCCCTGTTTAGCGATTCAACCCAAACGTTTACAAACGTTACGAAACTAATCCCAATATTTAAAACGTTACGAAACCCTTTTTAGCAATTTAAGCCAAACGGTTAGAAACGTTACGAAACAAATCCAAATGTTTTATCTTTTGAGCTATTTAAAACAAACCTTTACAAACGTTACGAAACAAATCCAAACGTTTCCCCTTTTTAGCGATTTAAACCAAACGTTTACAAACGTTACGAAATAATAAACATTACGAAACAAAACCAAACGTTTACAAACTTTACGAAACAAATCCAAGCGTTTCACCTTTTTTGCAATTTAAGCCAAACGTTTACAAACGTTACAAAACAAATCCAAGCGTTTCACCTTTTTAGCAATTTAAGCCAAACGTTTACAAACGTTACGAAACAAATCCAAGCGTTTCACCTTTTCAGCAATTTAAGCCAAACGTTTACAAACATTACGAAACAAATCCAAACGTTTTATCTTTTTAGCGATTTAAGCCAAACATTTACAAACATTACGAAACAAATCCAAATGTTTCGAATTTTTAGAGATTTAAGCCAAACGTTTACAAACGTTACCAAACAAATCCAAACGTTTCTCTTTTTTAGCAAGCCAAACGTTTACAGACGTTTCGAAACAAATTCAAACGCTTCGCCTTTTTAGCGATTTAAGCCAAACGTTTACAAACGTTACGAAACAAAACCAAACGTTTAAAACGTTACGAAACAAATCCAAACATTTCACATTTTTAGCAATTTACGCCAAACCTGTACAAACGTTACGAAACAAAACCAAGCGTTTCACCTTTTTAGCAATTGAAGCCAAACGTTTACAAACGTTACGAAACAAATCCAAGCGTTTCACCTTTTGAGCAATTTATGCCAAACGTTTACAAACGTTGAGAAACAAATCCAAATGTTTCACCTTTGTAGGAATATACGCCAAACGTTTACAAACTTTACGAAACAAATCCAAATGTTTCACATTTTTAGCAATTTACGTCAAACCTGTACAAACGGTACGAAACAAATCATAACGTTTCAAATTTTTAGCAATTTATGCCAAACCTGTACAAATGTTACGAAACAAAACCAAACGTTTCACCTTTTTAGCAATTTGTGCCAAACATTTACAAACGTTATGAAACAAATCCAAGCGTTTCACCTTTTTAGTAATTTAAGCCAAATGTTTACAAACGTTACGAAACAAATCCACACGTTTCACCTTTTTAGCGATTTAAGCCAAATGTTTACAAACATTTCACCTTTTTAGCGATTTAAGCCAAACGTTTACAAACGTTACGAAACTAATCCCAATGTTTAAAACGTTATGAAACCCTTTTTAGAGATTTAAGCCAAACGTTTACAAACGTTACGAAACAAATCCAAACATTTCACCTTTTTAGTGATTTAAGCCAAACGTTTACAAACGTTACGATACTAATCCCAATGTTTAAAACGCTACGAAATCCTTTTTAGCAATTTAAGCCAAACGGTTAGAAACGTTACGAAACAAATCCAAATGTTTTACCTTTTGATATATTTAAAACAAACCTTTACCAACGTTACGAAACAAATCCAAACGTTTCCCCTTTTTAGCGATTCAAGCCAAACGTTTACAAACGTTACAAACTATCCCAATGTTTAAAACGTTACGAAACCCTTTTTAGCAATTTAAGCCAAACGGTTAGAAACGTTACGAAACAAATCCAAATGTTTTATCTTTTGAGCTATTTAAAACAAACCTTTACAAACGTTACGAAACAAATCCAAACGTTTCCCCTTTTTAGCGATTTAAACCACACGTTTACAAACGTTACGAAATAATAAACATTACGAAACAAAACCAAAAGTTTACAAACTTTACGAAACAAATCCAAGCGTTTCACCTTTTTTGCAATTTAAGCCAAACGTTTACAAACGTTACAAAACAAATCCAAGCGTTTCACCTTTTTAGCAATTTAAGCCAAACGTTTACAAACGTTACGAAACAAATCCAAGCGTTTCACCTTTTCAGCAATTTAAGCCAAACGTTTACAAACATTACGAAACAAATCCAAACGTTTTATCTTTTTAGCGATTTAAGCCAAACATTTACAAACATTACGAAACAAATCCAAATGTTTCGAATTTTTAGAGATTTAAGCCAAACGTTTACAAACGTTACCAAACAAATCCAAACGTTTCTCTTTTTTAGCAAGCCAAACGTTTACAGACGTTTCGAAACAAATTCAAACGCTTCGCCTTTTTAGCGATTTAAGCCAAACGTTTACAAACGTTACCAAACAAAACCAAACGTTTAAAACGTTACGAAACAAATCCAAACATTTCACATTTTTAGCAATTTACGCCAAACCTGTACAAACGTTACGAAACAAAACCAAGCGTTTCACCTTTTTAGCAATTGAAGCCAAACGTTTACAAACGTTACGAAACAAATCCAAGCGTTTCACCTTTTGAGCAATTTATGCCAAACGTTTACAAACGTTGAGAAACAAATCCAAATGTTTCACCTTTGTAGGAATATACGCCAAACGTTTACAAACTTTACGAAACAAATCCAAATGTTTCACATTTTTAGCAATTTACGTCAAACCTGTACAAACGTTACGAAACAAATCATAACGTTTCAAATTTTTAGCAATTTATGCCAAACCTGTACAAATGTTACGAAACAAAACCAAACGTTTCACCTTTTTAGCAATTTGTGCCAAACATTTACAAACGTTATGAAACAAATCCAAGCGTTTCACCTTTTTAGTAATTTAAGCCAAATGTTTACAAACGTTACGAAACAAATCCACACGTTTCACCTTTTTAGCGATTTAAGCCAAATGTTTACAAACATTTCACCTTTTTAGCGATTTAAGCCAAACGTTTACAAACGTTACGAAACTAATCCCAATGTTTAAAACGTTATGAAACCCTTTTTAGAGATTTAAGCCAAACGTTTACAAACGTTACGAAACAAATCCAAACATTTCACCTTTTTAGTGATTTAAGCCAAACGTTTACAAACGTTACGATACTAATCCCAATGTTTAAAACGCTACGAAATCCTTTTTAGCAATTTAAGCCAAACGGTTAGAAACGTTACGAAACAAATCCAAATGTTTTACCTTTTGAGATATTTAAAACAAACCTTTACCAACGTTACGAAACAAATCCAAACGTTTCCCCTTTTTAGCGATTCAAGCCAAACGTTTACAAACGTTACAAACTATCCCAATGTTTAAAACGTTACGAAACCCTTTTTAGCAATTTAAGCCAAACGGTTAGAAACGTTACGAAACAAATCCAAATGTTTTATCTTTTGAGCTATTTAAAACAAACCTTTACAAACGTTACGAAACAAATCCAAACGTTTCCCCTTTTTAGCGATTTAAACCAAACGTTTACAAACGTTACGAAATAATAAACATTACGAAACAAAACCAAACGTTTACAAACTTTACGAAACAAATCCAAGCGTTTCACCTTTTTTGCAATTTAAGCCAAACGTTTACAAACGTTACAAAACAAATCCAAGCGTTTCACCTTTTTAGCAATTTAAGCCAAACGTTTACAAACGTTACGAAACAAATCCAAGCGTTTCACCTTTTCAGCAATTTAAGCCAAACGTTTACAAACATTACGAAACAAATCCAAACGTTTTATCTTTTTAGCGATTTAAGCCAAACATTTACAAACATTACGAAACAAATCCAAATGTTTCGAATTTTTAGAGATTTAAGCCAAACGTTTACAAACGTTACCAAACAAATCCAAACGTTTCTCTTTTTTAGCAAGCCAAACGTTTACAGACGTTTCGAAACAAATTCAAACGCTTCGCCTTTTTAGCGATTTAAGCCAAACGTTTACAAACGTTACGAAACAAAACCAAACGTTTAAAACGTTACGAAACAAATCCAAACATTTCACATTTTTAGCAATTTACGCCAAACCTGTACAAACGTTACGAAACAAAACCAAGCGTTTCACCTTTGTAGGAATATACGCCAAACGTTTACAAACGTTACGAAACAAATCCAAATGTTTCACATTTTTAGCAATTTACGCCAAACCTGTACAAACGTTACGAAACAAATCCAAACGTTTCACATTTTTAGCAATTTACGCCAAACCTGTACAAACGTTACGAAACAAATCCAAGCGTTTCACCTTTTTAACAGTTTAAGCCAAACGTTTACAATCGTTGCGAAACAAATCCAAGTGTTTCACCTTTGTAGGAATATAGGCCAAACGTTTACAAACGTTACGAAACAAATCCAAATGTTTCACAATTTTTAGCAATATACGCCAAACCTGTACAAATGTTACGAAACAAATCCAAACATTTCACATTTTTAGCAATTTACGTCAAACCTGTACAAATGTTACCAAACAAAACCAAGCGTTTCACCTTTTTAGCAATTTAAGCCAAACATTTACAAAAATTACGAAACAAATCCAAGCGTTTCACGTTTTCAGCAATTTAAGCCAAACGTTTACAAACTTTACGAAACAAATCCAAGCGTTTCACCTTTGTAGGAATATACGCCAAACGTTTACAAACTTTACGAAACAAATCCAAATGTTTCACCGTTTTAGCGATTTAAGCCTAACGTTTACAAATGTTACGAAACAAAACCAAACATTTCACCTTTTAAGCAATTTAAGACAAACATTACGAAATAAATCCAAACGTTTTACCTTTTTAGCGATTTAAGCCAAACGTTTACAAACGTTACGAAACAAATCCACACGTTTCACCTTTTTAGAGATTTAAGCGAAACGTTTACAAACGTTAAGAAACAAATCCAAACATTTCACCTATTTAGTGATTTAAGCCAAACGTTTACAAACGTTACGATACTAATCCCAATGTTTAAAACGTTACGAAACCCTTTTCAGCAATTTAAGCCAAACGGTTAGAAACGTTACGAAACAAATCCAAATCTTTTACCTTTTGAGATATTTAAAACAAACCTTTACAAACGTTACGAAACAAATCCAAACGTTTCCCCTTTTTAGCGATTCAAGCCAAACGTTTACAAACGTTACGAAACTAATCCCAATATTTAAAACGTTACGAAACCCTTTTTAGCAATTTAAGCCAAACAGTTAGAAACGTTACGAAACAAATCCAAATGTTTTATCTTTTGAGCTATTTAAAACAAACCTTTACAAACGTTACGAAACAAATCCAAACGTTTCCCCTTTTTAGCGATTTAAACCAAACGTTTACAAACGTTACGAAATAATGAACATTACGAAACAAAACAAAACGTTTACAAACTTTGCGAAACAAATCCAAGCGTTTCACCTTTTTTGCAATTTAAGCCAAACGTTTACAAACGTTACAAAACAAATCCAAGCGTTTCACCTTTTTAGCAATTTAAGCCAAACGTTTACAAACGTTACGAAACAAATCCAAGCGTTTCACCTTTTCAGCAATTTAAGCCAAACGTTTACAAACATTACGAAACAAATCCAAACGTTTTATCTTTTTAGCGATATAAGCCAAACATTTACAAACATTACGAAACAAATCCAAATGTTTCGAATTTTTAGAGATTTAAGCCAAACGTTTACAAACGTTACCAAACAAATCCAAACGTTTCTCTTTTTTAGCAAGCCAAACGTTTAAAACGTTACGAAACAAATCCAAACATTTCACATTTTTAGCAATTTACGCCAAACCTGTACAAACGTTACGAAACAAAACCAAACGTTTCACCTTTTTAGCAATTGAAGCCAAACGTTTACAAACGTTACGAAACAAATCCAAGCGTTTCACCTTTTTAGCAATTTATGCCAAACGTTTACAAACGTTGAGAAACAAATCCAAGTGTTTCACCTTTGTAGGAATATACGCCAAACGTTACGAAACAAATCAAAATGTTTCACATTTTTAGCAATTTACGCCAAACCTGTACAAACGTTACGAAACAAATCATAACGTTTCACATTTTTAGCAATTTATGCCAAACCTGTACAAACGTTACGAAACAAAACCAAACGTTTCACCTTTTTAGCAATTTATGCCAAACATTTACAAACGTTATGAAACAAATCCAAGCGTTTCACCTTTTTAGCAATTTAAGCCAAATGTTTACAAACGTCACGAAACAAATCCACACGTTTCACCTTTTTAGCGATTGAAGCCAAATGTTTACAAACATTTCACCTTTTTAGCGATTTAAGCCAAACGTTTACAAACGTTACGAAACTAATCCCAATGTTTAAAACGTTACGAAACCCTTTTTAGAGATTTAAGCCAAACGTTTACAAACGTTAAGAAACAAATCCAAACATTTCACCTTTTTAGTGATTTAAGCCAAACGTTTACAAACGTTACGATACTAATCCCAATGTTTAAAACGTTACGAAACCCTTTTTAGCAATTTAAGCCAAACGGTTAGAAACGTTACGAAACAAATCCAAATGTTTTACCTTTTAAGATATTTAAAACAAACCTTTACAAACGTTACCAAACAAATCCAAACGTTTCCCCTTTTTAGCGATTCAAGCCAAACGTTTACAAACGTTACGAAACTAATCCCAATGTTTAAAACGTTACGAAACCCTTTTTAGCAATTTAAGCCAAACGGTTAGAAACGTTACGAAACAAATCCAAATGTTTTATCTTTTAAGCTATTTAAAACAAACCTTTACAAACATTACTAAACAAATCCAAACGTTTCCCCTTTTTAGCGATTTAAACCAAACGTTTACAAACGTTACGAAATAATAAACATTACGAAACAAAACCAAACGTTTACAAACTTTACGAAACAAATCCAAGCGTTTCACGTTTTCAGCAATTTAAGTCAAACGTTTACAAACTTTACGAAACAAATCCAAGTGTTTCACCTTTGTAGGAATATACGCCAAACGTTTACAAACTATACGAAACAAATCCAAATGTTTCACCATTTTAGCGATTTCAGCCTAACGTTTACAAATGTTACGAAACAAAACCAAACATTTCACCTTTTAAGCAATTTAAGACAAACGTTACGAAACAAATCCAAACGTTTGACCTTTTTAGCGATTTAAGCCAAACGTTTACAAACGTTACGAAACAAATCCACACGTTTCACCTTTTTAGAGATTTAAGCCAAACGTTTACAAACGTTAAGAAACAAATCCAAACATTTCACCTTTTTAGTGATTTAAGCCAAACGTTTATAAACGTTACGATACTAATCCCAATGTTTAAAACGTTACGAAACCCTTTTTAGCAATTTAAGCCAAACGGTTAGAAACATTACGAAACAAATCCAAATCTTTTACCTTTTGAGATATTTAAAACAAACCTTTACAAACGTTACGAAACAAATCCAAACGTTTCCCCTTTTTAGCGATTCAAGCCAAACGTTTACAAACGTTACGAAACTAATCCCAATATTTAAAACGTTACGAAACCCTTTTTAGCAATTTAAGCCAAACGGTTAGAAACGTTACGAAACAAATCCAAATGTTTTATCTTTTGAGCTATTTAAAACAAACCTTTACAAACGTTACGAAACAAATCCAAACGTTTCCCCTTTTTAGCGATTTAAACCAAACGTTTACAAACGTTACGAAATAATAAACATTACGAAACAAAACCAAACGTTTACAAACTTTACGAAACAAATCCAAGCGTTTCGCCTTTTTTGCAATTTAAGCCAAACGTTTACAAACGTTACAAAACAAATCCAAGCGTTTCCCCTTTTTAGCAATTTAAGCCAAACGTTTACAAACGTTACGAAACAAATCCAAGCGTTTCACCTTTTCAGCAATTTAAGCCAAACGTTTACAAACATTACAAAACAAATCCAAACGTTTTATCTTTTTAGCGATTTAAGCCAAACATTTACAAACATTACGAAACAAATCCAAATGTTTCAAATTTTTAGAGATTTAAGCCAAACGTTTACAAACGTTACCAAACAAATCCAAACGTTTCTCTTTTTTAGCAAGCCAAACGTTTACAGACGTTTCGAAACATATTCAAACGCTTCGCCTTTTTAGCGATTTAAGCCAAACGTTTACAAACGTTATGAAACAAAACCAAACGTTTAAAACGTTACGAAACAAATCCAAACATTTCACATTTTTAGCAATTTACGCCAAACCTGTACAAACGTTACGAAACAAAACCAACCGTTTCACCTTTTTAGCAATTGAAGCCAAACGTTTACAAACGTTACGAAACAAATCCAAGCGTTTCACCTTTTTAGCAATTTATGCCAAACGTTTAAAACGTTGAGAAACAAATCCAAGTGTTTCACCTTTGTTGGAATATACGCCAAACGTTACGAAACAAATCCAAATGTTTCACATTTTTAGCAATTTACGCCAAACCTGTACAAACATTACGAAACAAATCATAACATTTCACATTTTTAGCAATTTATGCCAAACCTGTACAAACGTTACGAAACAAAACCAAACGTTTCACCTTTTTAGCAATTTATGCCAAACATTTACAAACGTTATGAAACAAATCCAAGCGTTTCACCTTTTTAGCAATTTAAGCCAAATGTTTACAAACGTTACGAAACAAATCCACACGTTTCACCTTTTTAGCGATTTAAGCCAAATGTTTACAAACATTTCGCCTTTTTAGCGATTTAAGCAAAACGTTTACAAACGTTACGAAACTAATCCCAATGTTTAAAACGTTACGAAACCCTTTTTAGAGATTTAAGCCAAACGTTTACAAACGTTAAGAAACAAATCCAAACATTTCACCTTTTTAGTGATTTAAGCCAAACGTTTACAAACGTTACGATACTAATCCCAATGTTTAAAACGTTACGAAACCCTTTTTACCAATTTAAGCCAAACGGTTAGAAACGTTACGAAACAAATCCAAATGTTTTACCTTTGTAGGAATATACGCCAAACGTTACGAAACAAATCCAAATGTTTCACATTTTTAGCAATTTACGCCAAACCTGTACAAACGTTACGAAACAAATCATAACGTTTCACATTTTTAGCAATTTATGCCAAACCTGTACAAACGTTACAAAACAAAACCAAACGTTTCACCTTTTTAGCAATTTATGCCAAACATTTACAAACGTTATGAAACAAATCCAAGCGTTTCACCTTTTTAGCAATTTAAGCCAAATGTTTACAAACGTTACGAAACAAATCCACACGTTTCACCTTTTTAGCGATTTAAGCCAAATGTTTACAAACATTTCACCTTTTTAGCTATTTAAGCCAAACGTTTACAAACGTTACGAAACTAATCCCAATGTTTAAAACGTTACGAAACCCTTTTTAGAGATTTAAGCCAAACGTTTACAAACGTTAAGAAACAAATCCAAACATTTCACCTTTTTAGTGATTTAAGCCAAACGTTTACAAACGTTACGATACTAATCCCAATGTTTAAAACGTTACGAAACCCTTTTTAGCAATTTAAGCCAAACAGTTAGAAACGTTACGAAACAAATCCAAATGTTTTACCTTTTGAGATATTTAAAACAAACCTTTACAAACGTTACCAAACAAATCCAAACGTTTCCCCTTTTTAGCGATTCAAGCCAAACGTTTACAAACGTTACGAAACTAATCCCAATGTTTAAAACGTTACGAAACCCTTTTTAGCAAATTAAGCCAAACGGTTAGAAACGTTACGAAACAAATCCAAATGTTTTATCTTTTGAGCTATTTAAAACAAACCTTTACAAACGTTACGAAACAAATCCAAACGTTTCCTCTTTTTAGCGATTTAAACCAAACGTTTACAAACGTTACGAAATAATAAACATTACGAAACAAAACCAAACGTTTACAAACTTTACGAAACAAATCCAAACGTTTCACCTTTTTTGCAATTTAAGCCAAACGTTTACAAACGTTATAAAACAAATCCAAGCGTTTCACCTTATTAGCAATTTAAGCCAAACGTTTACAAACGTTACGAAACAAATCCAAGCGTTTCACCTTTTCAGCAATTTAAGCCAAACGTTTACAAACATTACGAAACAAATCCAAACGTTTTATCTTTTTAGCGATTTAAGCCAAACATTTACAAACATTATGAAAAAAATCCAAATGTTTCGAATTTTTAGAGATTTAAGCCAAACGTTTACAAACGTTACCAAACAAA
The DNA here is from genome assembly GCF_937616625.2 of Mercurialis annua. Taxonomy (NCBI): domain Eukaryota; kingdom Viridiplantae; phylum Streptophyta; class Magnoliopsida; order Malpighiales; family Euphorbiaceae; genus Mercurialis; species Mercurialis annua. Next base: position 24,072,890 of record NC_065576.1, read on the forward strand.
TCCAAATGTTTCTCTTTATTAGCAAGCCAAACGATTACAGACGTTTCGAAACAAATTCATACTCTTCGCCTTTTTAGCGATTTAAGCCAAACGTTTACAAACGTTACGAAAAAAAACCAAACGTTTAAAACATTACGAAACAAATCCAAACATTTCACATTTTTAGCAATTTACGCCAAACCTGTACAAACGTTACGAAACAAAACCAAGCGTTTCACCTTTTTAGCAATTGAAGCCAAACGTTTACAAACGTTACGAAACAAATCCAAGCGTTTCGCCTTTTTAGCAATTTATGCCAAACGTTTACAAACGTTGAGAAACAAATCCAAGTGTTTCACCTTTGTAGGAATATACGCCAAACGTTTACAAACGTTACGAAACAAATCCTTAGCAATTTACGCCAAACCTGTACAAACGTTACGAAACAAATCATAACGTTTCACATTTTTAGCAATTTATGCCAAACCTGTACAAACGTTACGAAACAAAACCAAACGTTTCACCTTTTTACCAATTTATGCCAAACATTTACAAACGTTATGAAACAAATCCAAGCGTTTCACCTTTTTAGCAATTTAAGCCAAATGTTTACAAACGTTACGAAACAAATCCACACGTTTCACCTTTTTAGCGATGTAAGCCAAATGTTTACAAACATTTCCCCTTTTTAGCGATTTAAGCCAAACGTTTATAAACGTTACGAAACTAATCCCAATGTTTAAAACGTTACGAAACCCTTTTTAGCAATTTAAGCCAAACTGTTAGAAACGTTACGAAACAAATCCAAATGTTTTATCTTTTGAGCTATTTAAAACAAACCTTTACAAACGTTACGAAACAAATCCAAACGTTTCCCCTTTTTAGCAATTTAAGCCAAACGTTTACAAACGTTACGAAACAAATCCAAACATTACGAAACAAAACAAAACGTTTACAAACTTTACGAAACAAATCCAAGCGTTTCACCTTTTTTGCAATTTAAGCCAAACGTTTACAAACTATACAAAACAAATCCAAGCGTTTCACCTTTTTAGCAATTTAAGCCAAACGTTTACAACCGTTACGAAACAAATCCAAGTGTTTCCCCTTTTCAGCAATTTAAGCCAAACGTTTACAAACATTACGAAACAAATCCAAACATTTTATCTTTTTAGCGATTTAAGCCAAACGTTTAGAAACATTACAAAACAAATCCAAACGTTTCGCCTTTTAAGAGATTTAAGCCAAACGTTTACAAACGTTACCAAACAAATCCAAACGTTTCTCTTTTTTAGCGATTTAAGCCAAACGTTTACAGAAGTTTCGAAACAAATTCAAACGTTTAGCCTTTTTATCGATTTAAGTCAAAAGTTTACAAACGTTACGAAACAAAACCAAACATTTAAAACGTTACGAAACAAATCCAAACGTTTCACATTTTTAGCAATTTACGCCAAACCTGTACAAACGTTACGAAACAAAACCAAGCATTTCACCTTTTTAGCAATTTAAGCCAAACGGTTACAAATGTTACGAAACAAATCCAAGCGTTTCACCTTTTTAGCAATTTAAGCCAAACGTTTACAAACGTTGCGAAACAAATCCAAGTGTTTCACCTTTATAGGAATATACGCCAAACGTTTACAAACGTTACGAAACAAATCCAAATGTTTCACATTTTTAGCAATTTACGCCAAACCTGTACAAATGTTACGAAATGAATCCAAACGTTTCACATTTTTAGCAATTTACGCCAAACCTGTACAAACGTTACGAAATAAAACCAAGCGTTTCACCTTTTTAGCAAATTAAGCCAAACATTTACAAACGTTATGAAACAAATCCAAGCGTTTCACCTATTTAGAATTTAAGCCAAACGTTTACAAACGTTGCGAAACAAATCCAAGTGTTTCACCTTTGTAGGAATATACGCCAAACGTTTACAAACATTACGAAACAAATCCAAATATTTCACCATTTTAGTGATTTAAGCCTAACGTTTACAAATGTTACGAAACAAAACCAAACATTTCACCTTTTAAGCAATTTAAGACAAACGTTACGAAACAAATCCAAACGTTTCACCTTTTTAGCGATTTATGCCAAACGTTTACAAACTTTACGAAACAAATCCACACGTTTCACCTTTTTAGCGATTTAAGCCAAACGTTTACAAACGTTACTAAACAAATCCAAACGTTTCTCTTTTTTGGCGATTTAAGCCAAACGTTTACAGACGTTTCGAAATAAATTCAAAAGTTTCGGCTTTTTAGCGATTTAAGCCAAACGTTTACAAACGTTACGAAACAAAACCAAGCGTTTCACCTTTTTAGCAATTTAAGCCAAACGTTTACAAAGGTTATGATATAAATCCAAATGTTTAACCTTTTTAGCAATTTGAGACAAACGTTTACAAATGTTACGAAACAAATCCAAGCGTTCCACCTTTTTAGCAATATAAGCCAAACGTTTACAAGCGTTACGAAAGAAATCCAAGCATTTCACTTTTTTAGCAATTTAAGCCAAACGTTTACAAACATTACGAAATAAATCCAAACGTTTTAACTTTTTAGCGATTGAAGCCAAACGTTTACAAACGTTACGAAACAAATCGAAACGTTTCACCTTTTTAACGATTTAAGCCAAACGCTTACAAACGTTTACAAACGTTATGAAACAAATCCAAACGTTTACAAACATTACGGAACAAAAACAAACTTTTCACATTTTTAGCAATTTAAGCCAAATGTTTATAAAAGTTATGAAACAAATCCAAACGTTTCACCTTTTTTTAGATTGAAGCCAAACGTTTACAAACGTTAAGAAAAAAAATCCAAACGTTTCCCCATTTTAGCGGTTTAAGCCAAACGTTTATAAACGTTACGAAACAAAACCAAACGTTTACAAACGTTACGAAACAAATCCAAATGTTTACAATCGTTACGAAACAAATCCAAACCTTTCCGCATTTTAGTGATTTAAGCCAAACGTTTACAAACTTTACGAAACAAATCCAAACGTTTCATCTTTTTAGCGTTTTAAGCCAAACATTTACAAACGTTACGAAACAAATCCAAACATTTCCCAATTTAAGCGATTTAAGCCAAACGTTTATAAACGTTACGAAACACATCCTAACTATTCCCCTTTTTTGCGATTGAAGCCACACGTTTACAAACATTACAAAACAAATCCAAACGTTTCACCTTTTTAGCGATTTAACCCGAACTTTTACAAACGTTACGAAACAAATCCAAGCGTTTCACCTTTTTAGCAATATAAGCCAATCGTTACAAACGTTACGAAACAAATACAAACGTTTCACCTTTTTAAAGATTTAAGTCAAATGTTTACAAACGTTACGAAACAAATCCAAACGTTCCCCCATTTTAGCGATTTAAGCCAAATGTTTAAAACGTTACGAAACAAATCCAAACGTTTCACCTTTTTAGCGAATTAAGCCAAACGTTTACAAACGTTACAAAACAAATCCAAACATTACGAAACAAAACCAAACATTTACAAACTTTACGAAACAAATCCAAGCGTTTCACCTTTTTAGCAATTTAAGCCAAACGTTTACAAACGTTACGAAACAAATCCAAGTGCTTCACCTTTTTAGCAATTTAAGAAAAACGTTTACAAATATAAGCAAACAAATCCAAACGTTTCCCCTTTTTAGCGATTTAGGCCGAACGTTTACAAATGTTACGAAACAAAACCAAACGTTTCACCTTTTTAGCGATTTAAGCCAAACATTTACAAACGCTATGAAACAAATCCAAACGTTTCCCTATTATAGCAATATAAGCGAAACGTTTAAAACGTTACAAAACAAATCCAAACGTTTCACATATTTAGCGATTTAAGCCAAACGTTTATAAACGCTACAAAATAATCCAAACGTTTCAGCTTTTTAGCAATTTAAGGCAAACGGTTACAAACGTTATGAAACAAATACAAGCGTTTCTCCTTATTAGCAATTTAGGCCAAACGTATACAAACGTTACGAAATAAATCAAAGCATTTCACATTTTTAGCAATTTAAGCCAAACGTTTACAAATATTACGAAACAAATCCAAACGTTTCACATTTTTAGCGATTTAAGCCAAACCTTTACAAACGGTACGAAACAAATCCAAACGTTTCACCTTTTTAGCGATTTAAGCCAAACGTTTACAAACATTATGAAACAATTCCAAACGTTTCACCTTTTTAGCGATTTAAGCCAAACGTTTACAAACGTTACGAAACATATCCAAACGTTTCACCTTTTTAGCGATTTAAGCCAAACGTTTACAAACGTTATGAAACAAATCCAAACGTTTCACCTTTTTAGTGATGTAAGCCAAACAATTACAAATGTTACGAAACAAATCTAAACATTTCACCTTTTTAGCGATTTAAGCCAAACGTTTACAAACGTTACGAAACAAAACCAAACGTTTAAAATGTTACGAAACAAGACCAAACGTTTAAAACGTTACGAAATAAATTTAAACGTTTCACATTAATAGCGATTTAAGCCAAATGTTTACAAACGCTATGAAACAAATCCAAAAGTATCGCCTTTTAGCAATTTAAGCCAAACGTTTACAAACGTTACGAAACAAATCCAAACGTTACGAAACAAAACCAAACTTTTACAAACATTACGAAACAAATCCAACCGTTTAACCTTTTTAGCAATTTAAGCCAAACGTTTACAAACGTTACGAAATAAATCCAAGGGTTTCACCTTTTTAGCAATTTAAGAAAAACATTTACAAACTTTACGAAAAAAATCTAAACGTTTAACCTTTTTAGCGATTTAAGCCGAACGTTTACAAACGTTACGAAATAAAACCAAACGTTTCACCTTTTTAGCGACTTAAGACAAACGTTACGAAACAAATCCAAACGTTTTTCCATTTTAGCGATTTAAGCCACACGTTTAATACGTTATGAAACAAATCGAAACGTATCACCTTTTTAGCAATTTAAGCCAAACGTTTACAAACTTTACAAAACAAATCCAAACGTTTCACATTTTTAGCGATTGAAGCCAAACGTTTACAAACGCTTTGAAACAAATCCAAACGTTTCACATGCATGTTTACAAAATTAAGCCAAACGTTTACAAACGTTACGAAACAAAACCAAGTGTTTCACCTTTTTAGCAATAAAAACCAAACGTTTACAAACTTAACGAAGCAAATTCCAAGCGTTTCACCTTTTTAGCAATTTAAGCCAAAAATTTACAAACGTTACGAAACAAATCCAAGTGTTTCATCGTTTTAGCAATTTAAGCCAAATGTTTACAAACGTTACGAAACAAATCCAAGTGTTTCACCTTTTTAGTAATTTAAGCCAAACGTTTACAACCGTTACGAAACAAATCCAAATGTTTCACCTTTTTAGCGATTTAAGCCAAACCTTTACAAACGGTACAAAACAAATCAAAACGTTTCACCTTTTTAGCTATTTAAGCCAAACATTTACAAACGTTGCGAAACAAATCCAAACGTTTCACCTTTTTAGCGATTTAAGCCAAACATTTACAAACATTACGAAACAAATCCAAATGTTTCACCGTTTTGCGATTTAAGCCAAACGGTTACAAACGTTACGAAACAAATCCAAACGTTTCCCCTTTTTAGCGATATAAGCAAAACGTTTACAAAGTTACAAAACAAATCTAAACGTTTCACCTTTTTAGCGATTTAAGCCGAACGTTTACAAACGTTACGAAACAAATCCAAACTTTTCCCCTTTTTAACGATGTAAGCCAAACCTTTACAAACGTTATGAAAGAAATCCAAACGTTTCACCTTTTTGGATATTTAAGCCAAACATTTACAAAGGTTATGAAACAAATCCAAATGTTTCACCTTTTTAGCAATTTGTGCCTAACGTTAACAAATATTACGAAACAAATCCAAGCGTTTCACCTTTTTAGCAATTTAAGCCAAACGTTTACAAACGTTACCAAACAAATCCAAGCGTTTCACCTTTTTAGCAATTTAAGCCAAATATTTACAAACGTTACGAAAAAAATCCAAACGTTTTATCTTTTTAGCGATTTAAGCCAAAAGTTTACAAACGTTATGAAAAAAATCCAAACGCTTCGCTTTTTTAGCGATTTAAGCCAAACGTTTACAGACGTTTCGAAAAAAATCCAAACGTTTCGCTTTTTTAGCAATTTAAGCCAAACGTTTACAAACGTTACGAAGCAAATCCAAACGTTTCACCTTTTTAGCAATTTAAGTCAAACGTTTACAAATGTTACGAAATAAAACCAAACGTTTAAAACGTTACTAAACAAATCCAAACGTTTCACATTTTTAGCGATTCAAGCCAAGCCTTTACAAACGTTACGAAACCAAACCAAGCGTTTCACCTTTTATACAATTTAAGTCAAACGTTGACCAACGTTACAAAACAAATCCAAGTATTTCACCTTTTTTAGCAATATAAGCTAAACGTTTACAAACGTTCAGATTTGACCTTTTTAGTAATTTAAGCCAAACGTTTACAAACGCTACGAAACAAATCCAAGCGTTTCACCTTTTTAAGAATATAAGCCAAACGTTTACAAACGTTACAAAACAAATCCAAACATTTCACCTTTTTAACGATTCAAGCCAAACGTTTACAAACGTTACGAAACAAATACAAACGTTTAAAAACGTTATGAAACAAATCCAAACGTTTCACCTTTTTAGCGATTCAAGCAAAACGTTTACAAACATTATGAAACAAATCCAAACATTACGAAACAAATACAAACATTTCCAAACTTTCACCTTTTTAGCTATTTAAGACAAACGTTACGAAACAAATCCAAACGTTTCACCTTTTTAGAGATTTAAGCCAAATGTTTCACCTTTTTAGCGATTTAAGCCAAATGTTTACAAACGTTACGAAACAAATCCAAACATTTCCCTTTTTAAGCGAATTAAGCCATACGTTTACAAACGTTACGAAACAAATCCAAACGTTTCACCTTTTTAGCGATTTAAAACAAACGTTTACAAACGTTACGAAACAAATCCAAACATTTCACCTTTTTAACGATTCAAGCCAAACGTTTACAAACGTTACGAAACAAATCCAGACATTACGAAATAAAACCAAACATTAACAAACTTTACGAAACAAATCCAAGCGTTTCACCATATTAGCAATTTAAGCCAAATATTTACAAACGCTGGGAAACAAATCCAAACGTTTCCCCATTTTAGCGATTTAAGCGAAACTTTTAAAACGTTACGAAACAAATCCAAACGTTTCACCTTTTTAGCTATTTAAGCCAAACGCTTATGAACGCTACAAAACAAATCCAAACGTTTCACCTTTTAAGTAAAATAAGCCACACGTTTACAAACTTTATGAAACAAATCCAAGCGTTTCTCATTTTTAGCAATTTAAGCCAAACGTAATCAAACGTTACAGAATAAATCAAAGCGTTTCACCTTTTTAGCAATTTTAGCTAAACGTTTACAAACGTTACGAAACAAATCAAAGCGTTTCACCTTTTTAGTAATTTAAGACAAACATTTACAAACGTTACGAAACAAATCCAAGCGTTTCACCTTTGTAGGAATATAAGCCAAACGTTTACAAACGTTACGAAACAAATCCAAACGTTTCACCTTTTTAGCGATTTAAGCCTAACGTTTACAAATGTTACGAAACAAATGCAAACATTTAAACTTTTTAGCAATTTAAGACAAACGTTACGAAACAAATCCAAAAGTTTCACCTTTATAGCGATTTAAGCCAAACGTTTCACCTTTTTAGTGATTCAAGCGAAACGTTTACAAACATTACGAAACAAAACAAAACGTTTAAAACGTTACGAAACAAATCCAAACGTTTCATATTTTTAGCAATTTACGCCAAACCTGTACAAACGTTACGAAACAAAACCAAACGTTTCACCTTTTTAGCAATTTAAGCCAAACGTTCACAAACGTTACGAAACAAATCCAAGCGTTTCACCTTTTTAGCAATTTAAGCCAATCGTTTACAAACGTTGCGAAACAAATCCAAGTGTTTCACCTTTGTAGTAATATACGCCAAACGTTTACAAACGTTACGAAACAAATCCAAATGTTTCACATTTTTAGCAATTTACGCCAAACCTGTACAAACGTTACGAAACAAATCCAAACGTTTCACATTTTTAGCAATTTACGCTAAACCTGTACAAACGTTACGAAACAAATCCAAATGTTTCACATTTTTAGCAATATACGCCAAACCTATACAAATGTTACGAAACAAATCCAAACATTTCACATTTTTAGCAATTTACGTCAAACCTGTACAAATGTTACCAAACAAAACCAAGCGTTTCACCTTTTTAGCAATTTAAGCCAAACATTTACAAACATTACGAAACAAATCCAAGCGTTTCACATTTTCAGCAATTTAAGCCAAACGTTTACAAACTTTACGAAACAAATCCAAGTGTTTCACCTTTGTAGGAATATACGCCAAACGTTTACAAACTTTACGAAACAAATCCAAATGTTTCACCGTTTTAGCGATTTAAGCCTAACGTTTACAAATGTTACGAAACAAAACCAAACATTTCACCTTTTAAGCAATTTAAGACAAACGTTACGAAACAAATCCAAACGTTTGACCTTTTTAGCGATTTAAGCCAAACGTTTACAAACGTTACGAAACAAATCCACACGTTTCTACTTTTTAGAGATTTAAGCCAAACGTTTACAAACGTTAAGAAACAAATCCAAACATTTCACCTATTTAGTGATTTAAGCCAAACGTTTACAAACATTACGATACTAATCCCAATGTTTAAAACGTTTCGAAACCCTTTTTAGCAATTTAAGCCAAACGGTTAGAAACGTTACGAAACAAATCCTAATCTTTTACCTTTTGAGATATTTAAAACAAACCTTTACAAACGTTACGAAACAAATCCAAACGTTTCCCCTTTTTAGCGATTCAAGCCAAACGTTTACAAACGTTACGAAACTAATCCCAATATTTAAAACGTTACGAAACCCTTTTTAGCAATTTAAGCCAAACAGTTAGAAACGTTACGAAACAAATCCAAATGTTTTATCTTTTGAGCTATTTAAAACAAACCTTTACAAACGTTACGAAACAAATCCAAACGTTTCCCCTTTTTAGCGATTTAAACCAAAAGTTTACAAACGTTACGAAATAATAAACATTACGAAACAAAACCAAACATTTACAAACTTTACGAAACAAATCCAAGCGTTTCACCTTTTTTGCAATTTAAGCCAAACGTTTACAAACGTTACAAAACAAATCCAAGCGTCTCACCTTTTTAGCAAATTAAGCCAAACGTTTACAAACGTTACGAAACAAATCCAAGCGTTTCACCTTTTCAGCAATTTAAGCCAAACGTTTAAAAACATTACGAAACAAATCCAAACGTATTATCTATTTAGCGATTTAAGCCAAACATTTACAAACATTACGAAACAAATCCAAATGTTTCGAATTTTAGAGATTTAAGCCAAACGTTTACAAACGTTACCAAACAAATCCAAACGTTTCTCTTTTTTAGCAAGCCAAACGTTTAAAACGTTACGAAACAAATCCAAACATTTCACATTTTTAGCAATTTACGCCAAACCTGTACAAACGTTACGAAACAAAACCAAGCGTTTCACCTTTTTAGCAATTGAAGCCAAACGTTTACAAACGTTACGAAACAAATCCAAGCGTTTCACCTTTTTAGCAATTTATGCGAAACGTTTACAAACGTTGAGAAACAAATCCAAGTGTTTCACCTTTGTAGGAATATACGCCAAACGTTACGAAACAAATCCAAATGTTTCACATTTTTAGCAATTTACGCCAAACCTGTACAAACGTTACGAAACAAATCATAACGTTTCACATTTTTAGCAATTTATGCCAAACCTGTACAAACGTTACGAAACAAATCCAAACGTTTCACCTTTTTAGCAATTTATGCCAAACATTTACAAACGTTATGAAACAAATCCAAGCGTTTCACCTTTTTAGCAATTTAAGCCAAATGTTTACAAACGTTACGAAACAAATCCACACGTTTCACCTTTTTAGCGATTTAAGCCAAATGTTTACAAACATTTCACCTTTTTAGCGATTTAAGCCAAACGTTTACAAACGTTACGAAACTAATCCCAATGTTTAAAACGTTACGAAACCCTTTTTAGAGATTTAAGCCAAACGTTTACAAACGTTAAGAAACAAATCCAAACATTTCACCTTTTTAGTGATTTAAGCCAAATGTTTACAAACATTACGATACTAATCCCAATGTTTAAAACGTTACGAAACCCTTTTTAGCAATTTAAGCCAAACGGTTAGAAACGTTACGAAACAAATCCAAATGTTTTACCTTTTGAGATATTTAAAACAAACCTTTACAAACGTTACCAAACAAATCCAAACGTTTCCCCTTTTTAGCGATTCAAGCCAAACGTTTACAAACGTTACGAAACTAATCCCAATGTTTAAAACGTTACGAAACCCTTTTTAGCAATTTTAGCCAAACGGTTAGAAACGTTACGAAACAAATCCAAATGTTTTATCTTTTGAGCTATTTAAAACAAACCTTTACAAACGTTACGAAACAAATCCAAACGTTTCCTCTTTTTAGCGATTTAAACCAAACGTTTACAAACGTTACGAAATAATAAACATTACGAAACAAAACCAAACGTTTACAAACTTTACGAAACAAATCCAAGCGTTTCACCTTTTTTGCAATATAAGCCAAACGTTTACAAACGTTACAAAACAAATCCAAGCGTTTCAACTTTTTAGCAATTTAAGCCAAACGTTTACAAACGTTACGAAACAAATCCAAGCGTTTCACCTTTTTAGCAATTTAAGCCAAACGTTTACAAACATTACGAAACAAATCCAAACGTTTTATCTTTTTAGCGATTTAAGCCAAACATTTACAAACATTACGAAACAAATCCAAATGTTTCAAATTTTTAGAGATTTAAGCCAAACGTTTACAAACGTTACCAAACAAATCCAAACGTTTCTCTTTTTTAGCAAGCCAAACGTTTACAGACGTTTCGAAACAAATTCAAACGCTTCGCCTTTTTAGCGATTTAAGCCAAACGTTTACAAACGTTATGAAACAAAACCAAACGTTTAAAACGTTACGAAACAAATCCAAACATTTCACATTTTTAGCAATTTACGCCAAACCTGTACAAACGTTACGAAGCAAAACCAAGCGTTTCACCTTTTTAGCAATTGAAGCCAAACGTTTACAAACGTTACGAAACAAATCCAAGCGTTTCACCTTTTTAGCAATTTATGCCAAACGTTTACAAACGTTGAGAAACAAATCCAAGTGTTTCACCTTTGTAGGAATATACGCCAAACGTTACGAAACAAATCCAAATGTTTCACATTTTTAGCAATTTACGCCAAACCTGTACAAACGTTACGAAACAAATCATAACGTTTCACATTTTTAGCAATTTATACCAAACCAGTACAAACGTTACGAAAAAAAACCAAACGTTTCACCTTTTTAGCAATTTATGCCAAACATTTACAAACGTTATGAAACAAATCCAAGCGTTTCACCTTTTTAGCAATTTAAGCCAAATGTTTACAAACGTTACGAAACAAATCCATACGTTTCACCTTTTTAGCGATTTAAGCCAAATGTTTACAAACATTTCACTTTTTTAGCGATTTAAGCCAAACGTTTACAAACGTTACGAAACTAATCCCAATGTTTAAAACGTTACGAAACCCTTTTTAGAGATTTAAGCCAAACGTTTACAAACGTTTAGAAACAAATCCAAACATTTCACCTTTTTATTGATTTAAGCCAAACGTTTACAAACGTTACGATACTAATCCCAATGTTTAAAACGTTACGAAACCCTTTTTAGCAATTTAAGCCAAACGGTTAGAAACGTTACGAAACAAATCCAAATGTTTTACCTTTTGAGATATTTAAAACAAAACCTTTACAAACGTTACCAAACAAATCCAAACGTTTCCCCTTTTTAGCGATTCAAGCCAAACGTTTACAAACGTTACGAAACTAATCCCATTGTTTAAAACGTTACTAAACCCTTTTTAGCAATTTAAGCCAAACGGCTAGAAACGTTACGAAACAAATCCAAATGTTTTATCTTTTGAGCTATTTAAAACAAACCTTTACAAACCTTACGAAACAAATCCAAACGTTTCCTCTTTTTAACGATTTAAACCAAACGTTTACAAACGTTACGAAATAATAAACATTACGAAACAAAACCAAACGTTTCACCTTTTTAGCAATTTATGCCAAACATTTACAAACGTTATGAAACAAATCCAAGCGTTTCACCTTTTTAGCAATTTAAGCCAAATGTTTACAAACGTTACTAAACAAATCCACACGTTTCACCTTTTTAGCGATTTAAGCCAAATGTTTACAAACATTTCCCCTTTTTAGCGATTTAAGCCAAACGTTTACAAACGTTACGAAACTAATCCCAATGTTTAAAACGTTACGAAACCCTTTTTAGAGATTTAAGCCAAACGTTTACAAACGTTAAGAAACAAATCCAAACATTTCACCTTTTTAGTGATTTAAGCCAAACGTTTACAAACATTACGATACTAATCCCAATGTTTAGAACGTTACGAAACCCTTTTTAGCAATTTAAGCCAAACGGTTAGAAACGTTACGAAACAAATCCAAATGTTTTACCTTTTGAGATATTTAAAACAAACCTTTACAAACGTTACCAAACAAATCCAAACGTTTCCCCTTTTTAGCGATTCAAGCCAAACGTTTACAAATGTTACGAAACTAATCCCAATGTTTAAAACGTTACGAAACCCTTTTTAGCAATTTAAGCCAAACGGTTAGAAACGTTACAAAACAAATCCAAATGTTTTATCTTTTGAGCTATTTAAAACAAACCTTTACAAACGTTACGAAACAAATCCAAACGTTTCCCCTTTTTAGCGATTTAAACCAAACGTTTACAAACGTTACGAAATAATAAACATTACGAAACAAAACCAAACGTTTACAAACTTTACGAAACAAATCCAAGCGTTTCACCTTTTTTGCAATTTAAGCCAAACGTTTACAAACGTTACAAAACAAATCCAAGCGTTTCACCTTTTTAGCAATTTAAGCCAAACGTTTACAAATGTTACGAAACAAATCCAAGCGTTTCACCTTTTCAGCAATTTAAGCCAAACGTTTACAAACATTACGAAACAAATCCAAACGTTTTATCTTTTTAGCGATTTAAGCCAAACATTTACAAACATTACGAAACAAATCCAAATGTTTCGAATTTTTAGAGATTTAAGCCAAACGTTTACAAACGTTACCAAACAAATCCAAACGTTTCTCTTTTTTAGCAAGCCAAACGTTTACAGACGTTTCGAAACAAATTCAAACGCTTCGCCTTTTTAGCGATTTAAGCCAAACGTTTACAAAAGTTACGAAACAAAACCAAACGTTTAAAACGTTACGAAACAAATCCAAACGTTTCACATTTTTAGCAATTTACGCCAATCGTTTACAAACGTTGCAAAACAAATCCAAGTGTTTCACCTTTGTAGGAATATACGCCAAACGTTTACAAACCTTACGAAACAAATCCAAATGTTTCACATTTTTAGCAATTTACGCCAAACCTGTACAAACGTTACGAAACAAATCCAAACGTTTCACATTTTTAGCAATTTACGCCAAACCTGTACAAACGTTACGAAACAAATCCAAGCGTTTCACCTTTTTAACAGTTTAAGCCAAACGTTTACAAACGTTGCGAAACAAATCCAAGTGTTTCACCTTTGTAGGAATATAGGCCAAACGTTTACAAACGTTACGAAACAAATCCAAATGTTATACATTTTTAGCAATATACGCCAAACCTGTACAAATGTTACGAAACAAATCCAAACATTTCACATTTTTAGCAATTTACGTCAAACCTGTACAAATGTTACCAAACAAAACCAAGCGTTTCACCTTTTTAGCAATTTAAGCCAAACATTTACAAACATTACGAAACAAATCCAAGCGTTTCACGTTTTCAGCAATTTAAGCCAAACGTTTACAAACTTTACGAAACAAATCCAAGTGTTTCACCTTTGTAGGAATATACGCCAAACGTTTACAAACTTTACGAAACAAATCCAAATGTTTCACCGTTTTAGCGATTTAAGCCTAACGTTTACAAATGTTACGAAACAAAACCAAACATTTCACCTTTTAAGCAATTTAAGACAAACGTTACGAAACAAATCCAAACATTTGACCTTTTTAGCGATTTAAGCCAAACGTTTACAAACGTTACGAAACAAATCCACACGTTTCTACTTTTTAGAGATTTAAGCCAAACGTTTACAAACGTTAAGAAACAAATCCAAACATTTCACCTATTTAGTGATTTAAGCCAAACGTTTACAAACGTTACGATACTAATCCCAATGTTTAAAACGTTACGAAACCCTTTTTAGCAATTTAAGCCAAACGGTTAGAAACGTTACGAAACAAATCCAAATCTTTTACCTTTTGAGATATTTAAAACAAACCTTTACAAACGTTACGAAACAAATCCAAACGTTTCCCCTTTTTAGCGATTCAAGCCAAACGTTTACAAACGTTACGAAACTAATCCCAATATTTAAAACGTTACGAAACCCTTTTTAGCAATTTAAGCCAAACAGTTAGAAACGTTACGAAACAAATCCAAATGTTTTATCTTTTGAGCTATTTAAAACAAACCTTTACAAACGTTACGAAACAAATCCAAACGTTTCCCCTTTTTAGCGATTTAAACCAAACGTTTACAAACGTTACGAAATAATAAACATTACGAAACAAAACCAAACGTTTACAAACGTTACGAAACAAATCCAAACGTTTCACCTTTTTAGCGATTTAAGCCTAACGTTTACAAATGTTACGAAACAAAAGCAAACATTTAAACTTTTTAGCAATTTAAGACAAACGTTACGAAACAAATCCAAAAGTTTCACCTTTATAGCGATTTAAGCCAAACGTTTCACCTTTTTAGTGATTCAAGCGAAACGTTTACAAACATTACGAAACAAAACAAAACGTTTAAAACGTTACGAAACAAATCCAAACGTTTCATATTTTTAGCAATTTACGCCAAACCTGTACAAACGTTACGAAACAAAACCAAACGTTTCACCTTTTTAGCAATTTAAGCCAAACTTTCACAAACGTTACGAAACAAATCCAAGCGTTTCACCTTTTTAGCAATTTAAGCCAATCGTTTACAAACGTTGCGAAACAAATCCAAGTGTTTCACCTTTGTAGTAATATACGCCAAACGTTTACAAACGTTACGAAACAAATCCAAATGTTTCACATTTTTAGCAATTTACGCCAAACCTGTACAAACGTTACGAAACAAATCCAAACGTTTCACATTTTTAGCAATTTACGCTAAACCTGTACAAACGTTACGAAACAAATCCAAGCGTTTCCCCTTTTTAACAGTTTAAGCCCAACGTTTACAAACGTTGCGAAACAAATCCAAGTGTTTCACCTTTGTAGGAATATAGGCCAAACGTTTACAAACGTTACGAAACAAATCCAAATGTTTCACATTTTTAGCAATATACGCCAAACCTATACAAATGTTACGAAACAAATCCAAACATTTCACATTTTTAGCAATTTACGTCAAACCTGTACAAATGTTACCAAACAAAACCAAGCGTTTCACCTTTTTAGCAATTTAAGCCAAACATTTACAAACATTACGAAACAAATCCAAGCGTTTCACATTTTCAGCAATTTAAGCCAAACGTTTACAAACTTTACGAAACAAATCCAAGTGTTTCACCTTTGTAGGAATATACGCCAAACGTTTACAAACTTTACGAAACAAATCCAAATGTTTCACCGTTTTAGCGATTTAAGCCTAACGTTTACAAATGTTACGAAACAAAACCAAACATTTCACCTTTTAAGCAATTTAAGACAAACGTTACGAAACAAATCCAAACGTTTGACCTTTTTAGCGATTTAAGCCAAACGTTTACAAACGTTACGAAACAAATCCACACGTTTCTACTTTTTAGAGATTTAAGCCAAACGTTTACAAACGTTAAGAAACAAATCCAAACATTTCACCTATTTAGTGATTTAAGCCAAACGTTTACAAACATTACGATACTAATCCCAATGTTTAAAACGTTACGAAACCCTTTTTAGCAATTTAAGCCAAACGGTTAGAAACGTTACGAAACAAATCCTAATCTTTTACCTTTTGAGATATTTAAAACAAACCTTTACAAACGTTACGAAACAAATCCAAACGTTTCCCCTTTTTAGCGATTCAAGCCAAACGTTTACAAACGTTACGAAACTAATCCCAATATTTAAAACGTTACGAAACCCTTTTTAGCAATTTAAGCCAAACAGTTAGAAACGTTACGAAACAAATCCAAATGTTTTATCTTTTGAGCTATTTAAAACAAACCTTTACAAACGTTACGAAACAAATCCAAACGTTTCCCCTTTTTAGCGATTTAAACCAAAAGTTTACAAACGTTACGAAATAATAAACATTACGAAACAAAACCAAACATTTACAAACTTTACGAAACAAATCCAAGCGTTTCACCTTTTTTGCAATTTAAGCCAAACGTTTACAAACGTTACAAAACAAATCCAAGCGTCTCACCTTTTTAGCAAATTAAGCCAAACGTTTACAAACGTTACGAAACAAATCCAAATGTTTCACATTTTTAGCAATATACGCCAAACCTATACAAATGTTACGAAACAAATCCAAACATTTCACATTTTTAGCAATTTACGTCAAACCTGTACAAATGTTACCAAACAAAACCAAGCGTTTCACCTTTTTAGCAATTTAAGCCAAACATTTACAAACATTACGAAACAAATCCAAGCGTTTCACATTTTCAGCAATTTAAGCCAAACGTTTACAAACTTTACGAAACAAATCCAAGTGTTTCACCTTTGTAGGAATATACGCCAAACGTTTACAAACTTTACGAAACAAATCCAAATGTTTCACCGTTTTAGCGATTTAAGCCTAACGTTTACAAATGTTACGAAACAAAACCAAACATTTCACCTTTTAAGCAATTTAAGACAAACGTTACGAAACAAATCCAAACGTTTGACCTTTTTAGCGATTTAAGCCAAACGTTTACAAACGTTACGAAACAAATCCACACGTTTCTACTTTTTAGAGATTTAAGCCAAACGTTTACAAACGTTAAGAAACAAATCCAAACATTTCACCTATTTAGTGATTTAAGCCAAACGTTTACAAACATTACGATACTAATCCCAATGTTTAAAACGTTACGAAACCCTTTTTAGCAATTTAAGCCAAACGGTTAGAAACGTTACGAAACAAATCCTAATCTTTTACCTTTTGAGATATTTAAAACAAACCTTTACAAACGTTACGAAACAAATCCAAACGTTTCCCCTTTTTAGCGATTCAAGCCAAACATTTACAAACGTTACGAAACTAATCCCAATATTTAAAACGTTACGAAACCCTTTTTAGCAATTTAAGCCAAACAGTTAGAAACGTTACGAAACAAATCCAAATGTTTTATCTTTTGAGCTATTTAAAACAAACCTTTACAAACGTTACGAAACAAATCCAAACGTTTCCCCTTTTTAGCGATTTAAACCAAAAGTTTACAAACGTTACGAAATAATAAACATTACGAAACAAAACCAAACATTTACAAACTTTACGAAACAAATCCAAGCGTTTCACCTTTTTTGCAATTTAAGCCAAACGTTTACAAACGTTACAAAACAAATCCAAGCGTCTCACCTTTTTAGCAAATTAAGCCAAACGTTTACAAACGTTACGAAACAAATCCAAGCGTTTCACCTTTTCAGCAATTTAAGCCAAACGTTTAAAAACATTACGAAACAAATCCAAACGTATTATCTATTTAGCGATTTAAGCCAAACATTTACAAACATTACGAAACAAATCCAAATGTTTCGAATTTTAGAGATTTAAGCCAAACGTTTACAAACGTTACCAAACAAATCCAAACGTTTCTCTTTTTTAGCAAGCCAAACGTTTAAAACGTTACGAAACAAATCCAAACATTTCACATTTTTAGCAATTTACGCCAAACCTGTACAAACGTTACGAAACAAAACCAAGCGTTTCACCTTTTTAGCAATTGAAGCCAAACGTTTACAAACGTTACGAAACAAATCCAAGCGTTTCACCTTTTTAGCAATTTATGCGAAACGTTTACAAACGTTGAGAAACAAATCCAAGTGTTTCACCTTTGTAGGAATATACGCCAAACGTTACGAAACAAATCCAAATGTTTCACATTTTTAGCAATTTACGCCAAACCTGTACAAACGTTACGAAACAAATCATAACGTTTCACATTTTTAGCAATTTATGCCAAACCTGTACAAACGTTACGAAACAAAACCAAACGTTTCACCTTTTTAGCAATTTATGCCAAACATTTACAAACGTTATGAAACAAATCCAAGCGTTTCACCTTTTTAGCAATTTAAGCCAAATGTTTACAAACGTTACGAAACAAATCCACACGTTTCACCTTTTTAGCGATTTAAGCCAAATGTTTACAAACATTTCACCTTTTTAGCGATTTAAGCCAAACGTTTACAAACGTTACGAAACTAATCCCAATGTTTAAAACGTTACGAAACCCTTTTTAGAGATTTAAGCCAAACGTTTACAAACGTTAAGAAACAAATCCAAACATTTCACCTTTTTAGTGATTTAAGCCAAATGTTTACAAACATTACGATACTAATCCCAATGTTTAAAACGTTACGAAACCCTTTTTAGCAATTTAAGCCAAACGGTTAGAAACGTTACGAAACAAATCCAAATGTTTTACCTTTTGAGATATTTAAAACAAACCTTTACAAACGTTACCAAACAAATCCAAACGTTTCCCCTTTTTAGCGATTCAAGCCAAACGTTTACAAACGTTACGAAACTAATCCCAATGTTTAAAACGTTACGAAACCCTTTTTAGCAATTTTAGCCAAACGGTTAGAAACGTTACGAAACAAATCCAAATGTTTTATCTTTTGAGCTATTTAAAACAAACCTTTACAAACGTTACGAAACAAATCCAAACGTTTCCTCTTTTTAGCGATTTAAACCAAACGTTTACAAACGTTACGAAATAATAAACATTACGAAACAAAACCAAACGTTTACAAACTTTACGAAACAAATCCAAGCGTTTCACCTTTTTTGCAATTTAAGCCAAACGTTTACAAACGTTACAAAACAAATCCAAGCGTTTCAACTTTTTAGCAATTTAAGCCAAACGTTTACAAACGTTACGAAACAAATCCAAGCGTTTCACCTTTTCAGCAATTTAAGCCAAACGTTTACAAACATTACGAAACAAATCCAAACGTTTTATCTTTTTAGCGATTTAAGCCAAACATTTACAAACATTACGAAACAAATCCAAATGTTTCAAATTTTTAGAGATTTAAGCCAAACGTTTACAAACGTTACCAAACAAATCCAAACGTTTCTCTTTTTTAGCAAGCCAAACGTTTACAGACGTTTCGAAACAAATTCAAACGCTTCGCCTTTTTAGCGATTTAAGCCAAACGTTTACAAACGTTATGAAACAAAACCAAACGTTTAAAACGTTACGAAACAAATCCAAACATTTCACATTTTTAGCAATTTACGCCAAACCTGTACAAACGTTACGAAGCAAAACCAAGCGTTTCACCTTTTTAGCAATTGAAGCCAAACGTTTACAAACGTTACGAAACAAATCCAAGCGTTTCACCTTTTTAGCAATTTATGCCAAACGTTTACAAACGTTGAGAAACAAATCCAAGTGTTTCACCTTTGTAGGAATATACGCCAAACGTTACGAAACAAATCCAAATGTTTCACATTTTTAGCAATTTACGCCAAACCTGTACAAACGTTACGAAACAAATCATAACGTTTCACATTTTTAGCAATTTATACCAAACCAGTACAAACGTTACGAAAAAAAACCAAACGTTTCACCTTTTTAGCAATTTATGCCAAACATTTACAAACGTTATGAAACAAATCCAAGCGTTTCACCTTTTTAGCAATTTAAGCCAAATGTTTACAAACGTTACGAAACAAATCCACACGTTTCACCTTTTTAGCGATTTAAGCCAAATGTTTACAAACATTTCACCTTTTTAGCGATTTAAGCCAAACGTTTACAAACGTTACGAAACTAATCCCAATGTTTAAAACGTTACGAAACCCTTTTTAGAGATTTAAGCCAAACGTTTACAAACGTTTAGAAACAAATCCAAACATTTCACCTTTTTATTGATTTAAGCCAAACGTTTACAAACGTTACGATACTAATCCCAATGTTTAAAACGTTACGAAACCCTTTTTAGCAATTTAAGCCAAACGGTTAGAAACGTTACGAAACAAATCCAAATGTTTTACCTTTTGAGATATTTAAAACAAACCTTTACAAACGTTACCAAACAAATCCAAACGTTTCCCCTTTTTAGCGATTCAAGCCAAACGTTTACAAACGTTACGAAACTAATCCCATTGTTTAAAACGTTACTAAACCCTTTTTAGCAATTTAAGCCAAACGGCTAGAAACGTTACGAAACAAATCCAAATGTTTTATCTTTTGAGCTATTTAAAACAAACCTTTACAAACGTTACGAAACAAATCCAAACGTTTCCTCTTTTTAACGATTTAAACCAAACGTTTACAAACGTTACGAAATAATAAACATTACGAAACAAAACCAAACGTTTCACCTTTTTAGCAATTTATGCCAAACATTTACAAACGTTATGAAACAAATCCAAGCGTTTCACCTTTTTAGCAATTTAAGCCAAATGTTTACAAACGTTACGAAACAAATCCACACGTTTCTACTTTTTAGAGATTTAAGCCAAACGTTTACAAACGTTAAGAAACAAATCCAAACATTTCACCTATTTAGTGATTTAAGCCAAACGTTTACAAACATTACGATACTAATCCCAATGTTTAAAACGTTACGAAACCCTTTTTAGCAATTTAAGCCAAACGGTTAGAAACGTTACGAAACAAATCCTAATCTTTTACCTTTTGAGATATTTAAAACAAACCTTTACAAACGTTACGAAACAAATCCAAACGTTTCCCATTTTTAGCGATTCAAGCCAAACGTTTACAAACGTTACGAAACTAATCCCAATATTTAAAACGTTACGAAACCCTTTTTAGCAATTTAAGCCAAACAGTTAGAAACGTTACGAAACAAATCCAAATGTTTTATCTTTTGAGCTATTTAAAACAAACCTTTACAAACGTTACGAAACAAATCCAAACGTTTCCCCTTTTTAGCGATTTAAACCAAAAGTTTACAAACGTTACGAAATAATAAACATTACGAAACAAAACCAAACATTTACAAACTTTACGAAACAAATCCAAGCGTTTCACCTTTTTTGCAATTTAAGCCAAACGTTTACAAACGTTACAAAACAAATCCAAGCGTCTCACCTTTTTAGCAAATTAAGCCAAACGTTTACAAACGTTACGAAACAAATCCAAGCGTTTCACCTTTTCAGCAATTTAAGCCAAACGTTTAAAAACATTACGAAACAAATCCAAACGTATTATCTATTTAGCGATTTAAGCCAAACATTTACAAACATTACGAAACAAATCCAAATGTTTCGAATTTTAGAGATTTAAGCCAAACGTTTACAAACGTTACCAAACAAATCCAAACGTTTCTCTTTTTTAGCAAGCCAAACGTTTAAAACGTTACGAAACAAATCCAAACATTTCACATTTTTAGCAATTTACGCCAAACCTGTACAAACGTTACGAAACAAAACCAAGCGTTTCACCTTTTTAGCAATTGAAGCCAAACGTTTACAAACGTTACGAAACAAATCCAAGCGTTTCACCTTTTTAGCAATTTATGCGAAACGTTTACAAACGTTGAGAAACAAATCCAAGTGTTTCACCTTTGTAGGAATATACGCCAAACGTTACGAAACAAATCCAAATGTTTCACATTTTTAGCAATTTACGCCAAACCTGTACAAACGTTACGAAACAAATCATAACGTTTCACATTTTTAGCAATTTATGCCAAACCTGTACAAACGTTACGAAACAAAACCAAACGTTTCACCTTTTTAGCAATTTAAGCCAAACATTTACAAACGTTATGAAACAAATCCAAGCGTTTCACCTTTTTAGCAATTTAAGCCAAATGTTTACAAACGTTACGAAACAAATCCACACGTTTCACCTTTTTAGCAATTTAAGCCAAATGTTTACAAACATTTCACCTTTTTAGCGATTTAAGCCAAACGTTTACAAACGTTACGAAACTAATCCCAATGTTTAAAACGTTACGAAACCCTTTTTAGAGATTTAAGCCAAACGTTTACAAACGTTAAGAAACAAATCCAAACATTTCACCTTTTTAGTGATTTAAGCCAAATGTTTACAAACATTACGATACTAATCCCAATGTTTAAAACGTTACGAAACCCTTTTTAGCAATTTAAGCCAAACGGTTAGAAACGTTACGAAACAAATCCAAATGTTTTACCTTTTGAGATATTTAAAACAAACCTTTACAAACGTTACCAAACAAATCCAAACGTTTCCCCTTTTTAGCGATTCAAGCCAAACGTTTACAAACGTTACGAAACTAATCCCAATGTTTAAAACGTTACGAAACCCTTTTTAGCAATTTTAGCCAAACGGTTAGAAACGTTACGAAACAAATCCAAATGTTTTATCTTTTGAGCTATTTAAAACAAACCTTTACAAACGTTACGAAACAAATCCAAACGTTTCCTCTTTTTAGCGATTTAAACCAAACGTTTACAAACGTTACGAAATAATAAACATTACGAAACAAAACCAAACGTTTACAAACTTTACGAAACAAATCCAAGCGTTTCACCTTTTTTGCAATATAAGCCAAACGTTTACAAACGTTACAAAACAAATCCAAGCGTTTCAACTTTTTAGCAATTTAAGCCAAACGTTTACAAACGTTACGAAACAAATCCAAGCGTTTCACCTTTTCAGCAATTTAAGCCAAACGTTTACAAACATTACGAAACAAATCCAAACGTTTTATCTTTTTAGCGATTTAAGCCAAACATTTACAAACATTACGAAACAAATCCAAATGTTTCAAATTTTTAGAGATTTAAGCCAAACGTTTACAAACGTTACCAAACAAATCCAAACGTTTCTCTTTTTTAGCAAGCCAAACGTTTACAGACGTTTCGAAACAAATTCAAACGCTTCGCCTTTTTAGCGATTTAAGCCAAACGTTTACAAACGTTATGAAACAAAACCAAACGTTTAAAACGTTACGAAACAAATCCAAACATTTCACATTTTTAGCAATTTACGCCAAACCTGTACAAACGTTACGAAGCAAAACCAAGCGTTTCACCTTTTTAGCAATTGAAGCCAAACGTTTACAAACGTTACGAAACAAATCCAAGCGTTTCACCTTTTTAGCAATTTATGCCAAACGTTTACAAACGTTGAGAAACAAATCCAAGTGTTTCACCTTTGTAGGAATATACGCCAAACGTTACGAAACAAATCCAAATGTTTCACATTTTTAGCAATTTACGCCAAACCTGTACAAACGTTACGAAACAAATCATAACGTTTCACATTTTTAGCAATTTATACCAAACCAGTACAAACGTTACGAAAAAAAACCAAACGTTTCACCTTTTTAGCAATTTATGCCAAACATTTACAAACGTTATGAAACAAATCCAAGCGTTTCACCTTTTTAGCAATTTAAGCCAAATGTTTACAAACGTTACGAAACAAATCCACACGTTTCACCTTTTTAGCGATTTAAGCCAAATGTTTACAAACATTTCACCTTTTTAGCGATTTAAGCCAAACGTTTACAAACGTTACGAAACTAATCCCAATGTTTAAAACGTTACGAAACCCTTTTTAGAGATTTAAGCCAAACGTTTACAAACGTTTAGAAACAAATCCAAACATTTCACCTTTTTATTGATTTAAGCCAAACGTTTACAAACGTTACGATACTAATCCCAATGTTTAAAACGTTACGAAACCCTTTTTAGCAATTTAAGCCAAACGGTTAGAAACGTTACGAAACAAATCCAAATGTTTTACCTTTTGAGATATTTAAAACAAACCTTTACAAACGTTACCAAACAAATCCAAACGTTTCCCCTTTTTAGCGATTCAAGCCAAACGTTTACAAACGTTACGAAACTAATCCCATTGTTTAAAACGTTACTAAACCCTTTTTAGCAATTTAAGCCAAACGGCTAGAAACGTTACGAAACAAATCCAAATGTTTTATCTTTTGAGCTATTTAAAACAAACCTTTACAAACGTTACGAAACAAATCCAAACGTTTCCTCTTTTTAACGATTTAAACCAAACGTTTACAAACGTTACGAAATAATAAACATTACGAAACAAAACCAAACGTTTCACCTTTTTAGCAATTTATGCCAAACATTTACAAACGTTATGAAACAAATCCAAGCGTTTCACCTTTTTAGCAATTTAAGCCAAATGTTTACAAACGTTACTAAACAAATCCACACGTTTCACCTTTTTAGCGATTTAAGCCAAATGTTTACAAACATTTCACCTTTTTAGCGATTTAAGCCAAACGTTTACAAACGTTACGAAACTAATCCCAATGTTTAAAACGTTACGAAACCCTTTTTAGAGATTTAAGCCAAACGTTTACAAACGTTAAGAAACAAATCCAAACATTTCACCTTTTTAGTGATTTAAGCCAAACGTTTACAAACATTACGATACTAATCCCAATGTTTAAAACGTTACGAAACCCTTTTTAGCAATTTAAGCCAAACGGTTAGAAACGTTACGAAACAAATCCAAATGTTTTACCTTTTGAGATATTTAAAACAAACCTTTACAAACGTTACCAAACAAATCCAAACGTTTCCCCTTTTTAGCGATTCAAGCCAAACGTTTACAAATGTTACGAAACTAATCCCAATGTTTAAAACGTTACGAAACCCTTTTTAGCAATTTAAGCCAAACGGTTAGAAACGTTACAAAACAAATCCAAATGTTTTATCTTTTGAGCTATTTAAAACAAACCTTTACAAACGTTACGAAACAAATCCAAACGTTTCCCCTTTTTAGCGATTTAAACCAAACGTTTACAAACGTTACGAAATAATAAACATTACGAAACAAAACCAAACGTTTACAAACTTTACGAAACAAATCCAAGCGTTTCACCTTTTTTGCAATTTAAGCCAAACGTTTACAAACGTTACAAAACAAATCCAAGCGTTTCACCTTTTTAGCAATTTAAGCCAAACGTTTACAAATGTTACGAAACAAATCCAAGCGTTTCACCTTTTCAGCAATTTAAGCCAAACGTTTACAAACATTACGAAACAAATCCAAACGTTTTATCTTTTTAGCGATTTAAGCCAAACATTTACAAACATTACGAAACAAATCCAAATGTTTCGAATTTTTAGAGATTTAAGCCAAACGTTTACAAACGTTACCAAACAAATCCAAACGTTTCTCTTTTTTAGCAAGCCAAACGTTTACAGACGTTTCGAAACAAATTCAAACGCTTCGCCTTTTTAGCGATTTAAGCCAAACGTTTACAAAAGTTACGAAACAAAACCAAACGTTTAAAACGTTACGAAACAAATCCAAACGTTTCACATTTTTAGCAATTTACGCCAATCGTTTACAAACGTTGCAAAACAAATCCAAGTGTTTCACCTTTGTAGGAATATACGCCAAACGTTTACAAACCTTACGAAACAAATCCAAATGTTTCACATTTTTAGCAATTTACGCCAAACCTGTACAAACGTTACGAAACAAATCCAAACGTTTCACATTTTTAGCAATTTACGCCAAACCTGTACAAACGTTACGAAACAAATCCAAGCGTTTCACCTTTTTAACAGTTTAAGCCAAACGTTTACAAACGTTGCGAAACAAATCCAAGTGTTTCACCTTTGTAGGAATATAGGCCAAACGTTTACAAATGTTACGAAACAAATCCAAATGTTATACATTTTTAGCAATATACGCCAAACCTGTACAAATGTTACGAAACAAATCCAAACATTTCACATTTTTAGCAATTTACGTCAAACCTGTACAAATGTTACCAAACAAAACCAAGCGTTTCACCTTTTTAGCAATTTAAGCCAAACATTTACAAACATTACGAAACAAATCCAAGCGTTTCACGTTTTCAGCAATTTAAGCCAAACGTTTACAAACTTTACGAAACAAATCCAAGTGTTTCACCTTTGTAGGAATATACGCCAAACGTTTACAAACTTTACGAAACAAATCCAAATGTTTCACCGTTTTAGCGATTTAAGCCTAACGTTTACAAATGTTACGAAACAAAACCAAACATTTCACCTTTTAAGCAATTTAAGACAAACGTTACGAAACAAATCCAAACATTTGACCTTTTTAGCGATTTAAGCCAAACGTTTACAAACGTTACGAAACAAATCCACACGTTTCTACTTTTTAGAGATTTAAGCCAAACGTTTACAAACGTTAAGAAACAAATCCAAACATTTCACCTATTTAGTGATTTAAGCCAAACGTTTACAAACGTTACGATACTAATCCCAATGTTTAAAACGTTACGAAACCCTTTTTAGCAATTTAAGCCAAACGGTTAGAAACGTTACGAAACAAATCCAAATCTTTTACCTTTTGAGATATTTAAAACAAACCTTTACAAACGTTACGAAACAAATCCAAACGTTTCCCCTTTTTAGCGATTCAAGCCAAACGTTTACAAACGTTACGAAACTAATCCCAATATTTAAAACGTTACGAAACCCTTTTTAGCAATTTAAGCCAAACAGTTAGAAACGTTACGAAACAAATCCAAATGTTTTATCTTTTGAGCTATTTAAAACAAACCTTTACAAACGTTACGAAACAAATCCAAACGTTTCCCCTTTTTAGCGATTTAAACCAAACGTTTACAAACGTTACGAAATAATAAACATTACGAAACAAAACCAAACATTTACAAACTTTACGAAACAAATCCAAGCGTTTCACCTTTTTTGCAATTTAAGCCAAACGTTTACAAACGTTACAAAACAAATCCAAGCGTCTCACCTTTTTAGCAAATTAAGCCAAACGTTTACAAACGTTACGAAACAAATCCAAGCGTTTCACCTTTTCAGCAATTTAAGCCAAACGTTTAAAAACATTACGAAACAAATCCAAACGTATTATCTTTTTAGCGATTTAAGCCAAACATTTACAAACATTACGAAACAAATCCAAATGTTTCGAATTTTTAGAGATTTAAGCCAAACGTTTACAAACGTTACCAAACAAATCCAAATGTTTCTCTTTTTTAGCAAGCCAAACGTTTAAAACGTTACGAAACAAATCCAAACGTTTCACATTTTTAGCAATTTACGCCAAACCTGTACAAACGTTACGAAACAAAACCAAGCGTTTCACCTTTTTAGCAATTGAAGCCAAACGTTTACAAACGTTACGAAACAAATCCAAGCGTTTCACCTTTTTAGCAATTTATGCCAAACGTTTACAAACGTTGAGAAACAAATCCAAGTGTTTCACCTTTGTAGGAATATACGCCAAACGTTACGAAACAAATCCAAATGTTTCACATTTTTAGCAATTTACGCCAAACCTGTACAAACGTTACGAAACAAATCATAACGTTTCACATTTTTAGCAATTTATGCCAAACCTGTACAAACGTTACGAAACAAAACCAAACGTTTCACCTTTTTAGCAATTTATGCCAAACATTTACAAACGTTATGAAACAAATCCAAGCGTTTCACCTTTTTAGCAATTTAAGCCAAATGTTTATAAACGTTGCGAAACAAATCCACACGTTTCACCTTTTTAGCGATTTAAGCCAAATGTTTACAAACATTTCACCTTTTTAGCGATTTAAGCCAAACGTTTACAAACGTTAAGAAACTAATCCCAATGTTTAAAACGTTACGAAACCCTTTTTAGAGATTTAAGCCAAACGTTTACAAACGTTAAGAAACAAATCCAAACATTTCACCTTTTTAGTGATTTAAGCCAAACGTTTACAAACATTACGATACTAATCCCAATGTTTAAAACGTTACGAAACCCTTTTTAGCAATTTAAGCCAAACGGTTAGAAACGTTACGAAACAAATCCAAATGTTTTACCTTTTGAGATATTTAAAACAAACCTTTACAAACGTTACCAAACAAATCCAAACGTTTCCCCTTTTTAGCGATTCAAGCCAAACGTTTACAAACGTTTCGAAACTAATCCCAATGTTTAAAACGTTACGAAACCCTTTTTAGCAATTTTAGCCAAACGGTTAGAAACGTTACGAAACAAATCCAAATGTTTTATCTTTTGAGCTATTTAAAACAAACCTTTACAAACGTTACGAAACAAATCCAAACCTTTCCCCTTTTTAGCGATTTAAACCAAACGTTTACAAACGTTACGAAA
Source organism: Mercurialis annua (assembly GCF_937616625.2). Lineage (NCBI taxonomy): Eukaryota > Viridiplantae > Streptophyta > Magnoliopsida > Malpighiales > Euphorbiaceae > Mercurialis > Mercurialis annua. The sequence continues at coordinate 24,101,433 of NC_065576.1, forward strand.
TAATAAACATTACGAAACAAAACCAAACATTTACAAACTTTACGAAACAAATCCAAGCGTTTCACCTTTTTTGCAATATAAGCCAAACGTTTACAAACGTTACAAAACAAATCCAAGCGTTTCAACTTTTTAGCAATTTAAGCCAAACGTTTACAAACGTTACGAAACAAATCCAAGCGTTTCACCTTTTCAGCAATTTAAGCCAAACGTTTACAAACATTACGAAACAAATCCAAACGTTTTATCTTTTTAGCGATTTAAGCCAAACATTTACAAACACTACGAAACAAATCCAAATGTTTCGAATTTTTAGAGATTTAAGCCAAACGTTTACAAACGTTACCAAACAAATCCAAACGTTTCTCTTTTTTAGCAAGCCAAACGTTTACAGACGTTTCGAAACAAATTCAAACGCTTCGCCTTTTTAGCGATTTAAGCCAAACGTTTACAAACGTTATGAAACAAAACCAAACGTTTAAAACGTTACGAAACAAATCCAAACATTTCACATTTTTAGCAATTTACGCCAAACCTGTACAAACGTTACGAAGCAAAACCAAGCGTTTCACCTTTTTAGCAATTGAAGCCAAACGTTTACAAACGTTACGAAACAAATCCAAGCGTTTCACCTTTTTAGCAATTTATGCCAAACGTTTACAAACGTTGAGAAACAAATCCAAGTGTTTCACCTTTGTAGGAATATACGCCAAACGTTATGAAACAAATCCAAATGTTTCACATTTTTAGCAATTTACGCCAAACTTGTACAAACGTTACGAAACAAATCATAACGTTTCACATTTTTAGCAATTTATGCCAAACCTGTACAAACGTTACGAAACAAAACCAAACGTTTCACCTTTTTAGCAATTTATGCCAAACATTTACAAACATTACGAAACAAATCCAAACGTTTCACCTTTTTAGCAATTTATGCCAAACGTTTACAAACATTACGAAACAAATCCAAACGTTTTATCTTTTTAGCGATTTAAGCCAAACATTTACAAACACTACGAAACAAATCCAAATGTTTCGAATTTTTAGAGATTTAAGCCAAACGTTTACAAACGTTACCAAACAAATCCAAACGTTTCTCTTTTTTAGCAAGCCAAACGTTTACAGACGTTTCGAAACAAATTCAAACGCTTCGCCTTTTTAGCGATTTAAGCCAAACGTTTACAAACGTTATGAAACAAAACCAAACGTTTAAAACGTTACGAAACAAATCCAAACATTTCACATTTTTAGCAATTTACGTCAAACCTGTACAAACGTTACGAAGCAAAACCAAGCGTTTCACCTTTTTAGCAATTGAAGCCAAACGTTTACAAACGTTACGAAACAAATCCAAGCGTTTCACCTTTTTAGCAATTTATGCCAAACGTTTACAAACGTTGAGAAACAAATCCAAGTGTTTCACCTTTGTAGGAATATACGCCAAACGTTACGAAACAAATCCAAATGTTTCACATTTTTAGCAATTTACGCCAAACCTGTACAAACGTTACGAAACAAATCATAACGTTTCACATTTTTAGCAATTTATGCCAAACCTGTACAAACGTTACGAAACAAAACCAAACGTTTCACCTTTTTAGCAATTTATGCCAAACATTTACAAACGTTATGAAACAAATCCAAGCGTTTCACCTTTTTAGCAATTTAAGCCAAATGTTTACAAACGTTACGAAACAAATCCACACGTTTCACCTTTTTAGCGATTTAAGCCAAATGTTTACAAACATTTCACCTTTTTAGCGATTTAAGCCAAACGTTTACAAACGTTACAAAACTAATCCCAATGTTTAAAACGTTACGAAACCCTTTTTAGAGATTTAAGCCAAACGTTTACAAACGTTTAGAAACAAATCCAAACATTTCACCTTTTTAGTGATTTAAGCCAAACGTTTACAAACGTTACGATACTAATCCCAATGTTTAAAACGTTACGAAACCCTTTTTAGCAATTTAAGCCAAACGGTTAGAAACGTTACGAAACAAATCCAAATGTTTTACCTTTTGAGATATTTAAAACAAACCTTTACAAACGTTACCAAACAAATCCAAACGTTTCCCCTTTTTAGCGATTCAAGCCAAACGTTTACAAACGTTACGAAACTAATCCCAATGTTTAAAACGTTACGAAACCCTTTTTAGCAATTTAAGCCAAACGGCTAGAAACGTTACGAAACAAATCCAAATGTTTTATCTTTTGAGCTATTTAAAACAAACCTTTACAAACGTTACGAAACAAATCCAAACGTTTCCTCTTTTTAGCGATTTAAACCAAACGTTTACAAACGTTACGAAATAATAAACATTACGAAACAAAACCAAACGTTTCACCTTTTTAGCAATTTATGCCAAACATTTACAAACGTTATGAAACAAATCCAAGCGTTTCACCTTTTTAGCAATTTAAGCCAAATGTTTACAAACGTGACGAAACAAATCCACACGTTTCACCTTTTTAGCGATTTAAGCCAAATGTTTACAAACATTTCACCTTTTTAGCGATTTAAGCCAAACGTTTACAAACGTTACGAAACTAATCCCAATGTTTAAAACGTTACGAAACCCTTTTTAGAGATTTAAGCCAAACGTTTACAAACGTTAAGAAACAAATCCAAACATTTCACCTTTTTAGTGATTTAAGCCAAACGTTTACAAACATTACGATTCTAATCCCAATGTTTAAAACGTTACGAAACCCTTTTTAGCAATTTAAGCCAAACGGTTAGAAACGTTACGAAACAAATCCAAATGTTTTACCTTTTGAGATATTTAAAACAAACCTTTACAAACGTTACCAAACAAATCCAAACGTTTCCCCTTTTTAGCGATTCAAGCCAAACGTTTACAAACGTTACGAAACTAATCCCAATGTTTAAAACGTTACGAAACCCTTTTTAGCAATTTTAGCCAAACGGTTAGAAACGTTACGCAACAAATCCAAATGTTTTATCTTTTGAGCTATTTAAAATAAACCTTTACAAACGTTACGAAACAAATCCAAACGTTTCCTCTTTTTAGCGATTTAAACCAAACGTTTACAAACGTTACGAAATAATAAACATTACGAAACAAAACCAAACGTTTCACCTTTTTAGCAATTTATGCCAAACATTTACAAACGTTATGAAACAAATCCAAGCGTTTCACCTTTTTAGCAATTTAAGCCAAATGTTTACAAACGTTACGAAACAAATCCACACGTTTCACCTTTTTAGCGATTTAAGCCAAATGTTTACAAACATTTCACCTTTTTAGCGATTTAAGCCAAACGTTTACAAACGTTACGAAACTAATCCCAATGTTTAAAACGTTACGAAACCCTTTTTAGAGATTTAAGCCAAACGTTTACAAACGTTAAGAAACAAATCCAAACATTTCACCTTTTTAGTGATTTAAGCCAAACGTTTACAAACATTACGATTCTAATCCCAATGTTTAAAACGTTACGAAACCCTTTTTAGCAATTTAAGCCAAACGGTTAGAAACGTTACGAAACAAATCCAAATGTTTTACCTTTTGAGATATTTAAAACAAACCTTTACAAACGTTACCAAACAAATCCAAACGTTTCCCCTTTTTAGCGATTCAAGCCAAACGTTTACAAACGTTACGAAACTAATCCCAATGTTTAAAACGTTACGAAACCCTTTTTAGCAATTTTAGCCAAACGGTTAGAAACGTTACGCAACAAATCCAAATGTTTTATCTTTTGAGCTATTTAAAATAAACCTTTACAAACGTTACGAAACAAATCCAAACGTTTCCTCTTTTTAGCGATTTAAACCAAACGTTTACAAACGTTACGAAATAATAAACATTACGAAACAAAACCAAACGTTTCACCTTTTTAGCAATTTATGCCAAACATTTACAAACGTTATGAAACAAATCCAAGCGTTTCACCTTTTTAGCAATTTAAGCCAAATGTTTACAAACGTTACGAAACAAATCCACACGTTTCACCTTTTTAGCGATTTAAGCCAAATGTTTACAAACATTTCACCTTTTTAGCGATTTAAGCCAAACGTTTACAAACGTTACGAAACTAATCCCAATGTTTAAAACGTTACGAAACCCTTTTTAGAGATTTAAGCCAAACGTTTACAAACGTTAAGAAACAAATCCAAACATTTCACCTTTTTAGTGATTTAAGCCAAACGTTTACAAACATTACGATACTAATCCCAATGTTTAAAACGTTACGAAACCCTTTTTAGCAATTTAAGCCAAACGGTTAGAAACGTTACGAAACAAATCCAAATGTTTTACCTTTTGAGATATTTAAAACAAACCCTTACAAACGTTACCAAACAAATCCAAACGTTTCCCCTTTTTAGCGATTCAAGCCAAACGTTTACAAACGTTACGAAACTAATCCCAATGTTTAAAACGTTACGAAACCCTTTTTAGCAATTTAAGCCAAACGGTTAGAAACGTTACAAAACAAATCCAAATGTTTTATCTTTTGAGCTATTTAAAACAAACCTTTACAAACGTTACGAAACAAATCCAAACGTTTCCCCTTTTTAGCGATTTAAACCAAACGTTTACAAACGTTACGAAATAATAAACATTACGAAACAAAACCAAACGTTTCACCTTTTTAGCAATTTATGCCAAACATTTACAAACGTTATGAAACAAATCCAAGCGTTTCACCTTTTTAGCAATTTAAGCCAAATGTTTACAAACGTTACGAAACAAATCCACACGTTTCACCTTTTTAGCGATTTAAGCCAAATGTTTACAAACATTTCACCTTTTTAGCGATTTAAGCCAAACGTTTACAAACGTTACGAAACTAATCCCAATGTTTAAAACGTTACGAAACCCTTTTTAGAGATTTAAGCCAAACGTTTACAAACGTTAAGAAACAAATCCAAATATTTCACCTTTTTAGTGATTTAAGCCAAACGTTTACAAACATTACGATACTAATCCCAATGTTTAAAACGTTACGAAACCCTTTTTAGCAATTTAAGCCAAACGGTTAGAAACGTTACGAAACAAATCCAAATGTTTTACCTTTTGAGATATTTAAAACAAACCCTTACAAACGTTACCAAACAAATCCAAACGTTTCCCCTTTTTAGCGATTCAAGCCAAACGTTTACAAACGTTACGAAACTAATCCCAATGTTTAAAACGTTACGAAACCCTTTTTAGCAATTTAAGCCAAACGGTTAGAAACGTTACAAAACAAATCCAAATGTTTTATCTTTTGAGCTATTTAAAACAAACCTTTACAAACGTTACGAAATAATAAACATTACGAAACAAAACCAAACGTTTACAAACTTTACGAAACAATTACAAGCGTTTCACCTTTTTTGCAATTTAAGCCAAACGTTTACAAACGTTACAAAACAAATCCAAGCGTTTCACCTTTTTAGCAATTTAAGCCAAACGTTTACAAATGTTACGAAACAAATCCAAGCGTTTCACCTTTTCAGCAATTTAAGCCAAACGTTTACAAACATTACGAAACAAACCCAAACGTTTTATCTTTTTAGCGATTTAAGCCAAACATTTACAAACATTACGAAACAAATCCAAATGTTTCGAATTTTTAGAGATTTAAGCCAAACGTTTACAAACGTTACCAAACAAATCCAAACGTTTCTCTTTTTTAGCAAGCCAAACGTTTACAGACGTTTCGAAACAAATTCAAACGCTTCGCCTTTTTAGCGATTTAAGCCAAACGTTTACAAACGTTACGAAACAAAACCAAACGTTTAAAACGTTACGAAACAAATCCAAACGTTTCACATTTTTAGCAATTTACGCCAATCGTTTACAAACGTTGCAAAACAAATCCAAGTGTTTCACCTTTGTAGGAATATACGCCAAACGTTTACAAACCTTACGAAACAAATCCAAATGTTTCACATTTTTAGCAATTTACGCCAAACCTGTACAAACGTTACGAAACAAATCCAAACGTTTCACATTTTTAGCAATTTACGCCAAACCTGTACAAACGTTACGAAACAAATCCAAGCGTTTCACCTTTTTAACAGTTTAAGCCAAACGTTTACAAACGTTGCGAAACAAATCCAAGTGTTTCACCTTTGTAGGAATATAGGCCAAACGTTTACAAATGTTACGAAACAAATCCAAATGTTATACATTTTTAGCAATATACGCCAAACCTGTACAAATGTTACGAAACAAATCCAAACATTTCACATTTTTAGCAATTTACGTCAAACCTGTACAAATGTTACCAAACAAAACCAAGCGTTTCACCTTTTTAGCAATTTAAGCCAAACATTTACAAACATTACGAAACAAATCCAAGCGTTTCACGTTTTCAGCAATTTAAGCCAAACGTTTACAAACTTTACGAAACAAATCCAAGTGTTTCACCTTTGTAGGAATATACGCCAAACGTTTACAAACTTTACGAAACAAATCCAAATGTTTCACCGTTTTAGCGATTTAAGCCTAACGTTTACAAATGTTACGAAACAAAACCAAACATTTCACCTTTTAAGCAATTTAAGACAAACGTTACGAAACAAATCCAAACATTTGACCTTTTTAGCGATTTAAGCCAAACGTTTACAAACGTTACGAAACAAATCCACACGTTTCTACTTTTTAGAGATTTAAGCCAAACGTTTACAAACGTTAAGAAACAAATCCAAACATTTCACCTATTTAGTGATTTAAGCCAAACGTTTACAAACGTTACGATACTAATCCCAATGTTTAAAACGTTACGAAACCCTTTTTAGCAATTTAAGCCAAACGGTTAGAAACGTTACGAAACAAATCCAAATCTTTTACCTTTTGAGATATTTAAAACAAACCTTTACAAACGTTACGAAACAAATCCAAACGTTTCCCCTTTTTAGCGATTCAAGCCAAACGTTTACAAACGTTACGAAACTAATCCCAATATTTAAAACGTTACGAAACCCTTTTTAGCAATTTAAGCCAAACAGTTAGAAACGTTACGAAACAAATCCAAATGTTTTATCTTTTGAGCTATTTAAAACAAACCTTTACAAACGTTACGAAACAAATCCAAACGTTTCCCCTTTTTAGCGATTTAAACCAAACGTTTACAAACGTTACGAAATAATAAACATTACGAAACAAAACCAAACATTTACAAACTTTACGAAACAAATCCAAGCGTTTCACCTTTTTTGCAATTTAAGCCAAACGTTTACAAACGTTACAAAACAAATCCAAGCGTCTCACCTTTTTGGCAAATTAAGCCAAACGTTTACAAACGTTACGAAACAAATCCAAGCGTTTCACCTTTTCAGCAATTTAAGCCAAACGTTTAAAAACATTACGAAACAAATCCAAAACGTATTATCTTTTTAGCGATTTAAGCCAAACATTTACAAACATTACGAAACAAATCCAAATGTTTCGAATTTTTAGAGATTTAAGCCAAACGTTTACAAACGTTACCAAACAAATCCAAACGTTTCTCTTTTTTAGCAAGCCAAACGTTTAAAACGTTACGAAACAAATCCAAGTGTTTCACCTTTGTAGGAATATACGCCAAACGTTTACAAACTTTACGAAACAAATCCAAATGTTTCACCGTTTTAGCGATTTAAGCCTAACGTTTACAAATGTTACGAAACAAAACCAAACATTTCACCTTTTAAGCAATTTAAGACAAACGTTACGAAACAAATCCAAACGTTTGACCTTTTTAGCGATTTAAGCCAAACGTTTACAAACGTTACGAAACAAATCCACACGTTTCTACTTTTTAGAGATTTAAGCCAAACGTTTACAAACGTTAAGAAACAAATCCAAACATTTCACCTATTTAGTGATTTAAGCCAAACGTTTACAAACGTTACGATACTAATCCCAATGTTTAAAACGTTACGAAACCCTTTTTAGCAATTTAAGCCAAACGGTTAGAAACGTTACGAAACAAATCCAAATCTTTTACCTTTTGAGATATTTAAAACAAACCTTTACAAACGTTACGAAACAAATCCAAACGTTTCCCCTTTTTAGCGATTCAAGCCAAACGTTTACAAACGTTACGAAACTAATCCCAATATTTAAAACGTTACGAAACCCTTTTTAGCAATTTAAGCCAAACAGTTAGAAACGTTACGAAACAAATCCAAATGTTTTATCTTTTGAGCTATTTAAAACAAACCTTTACAAACGTTACGAAACAAATCCAAACGTTTCCCCTTTTTAGCGATTTAAACCAAACGTTTACAAACGTTACGAAATAATAAACATTACGAAACAAAACCAAACATTTACAAACTTTACGAAACAAATCCAAGCGTTTCACCTTTTTTGCAATTTAAGCCAAACGTTTACAAACGTTACAAAACAAATCCAAGCGTTTCACGTTTTTAGCAAATTAAGCCAAACGTTTACAAACGTTACGAAACAAATCCAAGCGTTTCACCTTTTCAGCAATTTAAGCCAAACGTTTAAAAACATTACGAAACAAATCCAAAACGTATTATCTTTTTAGCGATTTAAGCCAAACATTTACAAACATTACGAAACAAATCCAAATGTTTCGAATTTTTAGAGATTTAAGCCAAACGTTTCCAAACGTTACCAAACAAATCCAAACGTTTCTCTTTTTTAGCAAGCCAAACGTTTAAAACGTTACGAATCAAATCCAAACATTTCACATTTTTAGCAATTTACGCCAAACCTGTACAAACGTTACGAAACAAAACCAAGCGTTTCACCTTTTTAGCAATTGAAGCCAAACGTTTACAAACGTTACGAAACAAATCCAAGCATTTCACCTTTTTAGCAATTTATGCCAAACGTTACGAAACAAATCCAAACGTTTGACCTTTTTAGCGATTTAAGCCAAACGTTTACAAACGTTACGAAACAAATCCACACGTTTCTACTTTTTAGAGATTTAAGCCAAACGTTTACAAACGTTAAGAAACAAATCCAAACATTTCACCTATTTAGTGATTTAAGCCAAACGTTTACAAACGTTACGATACTAATCCCAATGTTTAAAACGTTACGAAACCCTTTTTAGCAATTTAAGCCAAACGGTTAGAAACGTTACGAAACAAATCCAAATCTTTTACCTTTTGAGATATTTAAAACAAACCTTTACAAACGTTACGAAACAAATCCAAACGTTTCCCCTTTTTAGCGATTCAAGCCAAACGTTTACAAACGTTACGAAACTAATCCCAATATTTAAAACGTTACGAAACCCTTTTTAGCAATTTAAGCCAAACAGTTAGAAACGTTACGAAACAAATCCAAATGTTTTATCTTTTGAGCTATTTAAAACAAACCTTTACAAACGTTACGAAACAAATCCAAACGTTTCCCCTTTTTAGCGATTTAAACCAAACGTTTACAAACGTTACGAAATAATAAACATTACGAAACAAAACCAAACATTTACAAACTTTACGAAACAAATCCAAGCGTTTCACCTTTTTTGCAATTTAAGCCAAACGTTTACAAACGTTACAAAACAAATCCAAGCGTCTCACCTTTTTAGCAAATTAAGCCAAACGTTTACAAACGTTACGAAACAAATCCAAGCGTTTCACCTTTTCAGCAATTTAAGCCAAACGTTTAAAAACATTACGAAACAAATCCAAAACGTATTATCTTTTTAGCGATTTAAGCCAAACATTTACAAACATTACGAAACAAATCCAAATGTTTCGAATTTTTAGAGATTTAAGCCAAACGTTTACAAACGTTACCAAACAAATCCAAACGTTTCTCTTTTTTAGCAAGCCAAACGTTTAAAACGTTACGAAACAAATCCAAGTGTTTCACCTTTGTAGGAATATACGCCAAACGTTTACAAACTTTACGAAACAAATCCAAATGTTTCACCGTTTTAGCGATTTAAGCCTAACGTTTACAAATGTTACGAAACAAAACCAAACATTTCACCTTTTAAGCAATTTAAGACAAACGTTACGAAACAAATCCAAACGTTTGACCTTTTTAGCGATTTAAGCCAAACGTTTACAAACGTTACGAAACAAATCCACACGTTTCTACTTTTTAGAGATTTAAGCCAAACGTTTACAAACGTTAAGAAACAAATCCAAACATTTCACCTATTTAGTGATTTAAGCCCAACGTTTACAAACGTTACGAAACCCTTTTTAGCAATTTAAGCCAAACGGTTAGAAACGTTACGAAACAAATCCAAATCTTTTACCTTTTGAGATATTTAAAACAAACCTTTACAAACGTTACGAAACAAATCCAAACGTTTCCCCTTTTTAGCGATTCAAGCCAAACGTTTACAAACGTTACGAAACTAATCCCAATATTTAAAACGTTACGAAACCCTTTTTAGCAATTTAAGCCAAACAATTAGAAACGTTACGAAACAAATCCAAATGTTTTATCTTTTGAGCTATTTAAAACAAACCTTTACAAACGTTACGAAACAAATCCAAACGTTTCCCCTTTTTAGCGATTTAAACCAAACGTTTACAAACGTTACGAAATAATAAACATTACGAAACAAAACCAAACATTTACAAACTTTACGAAACAAATCCAAGCGTTTCACCTTTTTTGCAATTTAAGCCAAACGTTTACAAACGTTACAAAACAAATCCAAGCGTCTCACCTTTTTAGCAAATTAAGCCAAACGTTTACAAACGTTACGAAACAAATCCAAGCGTTTCACCTTTTCAGCAATTTAAGCCAAACGTTTAAAAACATTACGAAACAAATCCAAAACGTATTATCTTTTTAGCGATTTAAGCCAAACATTTACAAACATTACGAAACAAATCCAAATGTTTCGAATTTTTAGAGATTTAAGCCAAACGTTTACAAACGTTACCAAACAAATCCAAACGTTTCTCTTTTTTAGCAAGCCAAACGTTTAAAACGTTACGAAACAAATCCAAGTGTTTCACCTTTGTAGGAATATACGCCAAACGTTTACAAACTTTACGAAACAAATCCAAATGTTTCACCGTTTTAGCGATTTAAGCCTAACGTTTACAAATGTTACGAAACAAAACCAAACATTTCACCTTTTAAGCAATTTAAGACAAACGTTACGAAACAAATCCAAACGTTTGACCTTTTTAGCGATTTAAGCCAAACGTTTACAAACGTTACGAAACAAATCCACACGTTTCTACTTTTTAGAGATTTAAGCCAAACGTTTACAAACGTTAAGAAACAAATCCAAACATTTCACCTATTTAGTGATTTAAGCCAAACGTTTACAAACGTTACGATACTAATCCCAATGTTTAAAACGTTACGAAACCCTTTTTAGCAATTTAAGCCAAACGGTTAGAAACGTTACGAAACAAATCCAAATCTTTTACCTTTTGAGATATTTAAAACAAACCTTTACAAACGTTACGAAACAAATCCAAACGTTTCCCCTTTTTAGCGATTCAAGCCAAACGTTTACAAACGTTACGAAACTAATCCCAATATTTAAAACGTTACGAAACCCTTTTTAGCAATTTAAGCCAAACAGTTAGAAACGTTACGAAACAAATCCAAATGTTTTATCTTTTGAGCTATTTAAAACAAACCTTTACAAACGTTACGAAACAAATCCAAACGTTTCCCCTTTTTAGCGATTTAAACCAAACGTTTACAAACGTTACGAAATAATAAACATTACGAAACAAAACCAAACATTTCCAAACTTTACGAAACAAATCCAAGCGTTTCACCTTTTTTGCAATTTAAGCCAAACGTTTACAAACGTTACAAAACAAATCCAAGCGTTTCACGTTTTTAGCAAATTAAGCCAAACGTTTACAAACGTTACGAAACAAATCCAAGCGTTTCACCTTTTTAGCAATTTAAGCCAAACGTTTACAAACATTACGAAACAAATCCAAAACGTATTATCTTTTTAGCGATTTAAGCCAAACATTTACAAACATTACGAAACAAATCCAAATGTTTCGAATTTTTAGAGATTTAAGCCAAACGTTTCCAAACGTTACCAAACAAATCCAAACGTTTCTCTTTTTTAGCAAGCCAAACGTTTAAAACGTTACGAATCAAATCCAAACATTTCACATTTTTAGCAATTTACGCCAAACCTGTACAAACGTTACGAAACAAAACCAAGCGTTTCACCTTTTTAGCAATTGAAGCCAAACGTTTACAAACGTTACGAAACAAATCCAAGCATTTCACCTTTTTAGCAATTTATGCCAAACGTTACGAAACAAATCCAAACGTTTGACCTTTTTAGCGATTTAAGCCAAACGTTTACAAACGTTACGAAACAAATCCACACGTTTCTACTTTTTAGAGATTTAAGCCAAACGTTTACAAACGTTAAGAAACAAATCCAAACATTTCACCTATTTAGTGATTTAAGCCAAACGTTTACAAACGTTACGATACTAATCCCAATGTTTAAAACGTTACGAAACCCTTTTTAGCAATTTAAGCCAAACGGTTAGAAACGTTACGAAACAAATCCAAATCTTTTACCTTTTGAGATATTTAAAACAAACCTTTACAAACGTTACGAAACAAATCCAAACGTTTCCCCTTTTTAGCGATTCAAGCCAAACGTTTACAAACGTTACGAAACTAATCCCAATATTTAAAACGTTACGAAACCCTTTTTAGCAATTTAAGCCAAACAGTTAGAAACGTTACGAAACAAATCCAAATGTTTTATCTTTTGAGCTATTTAAAACAAACCTTTACAAACGTTACGAAACAAATCCAAACGTTTCCCCTTTTTAGCGATTTAAACCAAACGTTTACAAACGTTACGAAATAATAAACATTACGAAACAAAACCAAACATTTCCAAACTTTACGAAACAAATCCAAGCGTTTCACCTTTTTTGCAATTTAAGCCAAACGTTTACAAACGTTACAAAACAAATCCAAGCGTTTCACGTTTTTAGCAAATTAAGCCAAACGTTTACAAACGTTACGAAACAAATCCAAGCGTTTCACCTTTTTAGCAATTTAAGCCAAACGTTTAAAAACATTACGAAACAAATCCAAAACGTATTATCTTTTTAGCGATTTAAGCCAAACATTTACAAACATTACGAAACAAATCCAAATGTTTCGAATTTTTAGAGATTTAAGCCAAACGTTTCCAAACGTTACCAAACAAATCCAAACGTTTCTCTTTTTTAGCAAGCCAAACGTTTAAAACGTTACGAATCAAATCCAAACATTTCACATTTTTAGCAATTTACGCCAAACCTGTACAAACGTTACGAAACAAAACCAAGCGTTTCACCTTTTTAGCAATTTAAGCCAAACGTTTACAAACGTTACGAAACAAATCCAAGCATTTCACCTTTTTAGCAATTTATGCCAAACGTTACGAAACAAATCCAAACGTTTCACCTTTTTAGCGATTTAAGCCAAACGTTTACAAACGTTACGAAACAAATCCACACGTTTCTCCTTTTTAGTGATTTAAGCCAAACGTTTACAAACGTTAAGAAACAAATCCAAACATTTCACCTATTTAGTGATTTAAGCCAAACGTTTACAAACGTTACGATACTAATCCCAATGTTTAAAACGTTACGAAACCCTTTTTAGCAATTTAAGCCAAACGGTTAGAAACGTTACGAAACAAATCCAAATCTTTTACCTTTTGAGATATTTAAAACAAACCTTTACAAACGTTACGAAACAAATCCAAACGTTTCCCCTTTTTAGCGATTCAAGCCAAACGTTTACAAACGTTACGAAACTAATCCCAATATTTAAAACGTTACGAAACCCTTTTTAGCAATTTAAGCCAAACAGTTAGAAACGTTACGAAACAAATCCAAATGTTTTATCTTTTGAGCTATTTAAAACAAACCTTTACAAACGTTACGAAACAAATCCAAACGTTTCCCCTTTTTAGCGATTTAAACCAAACGTTTACAAACGTTACGAAATAATAAACATTACGAAACAAAACCAAACATTTACAAACTTTACGAAACAAATCCAAGCGTTTCACCTTTTTTGCAATTTAAGGCAAACGTTTACAAACGTTACAAAACAAATCCAAGCGTCTCACCTTTTTAGCAAATTAAGCCAAACGTTTACAAACGTTACGAAACAAATCCAAGCGTTTCACCTTTTCAGCAATTTAAGCCAAACGTTTAAAAACATTACGAAACAAATCCAAAACGTATTATCTTTTTAGCGATTTAAGCCAAACATTTACAAACATTACAAAACAAATCCAAATGTTTCGAATTTTTAGAGATTTAAGCCAAACGTTTACAAACGTTACCAAACAAATCCAAACGTTTCTCTTTTTTAGCAAGCCAAACGTTTAAAACGTTACGAAACAAATCCAAGTGTTTCACCTTTGTAGGAATATACGCCAAACGTTTACAAACTTTACGAAACAAATCCAAATGTTTCACCGTTTTAGCGATTTAAGCCTAACGTTTACAAATGTTACGAAACAAAACCAAACATTTCACCTTTTAAGCAATTTAAGACAAACGTTACGAAACAAATCCAAACGTTTGAACTTTTTAGCGATTTAAGCCAAACGTTTACAAACGTTACGAAACAAATCCACACGTTTCTACTTTTTAGAGATTTAAGCCAAACGTTTACAAACGTTAAGAAACAAATCCAAACATTTCACCTATTTAGTGATTTAAGCCAAACGTTTACAAACGTTACGAAACCCTTTTTAGCAATTTAAGCCAAACGGTTAGAAACGTTACGAAACAAATCCAAATCTTTTACCTTTTGAGATATTTAAAACAAACCTTTACAAACGTTACGAAACAAATCCAAACGTTTCCCCTTTTTAGCGATTCAAGCCAAACGTTTACAAACGTTACGAAACTAATCCCAATATTTAAAACGTTACGAAACCCTTTTTAGCAATTTAAGCCAAACTGTTAGAAACGTTACGAAACAAATCCAAATGTTTTATCTTTTGAGCTATTTAAAACAAACCTTTACAAACGTTACGAAACAAATCCAAACGTTTCCCCTTTTTAGCGATTTAAACCAAACGTTTACAAACGTTACGAAATAATAAACATTACGAAACAAAACCAAACATTTACAAACTTTACGAAACAAATCCAAGAGTTTCACCTTTTTTGCAATTTAAGCCAAACGTTTACAAACGTTACAAAACAAATCCAAGCGTCTCACCTTTTTAGAAACTTAAGCCAAACGTTTACAAACGTTACGAAACAAATCCAAGCGTTTCACCTTTTCAGCAATTTAAGCCAAACGTTTAAAAACATTACGAAACAAATCCAAAACGTATTATCTTTTTAGCGATTTAAGCCAAACATTTACAAACATTACGAAACAAATCCAAATGTTTCGAATTTTTAGAGATTTAAGCCAAACGTTTCCAAACGTTACCAAACAAATCCAAACGTTTCTCTTTTTTAGCAAGCCAAACGTTTAAAACGTTACGAATCAAATCCAAACATTTCACATTTTTAGCAATTTACGCCAAACCTGTACAAACGTTACGAAACAAAACCAAGCGTTTCACCTTTTTAGCAATTGAAGCCAAACGTTTACAAACGTTACGAAACAAATCCAAGCGTTTCACCTTTTTAGCAATTTATGCCAAACGTTTACAAACGTTGAGAAACAAATCGAAGTGTTTCTCCTTTGTAGGAATATACGCCAAACGTTACGAAACAAATCCAAATGTTTCACATTTTTAGCAATTTACGCCAAACCTGTACAAACGTTACGAAACAAATCATAACGTTTCACATTTTTAGCAATTTATGCCAAACCTGTACAAACGTTACGAAACAAAACCAAACGTTTCACCTTTTTAGCAATTTATGCCAAACATTTACAAACGTTATGAAACAAATCCAAGCGTTTCACCTTTTTAGCAATTTAAGCCAAATGTTTACAAACGTTACGAAACAAATCCACACGTTTCACCTTTTTAGCGATTTAAGCCAAATGTTTACTAACATTTCACCTTTTTAGCGATTTAAGCCAAACGTTTACAAACGTTACGAAACTAATCCCAATGTTTAAAACATTACGAAACCCTTTTTAGAGATTTAAGCCAAACGTTTACAAACGTTAAGAAACAAATCCAAACATTTCACCTTTTTAGTGATTTAAGCCAAACGTTTACAAACATTACGATACTAATCCCAATGATTAAAACATTACGAAACCCTTTTTAGCAATTTAAGCCAAACTGTTAGAAACGTTACGAAACAAATCCAAATGTTTTACCTTTTGAGATATTTAAAACAAACCTTTACAAACGTTACCAAACAAATCCAAACGTTTCCCCTTTTTAGCGATTCAAGCCAAACGTTTACAAACGTTACGAAACTAATCCCAATGTTTAAAACGTTACGAAACCCTTTTTAGCAATTTTAGCCAAATGGTTAGAAACGTTACGAAACAAATCCAAATGTTTTATCTTTTGAGCTATTTAAAACAAACCATTACAAACGTTACGAAACAAATCCAAACGTTTCCCCTTTTTAGCGATTTAAACCAAACGTTTGCAAACGTTACGAAATAATAAACATTACGAAACAAAACCAAACGTTTACAAACTTTACGAAACAAATCCAAGCGTTTCACCTTTTTTGCAATATAAGCCAAACGTTTACAAACGTTACAAAACAAATCCAAGCGTTTCAACTTTTTAGCAATTTAAGCCAAACGTTTACAAACGTTACGAAACAAATCCAAGCGTTTCACCTTTTCAGCAATTTAAGCCAAACGTTTACAAACATTACGAAACAAATCCAAACGTTTTATCTTTTTAGCGATTTAAGCCAAACATTTACAAACATTACGAAACAAATCCAAATGTTTCGAATTTTTAGAGATTTAAGCCAAACGTTTACAAACGTTACCAAACAAATCCAAACGTTTCTCTTTTTTAGCAAGCCAAACGTTTACAGACGTTTCGAAACAAATTCAAACGCTTCGCCTTTTTAGCGATTTAAGCCAAATGTTTACAAATGTTATGAAACAAAACCAAACGTTTAAAACGTTACGAAACAAATCCAAACATTTCACATTTTTAGCAATATACGCCAAACCTGTACAAACGTTACGAAGCAAAACCAAGCGTTTCACCTTTTTAGCAATTGAAGCCAAACGTTTACAAACGTTACGAAACAAATCCAAGCGTTTCACCTTTTTAGCAATTTATGCCAAACGTTTACAAACGTTGAGAAACAAATCCAAGTGTTTCACCTTTGTAGGAATATACGCCAAACGTTACGAAACAAATCCAAATATTTCACATTTTTAGCAATTTACGCCAAACCTGTACAAACGTTACGAAACAAATCATAACGTTTCACATTTTTAGCAATTTATGCCAAACCTGTACAAACGTTACGAAACAAAACCAAACGTTTCACCTTTTTAGCAATTTATGCCAAACATTTACAAACGTTATGAAACAAATCCAAGCGTTTCACCTTTTTAGCAATTTAAGCCAAATGTTTACAAACGTTACGAAACAAATCCACACGTTTCACCTTTTTAGCGATTTAAGCCAAATGTTTACAAACATTTCACCTTTTTAGCGATTTAAGCCAAACGTTTACAAACGTTACGAAACTAATCCCAATGTTTAAAACGTTACGAAACCCTTTTTAGAGATTTAAGCCAAACGTTTACAAACGTTAAGAAACAAATCCAAACATTTCACCTTTTTAGTGATTTAAGCCAAATGTTTACAAACGTTACGATACTAATCCCAATGTTTAAAACGTTACGAAACCCTTTTTAGCAATTTAAGCCAAACGGTTAGAAACGTTACGAAACAAATCCAAATCTTTTACCTTTTGAGATATTTAAAACAAACCTTTACAAACGTTACCAAACAAATCCAAACGTTTCCCCTTTTTAGCGATTCAAGCCAAACGTTTACAAACGTTACGAAACTAATCCCAATGTTTAAAACGTTACGAAACCCTTTTTAGCAATTTAAGCCAAACGGTTCGAAACGTTACGAAACAAATCCAAATGTTTTATCTTTTGAGCTATTTAAAACAAACCTTTACAAACGTTACGAAACAAATCCAAACGTTTCCTCTTTTTAGCGATTTAAACCAAACGTTTACAAACGTTACGAAATAATAAACATTACGAAACAAAACCAAACGTTTCACCTTTTCAGCAATTTATGCCAAACATTTACAAACGTTATGAAACAAATCCAAGCGTTTCACCTTTTTAGCAATTTAAGCCAAATGTTTACAAACGTTACGAAACAAATCCACACGTTTCACCTTTTTAGCGATTTAAGCCAAATGTTTACAAACATTTCACCTTTTTAGCGATTTAAGCCAAACGTTTACAAACGTTACGAAACTAATCCCAATGTTTAAAACGTTACGAAACCCTTTTTAGAGATTTAAGCAAAACGTTTACAAACGTTAAGAAACAAATCCAAAGATTTCACCTTTTTAGTGATTTAAGCCAAACGTTTACAAACATTACGATACTAATCCCAATGTTTAAAACGTTACGAAACCCTTTTTAGCAATTTAAGCCAAACGGTTAGAAACGTTACGAAACAAATCCAAATGTTTTACCTTTTGAGATATTTAAAACAAACCTTTACAAACGTTACCAAACAAATCCAAACGTTTCCCCTTTTTAGCGATTCAAGCCAAACGTTTACAAACGTTACGAAACTAATCCCAATGTTTAAAACGTTACGAAACCCTTTTTAGCAATTTAAGCCAAACGGTTAGAAACGTTACAAAACAAATCCAAATGTTTTATCTTTTGAGCTATTTAAAACAAACCTTTACAAACGTTACGAAACAAATCCAAACGTTTCCCCTTTTTAGCGATTTAAACCAAACGTTTACAAACGTTACGAAATAATAAACATTACGTAACAAAACCAAACGTTTACAAACTTTACGAAACAAATCCAAGCGTTTCACCTTTTTTGCAATTTAAGCCAAACGTTTACAAACGTTACAAAACAAATCCAAGCGTTTCACCTTTTTAGCAATTTAAGCCAAACGTTTACAAACGTTACGAAACAAATCCAAGCGTTTCACCTTTTCAGCAATTTAAGCCAAACGTTTACAAACATTACGAAAGAAATCCAAACGTTTTATCTTTTTAGCGATTTAAGCCAAACATTTACAAACATTACGAAACAAATCCAAATGTTTCGAATTTTTAGAGATTTAAGCCAAACGTTTACAAACGTTACCAAACAAATCCAAACGTTTCTCTTTTTTAGCAAGCCAAACGTTTACAGACGTTTCGAAACAAATTCAAACGCTTCGCCTTTTTAGCGATTTAAGCCAAACGTTTACAAACGTTATGAAACAAAACCAAACGTTTAAAACGTTACGAAACAAATCCAAACATTTCACATTTTTAGCAATTTACGCCAAACCTGTACAAACGTTACGAAACAAAACCAAGCGTTTCACCTTTTTAGCAATTGAAGCCAAACGTTTACAAACGTTACGAAACAAATCCAAGCGTTTCACCTTTTTAGCAATTTATGCCAAACGTTTACAAACGTTGAGAAACAAATCCAAGTGTTTCACCTTTGTAGGAATATACGCCAAACGTTACGAAACAAATCCAAATGTTTCACATTTTTAGCAATTTACGCCAAACCTGTACAAACGTTACGAAACAAATCATAACGTTTCACATTTTTAGCAATTTATGCCAAACCTGTACAAACGTTACGAAACAAAACCAAACGTTTCACCTTTTTAGCAATTTATGCCAAACATTTACAAACGTTATGAAACAAATCCAAGCGTTTCACCTTTTTAGCAATTTAAGCCAAATGTTTACAAACGTTACGAAACAAATCCACACGTTTCACCTTTTTAGCGATTTAAGCCAAATGTTTACAAACATTTCACCTTTTTAGCGATTTAAGCCAAACGTTTACAAACGTTACGAAACTAATCCCAATGTTTAAAACGTTACGAAACCCTTTTTAGAGATTTAAGCCAAACGTTTACAAACGTTAAGAAACAAATCCAAACATTTCACCTTTTTAGTGATTTAAGCCAAACGTTTACAAACATTACGATACTAATCCCAATGATTAAAACGTTACGAAACCCTTTTTAGCAATTTAAGCCAAACGGTTAGAAACGTTACGAAACAAATCCAAATGTTTTACCTTTTGAGATATTTAAAACAAACCTTTACAAACGTTACCAAACAAATCCAAACGTTTCCCCTTTTTAGCTATTCAAGCCAAACGTTTACAAACGTTACGAAACTAATCCCAATGTTTAAAACGTTACGAAACCCTTTTTAGCAATTTTAGCCAA
Source organism: Mercurialis annua (assembly GCF_937616625.2). NCBI lineage: Eukaryota > Viridiplantae > Streptophyta > Magnoliopsida > Malpighiales > Euphorbiaceae > Mercurialis > Mercurialis annua. Next base: position 24,121,712 of record NC_065576.1, read on the forward strand.
ACGGTTAGAAACGTTACGAAACAAATCCAAATGTTTTATCTTTTGAGCTATTTAAAACAAACCTTTACAAACGTTACGAAACAAATCCAAACGTTTCCCCTTTTTAGCGATTTAAACCAAACGTTTACAAACGTTACGAAATAATAAACATTACGAAACAAAACCAAACGTTTACAAACTTTACGAAACAAATCCAAGCGTTTCACCTTTTTTGCAATATAAGCCAAACGTTTACAAACGTTACAAAACAAATCCAAGCGTTTCAACTTTTTAGCAATTTAAGCCAAACGTTTACAAACGTTACGAAACAAATCCAAGCGTTTCACCTTTTCAGCAATTTAAGCCAAACGTTTACAAACATTACGAAACAAATCCAAACGTTTTATCTTTTTAGCGATTTAAGCCAAACATTTACAAACATTACGAAACAAATCCAAATGTTTTGAATTTTTAGAGATTTAAGCCAAACGTTTACAAACGTTACCAAACAAATCCAAACGTTTCTCTTTTTTAGCAAGCCAAACGTTTACAGACGTTTCGAAACAAATTCAAACGCTTTGCCTTTTTAGCGATTTAAGCCAAATGTTTACAAATGTTATGAAACAAAACCAAACGTTTAAAACGTTACGAAACAAATCCAAACATTTCACATTTTTAGCAATTTACGCCAAACCTGTACAAACGTTACGAAGCAAAACCAAGCGTTTCACCTTTTTAGCAATTGAAGCCAAACGTTTACAAACGTTACGAAACAAATCCAAGCGTTTCACCTTTTTAGCAATTTATGCCAAACCTTTACAAACGTTGAGAAACAAATCCAAGTGTTTCACCTTTGTAGGAATATACGCCAAACGTTACGAAACAAATCCAAATGTTTCACATTTTTAGCAATTTACGCCAAACCTGTACAAACGTTACGAAACAAATCATAACGTTTCACATTTTTAGCAATTTATGCCAAACCTGTACAAACGTTACGAAACAAAACCAAACGTTTCACCTTTTTAGCAATTTATGCCAAACATTTACAAACGTTATGAAACAAATCCAAGCGTTTCACCTTTTTAGCAATTTAAGCCAAATGTTTACAAACGTTACGAAACAAATCCACACGTTTCACCTTTTTAGCGATTTAAGCCAAATGTTTACAAACATTTCACCTTTTTAGCGATTTAAGCCAAACGTTTACAAACGTTACGAAACTAATCCCAATGTTTAAAACGTTACGAAACCCTTTTTAGAGATTTAAGCCAAACGTTTACAAACGTTAAGAAACAAATCCAAACATTTCACCTTTTTAGTGATTTAAGCCAAACGTTTACAAACGTTACGATACTAATCCCAATGTTTAAAACGTTACGAAACCCTTTTTAGCAATTTAAGCCAAACGGTTAGAAACGTTACGAAACAAATCCAAATGTTTTACCTTTTGAGATATTTAAAACAAACCTTTACAAACGTTACCAAACAAATCCAAACGTTTCCCCTTTTTAGCGATTCAAGCCAAACGTTTACAAACGTTACGAAACTAATCCCAATGTTTAAAACGTTACGAAACCCTTTTTAGCAATTTAAGCCAAACGGTTAGAAACGTTACGAAACAAATCCAAATGTTTTATCTTTTGAGCTATTTAAAACAAACCTTTACAAACGTTACGAAACAAATCCAAACGTTTCCTCTTTTTAGCGATTTAAACCAAACGTTTACAAACGTTACGAAATAATAAACATTACGAAACAAAACCAAACGTTTACAAACTTTACGAAACAAATCCAAGCGTTTCACCTTTTTTGCAATTTAAGCCAAACGTTTACAAACGTTATAAAACAAATCCAAGCGTTTCACCTTTTTAGCAATTTAAGCCAAACGTTTACAAACGTTACGAAACAAATCCAAGCGTTTCACCTTTTCAGCAATTTAAGCCAAACCTTTACAAACATTACGAAACAAATCCAAACGTTTTATCTTTTTAGCGATTTAAGCCAAACATTTACAAACATTACGAAAAAAATCCAAATGTTTCGAATTTTTAGAGATTTAAGCCAAACGTTTACAAACGTTACCAAACAAATCCAAACGTTTCTCTTTATTAGCAAGCCAAACGTTTACAGACGTTTCGAAACAAATTCATACTCTTCGCATTTTTAGCGATTTAAGCCAAACGTTTACAAACGTTACGAAAAAAAACCAAACGTTTAAAACGTTACGAAACAAATCCAAACATTTCACATTTTTAGCAATTTACGCCAAACCTGTACAAACGTTACGAAACAAAACCAAGCGTTTCACCTTTTTAGCAATTAAAGCCAAACGTTTACAAACGTTACGAAACAAATCCAAGCGTTTCGCCTTTTTAGCAATTTATGCCAAACGTTTACAAACGTTGAGAAACAAATCCAAGTGTTTCACCTTTGTAGGAATATACGCCAAACGTTTACAAACGTTACGAAACAAATCCTTAGCAATTTACGCCAAACCTGTACAAACGTTACGAAACAAATCATAACGTTTCACATTTTTAGCAATTTATGCCAAACCTGTACAAACGTTACGAAACAAAACCAAACATTTCACCTTTTTAGCAATTTATGCCAAACATTTACAAACGTTATGAAACAAATCCAAGCGTTTCACCTTTTTAGCAATTTAAGCCAAATGTTTACAAACGTTACGAAACAAATCCACACGTTTCACCTTTTTAGCGATTTAAGCCAAATGTTTACAAACATTTCACCTTTTTAGCGATTCAAGCCAAACGTTTACAAACGTTACGAAACTAATCCCAATATTTAAAACGTTACGAAACCCTTTTTAGCAATTTAAGCCAAACGGTTAGAAACGTTACGAAACAAATCCAAATGTTTTATCTTTTGAGCTATTTAAAACAAACCTTTACAAACGTTACGAAACAAATCCAAACATTTTCCCTTTTTAGCAATTTAAGCCAAACGTTTACAAACGTTACGAAACAAATCCAAACATTACGAAACAAAACAAAACGTTTACAAACTTTACGAAACAAATCCAAGCGTTTCACCTTTTTTGCAATTTAAGCCAAAGGTTTACAAACTATACAAAACAAATCCAAGCGTTTCACCCTTTTAGCAATTTAAGCCAAACGTTTACAAACGTTACGAAACAAATCCAAGTGTTTCCCCTTTTCAGCAATTTAAGCCAAACGTTTACAAACATTACGAAACAAATCCAAACATTTTATCTTTTTAGCGATTTAAGCCAAACGTTTAGAAACATTACAAAACAAATCCAAACGTTTCGCCTTTTAAGAGATTTAAGCCAAACGTTTACAAACATTACCAAACAAATCCAAATGTTTCTCTGTTTTAGCGATTTAAGCCAAACGTTTACAGAAGTTTCGAAACAAATTCAAACGTTTAGCCTTTTTATCGATTTAAGTCAAAAGTTTACAAACGTTACGAAACAAAACCAAACATTTAAAACGTTACGAAACAAATCCAAACGTTTCACATTTTTAGCAATTTACGCCAAACCTGTACAAACGTTACCAAACAAAACCAAGCATTTCACCTTTTTAGCAATTTAAGCCAAACGTTTACAAACGTTACGAAACAAATCCAAGCGTTTCACCTTTTTAGCAATTTAAGCCAAACGTTTACAAACGTTGCGAAACAAATCCAAGTGTTTCACCTTTGTAGGAATATACGCCAAACGTTTACAAACGTTACGAAACAAATCCAAATGTTTCACATTTTTAGCAATTTACGCCAAACCTGTACAAATGTTACGAAACGAATCCAAACGTTTCACATTTTTAGCAATTTACGCCAAACCTGTACAAACGTTACAAAACAAATCCAAGCGTTTCACCCTTTTAGCAATTTAAGCCAAACGTTTACAAACGTTACGAAACAAATCCAAGTGTTTCCCCTTTTCAGCAATTTAAGCCAAACGTTTACAAACATTACGAAACAAATCCAAACATTTTATCTTTTTAGCGATTTAAGCCAAACGTTTAGAAACATTACAAAACAAATCCAAACGTTTCGCCTTTTAAGAGATTTAAGCCAAACGTTTACAAACGTTACCAAACAAATCCAAATGTTTCTCTGTTTTAGCGATTTAAGCCAAACGTTTACAGAAGTTTCGAAACAAATTCAAACGTTTAGCCTTTTTATCGATTTAAGTCAAAAGTTTACAAACGTTACGAAACAAAACCAAACATTTAAAACGTTACGAAACAAATCCAAACGTTTCACATTTTTAGCAATTTACGCCAAACCTGTACAAACGTTACCAAACAAAACCAAGCATTTCACCTTTTTAGCAATTTAAGCCAAACGTATACAAACGTTACGAAACAAATCCAAGCGTTTCACCTTTTTAGCAATTTAAGCCAAACGTTTACAAACGTTGCGAAACAAATCAAATTGTTTCACCTTTGTAGGAATATACGCCAAACGTTTACAAACGTTACGAAACAAATCCAAATGTTTCACATTTTTAGCAATTTACGCCAAACCTGTACAAATGTTACGAAGCGAATCCAAACGTTTCACATTTTTAGCAATTTACGCCAAACCTGTACAAACGTTACGAAATAAAACCAAGCGTTTCACCTTTTTAGCAAATTAAGCCAAACATTTACAAACGTTATGAAACAAATCCAAGCGTTTCACCTATTTAGAATTTAAGCCAAACGTTTACAAACGTTGCGAAACAAATCCAAGTGTTTCACCTTTGTAGGAATATACGCCAAACGTTTACAAACGTTACGAAACAAATCCAAATATTTCACCATTTTAGTGATTTAAGCCTAACGTTTACAAATGTTACGAAATAAAACCAAACATTTCACCTTTTAAGCAATTTAAGACAAACGTTACGAAACAAATCCAAACGTTTCACCTTTTTAGCGATTTATGCCAAACGTTTACAAACGTTACGAAACAAATCCACACGTTTCACCTTTTTAGCGATTTAAGCCAAACGTTTACAAACGTTACTAAACAAATCCAAACGTTTCTCTTTTTTGGCGATTTAAGCCAAACGTTTACAGACGTTTCGAAATAAATTTAAAAGTTTCGGCTTTTTAGCGATTTAAGTCAAACGTTTACAAACGTTACGAAACAAAACCAAGCGTTTCACCTTTTTAGCAATTTAAGCCAAACGTTTACAAAGGTTATGATATAAATCCAAATGTTTAACCTTTTTAGCAATTTGAGACAAACGTTTACAAATGTTACGAAACAAATCCAAGCGTTCCACCTTTTTAGCAATATAAGCCAAACGTTTACAAGCGTTACGGAACAAATCCAAGCATTTCACTTTTTTAGCAATTTAAGCCAAACGTTTACAAACATTACGAAATAAATCCAAACGTTTTAACTTTTTAGCGATTGAAGCCAAACGTTTACAAACGTTACGAAACAAATAGAAACGTTTCACCTTTTTAACGATTTAAGCCAAACGCTTACAAACGTTTACAAACGTTATGAAACAAATCCAAACGTGTACAAACATTACGGAACAAAAACAAACTTTTCACATTTTTAGCAATTTAAGCCAAATGTTTATAAAAGTTATGAAACAAATTCAAACGTTTAACCTTTTTTTAGATTGAAGCCAAACGTTTACAAACGTTAAGAAAAAAATCCAAACGTTTCCCCATTTTAGCGGTTTAAGCCAAACGTTTATAAACGTTACGAAACAAAACCAAATGTTTACAAACGTTACGAAACAAATCCAAATGTTTACAATCGTTACGAAACAAATCCAAACCTTTCCGCATTTTAGTGATTTAAGCCAAACGGTTACAAACGTTACGAAACAAATCCAAACGTTTCATCTTTTTAGCGTTTTAAGCCAAACATTTACAAACGTTACGAAACAAATCCAAACGTTTCCCAATTTTAGCGATTTAAGCCAAACGTTTATAAACGTTACGAAACACATCCTAACTATTCCCCTTTTTTGCGATTGAAGCCACACGTTTACAAACATTACAAAACAAATCCAAACGTTTCACCTTTTTAGCGATTTAACCCGAACTTTTACAAACGTTACGAAACAAATCCAAGCGTTTCACCTTTTTAGCAATATAAGCCAATCGTTACAAACGTTACGAAACAAATACAAACGTTTCACCTTTTTAAAGATTTAAGTCAAATGTTTACAAACGTTACGAAACAAATCCAAACGTTCCCCCATTTTAGCGATTTAAGCCAAATGTTTAAAACGTTACGAAACAAATCCAAACGTTTCACCTTTTTAGCGATTTAAGACAATCGTTTACAAACGTTACGAAACAAATCCAAATGTTTCCCAATTTTATCGATTTAAGCCAAACGTTTACAAACGTTACGAAACACATCCTAACTATTCCCCTTTTTTGCGTATGAAGCCACACGTTTACAAACTTTACAAAACAAATCCAAACGTTTCACCTTTTTAGCGATTTAAGCCGAACGTTTACAAATGTTACGAAACAAATCCAAGCGTTTCACCTTTTTAGCAATATAAGCCAATCGTTACAAACGTTATGAAACAAATACAAACGTTTAACCTTTTTAGCGATTTAAGTTAAATGTTTACAAACGTTACGAAACAAATCCAAACGTTTCACCTTTTAGCGATTTAAGCCAAACATTTACAAACGTTACAAAACAAATCCAAAAGTTTCATCTTTTTAGCGATTTAAGCCAAATGTTTACAAACTTTTCGAAACAAATCCAAACGTTTCGCCTTTTTAGCAATTTAAGCCAAACGTTTACAAATGTTCCGAAACAAATCCGAACGTTTCACTTTTTTAGCGATTTAAGCCAAACGTTTACAAACGTTACGAAACAAAAGCAAACGTTTAAAACGTTACTAAACAAATCCAAACGTTTCATATTTTTAGCTATTTAAGCCAAACCATTACAAACGTTACGAAACCAAACCAAGCATTTCACCTTTTTAGCAATTTAAGCCAAACCTTTACAAACGTTAAAAAACAAATCCAAGTGTTTCATCTTTTTAGCAATTTAAGCCAAACGTTTACAAACGTTACGAAACAAATCCAAACGTTTCCCCTTTTTAGCGATTTAAACCACACGTTTACAAACGTTACGAAATAATAAACATTACGAAACAAAACCAAACGTTTACAAACTTTACGAAAAAAATCCAAGCGTTTCACCTTTTTTGCAATTTAAGCCAAACGTTTACAAACGTTACAAAACAAATCCAAGCGTTTCACCTTTTTAGCAATTTAAGCCAAACGTTTATAAACATTAGGAAACAAATCCAAGCGTTTCACCTTTTCAGCAATTTAAGCCAAACGTTTACAAACATTACGAAACAAATCCAAACGTTTTATCTTTTTAGCGATTTAAGCCAAACATTTACAAACATTACGAAACAAATCCAAATGTTTCAAATTTTTAGAGATTTAAGCCAAACGTTTACAAACGTTACCAAACAAATCCAAACGTTTCTCTTTTTTAGCAAGCCAAACGTTTACAGACGTTTCGAAACAAATTCAAACGCTTCGCCTTTTTAGCGATTTAAGCCAAACGTTTACAAACGTTACGAAACAAAACCAAACGTTTAATATGTTACGAAACAAATCCAAACATTTCACATTTTTAGCAATTTACGCCAATCGTTTACAAACGTTGCGAAACAAATCCAAGTGTTTCACCTTTGTAGGAATATACGCCAAACGTTTACAAACGTTACGAAACAAATCCAAATGTTTCACATTTTTAGCAATTTACGCCAAACCTGTACAAACGTTACGAAGCAAATCCAAACGTTTCACATTTTTAGCAATTTACGCCAAACCTGTACAAACGTTACGAAACAAATCCAAGTGTTTCACCTTTTTAACAGTTTAAGCCAAACGTTTACAAACGTTGCGAAACAAATCCAAGTGTTTCACCTTTGTAGGAATATAGGCCAAACGTTTACAAACGTTACGAAATAAATCCAAATGTTTCACATTTTTAGCAATATACGCCAAACCTGTACAAATGTTACGAAACAAATCCAAACGTTTCACATTTTTAGCAATTTACGTCAAACCTGTACAAATGTTACCAAACAAAACCAAGCGTTTCACCTTTTTAGCAATTTAAGCCAAACATTTACAAACATAACGAAACAAATCCAAGCGTTTCACGCTTTCAGCAATTTAAGCCAAACGTTTACAAACTTTACGAAACAAATCCAAGTGTTTCACCTTTGTAGGAATATACGCCAAACGTTTACAAACTTTACGAAACAAATCCAAATGTTTCACCGTTTTAGCGATTTAAGCCTAACGTTTACAAATGTTACGAAACAAAACCAAACATTTCACCTTTTAAGCAATTTAAGACAAACGTTACGAAACAAATCCAAACGTTTGACCTTTTTAGCGATTTAAGCCAAACGTTTACAAACGTTACGAAACAAATCCACACGTCTCACCTTTTTAGAGATTTAAGCCAAACGTTTACAAACGTTAAGAAACAAATCCAAACATTTCACCTTTTTAGTGATTTAAGCTAAACGTTTACAAACGTTACGATACTAATCCCAATGTTTAAAACGTTACGAAACCCTTTTTAGCAATTTAAGCCAAACGGATAGAAACGTTACGAAACAAATCCAAATCTTTTACCTTTTGAGATATTTAAAACAAACCTTTGCAAACGTTACGAAACAAATCCAAACGTTTCCCCTTTTTAACGATTCAAGCCAAACGTTTACAAACGTTACGAAACTAGTCCCAATATTTAAAACGTTACGAAACCCTTTTTAGCAATTTAAGCCAAACGGTTAGAAACGTTACGAAACAAATCCAAATGTTTTATCTTTTGAGCTATTTAAAACAAACCTTTACAAACGTTACGAAACAAATCCAAACGTTTCCCCTTTTTAGCGATTTAAACCAAACGTTTACAAACGTTACGAAATAATAAACATTACGAAACAAAACCAAACGTTTACAAACTTTACGAAACAAATCCAAGCGTTTCGCCTTTTTTGCAATTTAAGCCAAACGTTTACAAACGTTACAAAACAAATCCAAGTGTTTCACCTTTTTAGCAATTTAAGCCAAACGTTTACAAACGTTACGAAACAAATCCAAGAGTTTCACCTTTTCAGCAATTTAAGCCAAACGTTTACAAACATTACGAAACAAATCCAAACGTTTTATCTTTTTAGCGATTTATGCCAAACATTTACAAACATTACGAAACAAATCCAAATGTTTCGAATTTTTAGAGATTTAAGCCAAACGTTTACAAACGTTACCAAACAAATCCAAACGTTTCTCTTTTTTAGCAAGCCAAACGTTTACAGACGTTTCGAAACAAATTCAAACGCTTCGCCTTTTTAGCGATTTAAGCCAAACGTTTACAAACGTTATGCAACAAAACCAAACGTTTAAAACATTACGAAACAAATCCAAACATTTCACATTTTTAGCAATTTACGCCAAACCTGTACAAACGTTACGAAACAAAACCAAGCGTTTCACCTTTTTAGCAATTGAAGCCAAACGTTTACAAACGTTACGAAACAAATCCAAGCGTTTCACCTTTTTAGCAATTTATGCCAAACGTTTACAAACGTTGAGAAACAAATCCAAGTGTTTCACCTTTGTAGGAATATACGCCAAACGTTACGAAACAAATCCAAATGTTTCACATTTTTAGCAATTTACGCCAAACCTGTACAAACGTTACGAAACAATCATAACGTTTCACATTTTTAGCAATTTATGCCAAACCTGTACAAACGTTACGAAACAAAACCAAACGTTTCACCTTTTTAGCAATTTATGCCAAACATTTACAAACGTTATGAAACAAATCCAAGCGTTTCACCTTTTTAGCAATTTAAGCCAAATGTTTACAAACGTTACGAAACAAATCCACACGTTTCACCTCTTTAGCGATTTAAGCCAAATGTTTACAAACATTTCACCTTATTAGCGATTTAAGCCAAACGTTTACAAATGTCACGAAACTAATCCCAATGTTTAAAACGTCACGAAACCCTTTTTAGAGATTTAAGCCAAACGTTTACAAACGTTAAGAAACAAATCCAAACATTTCACCTTTTTAGTGATTTAAGCCAAACGTTTACAAACGTTACGATACTAATCCCAATGTTTAAAACGTTACGAAACCCTTTTTAGCAATTTAAGCCAAACGGTTAGAAACGTTACGAAACAAATCCAAATGTTTTACCTTTTGAGATATTTAAAACAAACCTTTACAAACGTTACCAAACAAATCCAAACGTTTCCCCTTTTTAGCGATTCAAGCCAAACGTTTACAAACGTTACGAAACTAATCCCAATGTTTAAAACGTTACGAAACCCTTTTTAGAAATTTAAGCCAAACGGTTAGAAACATACGAAACAAATCCAAATGTTTTATCTTTTGAGCTATTTAAAACAAACCTTTACAAACATTACGAAACAAATCCAAAAGTTTCCTCTTTTTAGCGATTTAAACCAAACGTTTACAAACGTTACGAAATAATAAACATTACGAAACAAAACCAAACGTTTACAAACTTTACGAAACAAATCCAAGCGTTTCACTCTTTTTGCAATTTAAGCCAAACGTTTACAAACGTTGTAAAACAAATCCAAGTGTTTCACCTTTTTAGCAATTTAAGCCAAACGTTTACAAACGTTACGAAACAAATCCAAGCGTTTCACCTTTTCAGCAATTTAAGCCAAACGTTTACAAACATTACGAAACAAATCCAAACGTTTTATCTTTTTAGCGATTTATGCCAAACATTTACAAACATTACGAAAAAAATCCAAATGTTTCGAATTTTTAGAGATTTAAGCCAAACGTTTACAAACGTTACCAAACAAATCCAAACGTTTCTCTTTATTAGCAAGCCAAACGTTTACAGACGTTTCGAAACAAATTCAAACTCTTCGCCTTTTTAGCGATTTAAGCCAAACGTTTACAAACGTTACGAAACAAAACCAAACGTTTAAAACGTTACGAAACAAATCCAAACATTTCACATTTTTAGCAATTTACGCCAAACCTGTACAAACGTTACGAAACAAAACCAAGCGTTTCACCTTTTTAGCAATTGAAGCCAATCGTTTACAAACGTTACGAAACAAATCCAAGCGTTTCACCTTTTTAGCAATTTATGCCAAACGTTTACAAACGTTGAGAAACAAATCCAAGTGTTTCACCTTTGTAGGAATATACGCCAAACGTTTACAAACGTTACGAAACAAATCCTTAGCAATTTACGCCAAACCTGTACAAACGTTACGAAACAAATCATAACGTTTCACATTTTTAGCAATTTATGCCAAACCTGTACAAACATTACGAAACAAAACCAAACGTTTCACCTTTTTAGCAATTTATGCCAAACATTTACAAACGTTATGAAACAAATACAAGCGTTTCACCTTTTTAGCAATTTAAGCAAAATGTTTACAAACGTTACGAAACAAATCCACACGTTTCACCTTTTTAGCGATATAAGCCAAATGTTTACAAACATTTCACCTTTTTAACGATTTAAGCCAAACGTTTACAAACGTTACGAAACTAATCCCAATGTTTAAAACGTTACGAAACCCTTTTTAGCAATTTAAGCCAAACGGTTAGAAACGTTACGAAACAAATCCAAATGTTTTATCTTTTGAGCTATTTAAAACAAACCTTTACAAACGTTACGAAACAAATCCAAACGTTTCCCCTTTTTAGCAATTTAAGCCAAACGTTTACAAACGTTACGAAACAAATCCAAACATTACGAAACAAAACAAAACGTTTACAAACTTTACGAAACAAATCCAAACGTTTCACCTTTTTTGCAATTTAAGCCAAACGTTTACAAACTATACAAAACGAATCCAAGCGTTTCACCTTTTTAGCAATTTAAGCCAAACGTTTACAAACGTTACGAAACAAATCCAAGTGTTTCCCCTTTTCAGCAATTTAAGCCAAACGTTTACAAACATTACGAAAGAAATCCAAATATTTTATCTTTTTAGCGATTTAAGCCAAACGTTTAGAAACATTACAAAACAAATTCAAACGTTTCGCCTTTTAAGAGATTTAAGCCAAACGTTTACAAACGTTACCAAACAAATCCAAACGTTTCTCTTTTTTAGCGATTTAAGCCAAACGTTTACAGAAGTTTCGAAACAAATTCAAACGTTTAGCCTTTTTATCGATTTAAGTCAAAAGTTTACAAACGTTACGAAACAAAACCAAACATTTAAAACGTTACGAAACAAATCCAAACGTTTCACATTTTTAGCAATTTACGCCAAACCTGTACAAACGTTACGAAACAAAACCAAGCATTTCACCTTTTTAGCAATTTAAGCCAAACGTTTACAAACGTTACGAAACAAATCCAAGCGTTTCACCTTTTTAGCAATTTAAGCCAAACGTTTACAAACGTTGCGAAACAAATCCAAGTGTTTCACCTTTGTAGGAATATACGCCAAACGTTTACAAACGTTACGAAACAAATCCAAATGTTTCACATTTTTAGCAATTTACGCCAAACCTGTACAAATGTTACGAAACGAATCCAAACGTTTCACATTTTTAGCAATTTACGCCAAACCTGTACAAACGTTACAAAATAAAACCAAGCGTTTCACCTTTTTAGCAAATTAAGCCAAACATTTACAAACGTTACGAAACAAATCCAAGTGTTTCACCTATTTAGAATTTAAGCCAAACGTTTACAAACGTTGCGAAACAAATCCAAGTGTTTCACCTTTGTAGGAATATACGCCAAACGTTTACAAACGTTACGAAACTAATCCAAATATTTCACCATTTTAGTGATTTAAGCCTAACGTTTACAAATGTTACGAAACAAAACCAAACATTTCACCTTTTAAGCAATTTAAGACAAACGTTACTAAACAAATCCAAACGTTTCACCATTTTAGCGATTTATGCCAAACGTTTACAAACGTTACGAAACAAATCCACACGTTTCACCTTTTTAGCGATTTAAGCCAAACGTTTACAAACGTTACTAAACAAATCCAAACGTTTCTCTTTTTTGGCGATTTAAGCCAAACGTTTACAGACGTTTCGAAATAAATTCAAACGTTTCGGCTTTTTAGCGATTTAAGCCAAACGTTTACAAACGTTACGAAACAAAACCAAGCGTTTCACCTTTTTAGCAATTTAAGCCAAACGTTTACAAAGGTTATGATATAAATCCAAATGTTTAACCTTTTTAGCAATTTGAGACAAACGTTTACAAATGTTACGAAACAAATCCAAGCGTTCCACCTTTTTAGCAATATAAGCCAAACGTTTACAAGCGTTACGAAACAAATCCAAGCATTTCACTTTTTTAGCAATTTAAGCCAAACGTTTACAAACATTACGAAATAAATCCAAACGTTTTAACTTTTTAGCGATTGAAGCCAAACGTTTACAAACGTTACGAAACAAATCGAAACGTTTCACCTTTTTAACGATTTAAGCCAAACGCTTACAAACGTTTACAAACGTTATGAAACAAATCCAAACGTTTACAAACATTACTGAACAAAAACAAACTTTTCACATTTTTAGCAATTTAAGCCAAATGTTTATAAAAGTTATGAAACAAATCCAAACGTTTCACCTTTTTTGAGATTGAAGCCAAACGTTTACAAACGTTAAGAAAAAAAATCCAAACGTTTCCCCATTTTAGCGGTTTAAGCCAAACGTTTATAAACGTTACGAAACAAAACCAAACGTTTACAAACGTTACGAAACAAATCCAAATGTTTACAATCGTTACGAAACAAATCCAAACCTTTCCGCATTTTAGTGATTTAAGCCAAACGGTTACAAACGTTACGAAACAAATCCAAACGTTTCATCTTTTTAGCGTTTTAAGCCAAACATTTACAAACGTTACGAAACAAATCCAAACGTTTCCCAATTTTAGCGATTTAAGCCAAACGTTTATAAACGTTACGAAACACATCCTAACTATTCCCCTTTTTTGCGATTGAAGCCACACGTTTACAAACATTACAAAACAAATCCAAACGTTTCACCCTTTTAGCGATTTAACCCGAACTTTTACAAACGTTACGAAACAAATCCAAGCGTTTCACCTTTTTAGCAATATAAGCCAATCGTTACAAACGTTACGAAACAAATACAAACGTTTCACCTTTTTAAAGATTTAAGTCAAATGTTTACAAACGTTACGAAACAAATCCAAACGTTCCCCTATTTTAGCTATTTAAGCCAACTGTTTAAAACGTTACGAAACAAATCCAAACGTTTCACCTTTTTAGCGATTTAAGACAAACGTTTACAAACGTTACGAAACAAATCCAAATGTTTCCCAATTTTATCGATTTAAGCCAAATATTTACAAACGTTACGAAACACATCCTAACTATTCCCCTTTTTTGCGATTGAAGCCACACGTTTACAAACATTACAAAACAAATCCAAACGTTTCACCTTTTTAGCGATTTAAGCCGAACGTTTACAAATGTTACGAAACAAATCCAAGCGTTTCACCTTTTTAGCAATATAAGCCAATCATTACAAACGTTATGAAACAAATACAAACGTTTAACCTTTTTAGCGATTTAAGTTAAATGTTTACAAACGTTACGAAACAAATCCAAACGTTTCACCTTTTAGCGATTTAAGCCAAACATTTACAAACGTTACAAAACAAATCCAAAAGTTTCATCTTTTTAGCGATTTAAGCCAAATGTTTACAAACTTTTCGAAACAAATCCAAACGTTTCGCCTTTTTATCAATTTAAGCCAAACGTTTACAAATGTTACGAAACAAATCCGAACGTTTCACTTTTTTAGCGATTTAAGCCAAACGTTTACAAACGTTACGAAACAAAAGCAAACGTTTAAAACGTTACTAAACAAATCCAAACGTTTCATATTTTTAGCTATTTAAGCCAAACCATTACAAACGTTACGAAACCAAACCAAGCATTTCACCTTTTTAGCAATTTAAGCCAAACCTTTACAAACGTTAAAAAACAAATCCAAGCGTTTCATCTTCTTAGCAATTTAAGCCAAACGTTTACAAACATTACGAAACAAATCCAAGTGTTTCATCTTTTTAGCAATTTAAGCCAAACGTTAACAAAACGTTACGAAACAAATACAAAATGTTTCACCTTTTTAACGATCAAGCCAAACGTTTATAAACGTTACAAAGCAAATCCAAAAGTTTCACCTTTTAAGCTATTTAAGCCAAACATTTACCAAGGTTTTTAAACAAATCCAAATGTTTCACCTTTTTAGCCATTTGAGCCAAAAACAAACGTTACGAAACAAATCCAAGCGTTTCACCTTTTTAGCAATTTAAGCCAAACGTTTACAAACGTTACGAAACAAATCCATGTGTTTCACCTTTTTAGCAATTTAAGTCAAACGTTTACAAACGTTACGAAACAAATTCAAACGTTTTATCTTTTTAGCGATTTAAGCCAAGTGTTTACAAAAATTACGAAACAAATCCAAAAGTTTGACCTTTTTAGAGATTTAAGCCAAACGTTTACAGACGTTACCAAAAAAATCCAAACGTTTCACTTTTTTAGCGATTTAAGCCAAAAGTTTACTGACGTTTCGAAACAAATTCAAACGTTTCGCCTTTTTAGCGATTTAAACCACACGTTTACACACGTTATGAAACGAAACCAAACGTTTCCCCTTTTTAGCAATTTAAGCTAAACGTTTACAAACGTTACGAAACAAATCCAAGTGTTTCACCTTTGTAGGAATATAACCCAAACGCTTACAAACGTTATGAACAAATCCAAACGTTTCACCATTTTAGCAATTTAAGCCTAACGTTTACAAATGTTACGAAACAAAACCAAACATTTCACCTTTTTAGCAATTTAAGACAAACGTTACGAAACAAATCCACACGTTTCACCTTTTTAGCGATTTAAGCCAAACGTTTACAAACGTTAAGAAACAAATCCACACGTTTCACCTTTTTAGCGGTTTAAGCCAAACGTTTACAAACGTTACGAAACTAATTCCAAGGTTTAAAATGTTACGAAACCCTTTTTAGCAATTTAAGCCAAACGGTTAGAAATGTTACGAAACAAATCCAAACGTTTCACCTTTTGAGCAATTTAAAACAAACCTTTACAAACATTAAGAAACAAATCCAAACGTTTCACCTTTTTAGCGATTTAAGCCGAACGTTTACAAACGTTACGAAACAAATCCAAAAATTACGAAACAAAACCAAACATTTACAAACTTTACGAAACAAATCCAAGCGTTTCACCTTTTTAGCAATTTAAACCAAACGCTTACAAACGTTATGAAACAAATCCAAGCGTTTCAACTTTTTAGTAATTTAAGCAAAACATTTACAAATGTTACGAAACAAATCCAAACGTTTCACCTTTTTAGCGAATTAAGCCGAACGTTTACAAACGGTACGATATAAAACCAAACGTTTCACCTTTTTAGCGATTTAAGCCAAACGTTTACAAACGCTACGAAACAAATCCAAATGTTTCCCCATTTTAGCGATTTAAGCGAAATGTTTAAAACGTTACAAAATAAATCCAAACGTTTCTCCTTTTTAGCGATTTAAGCCAAACGTTTACAAACGTTACGAAACAAATCCAAACGTTTCACATTTTAGCGATTGAAGCCAAACGTTTACAAACGTTACGAAACAAATCCAAACGTTTCACATATTTAGCAATTTAAGCCAAACGTTTACAAACGTTACGAAACAAAACCCAGTGTTTCACCTTTTTAGCAATTTAAACCAAACGTTAACAAACATAAGGAAATAAATCCAAGCGTTTCACCTTTTTAGCAATTTATGCTAAACATTTACAAACGTTACGAAACAAATCCAAGCGTTTCACCTTTTTAGTAATTTAAGCCAAACGTTTAAAAACGATACGAAACAAATCCGAATGTTTCACCTTTATAGCGATTTAAGCCAAACATTGACAAACTCTATGAAACAAATCCAAACGTTTCACCTTTTTAGCAATTTACGCCAAACAATTACAAACGTAACGAAACAAATCCGAACGTTTCACCTTTTTAGCGATTTAAGCCAAACGTTGACAAAACATTACGAAACGAATCCAAACGTTTCACCTTTTTAGTTATTTAAGCCAAACCTTTACAAACGTTACGAAACTAATCCCAACGTTTCACCTTCTTAATGATTTAAGCCAAAAGTTTACAAACATTACGAAACAAATCCAAACGTTTCACTTTTGTAGCGATATTAGCAAAACGTTTACAAACGTTACAAAACAAAACCAAACGTTCACCTTTTTAGCGATTTACGATAAACATTTACAAACGTTATGAAACAAAACCAAACGTTTAAAACGTAATGAAACAAATTCAAACGTTTCACATTTTTAGCGATTTAAGCCAAACGTTTGCAAACGTTACAAATCAAAACCAAGCGTTTCTCCTTTTTAGCAATTTAAGCCAAACGTTTGCAAACATTACGAAACAAATCCAAGCGTTTCACCTTTTTACAAATTTAAGCCAAACGTTTACAAACGTTACGAAACAAATCCAAGTGTTTCATGTTTTTAGCAATTTAAGCCAAACGTTTACAAACGTTACGAAACAAATCCAAACGTTTCACCGTTTTAGCAATTTAAGCCTAACGTTTACAAATGTTAAGAAACAAATCAAAATGTTTCACCTTTTTAGCGATTTAAGCCAAACGTTTACAAACGTTACGAAACAAATCCACACGCTTCCCCTTTTTAGCGATTTAAGGAAAATGTTTACAAACGTTAAGAAACAAATCCAAACGTTTCACCTTTTTAGCCATTTAAGCCAAACGTTTACAAACGTTACGAAACTAATCCCAACGTTTAAAACGTTACGAAGCCCTTTTTAGCAATTTAAGCCAAACGGTTAAAAACGTTACGAAACAAATCCAAACGTATCACCTTTTGAGCGATTTAAAACAAACTTTACAAACGTTACGAAACAAATCCAAACGTTTCACCTTTTTAGCGATTTAAGCCGAACGTTTACTTAAGTTACGAAACAAATCCAAACTTTACGAAACAAAACCAAACGTTTACAAACTTTATGAAACAAATCTAAGCGTTTCACCTTTTTAGCATTTTAAACCAAACATTTACAAACGTTATGAAATAAATCCAAGCGTTTCACCTTTTTAGCAATTTAAGCAAAATGTTTACAAATGTTACAAAACAAATCCAAACATTTCACCTTTTTAGCGAATTAAGCCGAACGTTTTGCAAACGTTATGATACAAAACCAAACGTTTCACCTTTTTAGCGATTTAACCCAACCGTTTACAAATGCTACGAAACTTACGAAACAAATCCAAACGTTTCACCTTTTTAGCGATTTAAGCCAAAGGTTTACAAACGTTACGAAACAAATCAAAACATTACGAAACAAAACTAAACGTTTACAAGCTTTACGAAACAAATCCAAGCGTTTCACCTTTTTAGCAATTTAAGCCGAACGTTTACAAACGTTATAAAACAAGTCCAAGCGTTTCACCTTTATAGCAATTTAAGCAAAACATTTACAAATGTTACGAAACAAATCCAAACGTTTAACCTTTTTAGCGATTTAAGCCGAACGTTTACAAACGTTACGAAACAAAACCAAAGGTTTCACCTTTTTAGCGATTTAAGCCAAACGTTTACAAACGTTACGAAACAAATCGAAACGTTTCCCCATTTTAGCGATTTAAATCAAATGTTTACTAACATTACGAAACAAATCCAAACGTTTCCCCTTTTTAGCAAATTAAGCCAAACATTTACAAACGTTACGAAACAAATCCAAACTTTTCACTTTTTTAGCGATTTAAGCCAAACGTTTACAAAAGATACGAAACAAATCCAAACATTTCACCTTTTTTGTGATATAAGCCAAACGTTTACAAACATTACGAAACAAAACCAAAAGTTTAAAAGGTTACGAAACAAATCCAAACGTTTCACATTTTTAGCGATTGAAGCCAAATGTTTACAACCGTTACGAAACAAAACCAAACATTTCAACTTTTTAGCAATTTCAGACAAACATTTACGAACATTTCAAAACAAATCCAAGTGTTTCCCCTTTTTAGCAATTTAAGCCAAACATTTACATACTTTACGAAACAAATCCTTTAGCGTTTCCCCTTTTTAGTAATTTAAGCCAAACGTTTACAAACGTTAGGAAACAAATCCAAACGTTTCCCCTTTTTAGCGATTTAAGCCAAAGGTTTACGAATGTTACAAAACAAATCCAAACGTTTCGCCTTTATAGAGATTTAAGCCAAACATTTACAAAGGTTATGAAACAAATCCATATTTTTTACCTTTTTAGCAATTTAAGCCAAACCTTTACAAACGTTACGAAACAAATCCAAGTTTTAAACCTTTTTTGCCATTTAAGCCTAACGTTTACAAACGTTACGAAACAAATCCAAGCGTTTCACCATTTTAGCAATTTAAGCAAAACGTTTACAAACTTTACGAGAGAAATCCAAATGTTTCACCTTTTTAGTGATTTAAGCCAAACGTTTACAAACGTTTCGAAATAAAATCAAACTTCTAAAATGTTATGAAACAAATCCAAACGTTTCACATTATTAGCGATTTAAGCTAAACCTTTACAAACATTACGAAACAAAACCAAGCGATTCACCTTTTTAGCAATTTAAGCCAAACGTTTACAAACGCTATGAAACAAATCCAAGCGTTTCACCTTATTAGCAATTTATGCCAAACGTTTACAAACGTTCCGAAACAAATCCAAGCGTTTCACCTTTTTAGCAATTTAAGACAAACGTTTACAAATATTACGAAACAAAACCAAGCGTTTCACCTTTTTAGCAATTTAAGCCAAACGTTTACATATGGTACGAAACAAATCCAAGCGTTTCACCTTTTAGGATTATAAGCCAAACCTTTACAAACGCTACGAAACAAATCCAAACGTTTCACCTTTTTAGCGGCTTAAACCTAACGTTTACAAACGTTACAAAACTAATCCCAACGTTTAAAACCTTATGAAACCCTTTTTAACAATTTAAGCCAAACGTTTACATACGTTATGAAATAAATCCAAACGTTTTACCTTTTTAGCGACTTAAGCCTAACGTTTACAAATGTTACGAAAGAAAACCAAACATTTCACCTTCTTAGCAATTTAAGACAAACGTTACGAAACAAATCCAAATGTTTCACTTTTTTAGCGATTTAAGCCAAACGTTTCACCTTTTTAGCGATTTATGCCAAAGATTTACAAACGTTACGAAACAAATCCAAACTTTTCGCCTTTTTAGCGATTTAAGCCAAATATTTACAAAAGTTACGAAACAAATCCAAACGTTTCACCTTTTTAGCGATTTAAGCAAAACGTTTACAAACGTTACAAAACTAATCACAACGTTTAAAACGTTATGAAACCCTTTTTACCAATTTAAGCCAAACGTTTACAAACGTTATGAAACAAATCCAAACATTTTACCTTTTTAGCGATTTAAGCCAAACGTTGTCAAACGTTACGAAACAAATCCAAACATCACGAAACAAAACCAAACATTTGTTGGTGCTGCGGGACGTGAGGGTCCGAATCGTATATTTCAATTCAAAATTTGAATTCCAACAATTCGGATCCAGAAATTGATCATATCAATAACAAATGGATCGTCGTATCATCTAGTAATTAAAGCAAGCATCTAGAAACCGTAAGAAGAATACCTATGTCGATTCTCCAACGATTCTTGTAGTCCCGATAGTACGGCGATCTCAAACTCGTCCACACGAGTATGCGTCCGATTGAATCCTCGCCTTGTAGTAATCTGCAAGAGTTTCTCTTGCCGAGCAACCCTAAGCTCAAACTCTCGCCTCGATTACGTCTTTGCTGGGATGTATGAAAAACTTTCTCCAAGATTTTCTGTGATTGATGACTACTTGAACTCCTTCAAATATGCTCTCTTAAGTGTGTTGTTTTTGTAGAATGAGCAAAGGCAACCTCTATTTATAGGGTAGAGCTTTGCTTAAGAATGCAACACCTCACATGCTAGGTGTCACACACCAAGCAAAGGTGTTGCCACCATTCGACACCTCACATGCTAGGTGTCACACACCAAGCATAGGTGTTGCCACCATCTGACACATCACATGCTAGGTGTCACACATCAAGCATAGGTGTTGCCACCTTCTGACACGTTGGATGCTAGGTGTCACACACAGAGACATACATGATATCATCACATGACATCATCACGTGACATCATCATATGACATCATCGTGACATCATCACATGACATCATCGTGACATCATCATATGACATCATCATGACATCATCGTGACATCATTACACAACATCATCGTGACATCATCACATGACATCATCACATTAACTTGGATAAAATACAATTAGGTGCCTACTAATTTATAACTCTTACAAATTAGTCCCTAATTTATACTTGTTTTTCATCTTAGATTAATTTCCGAGATATGCTAGTATCTATATGAAATCGATCTCTCGTAAACTCAATCGGTTGCACACCCTATTGTGTGTGACTAACTAGGTTCATATCTATATGGCAACGAGAGTCATAAGAAACGCCTTTCTTATATTAAATAATTAAATCCCATTAATTATTAATTCTCGTAGATCGTGAGTGACGTCTAGCAACATATCACGACCCCCAAATAGATATGAATGTTTCGATGCATTCTTTATGAACCAATGTTTATAATTACCGTACACTTAAAAATTCCCTTCATCTAAGATTCCGATCTCGACTAGTGTCACGGTTAAGTCAAACAGTGTTTGTCTTAATCATATGACCTCATCTCAGTTCTTATTCTTGATAAATATGACTTCCACTAGAAACAACTTTCTAAGTAAGTCATATACACCCGCGCAGGTTTTATCATCCATCAAGAACAATTTAAGATAGCATAGAATCTTTTTTCCGTTCATCCGGAGTGATAAATCCTCTCTTGGTTAAACCCCTATCTCCATATACAACTAACTAGAGCCAACACATCCCGCGACCCTAGCTCATGAAAGATCTAGGGATAAGGAGTATCAAACTCTAATCACCTATACACAAGATAGTTGCACCGCAACTCAAAGGACATATGTACAATTATGAACTAGATGACATTAAATTGACTTTGATGAAATACCATGTATAAGTCATCTAGCGTCACTTGTTCGACCCACTCAACATCTTGAGTGTCCACATGTTTATCCTGATCTCCTTCAAGTAGTATGAGACTCACTACTTCCTATAATTTGTAATTCCTTACTAATCAGGAGAATAAACAGAGGTGACAATCTTTCCGGGATAATACGATGCCCTTATTCGTAGGACCCCATCGATCATGAACTGTTATTTAGATCACATGTATAATAAAATCTGTAACTCATATTCTTAACACCTTAAGAATAGATTCTTTCACAATGTGATAAGGACAATACGTAATAAATGAACACTTAGTTGATGAGACACTTAGTTGAATTAGAACATATATATCTTTGCCATTGGGATTAGTTCTACTAATATACATGATCAAATGGCCCTAGGGCACATACTACTAACAATCTCCCACTTGCACTAGTGCCATTGGCAACTATATCTAAGCCCCATCTTTACAAGATGTAAATCTTAATGACTCTATGTCATGTAAACCTTAATGACTCTAAGTCATGGGCTTTGTCAGTGGGTCAGCCGTGTTATCGGCTGATGCTATCTTTTAGAGAAACAATTTTCTCTTTCCAACAATTTCTTTAGATAATATGATAATGCCTTTCCTTATGTTTGGATAAGTTGTGAGGCCCAGTTTCCTTTGCTATGGCAGTAGCACCATTGTGGTCGTAGAAAAGAGGAACTGTCGACTTAATGGAAGAAACCGTACTTAGTTCAGTTATAAACTAATTTATCCAAACACCTTCTATTACGACATCTCATGTCATAATATACTCGGCTTCTATAATGGAGTATGGAGTTGATTCTTGCTTAGAACACTTCTAGCTCACTACTCCTTCATTATAGATAAATATGAATATGGAGATAGACTCTCTATTATGCATATCTGATTATTAATCAGAATCTGTAAAACGGTCTGCTTAAAAATCTCGTTCTCCATTTGTTAATACCATATCTTTAGTTCTATAAAAGTACTTAAAGATACCTTTAACATCCATCCAATGTTCTAAACATAGATTGGATTAAAACCGATTAGTCCCAGTAACCGCATAGACAATTTCTAGCTTTGTATGTGGCAACACATACCTCACACTACCAATTGCCGAAGCTTATGGTATCTTTGCTAGATTCTTTCTTTCTTCAGAAGTTTCGGAAGACACTCCCATTGAAAGATTTATTTTATGCCTAACTAGTATCAATCCTCTCTTAGAACTTCCATATTGAACTACTTCAATATCTTTTCTAAGAAGAGCCTTTAGGAGAAACCAATTATTCTCTTAGATCTATCTCTATAGAGTCTAATACTGAGAATTTAGGCTACCTCTCCGTGGTCTTTTATGGAGTACGTATTAGATAAACCAAAGTTTTACAAAAGTTAACATTCCGATATTATTATTTATTATTAATAAGTTATCTACATACAAGATCATGAAAGTGAGTCTGCTCCCACTAACCTTCTTGTAAATATTGGGTTTATCATTGTTTTTAATAAATTCATAACTCCTTACGGATTTATCAAGACGATGAAACTTGAAGCTTTCTTTCCATCCACTAGGGATCATTTTTGCTTACACGCCTTGGAACCTTCTTCGGATTCAAAATCCTCGACTTATTCCATATAGATATACTCCTTAATTTAACCATTAAGGAATGTGGTTCTTACATCCATATGTCCAACCACAAAATCTGAATGTGTAGCCTTGGTAAGAAAAATCTTGATGGAATTAAGCATTGCTACCGGCGATAAAGTGTATTCACAATACAACTTCTTGCCTCTAGCAAAACTCTTTTGCAACAAGCCTAGCTTTAAAGGTCTCCACCTTTCCATTAGTACCAATTTTACACTTGAAGATCCATTTAAACCTTATTGGTATAATACCTTTGGATGGATCGACTAGCTCCTAAAATTTGGTTTCTTTATATGGAATCCATTTCAGATTTTATTCCTTCAAACCAATTTTGAAGAATCTATATCACATATAGTTTCCTCATAAGTAGAGGGATCAACATTTGATCTTTTACTCCATGACTAAACAACTCTTGTTTATCATGCGGGAAAACCATCTCTCTACGGTGGACGAGATACTCTACTTAATCTTCGAGCTGTTAATGTAGATACATCTTTTACTAACTCCGGCTTTTTGTGGGTTTGATCAATCTTTATTGATTCATTATTTTGTTGGTAACTATATGACTCCTCATCTAATTCTATATTCCTTTCTTAGTGTCCCTCTTGAATAAACATTTTATTAAGAAAGACTACCACTGTTAAACAACGATTGTTTGTTCAGTTCGAATATAGAAACAATATCCTAAACTTTCTTTAGGATATCTAACATAACCTTTCCATGATTGATTTTGATTCCAAATTTATCGGATATCAGTTTCCTGATATCTTCCGAACAAATCTTAACTTCCTTAAAACTTGATTCCATACCTTATCTCATAAGGTATCTATGGAGCGAATTTAGTTGGAATTCAATTTAGAATTTTATTTGCGGTAAGAAGTGCATGACTTCATAACGAGATGGATAAATCAGTATGTAGCCCACTATTTATCGTATCATGTCCCACATTGTACGATATTTCCTTCTTGACAGACACACCATTCAACCATGGTGTTCCCAAGGAGTAAGTTGAAAAATAATACCACATTCCTTTTAGGAACGTACCAAATTCTGTACTCAAGTATTCTTCCCTTTTCGATCGCATCGTAAAGTTTTAATACTTTTTCCAATTTGGTTTTCTACTTCATTCTTAAAGTCATTTGAACATTTCAAAATTTTCATGTTTGTTTTTCATAAGACAAACTTAACTATATCATGATAAATCATCGATGTAGAAAATGAAGTATAAGTATCTACCTTGGTCCGTTTCTATAAACATACCATATACATCACTACGTATGATCTCTTAAACAGCCTTGGCTCTGCCACTTTGTACCATAAAGAATGATCAGGTCATTTTGCCTTTAAAATACGACTCATAAGTCGGAAGCGATGCAAATTCTTGATTGCTCAAGATTCCCATCCTATCTAACTTGTTAAGTCTATCTTTTGCAATATGTCCTAATCATAAGTGCCAAAATTGTTTAGAGATTTGATTACTTATGGTATTAATTTTAAAAAACATCTTTTGCTTCAAACATCTTTAATCAAATAATAAAGACCATTTTGTACATATCCACACCCAACTCCGTAGTATCAAACATAATTCTACAAACATCCTATGTAAATAGAAAATCAACTACCAAATTTGTCATACAAATTCGGACATGATATTCCTATATATATTGGGTAAGTACAAAATCTTGTTTAAGTACAACTTATGTTTATTTAAGAAAATTGAAGTTGATCCTATAGCTCTTGTCGCAACGCTTGCGTCATTCCAGAGATTTAAGATTACTTCATCTTTTTCCTTTCTTTCTCACTTTTACTAAATCCATAAAAGATAAACAAATGTGAGAATGAGCATCGGTATTCAATACCCAAGCTTTTAAATGAGCAATTGACATTGGAACATGAGATAGACAAATGTTCTTGATGGAGTTGTTCCTCCAGTCATTGCCCTTTAAGTATTCACAATACTTAATGCAATTTCCATTTCAATGTCTTTCGGTTTGACAAAAGAAACACTTTCTTTTATTGACCGAACCGCCTTTCAAATATTTCAAATATTTTCGGCAATGACTTATATTGTCCTACATCCTAACAAATGAAAACATTTTTCTTTGTTAACCGATGTGCATTTCTTTTTCGCAATAGCCTTGGACGCATCTAAATATCTTAATCAAACAAAAATGATTTTAAACCACTAGCGGATTACTATCGTGAATGTCACTTTAAAGAATTCTATTTAATCTTATTATCCCTTAGATAGCAAAGATCTCTAATTAGTATTCGTGTTATTTTGTATATTTAAACCATAATGATTTGGTCTTTATCAAAATGGCCTCCCACTATCTTTTTCGAATCCTACACTTCCAAAATAGGAAACGTGAATCTTTGTTGGAAAAAGATTCAAGCAGGTGATTGAATTCTTATACTCATTTATCTTTCCCTCAAGTACTTAATGCTATTCTTGGGATCAAAATGATATATAAGTGAACAACTACTTGTTCATCATATCTCATATGAGGTTCAATCATTTCCGGCTCCTAATGCTTTCACCCTCAAGTACTTAATGCTATTCTTGGGTTTCCACATTAGTTAAGTTTAACCCATTGAATCAACTAAGATGTATCGATTTGAATAATATACGACTCAGGTACGCCTAATTGCCTTTCTCGCCGTATATTATATCGACTACACCTGCAACATCGCATGCTTAACAATAAACTCGACAACATCTCTTGACGATATCATCTCACCCCTATGTATCCATAGCCAACAAGATGATAACTCAAAGCGTGTTAGTTTATTGCTCCAATGGAGAGCCATTGATAAATCAATTTAATGATTAATCAATATAAACTTAATCTTTTTACTTTTAGGAAGATTTTTTAGGGTTTTAAGTTATTCCGGTCTCACTAAGCCCACAACACATTTTAGCATGCATCTCATACATATTAAAGCTAAAATGAATCATGCAATCACAGATGTATGATCATGGACTTCCTAGGTCTCATTCTTTAGCCACAAAAGAATGAGCAAACTATTATTTGTTCCGCATGTTTTGTTGACGACAACATAATGCAAGCGAGTCACGTATTGTGTTAAATAATCACATTAGAAAAATTCCCAGGATAGATTGGAGGGTCACAAGCGGACCACTTAAGTACCAATCTCCTAGACAGAATTTAATCAAATGTAATTAATGTCACAATACCGTTTGCTCGTTTTTGCAAACAAGACCTAAGCCCTATGAATTATAAATTACATGCCAATTAATAATTCCTAAGTGCATGATTATTAATACATGAATTCAATCGTAAAGCTTTAATACTTGCTGATACGGTGGCTCTGATACCACTGTTGGTGCAGCGGGACGTGAGGGTCCGAATCGTATATTTCAATTCAAAATTGGAATTCCAACAATTCGGATCCAGAAATTGATCATATCAATAACAAATGGATCGTCGTATCATCTAGTAATTAAAGCACGCATCTAGAAACCTAAGAAGAATACCTATGTTGATTCTCCAACGATTCTTGTAGTCCCGATAGTACGGCGACCTCAAGCTCGTCCACACGAGTATGCGTCCGATTGAATCCTCGCCTTGAAGTAATCTGCAAGAGTTTCTCTTGCCGAGCAACCCTAAGCTCAAACTCTCGCCTCGATTACGTCTTTGCTGGGATGTATGAAAAACTTTCTCCAAGATTTTCTGTGATTGATGAATTAAATGTGTTGTTTTTGTAGAATGAGCAAAGGCAACCTCTATTTATAGGGTAGAGCTTTGCTTAAGAATGCAACACCTCACATGCTAGGTGTCACACACCAAACAAAGGTGTTGCCACCATTCGACACCTCACATGCTAGGTGTCACACACCAAGCATAGGTGTTGCCACCATCTGACACATCACATGCTAGGTGTCACACATCAAGCATAGGTGTTGCCACCTTCTGACACGTCGGATGCTAGGTGTCACACACAGAGACATACATGACATCATCACGTGACATCATCATATGACATCATCGTGACATCATCACATGACATCATCGTGACATCATCACATGACATCATCGTGACATCATCACATGACATCATCGTGACATCATCACATGACATCATCACATTAACTTGGATAAAATACAATTAGGTGCCTACTAATTTATAACTCTTACAAATTAGTCCCTAATTTATACTTGTTTTTCATTTTAGATTAATTTCTGAGATATGCTAGTATCTATATGAAATCGATCTCTCGTAAACTCAATCGGTTGCACACCCTATTGTGTGTGACTAACTAGGTTCATATCTATATGGCAACGAGAGTCATAAGAAAGGCCTTTCTTATATTAAATAATTAAATCCCATTAATAATTAATTCTCGTAGATCGTGAGTGACGTCTAGCAACATATCACGACCCCCAAATAGATATGAATGTTTCGATGCATTCTTTATGAACCAATGTTCATAATTACCGTACACTCAAAATTCCCTTCATCTAAGATTCTGATCTCGACTAGTGTCACGGTTAAGTCAAACACTGTTTGTCTTAATCATATGACCTCATCTCAGTTCTTATTCTTGATAAATATGACTTCCACTAGAAACAACTTTCTAAGTAAGTCATATACACCCGCGCAGGTTTTATCATCCATCAAGAACAATTTAAGATAGCATAGAATCTTTTCTCCGTTCATCCGGAGTGATAAATCCTCTCTTGGTTAAATCCCTATCTCCATATACAACTAACTAGAGCCAACACATCCCGCGACCCTAGCTCATGAAAGATCTAGGGATAAGGAGTATCAAACTCTAATCACCTATATATAAGATAGTGTCACCGCAAGTCAAAGGATATATGTACAATTATGAACTAGATGACATTAAATTGACTTTGATGAAATATCATGTATAAGTCATCTAGCGTCACTTGTTCGACCCACTCAACATCTTGAGTGTCCACATGTTTATCCTGATCTCCATCAAGTAGTATGAGATTCACTACTTCCTATAATTAGTAACTCCTTACTAATCAGGAGAATAAACAGAGGTGACAATCTTTCCGGGATAATACGATGCCCTTATTCGTAGGACCCCATCGATCTTGAACTGTTATTTAGATCACATGTATAATAAAACTCATATTCTTAACACCTTAAAAATAGATTCTATCACAATGTGATAAGGACAATACGTAATAAATGAACACATAGTTCAATTAGAACATATATATCTATGCCATTGGGATTAGTTCTACAAATATACATGATCAAATGCACTAGTGCCATTAGCAACTATATCTAAGCCCCATCTTTACAAGATGTAAATCTTAATGACTCTATGTCATGTAAACCTTAATGACTCTAAGTTATGGGCTTTGTCAGTGGGTCAGCCGTGTTATCGGCTGATGCTATCTTTTAGAGAAACAAATTTCTCTTTCCAACAATTTCATTAGATTATATGTTAATGCCTTTCCTTATGTTTGGATAAGTTGTGAGACCCAGTTTCCTTTGTTATGGCAGTAGCACCAAGCGTTTCACCTTTTTAGCAATTTAAGCCAAACGTTTACAATCGTTACGAAACAAATCCAAGCGTTTCACCATTTTAGCAATTTAATCAAAACGTTTACAAATGTTACGAAAAAAATCCAAACGTTTCACCTTTTTAGCGATTTAAGCCGAACGTTTACAAACGTTACGAAACAAAACCAAAGGTTTCACCTTTTTAGCGATTTAAGCCAAACGTTTACAAACGTTACGAAACAAATCGAAATGTTTTCCCATATTAGCGATTTAAGCCAAACGTTTAAAACGTTACGAAACAAATCCAAACGTTTCCCCTTTTTAGCGATTTAAGCCAAACATTTACAAACGTTATGAAACAAATCCAAGCGTTTCACATTTTTAGTGATTGAAGACAAAAATTTAAAAACATTACAAAACAAATCCAAATGTTTCATATATTTAGCAATTTAAGCCAAACGTTTGGAAACGTTATGAAACAAAACCAAGCGTTTCACCTTTTTAGCAATTTAAGCAAAACATTAACAAACGTAATGAAACAAAACCAAGCGTTCACCTTTTTAGCAATTTAAGCCAAATATTTACAAACGTTACGAAACAAAACCAAGCGTTCCACCTTTTTAGCAATTGAAACCAAACGTTTACAAACGTTACGAAAAAAATCCAAACGTTTTCTCTTTTTAGCGAGTTAAGTCAAACATTTACAAACGGTACGAAACAAATCCAAACGTTTCACCTTTTTAACGATTTAAGACAAACGTTTACAAACGCTACGAAACAAATCCAAACAGTTCACCTTTTTAGCAATTTAAGCCAAACGTTTACAAACGTTATGAAACAAATCCAAACGTTTCACCTTTTTAGCAATTTAAGCCAAACATTTACAAACATCCAAACGTTTACAAACATGACGAAACAAATCCAAACGTTTTCCCTTTTTAGCAATTTAAGCCAAACATTTACAAACGTTACGAAACAAATCCAAACTTTTCACCTTTTTAGCGATTTAAGCCAAACGTTTACAAACGATACAAAACAAATCCAAACATTTCACCTTTTTAGCGATATAAGCCAAACGTTTACAAATATTACGAAACAAAACCAAAAGTTTAAAACGTTACGAAACAAATCCAAACGTTTCACATTTTTAGCGATTTAAGCCAAATGTTTACAAACGTTACGAAACAAACCAAACGTTTCACCTTTTTAGCAATTTAGGCCAAACATTTACAAAGGTTAGGAAACAAATCCACATTTTTCACCTTTTTAGCAATTTAAGCCAAACGTTTACAAATGTTACGAAACAAATCCAAGCGTTTCACCGTTTTTGCCATTTAAGCCTAACGTTTACAAACGTTACGAAACAAATCCAAGCGTTTCACCTTTTTAGCAATTTAAGCCAAACGTTTACAAAATTTACGAAACAAATCCAAATGTTTTACCTTTTTAGCGATTTAAGCCAAACGTTTAGAAACGTTATGAAATAAAATCAAACGTTTAAAACGTTATGAAACAAATCCAAACATTTTACATTGTTAGTAATTTATGCCAAACCTTTACAAACGTTACGAAACAAAACCAAGTGTTTCACCTTTTTAGCAATTTAAGCCAAACGTTTACAAACGCTATGAAACAAATTCAAGCGTTTCACCTTTTTAGCAATTTATGCCAAAGGTTCACAAACGTTCCGAAACAAATCCAAGCGTTTTACCTTTTTAGCAATTTAAGCCAAACGTTTACAAACGTCACGAAACAAAACCAAGTGTTTCACCTTTTTAGCAATTTAAGCCAAACGTTTACAGATATTACGAAACAAATCCAAGCATATCAAATTTTTAGCAATTTAAGCCAAATCTTTACAAACGTTACGAAAGAAATCCAAACTATTCACCTTTTTAACGATTTAAGCCGAACGTTTACAAACATTACGAAACAAAACCAAACATTTCACCTCTTTAGCAATTTAAGCCAAACGTTTACAAACGTTAGGAAACACATCCAAACATGTCCCCATTTTATCGATTTAAGCGAAAAGTTTAAAACATTACGAAACAAATCCAAACATTTCACCTTTTTAGTGATTTATATCGTACGTTTAAAACGTTACAAAACAAATCCAAATGTTTCGCCTTTTTAGCGATTTAAGCCAAACGTTTACAAACGTTACGAAACAAATCAAAACGATTCACAATTTTAGCGATTTAAGCCAAACGTTTACAAAAAGTTATAAAACAAATCGAAATCTTTCACCGTTTTAGCGATTTAAGCCAAACGTTTACAAAAATTACGAAACAAATCCAAGCGTTTCACCTTTTTGGCAACTTAAGCCAAACGTTTACAAAGGTTATGAAACCAATCCAAGCGTTTCATCTTTTTAGCAATATAAGCCTAACGTTTACAAACGTTACGAAACAAATCTAAGTGTTTCACCTTTTTATCAACTTAAGCCAAACGTTTACAAACGTTAGGAAACAAATCCAAGCATTTCACCTTTTTAGAAATTTAAACCAAACGTTACAAACGTTACAAAACAAATCCAAGCGTTTCACCTTTTTAGTGATTTAAGCCAAACGTTTACAAACGTTACGAAACAAATTCAAGCGTTTCACCTTTTTAGCGATTTAATCTAAACGTTTACAAACCTTCCAAAAAAAATCCAAGCGTTTTACCTTTTTAGCGATTTAGGCCAAACGTTTAC
The DNA here is from genome assembly GCF_937616625.2 of Mercurialis annua. Classification (NCBI taxonomy): domain Eukaryota; kingdom Viridiplantae; phylum Streptophyta; class Magnoliopsida; order Malpighiales; family Euphorbiaceae; genus Mercurialis; species Mercurialis annua. Next base: position 24,153,728 of record NC_065576.1, read on the forward strand.
AAATGTTACGAAACAAATCCAAGCGTTTCACCTTTTTAGCGATTTAAGCCAAACGTTTACAAACGTTCCGAAACCTATCCAAGCGTTTCACCTTTTTAGAGATTTAAGCCAAACGTTTACAAATGTTCCGAAATAAATCCAAGCGTTTCACCTTTTTAGCGATTTAAGCCAAACGTTTACAAACATTACGAATCAAATCCATACGTTTCACCTTTTTAGCGATTTAAGCCGAACGTTTACAAACGTTACGAAAAAAATCCAAACGTTTGACCTATTTAGCGATTTGAGCCGAACGTTTACAAACGTTATGAAACAAATCCAAACGTTTAACCTTTTTAGCGATTTAAGCCGAACGTTTACTAACGTTCCGAAAAAAATCCAAGCGTTTCACCTTTTTAGCTATTTAAGCCAAACGTTTACAAACGTTACGAAACAAATCCAAGCATTTTACCTTTTTAGCAATTTAAGCCAAATGTTTACAAACGATACGAAACAAATCCAAACGTTTCACCTTTTTAGCGATTTAAGACGAACGTTTACAAACGTTACAAAACAAATCCACACGTTTGACTTCTTTAGCGATTTAAGCCGAACGTTTACTAAGGCTACGAAACAAAACCAAACATTTCACCTTTTTAGCAGTTTTAGCCAAACGTTTACAAACGTTACGAAACAAATCCAAATGGTTCCCCATTTTAGCGATTTAAGCCAAAATTTTATATCGTTACGAAATAAATCCAAACATTTCCCCTTTTTAGCGATTTATGCCAAATGTTTACAAATGTTACGAAACAAATCCAAACATTTTGCCCTTTTAGCTATTGAAGCCAAACTTTTACAAATGTTGCGAAACAAATCTAAACGTGTCCCCTTTCTAGCGATTTCAGACAAACGTTTACAAACGTTACGAAACAAATCCAAAAGTTTCACCTTTTTAGCGATTTAAGCCAAACGTTTACAAAGGTTACGAAACAAATCCAAACGATTCACCCATTTAGCGATTTAAGCCAAACGTGTACAAACGTTACGAAACAAATCCAAACATTTATCCTTTTTAGCGATTGAAGCCAAACGTTTACAAGCGTTACGAAATAAATCCACACGTTTCCCCTTTTTAGTGATTTAAGCCAAACGTTTACAAACGTTACTAAACAAATCCAAACGACTCACCCTTTTAGCGATGTAAGCCAAACGTTTACAAAGGTTATGAAACAAATCGAAATGTTTCTCCTTTTTAGATATTTAAGCCAAACGTTTACAAACGTTACGAAACAAATCCAAGCCTTTCACCTTTTTGGCAACTTAAGTCAAACGTTATGAAACCAATCCAAGCATTTCACCTTTTTAGCAATATAAGCCTAACGTTTACAAACGTTACGAAACATATCCAAGCGTTTCACCTTTTTAGCAACTTAAGCCAAACGTTTACAAACGTTAGGAAACAAATCCAAGCGTTTCACCTTTTTAGAAATTTAAGCCAAACGTTTACAAACGTTACAAAAGAAATCCAAGCGTTTCACCTTTTTAGCGATTTAAGCCAAACGTTTACAAACGTTATGAAACAAATCCAAGCTTTTCACCTTTTTAGCGATTTAACCTAAACGATTACAAACGTTCTGAAATAAATCCAAGCGTTTCAACTTTTTAGCGATTGAAGCCAAACGTTTACAAACGTTCCGAAACAAATCGAAGCGTTTTACATTTTTAGCGATTTAAGCCAAACTATTACTAACATTCCGAAACAAATCCAAGCGTTTCACCTTTCTAGCGATTTAAGCCAAACGTTAACAAAAGTTACGAAACAAATCCTAGTGTTTTACCTTTTTATCGATGTAAGCCAAACGTTTAGAAACGTTCCGAAATAAAATCAAGCGTTTCACCTTATTAGCAATTTAAGCCAAACGTTTACAAACGTTCCGAAACAAATCCATTTGTTTCACCTTTTTAGCAACTTAAGCCAAACGTTTATAAACGTTAGGAAACAAATCCAAGCGTTTCCCCTTTTTAGAAATTTAAGCCAAACGTTTACAGACGTAACGAAAGAAACCCAAGTGTTTCGCCTTTTTAGCGATATAAGCCAAACGTTTACAAACGTTACGAAACAAATCCAAGCGTTTTACCTTTTTAGCGATTTAAGCCAAACGATTACAAAAGTTCCGAAATAAATCCAAGCGTTCCACCATTTTAGCGATTTAAGCCAATCGTTTACGAACGTTTCGAAACAAATCCAAGCGTTTTACGTTTTTAGCGATTTAAGCCAAACTATTACTAACGTTCCGAAACAAATCCAAGTGTTTCACCTTTTTAGCGATTTAAGCTAAACGTTTACAAACGTTCCGAAATAAATCCAAGCGTTTCACCTTTTTAGCGATTAAGCCAAACGTTTAAAAACGTTCCGAAACAAATCCAAGCGTTTCACCTTTTTAGCAATTTAAGCCAAACGTTTACAAACGTTCCGAAACCTATCCAAGCGTTTCACCTTTTTAGAGACTTAAGCCAAACGTTTACAAACGTTACGAAACAAATCCAAACGTTACACCTTTTTAGCGATTTAAGCCAAACGTTTACAAACGTTACGAAATAAATCCAAACGTTGCACCTTTTTAGCTATTTAAGCCAAACGTTTACAAACGTTACAAAACATATCCAAACGTTTCCCCTTTTTTGCGATTTAAGCCAAACGTTTACAAACTTTACGAAACAAAAACGTTTCACCATTTTAACTTTTTAAGCCAAACATTTAGAAACGTTATGAAATAAATCCAAACGTCCAACTTTTTTAGCGATTTAAGCCAAACGTTTACAAACGTTACGAAACAAATCCAAACGTTTCACATTCTTAGCGATTGAAGGCAAACGTTTACAAATATTACGAAACAAATCCAAACGTTTGTCATATTTAGCAATTTAAGCCAACCGTTTATAAAAATTACGAAACAAAACGAATCATTTCACCTTTTTAGCGATTTAAGCCAAATGTTTACAAATGTTATGAAACAAATTCAAACGTTTCCCAATTTAGCGATTTAAGCCAAACGATTAAAACGTTACGAAACAAATGCAAACGTTTCACCTTTTTAGCGATTTATTCCAAACATTTCCAAACGTCACGAAACAAATCCAAACATTTCACCTTTTTAGCAATTTAAGCCAAACGTTTACAAACATTATGAAACAAATCCAACATTTCACCTTTTTAGCGATTTAAGCCAAACGTTTACATACGTTACCAAACAAAACAAACGTTTCACCTTTTTAGCGATTTAAGCCAAACGTTTACAAACGTTACGAAATAAATCTAAGCGTTTCACCTTTTCAGCAATTTAAGCCAAACGTTTACAAACGTTATGAAACAAATCCAAGCGTTTCACGTTTTTAGCAATTTAAGCCAAACCTTTGCAAACATTACGAAACAAATCCAAACGTTTCACCTTTTTAGCGATTTAAGCCAAACGTTTAAAAACGTTACGAAATAAATCCTAACGTTTCACCTTTTTAGCGATTTAAGCCAAACGTTACGAAACAAGACCAAACGTTTACAAACTTTACAAAATAAATCCAAGCGTTTCACCTTTTTAGCGATTTAAGCCAAACGTTTACAAACGTTACGAAACCAATCCAAACGTTTCACCTTTCTAGAGATTTAAGCCAAACGTTTACAAATTTTACGAAATAAAACCAAACGTTTAAAACATTAGGAAACAAATCCAAATGTTTCACATTTTTAGCGATATAAGCCAAACCTTTACAAACGTTTCGAAACAAAACCAAGCATTTCACCTTTTTAGCAATTTAAGCCAAACGTTTACAGACGTTACGAAACAAATCCAAGCATTTCACCTGTTTTAGAAATTTAAGCCAAATGTTCCGAAACAAACCCAATCATTTCATCTTTTAGTAATTTAAGCGAAACGGCTACAAACGTTACGAAACAAATCCAAGTGTTTCGCCTTTTTAGCAATTTAAACCAAACGTATACAAACGTTACGAAACAAATCCAAACGTTTCACCTTTTTAGCAATTTAAGTCGAACGTTTACAAACGTTACATAATAAAACCAAACATTTCACCTTTTTAGTGATTTATACCAAACGTTTATAAACGTTACGAAACAAATCCAAATGTTTCACCTTTTTAGCGATTGAAACTAAATGTTTACAAACGTTACGAAAAAAATACAAACGTTTCACCTTTTTAGCGATATAAGCCAAATGTTTATAAACTTTTTGAAACAAATCCAAATGTTTCACATTTTTTGCAATTTAAGCCAAACATTTACAAAGGTTAGGAAACAAATCCAAATGATTCACCTTTTTAGCAATTTAAGCCAAACATTTACAAACGTTACGAAACAAATCCAAACGTTTCCCCTTTTTAAAAATTTAAGCCAAACGTTTACAAACGTTACGAAATAAATCCAGGCGTTTCACCCTTTTAGCAATTTAAGCCAAACGTTTACAAACGTTACGAAACAAATCCAGGCGTTTCACCTTTTTAGCGATTGAAGCCAAACGTTTACAAACATTACCAAAACAAATCCAAACGTTTCACCTTTTTAGCGATTTAACCCAAATATTTACAAACATTACGAAACAAATCCAAATGTTTCACCTTTTAGCGATTTAAGCCAAACGTTTACAAACGTTACCAAACAAATCGAAACGTTTTGCCTTTTTAGCAATTTTAGCCAAACGTTTACAAACGTTATGAAACAAATCCAAACGTTTCTTCTTTTTAGTGATTTAAGACAGACGTTTACAAACGTTACGAAATAAAAACAAACGTTTAAAACGTTACGAAACAAATCGAAACGTTTCACATTTTTAGCGATTTAAGCCAAACCATTAGAAACGTTACGAAACAAAATCAAGCGTTTCACCTTTTTAGAAATTTAAGCCAAACGTTTACAAACGTTATGAAACAAATCCAAGCGTTTCACCTTTTTAGCAATATAAGCCAAACGTTTACAAACATTACGAAACAAATCCAAGCGTATCACCTTTTTAGTAATTTAAGCCAAACGTTTACAAACGTTACAAAACAAATCCAAGCGTTTCACCTTTTAGTAATTTAAGTCAAACATTTACAAACGTTACGAAACTAATCCTAACTGTCACGACCCAATTTATTGAGCCGAGACCGGCGCTTGGGAATTGGAGTGGTAGCTCCGAAACCCGTAGCAAGCCTGAAACTACTAATAATTTTTTGCAAATAAAAGTATAATATATGATATATATTAAAACATTTTCGGAAAAACTCTTTTAAATAATATACCTATAGATATTAAAGTATCATATCAGAGTTTACAATATAAAATACCATTTGAAGTTAAAGCGTCTATCTAATACTGACAACTACTGACTACTGCAGCTCTAGAAACTCATACTTGTGCAAGTCCAATGACTTCTGGCACAATGGAGATGGCTTTTCTGATCCGACTCCGACTACCTGCAAACATCAGAGTGAGGGGCCAGTATTTGGGAAAATACTGAGTGAGTTTGCAAGTTACGAAGGGTATTATCAAAATATAGCCTCGTATGCTTAATACGTATGTAAATGAATGATATAAGTAAACAACAAACATTTTTAATTTAAAAGTGCGAGTCCAACTCACTAGATACGGGGACTCCAGACTACACTGTAGGCGAGTGCTCACTCGTATCGAATTCAAAGTGTGAGTCCAACTCACTGGTGGGTCCAACCCACTAGATACGGGGCTCAGGTTACACCGCAACCGAGTTCACTCTCGTATCGCATTCGTATCATATCATGCAGAAATATATTAAATCTTAATCACAAAGTCAGACATTCTGGACTGGCTCAATACTGGTGATCATGCAGCCTATTGACACCCAATAGGTAGTTGGTCTCTTCGGACCGCACATTAGATACTCATCTTCAAAACAACGAAGTTATAAGCTTAGATTAACACGCTCATATTCCAAATTCGACTTTTAACTTCGATTATCTCTTAATAAACCCCCTTAAAAATATCGAGTTTAACTGTTATCTTATAATTCATGGGGTCCGTGATACATCTTCAAAATCTATCGTTCGCAAAATCGGAGTTCTGACTCGATTAGGGGCAAAAGCCCAATTGATCCTTTGGGCCCACTGTGTGTGCGAGCCGCCGGCCCGTGCGGGTTGCGGACGCACGCCCCGCCGTGCGGGCTGCAGGCGCATGCCCCGCATATGCGGGCGCATCGCCCGCGTAGTATGCGGGCGCATCGCCCTCTTGCGCGGGCGTGCCGCGCACACTATCCCGGAAAAATCAATTCCCGGGCCATTCTGACATGCTTACGGCGTAAAAACGCTCCAAACGCGTAAATAATACTTAATCCAAGCTCAAAACGCTATATTTCAATCTTAAAACCGTTAAAACTATAAAATCATTTCGTGGCCTAAAACTTTAACTCGATATAACTCCAAATATATCCATTTAAACGGTAAAACGACAAGCTTATCGTGATTCGCTGTTGAAATACGATCGATTCGAGCTATAGAACGTCAGAAACGGACGAGAAACGGAGATCGAGCGACGAATCGTAATTGATCGTCGATGGAATAAAGGAGATAAAGGTATCAGTTTCTGGATCCTTCTTTCATCTCATATCATATATATATATAATGGCTTATTAGCCCTTTCAATCCTTCAATTCTTTAACTTAAAACTATTTCTCCTTTAAATTTTATATTTTAACTTAACGATTAATTATTTACTTTAACTCATTTACGTACGTATTATTTATATCCAAATAAATAATACGATTCCAAAATTATTATTTTCATTAATGATCTTTTAAATTGCCATTCTCGAGGCATAATTGGCTAATTTACACTTTAACCCTTGAAACTTTTTAAAAGTTGCAAATTAGCCCAAAACGTATCCGCGTCCAAATTTTAAAAGGTCTCCGATTGACCCGAAACTTTTACCACTATTACTATAAAACATTTCGCGGACCTTGGCGAAATAATTCTCCTTTTCGGGAATTAACTGGTTAAATTACCACTTTAGTCCCTGAACTCTAGTTTGGGACTTTTCTTGACATTTTTCCTTTTATTTCAAATTCCAACTTTAGAATTGGAATATGATATTAAATTTCGTAGAACTACTTTTCCCAAGACCAACCTACTTGGACTTATTTATTAACTTTCTCGAAAATTCCTCCGATATCGCCACCCCGGCCACTAAAAACTGGACACGTGATCCAATTAGATAATTAAATCTTTTGGGGTATTACATTGTTCCCCCCTTATAAAAATTCGTCCTCGAATTTTTATATACTTTCTTGATTAATTCTAAAGCCTTAATATCTTGAATTCCATTAACAATAGGTCCACCGTATTCATCTTATGGCGCCTGTCGGCGCGTGGAACAGTTATTACCGACCTTCATGCCGTTATTTTCTTCTATAATGACCTCAGTGATATCCTTATGTGCTAGAACTTATTACGTCGGATCTCTTATTTGTTTCTTGGATACGTAGCTCTTTTATCTGTTCTTTGTCCGATATATAATACTATTAACTCTTATACTTGTAACTGAACTTTCAGTTTATTACTGAAGTCCAATAATAATTCGTCCTAGTGATGTCTTATCACTAAAGATGATAATCCTCGTCCGTAGATTTTCCTTATTTTTCGCCGTCCGATTTCTAGTCGCGTGATGTTAGGAACTTAATCCACTATTCATTATTTTCTTATGTCTCGTCGTTTGACTTATCGTATAAAAATTCTATCTTTTATTATCGTTGTTCATCGATAGTTATCCACAAGGTAAATCCTCGTGATGAATTCTTATGATGTCTTTGCTTACTTTGTAGGGACTTACTTAGTCTCCTTTTTACATTTTCGATAATTGTATATCCATTGACTTATTTCCTTTTTCTTATATATATGGTACTATTCTTGGAACTTCTTATCTCTTCTTTACTTCGCATCGATCTGTTTCACCAATCTGTCTACAACCAGATAAGGTCGTTGTATTGGTTGTTAGATCCTTATTAAAATAAGGTGTAACTAATACTTTGATAAGTTCCTTATATTTACATTATCATGCTCACTTATTTAAGTGAGTCATTCCAATTCTTTCCCATTTACTTAGACATACCAGAGTTGTCCCTGATGGCACCGTTACTTGTCCTATGCTCAATCTTCTTTTTCATACTTTACACGTTTTCTAAACCATCTGATGCTCTTCATTTACTCGTTTCCAACGAGTATTCTTGATTCTTTCAACTTTTATCGTTGTGTATTGCCTTTAACAGTATCGTCACTGTTATCATCTTCATTTATCACATACTTCTTTCGCTAATCTTTTAATTTGTTAATTCATTCTCTTATTTGTCCAATTTCTCTCTGCATTTTTACGAAGTTCCTTCATTATACTTATTATGAGCGTAACCATTCTTCACGATTTTCATGACATACTGATCTTTATGATCACTACGATATTCATATTCTTATTGATATGGTTGGCACTTTATACCCTATTTCCTTAATCTTCTTTGATGTTCCTTCCTCCTTTTAGTGAATATCTCACTATCTGCTTCGTCATGATCTATCTTTTGAAATTTAGATGTTAACCCTAGTATTAACCCTTAGGTTATACTTGTCCTTAACTTCTTATTCACACTATTATCTCATCACACCTAGGCTTTTCTTTCTTTTGTCGCTTCTTCGACATTGATTATCTTTCGATATCCAAAGATGCTTTTAGTATTCATCATTATAATCCAACTATTCTCCATTCTAGTTTGGTTACCAATTTCCAAACTATTCTCTTTTCTACTTCATGATTTGAGGTTTACTCCTTCTTTCAGAATCCACAGCATTAATCCTTAATGGAAAGTTATAATTTTCTTCATCTGAATCTTCTTGATGTGGAGCATTTTTAGTCAAATATGTATCATCTTATCGTATTTGTACTGTTATCATGGCCGTCTGTAAAGCCGATCATATGTTGATATTACCTCTATCGTATCTCGTATTTCTAATATTTCTTATTTTAGCACTCTGAACGTTGATCATCAATTAAATAATAGGTCGCAGTTCTTTTGCCTGAATTTTCAACGTAGTGCACGTTCAATTTCTTACATATTGTTCTATTCTACCTTTACTGACATCTTAATTGTCAGTGGATCTGATCCTATGTCTCTGTCCTCTTTATCTTTCTTTGTTTCTACGTGTCCACGACTACATATATTTTCATTTCTCTAATTTCCTTGTCAACTCTCCACATGACTTTTCTCTTTTTCTTTTCCTCGATCATTCCTTTTGAATTTCTTGCGTCATTCGCAGGTTATCCGTACTTTTCTTAACTATAATTACTTTAACTGATTTCTTATTATCCATAATCTACTTTTGCATCCTTATACATTATCATACACGTCATGTACCTCTGGCACTCTCTTGACTATATGCAGAAAGTCAGTGGAATACAGTCCCACTGGTAGTTTCCTTGTGATAAGGAGCACATTTGCTTCTTAACCCGATTCAGAGCCACTTATGCCTGACCACTGGCTATCTCTGCATCCTCCCTCATATTGCGATATATCCGTACACTGGACCAGAAATGCTCACTCCGGTACTTCTCGACATCGGACTCGTCTGATAATTCTTCTTCCACGAAGTCCTCTTCCTAAGGATCTTCCTCTGGGAATATATCAAACAAGTTTGTTCGTGTCTAACACATCTTAATCCTTTAAGGATTATAATCAACCTTCTATATTGGTCACATTATGCACTTTACTCTTTATTTGATCTAATTTGAAGTTTAAGGTTTAACACTTCACAAGCATCCATTACATTTGTACTTTTCACAGCCTACTATTCCGCTTCATAATTGAAAACTTAAGGTGGAAGTTTTAACTCTTTACTCCACTTAATGCAGTACTTGCTGTCTGTCTCTTAATCTTTCAATTATTTACTTTGACACAAGACTGATGCTAGTTACTCTTAGTTAGCCAAGCTTTATACTTTAAACTCCTCAATTCCATAAGAAACTGGCATTAGCTGTACTTGTTTAATCCATTTTCGTACTCTGTATCTCATATTCCCGTCACACGTTTACTTGGCTCATTACTTTTTGGTCTTTTCACTGCTCTAATTGCTTATCAAAACTGATCATAGGTTGAACCTTTCATCGACACCTTAATTCGACAATATTGTTTGTCTTTCATCCGCTCAATGTGTACGAGCATCTTACTTTACTTGTCCTAGAGGATCTAGCATATCGCTTGATCCGTTAAACTTCTTTAGTCTTAACTTATGTATACAAATATCAAACCCTTATAGGTGTCTCTTTCTTCACGTTGATACTATCTCTGTATTCATCGTCCTATTATTGGCATACAATTTCTTATATCAGTTACTCTTACTGCTAACTGAATCATATTTACGTTGGGTTATTGCAACACTCCTGATGCCTGTACATTCCCACTTTGTCTTACTAGGTTCCCATTGACCTTCATCTCGTTCCCGACCTCTACTGGCCAATTGGACTAGGTTGCATTCGCTTTTGTTACCTCGATCTTCTTCTCGCGCGTCATATACTTGTTGTGCAACAGCACACGTTCGCGCAGTTCTTTGTTCATAGTATAGCGATTATATAAAGGAATACTGATTAATTCCTTAAAATATAACACCTACTAATCGGCACGACTAATCGCTATCCACGTACGTTGGACATTAGGAACATCTCATTCCATTCGGCCTTCTATGATTACGTCTCTTATTGCAAGTCTTTTGAATGTTCTAACTCATCGTAGACTTAGCAAATTATCAAAATATATACTCGCGTTGTATATGTTACACACATATTAAAATCCAAACGTTTCCCATTTTTAGCGATTGAAGCCAAACATTTACAAACGTTAAGAAACAAATCCAAACGTTTCACTTTTTTAGCGATTTAAGCCAAACGTTTACAAACGTTACGAAACAAATCCAAACGTTTCACCTTTTTAGCGATTTAAGCCAAACGTTTACAAAGGTTACGAAACAAATCCAAATGTTTCACTTTTTTAGCAATTTAAGGTAAACGTTTACAAACATTACGAAACAAATCCAAGTGTTTCACCTTTTTAGCAATTTAAGCCAAACGTTTACAAACGTTATGAAACAAATCCAAACGTTTCACCTTTTTAGCGATTTCTGCGGAACGTCTACAAACGTTACGAAACAAAGCCAAATGATTCACCTTTTTAGCGATTTTAGTCAAATGTTACGAAATAAATTCAACCGTTTCCCCATTTTAGCAATTTCCGCCAAACGTTTAAAACGTTACGAAACAAATTCAAACGTTTCACCTTTCTAGCGATTTAAGCCAAACGTTTATAAACATTACGAAACAAATTCAAACGTTTCACCTTTTTAGCGATTGAAGCCAAACATTTACAAACGTTACAAAACAAATCCAAACATTTCACATTTTTATCAATTAAAGCCAAACGTTTACAAACGTTACGAAACAAAACCAAGAGTTTCACCTTTTTAGCAATTTAAGCCAAAAGTTTACAAACGTAACGAAACAAATCCAAGAATTTCACCTTTTTAGCAATTTAAGCCAAATGCTTACAAACGTTACGAAACAAATCCAAGTGTTTCACCTTTTTAGTGATATAAGCCAAACGTTTACAAATGTTACGAAACAAATCCAAACGTTTCCCCTTTTTAACGATTTAAGCCAAACGTTTACAAACGGTACGAAACATATCCAAACGTTTCCCCTTTTTAGTGATTTAAGCCAAACGTTTAGAAACGGTGCGAAACAAATCCAAGCGTTTCACCTTTTTAGCAATTTAAGCCAAACGTTTACAAACGTTACGAAACAAATCCAAGTGTTTCTCCTTTTTAGCAATTTAAGTCAAACGTTTATAAACATTAGGAAACAAATTAAAGCGTTTTAGCTTTTTAGCATATTAAGCCAGTTTACAAAGTTTACGAAACAAATCCAAATGTTTCGCCTTTTTAGCGATTTAAGCCAAACGTTTACCAACGATACGAAACAAATCCAAATGTTTTATCTTTTTAGCGATTTAAGCCAAACGTTTACAAACGTTACGAAACAAATCCAAACGTTTTACCTTTGTAAAGATCTAAGCCAAATGTTTACAAACGTTACGAAAGAAATCCAAACGTTTTGCCTTTTTAGCGATTTAAGCCAAATGTTTACAAACGTTACGAAACAAATTCAAACGTTTTGCATTTTTAGCGATTTAAGCCAAATGTTTACAAACTTTATGAAACAAAACCTAACATTTAAAACGTTACGAATCAAATCCAAATGTTTCACATTTTAAGCAATTTAAGCAAAACCTTTACAAATGTTATGAAACAAAACCAAAGCGTTTCACCTTTTTAGCAATTTAAGACAAACGTTTACAAACGTTACGAAACACATTCAAGCGTTTTACCTTTTTACTGATTTAAGCCAAACGTTTACAAACATTCCGAAACAAATCCAAGCGTTCACCTTTTTAGTAATTTATGCCAAACGTTTACAAAAGTTACGAAACAAAATCCAAGCGTTTCACCTTTTTAGCAATTTAAGGCAAACGTTTACAAACATTACGAAACAAATCCAATCGTTTCACCTTTTAGTGATTTAAGCCGAATGTTTACAAACGCTACGACACAAATCTAAATATTTCACCTTTTTAGCAATTTAAGCCAAACCTTTACAAACGTTACGAAACAAATCCAAGCGTTTCACCTTTTTAGTAATTTAAGCCAAACGTTTACAAACCTTACGAAACAAATCCAAACATTTCACCATTTTAGCGATTTATGCCAAACGTTTACAAACATTACGAAAAAAATCCAAACGTTTAACCATTTTAACGATTGAAGCCAAACGTTTACAAACGTTACGAAACAAATCCAAACGTTTCACCTTTTAAGAAATTTAAGCCAAACATTTACAAACGTTACGAAACAAATCCAAACATTTCACCTTTTTAGCGATTTAAGCAAAACGTTTATAAAGGTTATGAAATAAATTCAAATGTTTCACCTTTTTAGCAATATAAGCCAAACGTTTACAAACGTTACGAAACGAATCCAAGCATTTCACCTTTTTAGCAATTTAAGCCAAACGTTTACAAACGTTACGAAAAAATCCAAGCGTTTTACCTTTTTAGAAATTTAAGCCAAACGTTTACAAATGTGATGAAACAAATCAAAATGTTTCACCTTTTTAGCTATTTAAGCCAAATGTTTACAAACGGTACAAAACAAATCCAAAAGTTTCACCTTTTTAGCGATTTAAGACAAACTTTTATGAACGCTACGAAACAAATCCAAACGTTTCACCTTACAAACGTTACGAAACAAATCCAAGCGTTTCTCCTTTTTAGCAATTTAAGACAAACGTTTACGAAGTTTACGAAACAAATCAAAGCGTTTCACCTTTTTAGCAATTTAAACGAGTTTACAAAGGTTACGAAATAAATCCAAACGTTTCACCTTTTTAGCGATTTAAGCCAAACGTTTACAAATGTTACGAAATAAATCCAAACGTTTCACCTTTTTAGCGATTTAAACCAAACGTTACCAAAGTTACGAAACAAATCCAAACGTTTCACCTTTTTAGCGATTTAGGCCAAACGTTTACAAACGTTACGAAACAAATCCAAACATTTCGCCTTTTTAGCAATTTAAGCCAACCGTTTAAAAACCTTACGAAACAAATCCAAACGTTTCGCCTTTTTAGCGATTTAAGTCAAACGTTTATAAACATCACGAAACAAAACAAAACGTTTAAAACGTTGCAAAACAAATCCAAACGTTTCACATTTTTAGCGGTTTAAGCCAAACCTTTACAAACATTACGAAACAAAACCAAGCGTTTCACCTTTTTAGCACTTTAAGCCAAACGTTTATAAACGTTACGAAACAAATCTAAGCATTTCACCTTTTCAGCAATTTAAGCCAAACCTTTACAAATGTTCCGAAACAAATTTAAGCATTTTACCTTTTTAGAAATTTAAGCCAAACGTTTACAAACGTTACGAAACAAATCCAAGCGTTTCACCTTTTTAGCGATTTAAGCCATACTTTACAAACGTTGCGAAACAAATCCAAACGTTTCACCTTTTTAGCGATTTAAGCTGAACGTTTACAAACGTTACGAAACAAAACCAAACATTTCACTTTTTTAGCAATTTAAGCCGAACGTGTACAAACGTTATAAAACAAATCTGAACGTTTCCCCATCTAGCGATTTAAGCCAAACGTTTAAAACGTTACGAAACAAATCCAAACATTTCACATTTTTGGCGATATATGCCAAACGTTTACAAATGTTAAGAAAAAAATCCTAACGTTTCCCATTTTTAGCGATTGAAGCCAAACATTTACAAACGTTAAGAAACAAATCCAAACGTTTCACTTTTTTAGCGATTTAAGCCAAACGTTTACAAACGTTACGAAACAAATCCAAACGTTTCACCTTTTTAGCGATTTAAGCCAAACGTTTACAAAGGTTACGAAACAAATCCAAATGTTTCACTTTTTTAGCAATTTAAGGTAAACGTTTACAAACATTACGAAACAAATCCAAGCGTTTCACCTTTTTAGCAATTTAAGCCAAACGTTTACAAACGTTATGAAACAAATCCAAACGTTTCACCTTTTTAGCGATTTCTGCGGAACGTCTACAAACGTTACGAAACAAAGCCAAATGATTCACCTTTTTAGCGATTTTAGTCAAATGTTACGAAATAAATTCAACCGTTTCCCCATTTTAGCAATTTCCGCCAAACGTTTAAAACGTTACGAAACAAATTCAAACGTTTCACCTTTCTAGCGATTTAAGCCAAACGTTTATAAACATTACGAAACAAATTCAAACGTTTCACCTTTTTAGCGATTGAAGCCAAACATTTACAAACGTTACAAAACAAATCCAAACGTTTCACATTTTTATCAATTAAAGCCAAACGTTTACAAACGTTACGAAACAAAACCAAGAGTTTCACCTTTTTAGCAATTTAAGCCAAAAGTTTACAAACGTAACGAAACAAATCCAAGAATTTCACCTTTTTAGCAATTTAAGCCAAATGCTTACAAACGTTACGAAACAAATCCAAGTGTTTCACCTTTTTAGTGATATAAGCCAAACGTTTACAAATGTTACGAAACAAATCCAAACGTTTCCCCTTTTTAACGATTTAAGCCAAACGTTTACAAACGGTACGAAACATATCCAAACGTTTCACCTTTTTAGTTATTTAAGCCAAACGTTTAGAAACGGTGCGAAACAAATCCAAGCGTTTCACCTTTTTAGCAATTTAAGCCAAACGTTTACAAACGTTACGAAACAAATCCAAGTGTTTCTCCTTTTTAGCAATTTAAGTCAAACGTTTATAAACATTAGGAAACAAATTAAAGCGTTTTAGCTTTTTAGCATATTAAGCCAGTTTACAAAGTTTACGAAACAAATCCAAATGTTTCGCCTTTTTAGCGATTTAAGCCAAACGTTTACCAACGATACGAAACAAATCCAAATGTTTTATCTTTTTAGCGATTTAAGCCAAACGTTTACAAACGTTACGAAACAAATCCAAACGTTTTACCTTTGTAAAGATCTAAGCCAAATGTTTACAAACGTTACGAAAGAAATCCAAACGTTTTGCCTTTTTAGCGATTTAAGCCAAATGTTTACAAACGTTACGAAACAAATTCAAACGTTTTGCATTTTTAGCGATTTAAGCCAAATGTTTACAAACGTTATTGAACAAAACCTAAGGTTTAAAACGTTACGAATCAAATCCAAATGTTTCACATTTTAAGCAATTTAAGCAAAACCTTTACAAATGTTATGAAACAAAACCAAAGCGTTTCACCTTTTTAGCAATTTAAGACAAACGTTTACAAACGTTACGAAACACATTCAAGCGTTTTACCTTTTTACTGATTTAAGCCAAACGTTTACAAACATTCCGAAACAAATCCAAGCGTTCACCTTTTTAGTAATTTATGCCAAACGTTTACAAAAGTTACGAAACAAAATCCAAGCGTTTCACCTTTTTAGCAATTTAAGACAAACGTTTACAAACATTACGAAACAAATCCAATCGTTTCACCTTTTTAGTGATTTAAGCCGAATGTTTACAAACGCTACGACACAAATCTAAATATTTCACCTTTTTAGCAATTTAAGCCAAACCTTTTCAAACGTTACGAAACAAATCCAAGCGGTTCACCTTTTTAGTAATTTAAGCCAAACGTTTACAAACCTTACGAAACAAATCCAAACATTTCACCATTTTAGCGATTTATGCCAAACGTTTACAAACATTACGAAAAAAATCCAAACGTTTAACCATTTTAACGATTGAAGCCAAACGTTTACAAACGTTACGAAACAAATCCAAACGTTTCACCTTTTAAGAAATTTAAGCCAAACATTTACAAACGTTACGAAACAAATCCAAACATTTCACCTTTTTAGCGATTTAAGCAAAACGTTTATAAAGGTTATGAAATAAATTCAAATGTTTCACCTTTTTAGCAATATAAGCCAAACGTTTACAAACGTTACGAAACGAATCCAAGCATTTCACCTTTTTAGCAATTTAAGCCAAACGTTTACAAACGTTATGAAAAAATCCAAGCGTTTTACCTTTTTAGAAATTTAAGCCAAACGTTTACAAATGTGATGAAACAAATCAAAATGTTTCACCTTTTTAGCGATTTAAGCCAAATGTTTACAAACGGTACGAAACAAATCCAAACGTTTCACCTTTTTAGCGATTTAAGACAAACTTTTATGAACGCTACGAAACAAATCCAAACGTTTCACCTTACAAACGTTACGAAACAAATCCAAGCGTTTCTCCTTTTTAGCAATTTAAGCCAAACGTTTACGAAGTTTACGAAACAAATCAAAGCGTTTCACCTTTTTAGCAATTTAAACGAGTTTACAAAGGTTACGAAATAAATCCAAACGTTTTGACCTTTTTAGCGATTTAAGCCAAACGTTTACAAATGTTACGAAATAAATCCAAACGTTTCACCTTTTTAGCGATGTAAACCAAACGTTACCAAAGTTACGAAACAAATCCAAACGTTTCACCTTTTTAGCGATTTAGGCCAAACGTTTACAAACGTTACGAAACAAATCCAAACATTTCGCCTTTTTAGCAATTTAAGCCAACCGTTTAAAAACCTTACGAAACAAATCCAAACGTTTCGCCTTTTTAGCGATTTAAGCCAAACGTTTATAAACATCACGAAACAAAACAAAACGTTTAAAACGTTGCAAAACAAATCCAAACGTTTCACATTTTTAGCGATTTAAGCCAAACCTTTACAAACATTACGAAACAAAACCAAGCGTTTCACCTTTTTAGCAATTTAAGCCAAACGTTTATAAACGTTACGAAACAAATCCAAGCATTTCACCTTTTCAGCAATTTAAGCCAAACCTTTACAAATGTTCCGAAACAAATTTAAGCATTTTACCTTTTTAGAAATTTAAGCCAAACGTTTACAAACGTTACGAAACAAATCCAAGCGTTTCACCTTTTTAGCGATTTAAGCCATACTTTACAAACGTTGCGAAACAAATCCAAACGTTTCACCTTTTTAGCGATTTAAGCTGAACGTTTACAAACGTTACGAAACAAAACCAAACATTTCACTTTTTTAGCAATTTAAGCCGAACGTGTACAAACGTTATGAAACAAATCCGAACGTTTCCCCATCTAGCGATTTAAGCCAAACGTTTAAAACGTTATGAAACAAATCCAAACATTTCACATTTTTGGCGATATATGCCAAACGTTTACAAATGTTAAGAAAAAATCCAAACGTTTCACATTTTTACCGATTGAAGCCAAACATTTACAAACGTTAAGAAACAAATCCAAACGTTTCATTTTTTTAGCGATTTAAGCCAAACGTTTACAAACGTTCCGAAACAAATCCAAACGTTTCACCTTTTTAGCGATTTAAGCCAAACATTTACAAAGGTTACGAAACAAATCCAAATGTTTCACCTTTTTAGCAATTTAAGGCAAACGTTTACAAACATTACGAAACAAATCCAAGCGTTTCACCTTTTTAGCAATTTAAGCCAAACGTTTACAAACTTTATGAAACAAATCCAAATGTTTCACCTTTTTAGCGATTTCAGCGGAACGTCTACAAACGTTATGAAACAAAGCCAAATGATTCACCTTTTTAGCGATTTTAGTCAAATGTTACGAAACAAATTCAAACGTTTCCCCATTTTAGCGATTTTAGCCAAACGTTTAAAACGTTACGGAACAAATTCAAACGTTTCACCTTTCTAGCGATATAAGCCAAACGTTTACAAATATTACGAAACAAATCCAAATGTTTCACCTTTTTAGCGATTGAAGCCAAACATTTACAAACGTTACGAAACAAATCCAAACCTTTCACATTTTTATCAATTAAAGCCAAACGTTTACAAGCGTTACGAAACAAAACCAATAGTTTCACCTTTTTAGCAATTTAAGCCAAAAGTTTACAAACGTAACGAAACAAATCCAAGAATTTCCCCTTTTTAGCAATTTAAGCCAAATGCTTACGAACATTACGAAACAAATCCAAGCGTTTCACCTTTTTAGTGATTTAAGCCAAACGTTTACAAATGTTACGAAACAAATCCAAACGTTTCCCCTTTTTAACGATTTAAGCCAAACGTTTACAAATGGTACGAAACATATCCAAACGTTTCACCTTTTTAGTGATTTAAGCCAAAGGTTTATAAACGCTACGAAACAAATCCAAGCGTTTTACCTTTTTAGCAATTTAAGCCAAACGTTACGAAACAAATCCAAGTGTTTGTCCTTTTTAGCAATTTAAGCCAAACATTTATAAACATTGGGAAACAAATTAAAGCGTTTTAGCTTTTTAGCAAATTAAGCTAGTTTACAAAGTTTACGAAACAAATCCAAATGTTTCGCCTTTTTAGCGATTTAAGCCAAACGTTTACCAACGATACGAAACAAATCCAAATGTTTCATCTTTTTAGCGATTTAAGCCAAACGTTTACAAACGTTATGAAACAAATCCAAACGTTTCCCCTTTATAGAGATTTAAGCCAAATGTTTACAAACGTTACGAAAGAAATCCAAACGTTTTGCCTTTTTAGCGATTTAAGCCAAATGTTTACAAACGTTACGAAACAAATCCAAACGTTTTGCGTTTTTAGCGATTTAAGCCAAATGTTTACAAACGTTATGAAACAAAACCAAACGTTTAAAACGTTACGAATCAAATCCAAACGTTTCACATTTTAAGCAATTTAAGCAAAACCTTTACAAATGTTACGAAACAAAACCAAAGCGTTTCACCTTTTTAGCAATTTAAGACAAACGTTTACAAACGTTACGAAACACATTCAAGCGTTTTACCTTTTTACCGATTTAAGCCAAAAGTTTACAAACATTCCGAAACAAATCCAAGCGTTTCACCTTTTTAGGAATTTATGCCAAACGTTTACAAAAGTTACGAAACAAATCCAAGCGTTTCACCTTTTAAGCAATTTAAGCCAAACGTTTACAAACGTTACGAAACAAATCCAATCGTTTCACCTTTTTAGTGATTTAAGCCGAATGTTTACAAACGCTACGACACAAAACTAAACATTTCACCTTTTTAGCAATTTAAGCCAAACCTTTACAAACGTTACGAAACAAATCCAAGCATTTCACCTTTTTAGTAATTTAAGCCAAATGTTTACAAACGTTACGAAACAAATCCAAACATTTCACCATTTTAGCGATTTATGCAAACGTTTATAAACATTACGAAAAAAATCCAAACGTTTAACCTTTTTAGCGATTGAAGCCAAACGTTTACAAACGTTACGAAACAAATCCAAATGTTTCACCTTTTAAGCAATATAAAATAATTGCTTGATTAAATACTTTAAAAGCAAATCGTATAAACTCACTAAAAACGCTTATCCAAAAATACGTCGGGGCTTTGGAACGTCAAGCTTCCCGAACCAGTGGTCCAGGTGCTTCTTGCCTCGCCGGATCTAAAACAAAGTTTAAAACATTTGACTGGTGTCAGAATCCTATTCTAAGATTAACACTAGACTCAAGACTCGACACACTGAACTCTCATTAATCGTCGTGCTTCTCATGTATATCCGTTAAACGGTATCTAACTCATTTACGGATCGTATATCTTTTCTAATTCAATTCCCGTTCAACCTCATTAGGTTAACTATTCACGTTAATAGATCAATTACTATTCGATTTCCAATTCAACACGCGTATTCAACTAATTCAATCGAGATACGAAAAATCGGGGTGCGAGGGTCAGGGGTGCACGTTCGTGTATGGTGGTGCACGATCATGCACCTCGGTGGTGCACGTTCGTGCACCTTGGTGCACGGTCGTACACCATGTATTGATGCACGTTCATGCACCTTGGTACACGTTTGTGCACCCTTGATGGTGCACGTTCGTGCACCATACATGCACGTTCGTGCACCATACATGCACGATCGTGCACTGTTGTGCACGATCCCCCGGAAACGTTTTCCGGGGTTTCCGACCTGCTACTAGCGTTAAAACGCTCCAAATGCATCCTAAACGCTTTTTCTATCATCATAACATCCAGATATGATTCGAAAATAGTTAAAACGATAAAATCGTTTCGTGGCCTAAAACTTTGAATCGATATAACTCAAAATATATTCGTTTAAACGATAAAACGTCAAGCTTACCGTGATACGCCACTAGAATACGGTCGATTCGAGCTATTAAACGTCGGAAAGAGATGAGAAACGGAAACCGCGCGACGAACTGTAATCGATCGCCGTTTGAAAGAAAGCAACGAAGGAAGGAGAAGAAGGCTCTGGTTCCTTCTTTCTCTTCATCTCATTTTTATATATATACGGTTAATTTGCACTTTGGTCCTTGAAACGTTTCAAAAGTTTTAATATAATCCAAAACCTATTCGCGTCCAAATTTTAAACGTTCTCTAATCGACTTGAAACTTTTACCATAAATACTATAACTCCCGGACTTTGGCGAAATAAAATCCATCACGGGATTTATAATTTATTTTATATTAATTTCTGAAGTTGAATCTTCAAAAACCGCTAATTAACTTATTGAAATTTATTCTAAATTCCCGATATAATTAAATTAAATTCTCCTTAATTTAATTTATCGGAAATCTTGACACGTGGCACGACTTAATTACCTTAAAATATTTTGGGGTATTACATTCACCCCCTCTTAAAATAAATTCGTCCTCGAATTTTAAATTTAGCCACGTACCTTGAGTGAGAAGATAAGGAAATTTCTGCCTCATATCCTCCTCTGTCTCCCACGTGCATTCCTCTATGGACTGACTTCTCCAAAGAACTTTCACCATTGGAATCCTCTTTGTTCGCAGTTGTCGTATCTGCATGTCGACAATCTGCACTGGCCGCTCTTTGTACGTTAGTTCTTCGCTCACGTCCACCACTTGAGGTTGAATTATTCGAGATGGGTCTAGTACATATTTCCGAAGCATAGAAATATGAAAGACAGGATGAACTTGCGACATTTCCGGTGGCAAGTCTAGCTTGTAGGCAACAGAGCCTATACGCTCCACGATTTGGTTAGGTCCGATATATCTTGGAGCCAACTTACCCTTCTT
Organism: Mercurialis annua; assembly: GCF_937616625.2. Taxonomy (NCBI): domain Eukaryota; kingdom Viridiplantae; phylum Streptophyta; class Magnoliopsida; order Malpighiales; family Euphorbiaceae; genus Mercurialis; species Mercurialis annua. The sequence goes on from NC_065576.1 coordinate 24,175,367, forward strand.
TCCAAATCGAATCACTCCCTTCATTGGTGATACTTTGAGGAAAACATAATATCCGATCTGAAATTCGATATCCTTTCTCTTAGGGTCTGCGTAACTCTTCTGTCGACTGGAAGCAGTAGTCAAATGTTGCTTTATTAACGGTACTTTCTCCGATGTAATCTGGATGATCTCTGCTCCAGTGAGCTTCCGTTCGCTAACTTCATCCCAATAGATAGGGGACCGACATTTACGTCCGTATAATGCTTCATAGGCAGCCATCTCGATGCTCGAGTGATAGCTGTTGTTGTAGGAAAATTATACCAAAGGTAGATACGTATCCCAACTACCTCCGAAGTCCAATACGCAAAGTCGAAGCATATCTTCTAATGTCTGAATTGTCCGTTCAGACTGGCCGTCCGTCTGAGGATGAAACGTAGTGCTGAAGTTCAATCGCGTTCCTAACGCGTCTTCTAAGCTCTTCCGAAAGTGAGAGGTAAATACAGAACCTCCGTCTAAGACAATTGACACGGGAACTCCGTGTAGTCTCACGATTTTATCGATGTAAATCTCCGCCAACTTTGCTGTAGAATATGTCGTCTTGATAGAAATAAAGTGTGCTGACTTTGTCAAACAATCCACGACTACCCAAATGGAGTCAAAACCTTTTTGCGTCTTGGGTAACCCGACTACGAAATCCATCGTGATTTGCTCCCATTTCCACTACGGAATGGGTAATGGCTGAAGAAATCCATAAGGCCGCTGATGTTCCAATTTGACTTGTTGACAAGTCGGGCATTTAGCCACGAACTCTGCGATATCTTTCTTCATTCCGCTCCACCAATACGTTGTCTTGATGTCATGATGCATCTTTGTAGAACCGTGATGAACGCTATTGATTGTCCCATGAGTCTCTTCCATAATCTTCTGTCTTAAACCGTCAATGTATGGTACGCACATTCGACTACCGTACTTCAATAATCCGTTAATGATACGAAAATCTTGACTCTTTCCTTGTTGTGCTTCTTCAATTAGATGCTTTAATGAGGATCATCTGCTTGCAACTCTTTGATTTGATCTATCAACGTCGATCGTATCGTTAACTGAGCCATTAGTTTTCCGAGAGATGAAATCTCGAACTCCACTCCTTGGCTAAACATCGTGTGAGTCTCGTTAATTAATGGTCTCCACCATGTCATTGTAACATGCGCGAGACTTCATGCCGATTTTCTGCTTAACGCATCCGCCACGACGTTGGCTTTTCCCGGATGGTATTGTATCGTGCAATCATAGTCTTTCAATAGCTCCATCCATCTCCTCTGTCTGAGGTTCAACTCTCGTTGGTCAAAGATATACTTTAAGCTCTTGTGATCCGTAAATATCTCACACGTGGCGCCATATAAATAATGTCTCCAAATTTTTAGCGCGAAGATCACCGCTGCTAACTCCAGATCATGCGTCGGGTAATTCATTTCGTGCTTCTTAAGTTGTCGTGAAGTGTATGCAATCACTCTACCGTGTTGCATAAGGACGCATCCTAGTCCTACTCTTGATGCATCGCAGTAGACTGTGAATTCATCAGTTCCTTCTAGTAACGCTAAGACTGGTGCTGTTGTCAAACACTCTTTCAGTTTTAGAAAACTGAGCTCGCACTGGTCCGTCCAGTTGAATTTCGAGTTCTTCTGAGTTAACTTTGTCAAAGGTACAACGATCTTCGAAAAGTCATGTACAAATCGTCTGTAATATCCCGCTAAGTCGAGGAAACTCCTAACTTCAGTAACTGCTTCAGGCCGCTTCCACTCTATCACAGCTTCGATCTTCTTTGGGTCAACCTTGATACCGCTTTATGACACCACATGACCCAAGAAAGCCACTTCCATTAGCCAAAATTCACATTTAGAGAATTTGGCGTAAAGCTGATGCTCTCTTAACGTCTTTAGTACTATCCGCAGATGATGTGCGTGCTCTTCTTCTGTACGTGAATAAATCAAAATGTTGTCGATAAATACGATCACAAACTGATCCAGGTACAGTTTGAATATTCTATTCATCAAATCCATGAAAGCTGCTGGCGCGTTCGTCAATCCGAATGACATAATGAGAAACTCGTAATGACCGTATCGAGTTCGAAAAGCAGTCTTCTGAATATCATCATCGCGAATCTTTAACCTATGATAGCCTGATCTCAGGTCGATCTTGGAAAAGTACTTCGCTCCTTGTAACTAATCGAACAAATCATCGATTCTAGGTAACGGATACTTGTTCTTGATCATCACCTTGTTCAGCTGCCGATAGTCAATACATAGTCGAAGCGATCCATCCTTCTTTTTTACGAACAACACTGGTGCACCCCACGGGGATACACTCGGTTTGATAAAACCACGATCAAATAACTCTTCTAGCTGATCCTTAAGTTCCTTGAGCTCTGCTGGCGCCATTCGATAAGGAGGTATCGATATAGGCTTCGTGCCAGGAGCCAATTCGATACAAAACTCAATCTCGCGATCTGGTGGTAATCCAGATAATTCTTCTGGAAAAACGTCTGAATATTCCGACACCACTGGTACATCACTTAAATTTGCACTTTTCTTTTCCACGTCTCGTACTATTGCTAAGAATCCTTGACATCCCTTCTTTAACATACGATCAGCTTTAATAGCTGAGATAATACTTGTAGAAGATTCCATCTTGTCACCCTGGATTGAAATCACTTCAATTCCAGGCGTGTTAAACGTTACCGTCTTCTTCCGGCAATCCATATTGGCGTAGTGCTGAGCTAGCCAATCCATTCCTAGTATGACGTCAAAAGCTAATACTTCAAGTAAAATCAAGTCAACTAACAAATCTCGTCCTTGAACTCTCACAGGACAGGACGGATAAACGATACTAACTTCCACACTCTCCCCGACTGGGGTAGCTACTGACAAAGGATTCCTAAGATACGCTGGTTGCACACCTAGCTTACTCGCAAAACTGGGCGAAACAAAAGAATGCGTAGCACCCGGATCAAACAAAACTAATGCGTCTTGAGAAGCGATAAGAAAGGTACCTTGCACCACCGCATTGGAAGCCTGAGCCTCCTGAGGATTCAGTGCAAAGACCCTGGCCTGACTCCCCCCAGCCTGCGAAGTCTAGCCAGTACCGCGTCCTCCGCCATTTCTTCCTCCACGATTTCCATAACCACGGCCTGTCTGGCCAGTAAAGGTACTTCCTGTCTGATCATATCCTGACACTGTCTGTTGTGCAGTCCTCTGCTGCTGATAAGAAGGTTGTACTACAGTTGTCATGGAGCCTTGAGGTATCTGCCTCGGACAATCTCTAGCAAAATGGTCCCGTTGACCACACTTGAAACATGCTCCAATAGCAACGTAGCACGCGCCGTAATGTCTCCTATTACTGTTCAGACATATAGGAACTCCGCCTCCCATATCACTCATAGATCTGGCACTAAATCCGGTGCCTGAAGTACTGAATCTAGTTCCATACTGAGCTTTCTTATTTCTCTGCTGACGTGATGCGGTTCGAGAATGACTTCTAACATTGGATTGGGTAGGTGCGCTCTGTACGCTGCGGAACAGATCACTCCTCATAGGCGAAACATTAGAAGCATCGGGAATCTTCCCAAAACGGATCAGAGAAACTTCCATTTTCCTAGCGCTGTCGATCAGTTGCGCCAAAGTTCTTCTTATATCAGACGTCAGACTCACAAATTCAGCTCCTAGACCCTCTACAAACCTCGAGTTCACTCTGACTGGGTCTGCAGTCAGGTCTTGTGCAAATCTACTTACTCTGGTAAACTCTGTTACAAACTCTTGCACAGACCGATTGCCTCTACTCAAGGTCAGCCACTGATTACAAATTCACGAATTCAGCCCAGGTCATAGTGTCCATGGTTGGCTGAATGTGCTGTTGAAACCAGTCTTTCGCGGGTCCTTTCATTGACATTTCCACCATAATGATGGTCTGTCTCTCGTTAGCTTGCAGACGTCGAGCATTACGTCCTACTTCTTCTAAAAAGTCTAGCGCATCACCTGAGTCATCAAACTTAGTTGGCTTAAGGCGCATGTAAGCCAAAACGATGTCTCGGTCAGTAAAAGCAACATTACGTAATTGTTGCTGATGTAGCTGTTCACGATGCATATTCTGCACCTCAGCCTGATTAGCTTGCAAAGCCGCAATTCCCGTAAGAAACTGATTCAGATCGAAATCCACAACATTAGGTTGCTGGGCTTGCGCTTGCACTCCAGGTGCCTGCGCCTGGGCCTCTTGGACACCACCTCCTCCATGAACAGAAGACTCATCTTGAGCTTCTGGATGGACGTCATGCGCCCCTTCTATAATGTTTCGTGCTGCAGCAGCTCGCTCTTCTTCTTGTCGTTGGTCAGACATCCTGACCAAGACAAACAGCGTTACTTAACCACATAATCGCTATTATCGTAAACGCATATCGTATTAAATGCGCATCTCATCACATGCGACTACACACGTAGGACAAACTCACATCCTAGAGAGAAAGCTGAAAGTTTGAAAATCAAATGAATACGTAACAAAGACAAGATTCGAATCCTATGTGCTGCAATAGAATCCTGGAAAAATCTTAATCACTTAACAGTTTACTGAAATAAGCAATGGTAACTGGACCATGCTCTGATACCAACATTGTTACGACCCAATCTCATGGGCCGAGACCGACGCTAGGGAATGGGAGTGGTTGCTCCAAAACCCGTAGCAAGCCTAAAAACGTAAAGTAATTTTTTGCAAAACATATACGTCATGTATGACAAACATAAATACGTGTCATGCGGAAGCACACATGCCAGGCATATATATCCTCTAGCAGTCTCAAATATTAAAACGCAGCTAGCGTAAAACATTTAAAACTTTAAAACATTAAAATTATATTTACAGAAAACTACACATTACAAGCTGATTTGCAAAACACTTATCTACTGCAGCTCTAAGAGTAAAGTACTGTTTCTTTACATACTTTCAAAAATACTGACTTCTGAAAGTAGGATAGAAGTCCGTTTCTTCAAAAACGTCTTTCACCTGAAATCTGTGAGGGGTCAGTATATTGGGATATACTGAGTGAGTTCATACATTTACTAATAAGTATTCAAATAAAACATAAAACAATATTCAATCGTAAGCATCCAAGTACGAGATCCGATTGAAACCCTAATCCTCGAACTTACTAATCATCTATCATGAAACCCAATCATTAATATCAAGTTGTGAGTCCAACTCACTGGTGGGTTCAACCCACTAGATACGGGGACTCCAGATTACACCGTAACCGAGTGCTCACTCGTATCAAAATCACACATTAAATCTCGAATTTCATAATCATAATCAACTCACAGCTGTATCAAATCAAAACTGGTGATCACGCAGTCCTATTGCCGCTCAATAAGTAGCACGTTCCATCGGATCAATACTGGTTTCAAATCAAGCGTATGCGCAATTCATATAAAAGTTTCGCATATAAAACATGCAATTCAAATATAAAGCAATATAAAATAATTGCTTGAATAAATACTTTAAAAGAAAATCGTATAAACTCACTGAAAACGCTTATCCAAAAATACGTCGGGGCTTTGGAACGTCAAGCTTCCCGAACTACTGGTCCAACTGCTTCTTGTCTCGCCGGATCTAAAACAAATTTTAAAACATTTGACTGGTGTCAGAATCCTATTCTAAGATTAACTCTAGACTCAAGACTCGACACACTGAACTCTCATTAATCGTCGTGCTTCTCACGTATATCCCATTAAACGGTATCTAACTCGTTTACGGATCGTATATCTTTTCTAATTCAATTCCCGTTCAACCTCATTAGGTTAACTATTCACGTTAATCGATCAATTACTATTCGATTTCCGATTCAACACGCGTATTCAACTAATTCAATCGAGATACGAAAAATCGGGGTGCGAGGGTTGGGGGTGCACATTCGTGCATGGGGGTGCACGATCGTGCACCTCGGTGGTGCACGTTCGTGCACCATACGTGCACGATCCCCCAGAATTGTTTTCCGGGGTTTCTGACCTGCTACTAGCGTTAAAACGCTCCAAATGCATCCTAAACGCTTATTCTATCATCATAACATCCAAATACGATTCTAAAATCGTTAAAATGATAAAATCGTTTCGTGGCCTAAAACTTTGAATCGATATAACTCAAAATATATTCGTTTAAACGATAAAACGTCAAGCTTACCGTGATACGCCACTAGAATACGATCGATTCGAGCTATTAAACGTCGGAAACGGACGAGAAACGGAAACCGCGCGACACACCGTAATCGATCGCCGTTTGAAAGAAAGCAACGAAGGAAGGAGAAGAAGGCTCTGGTTGCTTCTTTCTCTTCATCTCATTTATATATATATATACGGTTAATTTGCATTTTGGTCCTTGAAACATTTTAAAAGTTTCAATTTAATCCAAAACCTATTCGCGTCCAAATTTTAAACGTTCTCCAATCGACTTGAAACTTTTACCATAAATACTATAAATTATTTCGCGGATTTTGGCGAAATAAAATCCATCACGGGATTTATAATTTTTTTTATATTAATTTCTGAAGTTGAATCCTAAAAAACCGCTAATTAACTTATTGAAATTTATTCTAAATTCCCGATATAATTAAATTAAATTCTCCTCAATTTAATTTATCGGAAATCTTAACACATGGCACGACTTAATTACCTTATAATATTTTGGGGTATTACAATTACGAAACAAAACCAAACTTTTAAAACGTAACGAAACAAATCCAAATGTTTCACATTTTTAGCGATTCAAGCCAAACCTTTACAAACGTTACGAAACAAAACCAAGCGTTTCACCTTTTTAGAAATTTAATCCAAACGTTTACAAACGTTACGAAACAAATCCAAGCGTTTCACCTTTTTAACAATTTAAGCCAAACGTTTACAAACGTTCCAAAACAAATCCAAGCGTTTCATATTTTTACTAATTGAAGCCAACTGTTTAGAAACGTTACGAACAAATCCAAACGTTTCACCTTTTTAGCGATATAAGCCGAACGTTTACAAACTTTAGGAAACAAAACCAAACATTTCACCTTTTTAGCGATTGAAGACAAACGTTTACAAACGTTACGAAATAAATCCAAGCGTTTTACCTTTTTAGCAATTTAAGCAAGACGTTTACAAATGTTACGAAACAAATCCACATTTTACGAAACAAAACCAAACGTTTACAAACGTTTCAAAACAAATCCAAGCGATTCACCTTTTTATCAAATTAAGCCAAATATTTACAAACGTTACGAAATAAATCCAAGCATTTCACCTTTTTAGCAATTTAAGCAAAACGTTTACAAATGTTACGAAACAAATCCAAACGTTTCATCTTATTAGCGATTTAAGCAGAACGTTTACAAACATTACGAAAAAAAACCAAGCGTTTTACCTTTTTAGCGAATTAAGCCAAACGTTTACAAACGTTACAAAACAAATCCAAACGTTTCCCCATTATAACGATTTAAGCGAAACTTTTAAAAAGTTACGAAACAAATCCAAACGTTTCACCTATTTAGCGATTTAAGCCAAACGTTTTCAAACCTTACAAACAAAACCAAACGTTTAAAATGTTACGAAACAAATCCAAAGGTTTCACATTTTTAGCTACTTAAGCCAAACGTTTACAAACGTTACGAAACAAAACCAAGGGTTTAACCTTTTTAGCAATTTAAGCCAAACGTTTACACACATTACAAAACAAATCCAAGCGTTATACCTTTTTAGCAATTTAAGCCAGACGTTTACAAACGTTACGAAACAAATCCAAACGTTTCACCTTTTTAGCGATTTAAGCCAAACGTTTATAAACGTAACAAAACAAATTCAAACGTTTAAAATGTTACGAAACAAATCCAAACGTTTCACATTCTTAGCAATTTAATCCAAACCTTTACATACGTTACGAAACAAAACCAAGTGTTTCACATTTTTAGCAATTTAAGCCGAACGTTTACAAACGTTACGAAACAAATCCAAACATTTCACCTTTTTAGCGATTTAAGCAAAACATTTACAAACGTTACGAAACAAAGCCACACGTGTCACCATTTTAGCGATATAAGCCAAACGTTTACAAACGTTACGAAACAAATCCAAACGTTTCACCTTTTTAGCGATTTAAGCCAAACGTTTAGAAACGTTACAAAACCAATCAAAACGTTTAACCTATTTTGCAAAATAAGCCAAACGTTTACAAACGTTTCGCCTTTTTAGCAATTTACGATAAACGTTTACAAACTTTACGAAACAAATCCAAACGTTTCGCCTTTTTAGCAATTTAAGCCAAACGTTTACAAAGATTATGAAACAAATCCAAATGTTTCACCTTTTTAGCAATTTAAGCCAAACGTTTACCAACGTTACGAAACAAATCCAAGCGTTTCACCTTTTTAGCAATTTAAGCCAACCGTTTACAAACGTTACGAAACAAATCCAAACGTTTCAACTTTTTAGCGATTTAAGCCAAACGTTTACAAACGTTACGAAACGAATCCAAACGTTTCCCCTTTTTAGCGATTTAAGCCAAACGTTTACAAACGTTATGAAACAAATACAAATGTTTCACCTTTTTAGCGATTTAATCCAAACGTTTAAAAACGTTTCAAAACAAATCCAAACGTTTCACCTTTTTTGCGATTTAAGCCAAACGTTTACAAACATTTCAAAACAAATCCATACGTTTCGCCTTTTGAGCAATTTAAGTCAAACTTTTACAAACATTACGAAACAAATCCAAATGTTTCACCTTTTTGGCGATTTAAGCCAAACGTTTACAAACGTTTCCAAACAAATCCAAACGTTTCACCTTTTTAGCGATTGAAGCCAAACGTTTACAAACGTCACGAAACAAATCCAAACATTTTACCTTTTTAGCGATTTAAGACAAGCGTTACGAAACAAATCCAAACATTTCACCTTTTTTGCGATTGAAACCAAACGTTTCACCTGTTTAGCGATTTAAGCCAAACGTTTACAAACGTTACGAAACTAATCCAAACGTTTAAAACGTTACGAAACACTTTTTAGCAATTTAAGCCGAACATTTACAAACGTTAAGAAACAAATCCAAACGTTCCACCGTTTTAGCGATTTAAAACAAACGGTTTACAAACATTACGAAACAAATCCAAACGTTTCACCTTTTTAGCGATTTAAGACGAACGTTTACTAACTTTACAAAACAAATCCACATGTTACGAAACAAAACCAAATGTTTACAAACGTTACGATTCAAATCCAAGCGTTTCACCTTTTTAGCAATTTAAGCCAAACGTTTACAAACGTTACGAAATAAATCCAAACGTTTCACCTTTTTAGCAATTTAAGCAAAACGTTTACAAATGTTACGAAACAAATCCAAACGTTTTACCTTTTTAGCGATTTAAGCCGAACGTTTACAAATGTTACGAAACATAACCAAGCATTTCACCTTTTTAGTGATTTAAGTCAAACGTTTACAAACGTTACGAAACAAATCCAAACGTTTCCCCATTTTAACGATTTAAGCCAAACGTTTAAAAAGTTATGAAACAAATCCAAACGTTTCCCCTTTTTAGAGATTTAAGCCAAACGGTTACAAACATTACTAAATAAATCCAAACGTTTAACATTTTTAGCGATTGAAGCCAAACGTTTACAAACGTTACGAAACAAATCCAAGCGTTTCATATATTTAGCAATTTAAGCCAAATGTTTACAAACGTTACGAAACAAATCCAAACGTTTTACCTTTTTAGTGAATTAAGCCAAACGTTTATAAACGTTATGCAACAAATCTAAACATTTCACCTTTTTAGCGATTTAAGCCGAATGTTTACAAACGTTACAAAACAAATCCAGACGTTTCACGTTTTTAGCGATTTAAGCCAAACGTTTAGCCTTTTTAGCAATTTAAGCTAAACATTTACAAACGTTACAAAATAAATCCAAACGTTTCACCTTTTTAGCAATTTGAGCTAAACGTTTACAAATGTTACGAAACAAATTAAAGCGTTTCACCTTTTTATCAATTAAGGCAAAACGTTTCCAAACATTACGAAACAAATCCAAGTGTTTCACCTTTTTAGCGATTTAAGCCAAACGTTTACAAACGTTACGAAACAAATCCAAACGTTTCTCCTTTTTAGCGATTTAAGCCAAACGTTTACACACATTTTGCAAAACAAATCCAAACGTTTCACCTTTTGAACGATTTAAGCCAAACGTTTACAAACGTTTCGAAACAACTCCAAACTATTCACCTTTTTTGCAATTTAAGTAAAACGTTTACAAATGTTACGAAACAAATCGAAACGTTTAACAATTTTGGCGATTTAAGCCAAACGTTTACAAACGTTACGATACAAATCCAAGCTTTTCACCTTTTTATCAATTTAAGCCAAATGTTTACAAATGTTACGAAACAAATCCAAACATTTCACCTTTTTAGCGATTTAAGCCGAACATTTACAAACGATAAAAAATAAAACCAAACATTTCGCCTTTTTAGCGATTTAAGATAAACGTTACGATACAAATCCAAACGTTTCACCTATTTAGCGATTTAAGCCAAACGTTTCACCTTTTTAGCGATTTAAGCCAAACGTTTACAAACGTTACGAAACAAATCCAAGCGTTTCACCTTTTTAGCAATTTAAGCCAAACGTTTAGAAACGTTTCGAAACAAATCGAACTGTTTCACCTTTTTAGCGATTTAAGCCGAATGTTTATGAACGTTCTGAATCAAATCCAAGCATTTCACAGTTTTAGTAATTGAAGCCAAACGTTTACGAACGTTACGAAACAAATCCAAACGTTTCACCTTATTAGCAATATAAGCCGAACGTTTACAAACGTTAGGAAACAAAACCAAACATTTCACCTTTTTAGCGATTTAAGACAAACGTTTACAAACGATACGAAATAAATCCAAGCGTTTAATGTTTTTAGCAATTTAAGCAAGGCGTTGACAAATGTTACGAAACAAATCCACATGTTACGAAACAAAACCAAACGTTTACAAACGTTTCGAAACAAATCCAAGCGATTCACCTTTTTAGCAATTTATGCCAAACATTTTCAAACATTACGAAATAAATCCAAGCGTTTAACCTTTTTAGCAATTTAAGCAAAACGTTTACAAATGTTACGAAACAAATCCAAACGTTTGACCTCTTTAGCAATTTAAGCCGAACGTTTACAAACATTACGAAACAAAACCAAGCGTTTCACCTTTTTAGCGATTTAAGCCTAACGTTTACAAACTGTACAAAACAAATCCAAACGTTTCCCCATTTTAACGATTTAAACAAAACGTTTAAAAAACTACGAATCAAATCCAAACGTTTCACCTTTTTAGAGATTTAAGCCAAACGTTTTCAAACGTTACGAAACAAAACCAAACGTTTAAAATGTTATGAAACAAATCCAAACGTTTCAGATTTTTAGCTATTTAAGCCAAACGTTTACAAACATAACAAAAAAAATTCAAACGTTTAAAATGTTACGAAACAAATCCAAACGTTTCACCTTTTTAGCTATTTAATCCAAACGTTACAAAACAAATCCAAACGTTTCACCTTTTTATCGATTTAAGCCAAACGTTTACAAACGTTACGAAACAAATCCAAACATTTCACCTTTTTAGCAATTTAGGACAAACGTTACGAAACAAATCCAAACGTTTCACCTTTTTAGCGATTTAAGCCAAACGTTTCACCTTTTTAGCGATTTAAGCCAAACGTTTCACCTTTTTAGCGATTTAAGCCAAACGTTTCACCTTTTTAGCGATTTAAGCCAAACGTTTACAAACGTTACGAAACTAATCCAAACGTTTAAAACTTTACGAAACACTTTTTAGCAATTTAAGCCAAACATTTACAAACGTTAAGAAACAAATCTAAACGTTTCACCGTTTTAGCGATTTAAAACAAACGTTTACAAACGTTACGAAACAAATCCAAACGTTTCATCTTTTTAGCGATTTAAGTCGAACGTTTACTAACGTTACGAAACAAATCCACATGTTACGAAACAAAAACAAATGTTTACAAACATTATGAAACAATTCCAAGCGTTTCACCTTTTTAGCAATTTAAGCCAAACGTTTACAAACATTACGAAACAAATCCAAGCGTTTCACCTTTTTAGCTATTTAAGCAAAACGTTTACTACAAAACAAATCCAAAGGTTTCACGTTTTTAGCGATTTAAGCCGAACGTTTACAAACGTTACGAAACAAAACCAAGCGTTTCACCTTTTCAGTGATTTAAGCCAAACGTTTACAAACGTTACGAAACAAATCCAAACGTTTCCCCATTTTAACGATTTAAGCCAAACGTTTAAAAAGTTACGGAACAAATCCAAACGTTTCACCTTTTTAGCGATTTAAGCCAAATGTTTACAAACTTTTCTAAACAAATCCAAACGCTTAACATTTTTAACGATTAAAGCCAAACGTTTACAAACGTTACGAAACAAATCCAAGCGTTTCACATATTTAGCAATTTTAGTCAGACGCTTACAAACGTTACAAAACAAAACCAAGTGTTTCACATTTTTAGCAATTTAAGCGAAACGTTTACAAACGTTAGGAAACAAATCCAAACCTTTCACATTTTTAGCGATTAAGCAAAATGTTTACAAACGTTAAGAAATAAATCCTAACGTTTCACCTTTTTAGCGATTTAAGCCAAACGTTACTAAACAAATCCAAACGTTTCACCTTTTTAGCGATTTAAGCCAAACGTTTACAAACGTTTCGAAACAAATCCAAACGTTTTTCCTTTTTAGCAATTTAAGATAAATATTTACAAACGTTATGAAAAAAATCCAAACGTTTCACTTTTTTAGCTATTTAAGCCAAACATTTACAAAGGTTATGAAACAAATCCAAATGTTTCACCTTTTCAGCAATTTAAGCCAAACGTTTACAAACGTTACGAAACAAACCCAAGCATTTCACCTTTTTAGTAATTTAAGCCAAACGTTTACAAACGTTCCGAAATAAATCCAAGCGTTTCACCTTGTTAGCTATTTAAGCCAAACGTTTATAAACATTACGAAACAAATCCAAACGTTTCACCTTTTTAGCGATTTAAGCCAAACGTTTACAAACGTTACGAAACTAATCCAAACGTTTAAAACTTTACGAAACACTTTTTAGCAATTTAAGCCAAACATTTACAAACGTTGAGAAACAAATCTAAACGTTTCACCGTTTTATCGATTTAAAACAAACGTTTACAAACGTTACGAAACAAATCCAAACGTTTCACCTTTTTAGCGATATAAGTCGAACGTTTACTAAAGTTACGAAACAAATCCACATGTTACGAAACAAAAACAAATGTTTACAAACGTTATGAAACAAATCCAAGCGTTTCACCTTTTTAGCAATTTAAGCCAAACGTTTACAAACATTACGAAACAAATCCAAGCGTTTCACCTTTTTAGCAATTTAAACAAAACGTTTACTACAAAACAAATCCAAAGGTTTCACGTTTTTAGCGATTTTAGCCGAACGTTTACAAACGTTACGAAACAAAACCAAGCGTTTCACCTTTTCAGTGATTTAAGCCAAACGTTTACAAACGTTACGAAACAAATCCAAACGTTTCCCCATTTTAACAATTTAAGCCAAACGTTTAAAAAGTTACGGAACAAATCCAAACGTTTCGCCTTTTTAGCGATTTAAGCCAAATGTTTACAAACTTTACTAAACAAATCCAAACGCTTAACATTTTTAGCGATTAAAGCCAAACGTTTACAAACGTTACGAAACAAATCCAAGCGTTTCACATATTTAGCAATTTTAGTCAGACGCTTACAAACGTTACAAAACAAAACCAAGTGTTTCACATTTATAGCAATTTAAGCCAAACGTTTACAAACGTTAGGAAACAAATCCAAACCTTTCACATTTTTAGCGATTAAGCAAAATGTTTACAAACGTTAAGAAACAAATCCTAACGTTTCACCTTTTTAGCGATTTAAGCCAAACGTTACTAAACAAATCCAAACGTTTCACCTTTTTAGCGATTTAAGCCAAACGTTTACAAACGTTTCGAAACAAATCCAAACGTTTTTCCTTTTTAGCAATTTAAGATAAATATTTACAAACGTTATGAAACAAATCCAAACGTTTCACCTTTTTAGCGATTTAAGCCCAAATGTTTTCAAACGTTACGAAACAAAACCAAACTTTAAAACGTTAGGAAACAAATCCAAGCGTTTCCCATTTTTAGCGATTTAAGCGAAACGTTTACACACATTTCAAAACAAATCCAAGCATTTCACCAATTTAGTAATTTAAGCTAAACGTTTACAAACGTTACGAAACAAATCCAAACGTTTCACCTTTTTAGCGATTTAAACCAAACGTTTTCAAACGTTACAAAACAAATCCAAACGTTTAAAACGTTACGAAACAAATCCAAACGTTTCACATTTTTAGCGATTTAGGCCAAACGTTTACAAACGTTACAAAATAAATTCAAACATTTCACCTTTTTAGAGATTTAAGCCAAACGTTTACAAACGTTACAAAACAAATCCAAACGATTCACCTTTTTAGCGATTTAAGCCAAACGTTTACATACGGTACGAAATAAATCCAAGCGTTTCACCTTTTTAGAAATTTAAGCAAAACGTTTACAAACGTTACGAAACAAATCCAAGCGTTTCACCTTTTTAGCAATTTAAGCCAAACGTTTACAAACGTTCCGAAACAAATCCAAGCGTTTCACCTTTTTAGCAATTTAAGCCAAACGTTTACAAACGTTACGAAACAAATCCAAGCGTTTCACCTTTTTAGGAATTTAAGCCAAACTTTTACAAAGGTTACGAAACAAATCCAAGCGTTTCACCTTTTTAGCAGTTTAAGCCAAACGTTTACAAACGTTACGAAATAAATCCAAGCGTTTCACCTTTTTAGCATTTTTTAGCCAAACATTTACAAACGTAACGAAACAAATCCAAGCGTTTCACCTTTTTAGCAATTTAATCCAAACGTTTACAAACGTTCGGAATCAAATCCAAGCGTTTGACATTTTTAGCAATTTAAGCCAAACGTTAAGAAACAAATCCAAACGTTTCACCTTTTTAGCAATTTAAGCCGAACGTTTACAAACGTTACGAAACAAAACCAAGCGTTTCACCGTTTTAGTGATTTGAGCCAAACGTTTACAAACGATACGAAACAAATCCAAAAGTTTTCCCATTTTAATGATTTAAGCCAAACGTTTAAAAAGTAACGAAACGAATCCAAATGTTTCAACTTTTTAGCGATTTAAGCCAAACGTTTACAAACGTTACCAAACAAATCCAAACGTTTCACCTTGTTAGCGATTTAAGCCAAATGTTTACAAACGTTACGAAACTAATCCAAACGTTTAAAACGTTATGAAACACTTTTTAGAAATTTAAGCCAAACATTTACAAACATTAACAAACAAATCCAAACGTTTTACCATTTTAGCAATTTAAAACAAACGTTTACAAAAGTTACGAAACAAATCCAAATGTTTCACCTTTTTAGCAATTTAAGCCAAACGTTTACAAACGTTATCAAACAAATCCAAACGTTTCACCTTGTTAGCGATTTAAGCCAAACGTTTACAAACGTTACGAAACTAATCGAAACGTTTAAAACGTTACGAAACACTTATTTGCAATTTAAGCCAAACATTTACAAATGTTAACGAACAAATCCAAACATTTCACCGTTTTAGCTATTTAAAACAAACGCTTACTAACGTTACGAAACAAATCCACATGTTACCGAACAAAACCAAATGTTTACAAACGTTACGAAACAAATCCAAGCGTTTCACCTTTTTAGCAATTTAAGAAAAACGTTTACGAACGTTCTGAAACAAATCCAAGCGTTTCATCTTTTTAGCAATTTAAGCCAAACATTTACAAACGTTACGAAACAAATCCAAGTGTTTCACCTTTTTAGCGATTTAAGCCAAACGATTTACAAACGTTACGAAACAAATCCAAGCGTTTCACCTTTTTAGCGATTTAAGCCAAACATTTACAAACGTTACGAAACAAATCCAAGCGTTTCACCTTTTTAGCAATTTAAGCCGAACGTTTACAAACGTTACGAAACAAAACCAAGCGTTTCACCTTTTTAGTGATTTGAGCCAAACGTTTACAAACGATACGAAACAAATCCAAAAGTTTTCCCATTTTAATGATTTAAGCCAAACGTTTAAAAAGTAACGAAACGAATCCAAATGTTTCGACTTTTTAGCGATTTAAGCCAAACGTTTACAAACATTACCAAAAAATCCAAACGTTTCACCTTGTTAGCGATTTAAGCCAAATGTTTACAAACGTTACGAAACTAATCCAAACGTTTAAAACGTTATGAAACACTTTTTAGAAATTTAAGCCAAACATTTACAAACATTAACAAACAAATCCAAACGTTTTACCATTTTAGCAATTTAAAACAAACGTTTACAAACGTTACGAAACAAATCCAAACGTTTCACCTTTTTAGCAAATTAAGCTGAACGTTTACTAACATTACGAAACAAATCCACATGTTACGGAACAAAACAAAATGTTTACAAACGTTACGAAACAAATCCAAGCGTTTCACCTTTTTAGAAATATAAGCCAAACGTTTACAAACGTTACGAAATAAATCCAAGCGTTTCACCTTATGAGCAATTTAAGCAAAACGTTTTTAAATGCTACGAAACAAATCCAAACGTTTCCCCTTTTTAGCGATTTAAGCCGATCGTTTACAAACGTTACGAAACAAAACCAAGCGTTTCACCTTTTTAGTAATTTAATCTAAACGTTTACAAACGTTACGAAACAAATCCAAACGTTTCCCCATTTTAACGATTTAAGCCAAACGTTTAAAAAGTTACGAAACAAATCCAAACGTTTCACCCTTTTAGCGATTAAGTCAAACGTTTACAAACATTGCTAAACAAATCCAAGCGTTTCACATATTTAACAATTTGAGCCTAACGTTTACAAATGTTACAAAACAAAACCAAGTGTTTCACATTTTTAGAAATTTAAGCCAAACGTTTACAAATGGTACGAAACAAATCCAAACGTTTCACCTTTTTAACGATTTAAGCCGAACATTTACGAACGATATGAAATAAAACCAAACGTTTAGAAATCTTATGAAACAAAACGAAACGTTACGAAACAAATCCAAACGTTTCACCTTTTTAGTGATTTAAGCCAAACGTTGACAAACGTTCCGAAACAAAACCAAACATTTATAACGTTACGAAACAAATCCAAACGTTTCACATTTTTAGTGATTTAAGCCAACCCTTTACAAACATAACGAAACAAAACAAATCGTTTTACCTTTTTGGCAATTTAAGCCAAACGTTTACAAACATTCCGAAACAAATCCAAGTGTTTCACCTTTTTAGCGATTTAAGCCGAACGTTTACAAATGTTACGACACAAATCCAAACGTTTCCCAAGTTTAGCGATTTAAGCCAAAAGTTTAATACTTTACGAAACAAATCCAAATATTTAACCTTTTTAGCGATTTATGCCAAACGTTTACAAACGTTACGAAACAAATCTTAACGTTTCACCTTTTTAGCGATTGAAGCTAAACGTTTACAAACGTTACGAAACAAATCCAAACGTTTCATCTTTTTTGCAATTTGAGCCAATCGTTTACAAACGTTATGAAACAAATCCAAACGTTTCACCTTTTTAGCGGTTTAAGCCAAATTTTTACAAACGTTACGAAACAAATCCAAACGTTTCCCTTTTTTAGCGATTTAAGCCAAAACGTTTACAAAGGTTATCAAACAAATCTAAACGTTTCACCTTTTTAGCGATTTAAGCGAAACCTTACGAAACAAATCCAAATGTTTCCCCATTTTAACGATTTAAGCCTAACTTTTAAAAAGTTATGAAACAAATCCAAACGTTTCACCTTTTTACCGATATAAGCCAAACATTTACAAACGTTACGAAGCAAATCCAAATGTTACGAAACAAAAATAAATGTTTACAAATGTTACGAAACAAATCCAAGCGTTTCATCTTTTTAGCAATTTAAGCCGAACGTTTACAAACGTTACGAAATAAATCCAAGTGTTTCACCATTTTAGCAATTTAAGCAAAACGTTTACAAATATTACGAAACAAATCTAAATGTTTAACCTTTTTAGCGATTTAAACCAAACGTTACAAAACAAATCCAAACGTTTGCCCATTTTAACGATTTAAGCCAAACGTTTAAAAAGTTACGAAACAAATCCAAACGTTTCACCTTTATAACGATTTAAGCTAACCATTTACAAACATTACGAAACAAATCCAAACGTTTCCCATTTTTAGCGATTGAAGCCAAACGTTTACAAACGTTACGTAACAAATCCAAACGTTTCACATAATAGCAATTTAAGACAAACGTTTACAAACATTACGAAACAAAACCAAGCGTTTCACCTTTTTAGCAATTTTAGCCAAACATTTACAAACGTAACGAAACAAATCCAAGCGTTGCACCGTTTTAGCAAATTAAGCCAAACGTTTACAAATGTTACGAAACAATTCCAAGCATTTCATCTTTTTAGAAATTTAAGCCAAACATTTACAGACGTTACGAAACAAATCTAAATGTTTCACCTTTTTAGCGATTTAAACCAAACGTTTACAAACGGTACGAAACAAATCCAAATGTTTCACCTTTCTAGCTATTTAAGCCAAACGTTTACAAACGCTGCGAAACAAATCCAAAAGTTTCACCTTTTCTAGCGATTTAAGTAAAACGTTTACAAAGGTTATGAAACAAATCCAAACCTTTTACCTTTTTAGCGAGTTAAGCCAAACGTTTACAGACGTTACAAAACAAATCCAAATTGTTCATTAAATAATTAATAATTATTTATTAATGAATACCTCATTTGACACGACTTCTTAAAGTTTGTCAGTTGTTAACATAATCAACAACACTCTCTTTACTCAAATTAGAACTAGTAGTTTAACTACTTGGTTGTGAGAATTATTTTCCTTTTCATCATTTTTCTTTTAATTAATTATTTCGTTGTTGTTTATTGGTTAAGTGCTGAGGTTTACTCCTCTTAGACTTATGAGTTTTGATTCATCTAACCACTCGTTTGGATTCAAGAGATATGTCATTACTGACATCTGCTCTATCTGTAAGACCAATCTCAGATCCATTTTAATTAAACACATGCGTATGACATTGTTCACCGACAGTTACTTGAAGTCAAACTAACCGAGTTATTTTTAATTAAATCCTACTCTCTATTATCTTAATCGTGGTAAGCTTCTATTATCTACTTCCGAACTTTTATTTATCATAACAGTCCATTACTAGACTTATATCTCAGTCTATCTCAGAGTAAGAATGTAAATTCTCACATTCTACCCTTCTCATTCCTTATTAATATCTAATGTTTCAAAATGAAACATTAAAATCCAGATCTTTATTGTTTATTATGAACAATAAAAATCACAATATTTTATCTCCACTATCTTGTATCCTATCTTGACATTATTACAGAGTGTTTGTTCGAGTATGCTTACATTTTAAAACAAATACAGTTTGTTTTGTAAACAAATTGTTTCTCAACAATTTATTTCACAAAAATTTTGTTTTATAAACAAATGGTTTCTTAAACCAATCGTTTAAAACATATGTGCATATACGCACATATTCACCCACATATTGAAATATATGTGTACCAGCTGGATTTTCTTTAAATTCATCTTTTCAAAACTGTGAATCTAACAATTCACATTTCAAAACTTTTGTACAGTTGTGGCTCAGGGTGATGACATCTCTCATCCCCAAAGAGTTGCTATACAATCCACTTTCTCTTTGATATACTAATATACATGGTGCATGTCCTAACAAAATCATTTTTTTTTATAAGTATATTGAATTCAAGTATTCCTTTTTCTATAGTGGTCGTTGCAATGTGCATTCATGATGCATCTGAGCACAATAATACATTCTTTTAAAACAAAACTGCATACTCCCTCTGTAAGCTTCTTTCAAACTACTTCTCTATAATATTTCAAGTTTCTTAATCCTAATATTTTATCCTCACATTAGGATTATTATTTCTTTACATTATTTAGTTGATTATCAATAGTTATTGATTTCTATTTTAAGGATGCACGTTTCTTAACATCCCTAACACTTTCATTCATCTTTTAATGTTTACTTGTATGTGTTTTTCTTTTTGTTTAAGGATATAATTTATATCTGTAGTTTATGTTTTCCAATTCTAATGCGAATATTAAAAACATATAAACAGACTAACTTAAACATTAGACACATAACTAAACATTACCTAACGATGTTGAGACGGAAATGCCTCACGAATCATCGGGCCTTTACCTCGCCCTCCGCGGAATTTCACTTTTCCCTTATTCTTTCCCCCTCGCGGAACAAAATAGTGGTTGTAGTGCCTCGCGGGTCCAGAATTTCCTATCCTAGAAAATGTAGTAATAGGTTCTTCAGGTTTGGTGTAATAGTACGGCTGGAGGGGTATGTCGTTCCTCCTCAACTAATTCTCTATCTATTTTGCACGTCCAGCCAGATATGCCACAGAATCAGACTTTACCGCCATGAGTTCCTCGAACTCAGGCCCCAAACCTTTGACATACCTACTAGCAACTTCCTCACCATCACGAACTAACTCAGGTACTTCTTCGCATAAACGCATAAACTCGATAGTGTATGCCTCCACATTCAAATCTTCCCTAGTATACTTGTCCATATAATCCCTCAGCCTATCCAAACTTTGGTTCTCTTGCATCTCCCACTCGCTCACATACTCCCACGACTGACTCGGCGAGTGTCTTATTTGCTGTTGAACCCTCCTTAGATGGTCCACCTCAGCTAAGAACTCTTTTACCTTAAATCCCAGATAAGCCGATGTAGCTGTCGATTCAAACACAGAGCTATGGCTATTTCCAGTACTTTTTATATCCTCATTCAAAATTCTCTCTAATTCCTCCACTCCAATAGCATCCTCCCATATGTCCATGTCGCATGCTGATGTTGAGTCAACAGCCTCTATGGGATCATATGTATCGTGTATAACAGGCAAACCTGGTACATTATGTGGATCAGACCCCACATGCGGATGAGTTCTACTTGGCCCAGACATACTGAAACACATGAAATTTCAGCATAAGTACCGTATGTAATAGTTATAGAAAAATTACATTTTCATATAACAGGTATAAACTGTTAAACCCATATAAGCAAAACACATAACAATCAAACACAATTCAGAGAAAATCTAACTATTTTCTCGAACAAAAATTCAGAGAAAATCTCCGCTTTGTCCTGTGCTCAAACAAAACCATTCTCCTCGAATACAGGTCATTTGTTCTTACCATTCCGCTTCATGATTGTAATGTGTTTCCAACATAGAAACATCTCACATGTTCCATCAGTTGTAACATCTCTCGAACACAAGAACAACTCATGTGTTCCTGATCAAAACATAAATACATACTATACATATATATATTTGCTATCTATAGCTGAATGTATACAATAACTGACAACTGATCAAGACATGACATGAATCCTATGTTGCTGCAATAGTTTACTAGGAATTCTTATGACTTAAAATACCTCTACTTACCATATATCAGCAACAATACTTCGAACATTCAAGTCCTAAAAATTGCTATGATACCACCTTTGTCACGACCCGATTTCCCCCTCGAAACTCGAGCCGAGACTGACGCTAGGGACTGGGAATGGTTGTTCTGAAACCCGTAGCAAGCCTAAAACCTCTACAAATTTTTCGCAAATATAAATGTATATCATACCTTGCGTACGATCCGTTTTCAGAAAACACCGTTAAAATATTTTTCCGTTTAACGTGGAAGACACGTTCTGAAAATATTCATATAAGAGAAATCACGTTTTCAGAAATGGTGGTTGAATAACCCTAGTTATTCTGACCCACTCGCATTTCTGAAAACTGGTGCGGTGGTACAGGGACTTA
This sequence comes from Mercurialis annua, assembly GCF_937616625.2. Classification (NCBI taxonomy): domain Eukaryota; kingdom Viridiplantae; phylum Streptophyta; class Magnoliopsida; order Malpighiales; family Euphorbiaceae; genus Mercurialis; species Mercurialis annua. The sequence continues at coordinate 24,197,382 of NC_065576.1, forward strand.
GCTCACGTGCCTTGCCTCACAGGCAGCCGTGCCTCAAACCACTCATCTGAACATTATGTTTAATAAAATATATCGAAACACTTTTATCTTTCAAAGCGTTATATCAAACATATTTAAAACATGCACAATAGGCACACAAACATAAGGCCATCTAAACTATACATAGTGTCTTTGCAGACCAAAGACACAAAGCTTGGCCCACCCGTAGGGGATACCATAAAACACTATATGCCTATGAAGTAGCCACCTAGTAGAGTTAGACAAACTCAGGTTCCTATCAGAGTATATAGATAGAGGAACCCTGACGTGGCCACAAGCATATCAAACCTATATACACTATTGTAGCATCTAAGAGTATAAAGTGTTATTTACATAACAACAAGATAAACTTCCTTGATAGAAAAGGGTGGAAGCTCGATCAGACCCGGTAGCTAGGTACAAACACCGCTAGGTCTGGAAATGAATCCTGTGGTTGAGGTCAGACTGCTGGCTAGCTGGTCGGACTCGATTACTTGAGTAATCATTGAAGAAACGGAGTTAGAATCGAAAAACGGATCGACGACGTGAAAACAAATCCAAGCGTTTCACCTTTTTAGCAATTTAAGCCAAATATTTACAAACGTTATAAAACAAATCCAAGCGTTTCACCATTTTAGCGATTTAAGCCATACGTTTACAAACGTTACGAAACAAATCCAAACACTTCACCTTTATAGCGATTTAAGTCAAACGTTTACAAAGGTTAGGAAACAAATCCAAATGTTTCACCTTATTTAGCGATTTAAGCCAAACGTTTACAAACTTTATGAAACAAATCCCAGCGTTTCATCTTTTTAGCAATTTAAGCCAAACCTTTACAAATATTACGAAACAAATCAAACGTTTCACCTTTTTAGCGATTTAATCCAAACGTTAACAAACTTTACGAAACAAATCCAAACGTTTCACCTTTTTAGAAATTTAAGCCAAACGCTTATAAACGTTACGAAACAAATCCAAACGTTTCACCTTTTTGGCGATTTAAGCCAAACGTTTACAAACGTTACGAAAAAAATCCAAACGTTTCGCCTTTTTAGAAATTTAACCCAAACGTTTACAAATGTTACGAAACAAATCCAAGCGTTTCCCCTTCTTAGCAATTTAAGCCAAACGTTTACAAACTTTACAAAACGAATCCAAGCGTTTCACCTTTTCAGCAATTTAAGCCTAACGTTTACAAATGTTCCAAAACTAATCCAAGCGATTCACCTTTTTAGCAATTTAAGCCAAACGTTTACAAATGTTACGAAACAAATCCAAGCGTTTAACCTTTTTAGAGATTTAAACCAAACGTTTACAAACGTTACGAAACAAATCCAAACATTTCACCTTTTTAGCGATTTAAGCCAAACGTTTACAAAGGTTAGGAAACAAATCCAAATGTTCCACCTTTTTAGCAATTTAAACCAAACGTTACCGAACAAATCAAAACGTTTCACCTTTTTTGCAATAAAAGCCAAACGCTTACAAACGTTACGAAACAAATCCAAACGTTTCACCTTTTTAGCGATTTAAACCAAACGTTTAAAAACGTTACGAAACAAATCCAAACGTTTCACCTTTTTAGCAATTTAAGCGAAACGTTTACAAACGTTTCGAAACAAATCCAAACGTCTCACCTTTTTTGCAATTTAAGCCAAACGTTTACAAACGTTAGGAAAAAGAACCAAATGTTAAAAACATTACGAAACAAATCCAAATGTTTCCCATTTTTAGTGATTTAAGCCAAAAGTTTACAAACGTGAAAAACAAAATTAAGCATTTCACCTTTTTAGCAATTTAAGCCAAACGTTTACAAATGTTACAAAACAAATCTAAGCGTTTCACCTTTTTAGCAATTTAAGCCAAACGTTTACAAATGTTACGAAACAAATCCAAACGTTTCACCTTTTTAGCGATTTATGCCAAACGTTTACAAATGTTAAGAAACAAAACCAAATGTTTAAAACATTATGAAACAAATCCAAAAGTTTCCCATTTTTTGCGATTTAAGCCAAAAGTTTACAAACGTTAGAAACAAAACCAAGCATTTCACCATTTTAGCAATTTAAGCCAAACGTTTACAAACGTTACAAAACAAATCCAAGCGTTTCACCTTTTTAGCAATTTAAGCCAAACGTTTACAAACGCTATGAAAAAAATCCAAGCGTTTCACCATTTTAGCGATTTAAGCCAAACGTTTACAAACGTTACGAAACAAATCCAAACATTTCACTTTTTTAGGGATTTAAGCAAAACCTTTACAAAGGTTAGGAAACATATCCAAATGTTTAACCTTATTTAGCAATTTAAGCCAAACGTTTACAAACTCTACGAAATAAATGCAAGCGTTTCACCTTTTCAGCAATTTAAGCCAAACCCTTACAAACATTACGAAACAAATCAAACGTTTCACCTTTTTAGCGAATTAAGCCAAACGTTTACAAACGTTACGAAACAAATCCAAACGTTTCACCTTTTTATAAATTTAAGCCAAATGCTTACAAACGTTACGAAACAAATCTAAACGTTTCCCCTTTTTAGCGATTTAAGTCAAACGTTTACAAACGTTGCGAAACAAATCCAAGCGTTTCGCCTTTTTAGCAATTTAAGCCACATGTTTGGAAACGTTACGAAACAAATCCAAGTGTTTCCCCTTCTTTACAATTTAAGGCAAACGTTTACAAACTTTACGAAACAAATCCAAGCGTTTCACCTTTTTAGCAATTTAAGCCAAACGTTTACAAATGTTCCGAAACAAATCCAAGCGTTTCACCTTTTTAGCAATTTAAGCCAAACGTCTACAAATGTTACGAAACAAATCCAAACGTTTCACCTTTTTTGAGATTTAAGCCAAACATTTTAAAACATTATGAAACAAATCCAAACATTTCATATTTTTAGCGATATAAGCCAAACGTTTACAACGGTTAGGAAACAAATCCAAATGTTTCATATTTTTAGCAATTTTAGCCAAACGTTACAAAACAAATCAGAGCGTTTCACCTTTTTTAACAATCTAAGCCAAACATTTACAAACGTTACGAAAAAAATCCAAATGTTTCACCTTTTTAGCGATTTAAACCAAATGTTTACAAACGCTATGAAACAAAACCAACGTTTCACCTTTTTAGCGATTTAAGCCAAACGTTTACAAACGGTACGAAACAAATCCAAACGTTTCACCTTTTTAGCGAATTAAGCCAAACGTTTACAAACGTTACGAAACAAATCCAAACGTTTACAAACGTTACCAAACAAATCCAAACGTTTGAAACGTTACGAAACGAATCCAAACGTTTCATATTTTTAGCGATTTAAGCCAAACCTTTACAAACGTTAGCAAAGGAAACCAAGTGTTTCACATTTTTAACAATTTAACCCAAACGTTTACAAACGTTACAAAACAAATCCAAATGTTTCACTTTGTTAGCGATTTAAGCCAAACGTTTACAAACACTACGAAACAAATCCAAAGTTTCACCTTTTTAGCGATTTAAGCCAAACGTTTACAAACGTTACAAAACAATTCCAAACGTTTCACCTTTTTAGCGATTGAAGTCAAACGTTTATAAACGTTTCGAAACAAAACCAAACGTATCGTCTTTTTAGCAATTTAAGTCAAACGTTTACAAACGTTACGAAACAAATGTAAACGTTTCCCCTTTTTAGCGATTTAAGCCAAACGTTTATAAACGTTATGGAAAAAAACCAAACGTTTAAAATGTTACGAAACAAATCCAAACGTTTCACATTTTTAGCGATTTAAGCCAAACCTTTACAAACGCTACGAAACAAAACCAAGTGTTTCGCCCTTTTTAGCAATTTATGCCAAACGTTTACAAACGTTACGAAACATATCGAAGCGTTTCACCGTTTTAGCAATTTAAGCCAAACATTTACAAACGTTTCGATACAAATCCAAGCGTTTCATATTTTTAGTAATTTAAGCCAAACGTCTACAAACGTTACGAAACAAATCCAAGCGTTTCCCCTATTTAGCAATTTAAGCCGAACAATTACAAACGCTACGAAAAAAAATCCAAATATTTCACCTTTTTGGCGATTTAAGATAACATTACGAAATAAATCCAAACGTTTCACCTTTTTAGCGATTTAAGCCAAACGTTTGACCTTTTCAGCGATATAAGCCAAACGTTTCACCTTTTTAGCGATTTAAGCCAAACGTTTTCAAACGTTTTCAAACGTTACGAAACGAATCCAAATATTTCACCTTTTTAGCGATTTAAGCCAAACATTTACAAACGTTACGAAACAAATCCAAACATTTCACCTTTGTAGCGATTTAAGCCAAAAGTTTACAAACGTTACAAAACTAATCCGAACGTTTAAAACGTTAAGAAACCCTTTTTAGCAATTTAAACCAAACATTTACAAACGTTACGAAAAAAAACCAAGTGTTTCACCTTTTTAGAAATTTAAGTCAAACGTTACGAAACAAAACCAAATGTTTAAAACGTTACGAAACAAATCCAAGCGTTTCACTTTTTTTGCGATTTAAGCCAAATGTTTAAAAACGTTACAAAACAAAACCAAGTGTTTCACCTTTTTAGCAATTTAAGCCAAACGTTTACACACATTACAAAACAAATCCAAGCGTTTTACCTTTTTAGCAATTTAAGCCAAACATTTAGAAACATAACGAAACAAATCCAAGCATTTCACCTATTTAGCAGTTTAAGCCAAACGTTTACAAACGTTACGAAACAAATCCAAACGTTTCACCTTTTTAGCGATTTAAGCCAAACGTTTACAAACGTTAGGAAACAAAACCAAGTGTTTCACATTTTTAGCAATTTAAGCCAAACGTTTACAAACGTTACAAAAAAAATCCAAATGTTTCACCTTTTTAGCGATTTAAGCCAAACAATTACAAACACTACGAAACAAATCCAAACGTTTAAAACGTTACGAAACAAATCCAAACGTTTCACATTTTTAGCGATTTAAGCCAAACCTTTACAAATGTTAGGAAACAAAACCAAGTGTTTCACATTTTTAGCAATTTAAGCCAAACGTTTACAAACGTTATAAAACAAATACAAGTGTTTCAACTTTTTAGCGATTTAAGCCAAACAATTACAAACGCTACTAAACAAATCCAAAGTTTCATCTTTTTAGCGATTTTAGCCAAACGTTTACAAACGTTACAAAACAATTCCAAACCTTTCACCTTTTTGGCGATTTAAGTCAAACTTTTATAAACGTTTCGAAACAAATCCAAACGTTTCGTCTTTTTAGCAATTTAAGGCAAACGTTCACAAATGTTCCAAAACAAATCCAAACGTTGAACCTTTTTAGCGATTTAAGCCAAACGTTTACAAACGTTACAAAACAAATCCAAAATTTTCACCTTTCTAGCTATATAAGCCAATTGTTTACAAACGTTAAGTAACAAATCCAAATGTTTTGCCTTTTTAGCAATTTAAGCTAAATGTTAACAAAAGTTACAAAACAAATCCAAACGTTTCACCTTTTTAGCGATTAAGCCAAACGTTTACAAACGTTACGAAACAAAAGCAAACGTTTAATACGTGACGAAACAAATCCCAACGTTTCATATTTTTAGATATTTAAGCCAAACCCTTACAAATGTTACGAAACAAAACCAATCGTTTCACCTTTTTAGCAATTTAAGCCAAACATTTACAAACGTTACAAAACAAATCCAAACGTTTCCCCTTTTTAACGATTTATGCCAAACGTTTACAAACGTGACGAAACAAAACAAACAATTCACATTTTTAGCAAATCCAAAACCTTTTTTAAGTTTTATGGCGAACATTTACAAAACTTTACGAAACAAAACCTAACATTTCACTTTTTTAGCAATTTAAGCCACACGTTTACAAACGCTAGGAAATAAATCCAAATATTCCCTCATTTTAGTGATTTGAGCCAAACGTTTAAAACGTTACAAAACAAATCCAAATATATCAACTTTTTAGCGATTTATGCCAAACGTTTAGAAAGGTTAAGAAACAAATCCAAACGAGTCACTTATTCAGCAATTTAAGCCAAACGTTTACAAACGCTACAAAACAAATCGAAACGTTTTTTAGTGATTTAAGCAAAACTTTTACAAACGTTGCGAAACAAATCCAAGCGTTTCACCTTTTTAGTGATTTAAGCCAAACGTTTACAAACGTTACGAAACAAAACCAAATGTTTCACCTTTTTAGAAATTTAAGCCAAACGTTTACAAACGTTGCGAAACAAATCCAAACGTTTCCCCGCTTTAGCGAATTAACCCAAACGTTTACAAACGTTATGAAACAAAACCAAACGTTTAAAACGTTACGAAACGAATACAAATGATTCACATTTTGAGCGATTTAAGAAAAATCTTTACAAAAGTTACGAAACAAAACCAAGCGTTTCACCCTTTTTAGCAATTTAAGCCAAACGTTTACACACATTACAAAACAAATCCAAGCGTTTTACCTTTTTAGCGATTTAAGCCAAACCTTTACAAACGTTTGGAAACAAAACAAAGTCTTTCACATTATTAGCAATTTAAGCCTACAAAACAAATCCAAATGTTTCACCTTTTTAGCGATTTAAGCCAAACATATACAAACGCTACGAAACAAATCCAAAGTTTCACCTTTTTAGCGATTTAAGCCAAACGTTTACAAACGTTACAAAACAATTCCAAACGTTTTACCTTTTTAGCGATTTAAGTCAAACGTTTAAAAACGTTTCGAAACAAATCCAAACGTTTCGTCTTTTTAACAATTTAAGTCAAACGTTTACAAACGTTACGAAATAAATCCAAACGTTTCCCCTTTTTAGCGATTTAAGCCAAACGTTTACAAACGTTATGAAACAAAACCAAACGTTTAAAACGTTACGAAACAAATCCAAACGATTCACATTTTTAGCGATTTAAGCAAAACCTTTACAAACGTTACGAAACAAAACCAAGCGTTTCACCCTTTTTAGCAATTTAAGCCAAACGTTTACAAACGTTACGAAACAAATCCAAGCGTTTCACCTTTTTAGAAATTTAAGCCAGGCGTTTACAAACGTTCTGAGACAAATCCAAGCGTTTCACATTTTTAGTAATTTAAGCCAAACGTCTACAAACGTTACGAAATAAATCCAAACGTTTCCCCTATATAGCAATTTAAGCCAAACGTTTACAAACGTTACGAAATAAATCCAACCGTTTCACCTTTTTAGCAATTTAAGCCGAACGTTTACAAACGTTACGAAACAAAACCAAGCATTTCACCTTTTTAGCGATTTAAGATAAAAGTTACGAAACAAATCCAAACGTTTCACCTTTTTAGCAATTTAAGCCAAACGTTTCACCGTTTTAGCGATTTAAACCAAACATTTTCAAACGTTACGAAACGAATCCAAACATTCCACCTTTTTTTAGGGATTTATGCCAAACGTTTACAAAAGTTACGAAACAAATCCAAACGTTTCACCTTTTTAGCGATTTAAGCCAAAAGTTTACAAACGTTACGAAACAAATCCAAACGTTTAAAACGTTACGAAACAAATCCAAACGTTTAAAACGTTACGAAACCCTTTTTAGCAATTTAAACCAAACATTTACAAACGTTACGAAACAAAACCAAGTGTTCCACCTTTTTAGAAACTTAAGCCAAACGTTTACAAATATTACCATACACAACCATACGTTTAAAACGTTACGAAACAAATCTAAGCGTTTCACATTTTTAGCGATTTAAGCCAAACGTTTACACACATTACAAAACAAATCTAAGCGTTTTACCTTTTTAGCAATTTAAGCCAAACATTTACAAACATTACGAAACAAATCCAAGCATTTCACTTATTAAGAAATTTAAGCCAAACATTTAAAACGTTACGAAACAAATCCATATGTTTCACATTTTTAGCGATTTAAGCCAAAACTTTACAAACATTAGGAAAGAAAACCAAGTGTTTCACATTTTTAGCAAATTAAGACAAACGTTTACAAACGTTACAAAACAAATCCAAATGTTTTACCTTTTTAGCGATTTAAGCCAAACATTTACAAACGCTACGAAACAAATCCAATGTTTCACCTTTTTAGCGATTTAAGCCAAACGTTTACAAACGTTACAAAACAATTCCAAACGTTTCACCTTTTTAGCGATTTAAGTCAAACGTTTATAAACATTTCGAAACAAATCCAAATGTTTCGTCTATTTAGCAATTTAAGTCAAACGTTTACAAATGTTACGAAACAAATACAAATGTTTCCCCTTTTTAGCGATTTAAGCCAAACGTTTACAAACGTTATGAAACAAAACCAAGCGTTTCACCCTTTTTAGCAATTTATGCAAAACGTTTACAAACGTTACGAAACAAATCCAAGCGTTTCACCTTTATAGCAATTTAAGCCAAAAGTTTACAAACGTTCCGAGACAAATCCAAGGGTTTCCCCTATCTAGCAAATTAAGCCAAACGTTTACAAACGTTACGAAACTAATCCAAACGTTTCACCTTTTTTGCAATTTAAGCCGAACGTTTACAAACGTTATGAAACAAAACCAAACATTTAACCTTTTTAGCGATTTAAGATAAACGTTACGAAACAAATCCAAATGTTTCACCTTTTTCGTGATTTATGCCAAACGTTTCACCTTTTTAGCGATTTAAGCCAAACGTTTTCAAACGTTACGAAACGAATCCAAACAATTCATCTTTTTATCGATTTAAGCCAAACGTTTACAAACGTTACGAAACAAATCCAAACGTTTCACCTTTTTAGCGATTTAAGACAAAAGTTTACAAACGTTACGAAACTAATCCAAACGTTTAAAACGTTACGAAACCTTTTTTAGAAATTTAAACCAAAAATTTACAAACGTTACGTAACAAAACCAAGTGTTTCACCTTTTTAGAAATTTAAGCCAAACGTTTACAAACGTTTAAAACGTTACGAAACAAATCCACGCGTTTCACATTTTTAGCGATTTAAGCCAAACGTTTACAAACGTTTCGAAACAAAACCAAGGGTTTCACCTTTTTAGTAAGTTAAGCCAAACGTTTACACACATTACGAAACAAATACAAGCGTTTTACCTTTTTAGCAATTTAAGCCAAACGTTTACAAACGCTACGAAACAAATCCAAAGTTTCACATTTTTAGCGATTTAAGCCGAACGTTTACAAATGTTACGACACAAATCCAAACGTTTCCCAAGTTTAGCGATTTAAGCCAAAAGTTTAATACTTTACGAAACAAATCCAAATATTTAACCTTTTTAGCGATTTATGCCAAACGTTTACAAACGTTACGAAACAAATCTTAACGTTTCACCTTTTTAGCGATTGAAGCTAAACGTTTACAAACGTTACGAAACAAATCCAAACGTTTCATCTTTTTTGCAATTTGAGCCAATCGTTTACAAACGTTATGAAACAAATCCAAACGTTTCACCTTTTTAGCGGTTTAAGCCAAATTTTTACAAACGTTACGAAACAAATCCAAACGTTTCCCTTTTTTAGCGATTTAAGCCAAAACGTTTACAAAGGTTATCAAACAAATCTAAACGTTTCACCTTTTTAGCGATTTAAGCGAAACCTTACGAAACAAATCCAAATGTTTCCCCATTTTAACGATTTAAGCCTAACTTTTAAAAAGTTATGAAACAAATCCAAACGTTTCACCTTTTTACCGATATAAGCCAAACATTTACAAACGTTACGAAGCAAATCCAAATGTTACGAAACAAAAATAAATGTTTACAAATGTTACGAAACAAATCCAAGCGTTTCATCTTTTTAGCAATTTAAGCCGAACGTTTACAAACGTTACGAAATAAATCCAAGTGTTTCACCATTTTAGCAATTTAAGCAAAACGTTTACAAATATTACGAAACAAATCTAAATGTTTAACCTTTTTAGCGATTTAAACCAAACGTTACAAAACAAATCCAAACGTTTGCCCATTTTAACGATTTAAGCCAAACGTTTAAAAAGTTACGAAACAAATCCAAACGTTTCACCTTTATAACGATTTAAGCTAACCATTTACAAACATTACGAAACAAATCCAAACGTTTCCCATTTTTAGCGATTGAAGCCAAACGTTTACAAACGTTACGTAACAAATCCAAACGTTTCACATAATAGCAATTTAAGACAAACGTTTACAAACATTACGAAACAAAACCAAGCGTTTCACCTTTTTAGCAATTTTAGCCAAACATTTACAAACGTAACGAAACAAATCCAAGCGTTGCACCGTTTTAGCAAATTAAGCCAAACGTTTACAAATGTTACGAAACAATTCCAAGCATTTCATCTTTTTAGAAATTTAAGCCAAACATTTACAGACGTTACGAAACAAATCTAAATGTTTCACCTTTTTAGCGATTTAAACCAAACGTTTACAAACGGTACGAAACAAATCCAAATGTTTCACCTTTCTAGCTATTTAAGCCAAACGTTTACAAACGCTGCGAAACAAATCCAAAAGTTTCACCTTTTCTAGCGATTTAAGTAAAACGTTTACAAAGGTTATGAAACAAATCCAAACCTTTTACCTTTTTAGCGAGTTAAGCCAAACGTTTACAGACGTTACAAAACAAATCCAAATTGTTCATTAAATAATTAATAATTATTTATTAATGAATACCTCATTTGACACGACTTCTTAAAGTCTGTCAGTTGTTAACATAATCAACAACACTCTCTTTACTCAAATTAGAACTAGTAGTTTAACTACTTGGTTGTGAGAATTATTTTCCTTTTCATCATTTTTCTTTTAATTAATTATTTCGTTGTTGTTTATTGGTTAAGTGCTGAGGTTTACTCCTCTTAGACTTATGAGTTTTGATTCATCTAACCACTCGTTTGGATTCAAGAGATATGTCATTACTGACATCTGCTCTATCTGTAAGACCAATCTCAGATCCATTTTAATTAAACACATGCGTATGACATTGTTCACCGACAGTTACTTGAAGTCAAACTAACCGAGTTATTTTTAATTAAATCCTACTCTCTATTATCTTAATCGTGGTAAGCTTCTATTATCTACTTCCGAACTTTTATTTATCATAACAGTCCATTACTAGACTTATATCTCAGTCTATCTCAGAGTAAGAATGTAAATTCTCACATTCTACCCTTCTCATTCCTTATTAATATCTAATGTTTCAAAATGAAACATTAAAATCCAGATCTTTATTGTTTATTATGAACAATAAAAATCACAATATTTTATCTCCACTATCTTGTATCCTATCTTGACATTATTACAGAGTGTTTGTTCGAGTATGCTTACATTTTAAAACAAATACAGTTTGTTTTGTAAACAAATTGTTTCTCAACAATTTATTTCACAAAAATTTTGTTTTATAAACAAATGGTTTCTTAAACCAATCGTTTAAAACATATGTGCATATACGCACATATTCACCCACATATTGAAATATATGTGTACCAGCTGGATTTTCTTTAAATTCATCTTTTCAAAACTGTGAATCTAACAATTCACATTTCAAAACTTTTGTACAGTTGTGGCTCAGGGTGATGACATCTCTCATCCCCAAAGAGTTGCTATACAATCCACTTTCTCTTTGATATACTAATATACATGGTGCATGTCCTAACAAAATCATTTTTTTTTATAAGTATATTGAATTCAAGTATTCCTTTTTCTATAGTGGTCGTTGCAATGTGCATTCATGATGCATCTGAGCACAATAATACATTCTTTTAAAACAAAACTGCATACTCCCTCTGTAAGCTTCTTTCAAACTACTTCTCTATAATATTTCAAGTTTCTTAATCCTAATATTTTATCCTCACATTAGGATTATTATTTCTTTACATTATTTAGTTGATTATCAATAGTTATTGATTTCTATTTTAAGGATGCACGTTTCTTAACATCCCTAACACTTTCATTCATCTTTTAATGTTTACTTGTATGTGTTTTTCTTTTTGTTTAAGGATATAATTTATATCTGTAGTTTATGTTTTCCAATTCTAATGCGAATATTAAAAACATATAAACAGACTAACTTAAACATTAGACACATAACTAAACATTACCTAACGATGTTGAGACGGAAATGCCTCACGAATCATCGGGCCTTTACCTCGCCCTCCGCGGAATTTCACTTTTCCCTTATTCTTTCCCCCTCGCGGAACAAAATAGTGGTTGTAGTGCCTCGCGGGTCCAGAATTTCCTATCCTAGAAAATGTAGTAATAGGTTCTTCAGGTTTGGTGTAATAGTACGGCTGGAGGGGTATGTCGTTCCTCCTCAACTAATTCTCTATCTATTTTGCACGTCCAGCCAGATATGCCACAGAATCAGACTTTACCGCCATGAGTTCCTCGAACTCAGGCCCCAAACCTTTGACATACCTACTAGCAACTTCCTCACCATCACGAACTAACTCAGGTACTTCTTCGCATAAACGCATAAACTCGATAGTGTATGCCTCCACATTCAAATCTTCCCTAGTATACTTGTCCATATAATCCCTCAGCCTATCCAAACTTTGGTTCTCTTGCATCTCCCACTCGCTCACATACTCCCACGACTGACTCGGCGAGTGTCTTATTTGCTGTTGAACCCTCCTTAGATGGTCCACCTCAGCTAAGAACTCTTTTACCTTAAATCCCAGATAAGCCGATGTAGCTGTCGATTCAAACACAGAGCTATGGCTATTTCCAGTACTTTTTATATCCTCATTCAAAATTCTCTCTAATTCCTCCACTCCAATAGCATCCTCCCATATGTCCATGTCGCATGCTGATGTTGAGTCAACAGCCTCTATGGGATCATATGTATCGTGTATAACAGGCAAACCTGGTACATTATGTGGATCAGACCCCACATGCGGATGAGTTCTACTTGGCCCAGACATACTGAAACACATGAAATTTCAGCATAAGTACCGTATGTAATAGTTATAGAAAAATTACATTTTCATATAACAGGTATAAACTGTTAAACCCATATAAGCAAAACACATAACAATCAAACACAATTCAGAGAAAATCTAACTATTTTCTCGAACAAAAATTCAGAGAAAATCTCCGCTTTGTCCTGTGCTCAAACAAAACCATTCTCCTCGAATACAGGTCATTTGTTCTTACCATTCCGCTTCATGATTGTAATGTGTTTCCAACATAGAAACATCTCACATGTTCCATCAGTTGTAACATCTCTCGAACACAAGAACAACTCATGTGTTCCTGATCAAAACATAAATACATACTATACATATATATATTTGCTATCTATAGCTGAATGTATACAATAACTGACAACTGATCAAGACATGACATGAATCCTATGTTGCTGCAATAGTTTACTAGGAATTCTTATGACTTAAAATACCTCTACTTACCATATATCAGCAACAATACTTCGAACATTCAAGTCCTAAAAATTGCTATGATACCACCTTTGTCACGACCCGATTTCCCCCTCGAAACTCGAGCCGAGACTGACGCTAGGGACTGGGAATGGTTGTTCTGAAACCCGTAGCAAGCCTAAAACCTCTACAAATTTTTCGCAAATATAAATGTATATCATACCTTGCGTACGATCCGTTTTCAGAAAACACCGTTAAAATATTTTTCCGTTTAACGTGGAAGACACGTTCTGAAAATATTCATATAAGAGAAATCACGTTTTCAGAAATGGTGGTTGAATAACCCTAGTTATTCTGACCCACTCGCATTTCTGAAAACTGGTGCGGTGGTACAGGGACTTAGCTCACGTGCCTTGCCTCACAGGCAGCCGTGCCTCAAACCACTCATCCGAACATTATGTTTAATAAAATATATCGAAACACTTTTATCTTTCAAAGCGTTATATCAAACATATTTAAAACATGCACAATAGGCACACAAACATAAGGCCATCTAAACTATACATAGTGTCTTTGCAGACCAAAGACACAAAGCTTGGCCCACCCGTAGGGGATACCATAAAACACTATATGCCTATGAAGTAGCCACCTAGTAGAGTTAGACAAACTCAGGTTCCTATCAGAGTATATAGATAGAGGAACCCTGACGTGGCCACAAGCATATCAAACCTATATACACTATTGTAGCATCTAAGAGTATAAAGTGTTATTTACATAACAACAAGATAAACTTCCTTGATAGAAAAGGGTGGAAGCTCGATCAGACCCGGTAGCTAGGTACAAACACCGCTAGGTCTGGAAATGAATCCTGTGGTTGAGGTCAGACTGCTGGCTAGCTGGTCGGACTCGATTACTTGAGTAATCATTGAAGAAACGGAGTTAGAATCGAAAAACGGATCGACGACGTGAAAACAAATCCAAGCGTTTCACCTTTTTAGCAATTTAAGCCAAATATTTACAAACGTTATAAAACAAATCCAAGCGTTTCACCATTTTAGCGATTTAAGCCATACGTTTACAAACGTTACGAAACAAATCCAAACACTTCACCTTTATAGCGATTTAAGTCAAACGTTTACAAAGGTTAGGAAACAAATCCAAATGTTTCACCTTATTTAGCGATTTAAGCCAAACGTTTACAAACTTTATGAAACAAATCCCAGCGTTTCATCTTTTTAGCAATTTAAGCCAAACCTTTACAAATATTACGAAACAAATCAAACGTTTCACCTTTTTAGCGATTTAATCCAAACGTTAACAAACTTTACGAAACAAATCCAAACGTTTCACCTTTTTAGAAATTTAAGCCAAACGCTTATAAACGTTACGAAACAAATCCAAACGTTTCACCTTTTTGGCGATTTAAGCCAAACGTTTACAAACGTTACGAAAAAAATCCAAACGTTTCGCCTTTTTAGAAATTTAACCCAAACGTTTACAAATGTTACGAAACAAATCCAAGCGTTTCCCCTTCTTAGCAATTTAAGCCAAACGTTTACAAACTTTACAAAACGAATCCAAGCGTTTCACCTTTTCAGCAATTTAAGCCAAACGTTTACAAATGTTCCAAAACTAATCCAAGCGATTCACCTTTTTAGCAATTTAAGCCAAACGTTTACAAATGTTACGAAACAAATCCAAGCGTTTAACCTTTTTAGAGATTTAAACCAAACGTTTACAAACGTTACGAAACAAATCCAAACATTTCACCTTTTTAGCGATTTAAGCCAAACGTTTACAAAGGTTAGGAAACAAATCCAAATGTTCCACCTTTTTAGCAATTTAAACCAAACGTTACCGAACAAATCAAAACGTTTCACCTTTTTTGCAATAAAAGCCAAACGCTTACAAACGTTACGAAACAAATCCAAACGTTTCACCTATTTAGCGATTTAAACCAAACGTTTAAAAACGTTACGAAACAAATCCAAACGTTTCACCTTTTTAGCAATTTAAGCGAAACGTTTACAAACGTTTCGAAACAAATCCAAACGTCTCACCTTTTTTGCAATTTAAGCCAAACGTTTACAAACGTTAGGAAAAAGAACCAAATGTTAAAAACATTACGAAACAAATCCAAATGTTTCCCATTTTTAGTGATTTAAGCCAAAAGTTTACAAACGTGAAAAACAAAATTAAGCATTTCACCTTTTTAGCAATTTAAGCCAAACGTTTACAAATGTTACAAAACAAATCTAAGCGTTTCACCTTTTTAGCAATTTAAGCCAAACGTTTACAAATGTTACGAAACAAATCCAAACGTTTCACCTTTTTAGCGATTTATGCCAAACGTTTACAAATGTTAAGAAACAAAACCAAATGTTTAAAACATTATGAAACAAATCCAAAAGTTTCCCATTTTTTGCGATTTAAGCCAAAAGTTTACAAACGTTAGAAACAAAACCAAGCATTTCACCATTTTAGCAATTTAAGCCAAACGTTTACAAACGTTACAAAACAAATCCAAGCGTTTCACCTTTTTAGCAATTTAAGCCAAACGTTTACAAACGCTATGAAAAAAATCCAAGCGTTTCACCATTTTAGCGATTTAAGCCAAACGTTTACAAACGTTACGAAACAAATCCAAACATTTCACTTTTTTAGGGATTTAAGCAAAACCTTTACAAAGGTTAGGAAACATATCCAAATGTTTAACCTTATTTAGCAATTTAAGCCAAACGTTTACAAACTCTACGAAATAAATGCAAGCGTTTCACCTTTTCAGCAATTTAAGCCAAACCCTTACAAACATTACGAAACAAATCAAACGTTTCACCTTTTTAGCGAATTAAGCCAAACGTTTACAAACGTTACGAAACAAATCCAAACGTTTCACCTTTTTATAAATTTAAGCCAAATGCTTACAAACGTTACGAAACAAATCTAAACGTTTCCCCTTTTTAGCGATTTAAGTCAAACGTTTACAAACGTTGCGAAACAAATCCAAGCGTTTCGCCTTTTTAGCAATTTAAGCCACATGTTTGGAAACGTTACGAAACAAATCCAAGTGTTTCCCCTTCTTTACAATTTAAGGCAAACGTTTACAAACTTTACGAAACAAATCCAAGCGTTTCACCTTTTTAGCAATTTAAGCCAAACGTTTACAAATGTTCCGAAACAAATCCAAGCGTTTCACCTTTTTAGCAATTTAAGCCAAACGTCTACAAATGTTACGAAACAAATCCAAACGTTTCACCTTTTTTGAGATTTAAGCCAAACATTTTAAAACATTATGAAACAAATCCAAACATTTCATATTTTTAGCGATATAAGCCAAACGTTTACAACGGTTAGGAAACAAATCCAAATGTTTCATATTTTTAGCAATTTTAGCCAAACGTTACAAAACAAATCAGAGCGTTTCACCTTTTTTAACAATCTAAGCCAAACATTTACAAACGTTACGAAAAAAATCCAAATGTTTCACCTTTTTAGCGATTTAAACCAAATGTTTACAAACGCTATGAAACAAAACCAACGTTTCACCTTTTTAGCGATTTAAGCCAAACGTTTACAAACGGTACGAAACAAATCCAAACGTTTCACCTTTTTAGCGAATTAAGCCAAACGTTTACAAACGTTACGAAACAAATCCAAACGTTTCACCTTTTTATAAATTTAAGCCAAATGCTTACAAACGTTACGAAACAAATCTAAACGTTTCCCCTTTTTAGCGATTTAAGTCAAACGTTTACAAACGTTGCGAAACAAATCCAAGCGTTTCGCCTTTTTAGCAATTTAAGCCACATGTTTGGAAACGTTACGAAACAAATCCATGTGTTTCCCCTTCTTTACAATTTAAGCCAAACGTTTATAAACTTTACGAAACAAATCCAAGTGTTTCACCTTTTTAGCAATTTAAGCCAAACGTTTACAAATGTTCCGAAACAAATCCAAGCGTTTCACCTTTTTAGCAATTTAAGCCAAACGTCTACAAATGTTACGAAACAAATCCAAACGTTTCACCTTTTTTGATTCAAACATTACGAAACAAATCCAAACATTTCATATTTTTAGCGATATAAGCCAAACGTTTACAACGGTTAGGAAACAAATCCAAATGTTTCATCTTTTTAGCAATTTTAGCCAAACGTTACAAAACAAATCAAAGCGTTTCACCTTTTTTAACAATCTAAGCCAAACATTTACAAACGTTACGAAAAAAATCCAAACGTTTCACCTTTTTAGCGATTTAAACCAAATGTTTACAAACGCTATGAAACAAAACCAACGTTTCACCTTTTTAGCGATTTAAGCCAAACGTTTATAAACGGTACGAAACAAATCCAAACGTTTCACCTTTTTAGCAATTTAAGCCAAACGTTTACAAACGATACGAAACAAATCAGAATGTTTTGCCTTTTTAGCGATTTAAGCCAAACGTTTATAAACGGTACGAAACAAATCCAAACGTTTCACCTTTTTAGCAATTTAAGCCAAACGTTTATAAACGGTACGAAACAAATCGAAACGTTTCACCTTTTTAGCAATTTAAGCCAAACGTTTATAAACGTTACGAAACAAATCCAAACGTTTCACCTTTTTAGCAATTTAAGCCAAACGTTTACAAACGTTACGAAACAAATCCAAACGTTTCCATTTTTTAGAGATTTCAACCAAACGTTTACAAACGTTACGAAACAAAACAAAACATTAAAAACTTTATGAAACAAATCGAACGTTCCACATTTTTAACGATTTAAGTAAAATCTTTACAAACATTACAAAACTAAACTAATCGTTTCACATTTTTAGCGATTTAATCCAAATGTTTACAAAAGTTACGAAACAAATCCAAGTGTTTAAACTTTTTCGCGATTTAAGCCAAATGTTTACAAAAGTTACGAAACAAATCCAAGCGTTTCACCTTTTTAGAAATATAAGCCAAACGTTTAAAACGTTACAAAACAAATCTAAACGTTTCACCTTTTTAGCGATTTAAGCCGAATGTTTACGAATGTTATGAAACAAAACCAACCATTTTACCTTTTTAGAGATATAAGCCAAACTTTTACAAACGTTACGAAACAAATCCAAACATTTCACCTTTTTAGCGATTTAAGCCAAACATTTACAAAGGCTAGGAAACAAATCCCAGCGTTTCATCTTTTTAGCAATTTAAGCCAAACCTTTACAAATACTACGAAACAAATCCAAACGTTTCACCTTTTTGGCGATTTAAGCCAAACGTTTACAAATGTTACGAAACTAATCCAAGCGTTTCCCCTTTTTAGCAATTTAAGCCAAACGTTTACAAACGTTCCGAAACTAATCCAAGCATTTCACCTTTTTAGCAATTTAAGCCAAACGTTTACAAATGTTACGAAACAAATCCAAGCGTTTCACCTTTTTAGAGATTTAAACCAAATTTTTATAAACATTACGAAACAAATCCAAACATTTCACCTTTTTAGCGATTTAAGCCAAACGTTTACAAACGTTAGGAAACAAATCCAAATGTTTCACCTTTTTAGAAATTTAAGCCAAACGTTACCGAACAAATCAAAGCGTGTCACCTTTTTAGCAATTTAAGCCAAACGCTTACAAACATTACGAAACAAATCCAAACGTTTCGCCTTTTTAGCGATTTAAACCAAACGTTTAAAAACGTTACTAAATAAATTCAAACGTTTCACCTTTTTAGCGATTTAAGCCAAACGTTTACAAACGTTTCGAAACAAATCGAAACGTTTCACCTTTCTAGCAATTTAAGCCAAATGTATAAAAACGTTAGGAAACAGAACCAAACGTTAAAAACATTAGGAAACAAATCCAAACGTTTCCCATTTTTAGTGATTTAAGCCAAAAGATTACAAACGTTTGAAACAAAACCAAGTGTTTCACCTTTTTAGCAATTTAAGCCACACGTTTACAAATGTTACAAAACAAATCCAAGCGTTTCACCTTTTTAGCAATTTAAGCCAAACGTTTACAAATGTTACGAAACAAATCCAAACGTTTCACCTTTTTAGAGATAAAAGCTAAACGTTTACAAACGTTACGAAACAAATCCAAACATTTCACCTTATTAGCGATTTAAGCCAAACGTTTACAAAGGTTAGGAAACAAATCCAAATGTTTTACCTTTTTAGCAATTTAAGCCAAACGTTACGAAACAAATCAAAGTGTTTCACCTTTTTAGCAATATAAGCCAAATGTTTACAAACATTACGAAACAAATCCAAACGTTTCACCTTTTTAGCGATTTAAACCAAACGTTTAAAAACGTTACGAAACAAATCCAAACGTTTCACCTTTTTAGCGATTTAAGCCAAACGTGTACAAATGTTACGAAACAAATCCAAACGTTTCACCTTTTTAGCGATTTAAGCCAAACGTTTACAAATGTTAAAAAGAAAACCAAACGTTTAAAACATTACGAAACAAATCCAAACGTTTCCTATTTTTAGTGATTTAAGCCAAAAGTTTACAAACGTTAGAAACAAAACCAAGCGTTTCACCTTTCTAGCAATTTAAGCCAAACGTCTACAAATGATGCAAAACAAATCCAAGCGTTTCTCCTTTTAAGCAATTTAAGCCAAACGTTTACAAACGTTACGAAACAAATCCAAACGTTTCCCCTTTTTAGCGACTTAAGCCAAACGTTTCCAAACATTTCACCTTTTTAGCGATTTAAGCCAGACGTTTACAAAGGTTAGGAAACAAATCCAAATGTTTCACCTTTTTAGCGATTTAAGCCAAACGTTTACAACCGTGAAGAAACAAATCCAAATATTTCACCTTTTTAGTGACATAAGCCAAACGTTTACAAAGGTTAGGAAACAAATCCAAATTTTTCACCTTATTTAGCAATTTAAGCCAAACGTTTACAAACGTTACGAAACAAATCCAAGTGTTTCACCTTTTTAGCAATATAAGCCAAACCTCTACAAACATTACGAAACAAATCAAACGTTTCACCTTTTTAGCGATTTAAGCCCAACGTTAACAAACTTTACGAAACAAATCCAAACGTTTCACCTTTTTAGAGATATAAGCCAAACATTTACAAACGTTACGAAACAAATCCAAACGTTTCACCTTTTTAGCGATTTAAGCCAAACGTTTACAAACGTTACGAAACAAATCCTAGCGTTTCGCCTTTTAAGCAATTTAAGCCAAACGTTTACAAACGTTACGATACAAATCCAAGCGTTTCCCCTTCTTAGCAATTTAAGCCAAACGTTACGAAACAAATCCAAGCATTTCACCTTTTTAGCAATTTAAGTCAAATGTTTACAAACATTCCGAAACAAATCCAAGAGTTTCACCTTTTTAGCAATTTAAGCCAAAAGTTTACAAATGTTACAAAAAAAATCCAAGCGTTTCCCCTGTTTAGCAATTTAAGCCAAACGTTACGAAACAAATCCAAACGTTTCACCATTTTAGCAATTTAAGTCAAACGTTTACAAACGTTCCGAAACAAATCCAAGAGTTTCACCTTTTTAGCAATTTAAGCCAAACATTTACAAATGTTAAAAAAAATCCAAATGTTTCACCTTTTTAACGATTTAAGAGAAATGTTTACAAACATTACGAAACAAATCCAAACGTTTCACCTTTTTAGCAACATAAGCCAAACGTTTACAAACATTACGGAAAAAAATCCAAACGTTTCCCCTTTTTAGCTATTTAAGCCAAACGTTTACAAAAGTTTACGGAACAAATCCAAACGTTTCACCTTTTTAGCAATTTATGCCAAACGTTTACAAACGTTACGAAACAAATCCAAAATTTTCACCTTTTTAGCAATATAAGCCAAACGTTTACAAACGTTACGAAACAAATCCAAACGTTTCACCTTTTTAGCGATTTAAGCCAAACGTTTACAAACGTTACGAAACAAATCCTAACGTTTCGCCTTTTTAGAAATTTAAGCCAAACGTTTACAAACTTTACGAAACAAATTCAAGTGTTTCCCCTTTTTAGCAATTTAAGCCAAACGTTACGAAACAAATCCAAACGTTTCACCTTTTTAGCAATTTAAGCCAAACGTTTACAAACGTTCCGCAACAAATCCAAGAGTTTCACCTTTTTAGCAATTTAAGCCAATCATTTACAAATGTTACAAAACAAATCCAAACGTTTCCCCTTTTTAGCGATTTAAGCCAAACGTTTACAAACGTTACGAAACAAATCCAAACATTTCACCTTTTTAGCGATTTAAGCCAAACGTTTACAAAGGTTAGGAAACAAATCTAAATGTTTCACCTTTTTAGCAATTTAAGCCAAACGTTTACAAATGTTACGAAACAAATCCAAGCGTTTCACCTTTTTAGCAATTTAAGCCAAACGTTTACAAACGTTACGAAACAAATCCAAACGTTTCACCTTTTTACCGATTTTAGCCAAACGTTTACAAAAGTTTACCAAACAAATCCAAACGTTTCTCCTTTTTAGCGATTTAAGCCAAACATTTACAAACGTTACGAAACAAATCCAAGCGTTTCACCTTTTTAGCGAATTAAGCCAAAAGTTTACAAACTTTACGAAACCAATCCAAACATTTCACCTTTTTAGCGATTTAAGCCAAATGTTTACAAACGTTACGAAACAAAACCAAACGTTTAAAACATAACGAAACAAATCCAAACGTTTCCCATTTTTATAGATTTAAGCCTGTTTACAAACGTTAGAAACAAAACCAAGCGTTTCACCTTTTTAGCAATTTAAGACAAACGTTTACAAACGTTACAAATCAAATCCAAGAGTTTCACCTTTTTAAGCAAATTAAGCCAAACGTTTACAAACGTTACGAAACAAATCCAAACGTTTCACCTTTTTAGCGAATTAAGCCAAACGTTTACAAACGTTACGAAACAAATCCAAACCTTTCACCTTTTATCGATTTAAGCCAAACGTTTACAAAGGTTAGGAACAAATCCAAATGTTTCACATTATTTAGCAATTTAAGCCAAACGTATACAAACTTTACAAAACAAATCCAAGCGTTTTACCTTTTTAGCGATATAAACCAAACGTTTACACACGTTACGAAAGAAATCTAAACGTTTCACCTTTTTAGCGATTTAAGCCAAACATTTACAAATGTTACGAAACAAAACCAACGTTTAAAACATTACGAAACAAATCCAGACGTTTCCCATTTTTAGCAATTGAAGCCAAAAGTTTACAAATGTTAGAAACAAAACCAAGTGTTTCACATTATTTAGAAATTAAACCAAACGTTTACAAATGTTACGAAACAAATCGTAGCGTTTCACCTTTTTAGCAACATAAGCCAAATGTTTACAAACGTTACGAAAAAAATCCAAACGTTAGCGATTTAAGCCAAACGCTTACAAAAGTTTAAGGAACAAATCCAAATGTTTCACCTCTTTAGCAATTTAACCCAAACGTTTACAAACGTTACGAAACAAATCCAAAATTTTCACCTTTTTAGCGATATAAGCCAAACGTTTACAAACGTTACGAAACAAATCCAAACGTTTCACCTTTTTAGCGATTTAAGCCAAAT
Source organism: Mercurialis annua (assembly GCF_937616625.2). NCBI lineage: Eukaryota > Viridiplantae > Streptophyta > Magnoliopsida > Malpighiales > Euphorbiaceae > Mercurialis > Mercurialis annua. The sequence continues at coordinate 24,220,268 of NC_065576.1, forward strand.
GTTTACAAACGTTACGAAACATATCCTAACATTTCGCTTTTTTAGCAATTTAAGCCAAACGTTTACAAACGTTACGAAACAAATCCAAGCGTTTTCCCTTTTTAGCAATTTAAGCCAAACGTTTACAAATGTTTACCAAAGAAATCCAAACGTTTCACCTTTGTAGCGGTTTAAGCCAAACATTTACAAGCGTTACAAAACAAATCCAAATGTTTCACATTTTTAGCGAATTAAGCCAAACGTTTACAAACGTTACGAAACAAATCCAAACATTTCACCTTTTTAGCGATTTAAGCCAAACGTTTACAAACGTTACGAAACAAAACCAAACGTATAAAAAATTACGAAACAAATCCAAAAATTTCACATTTTTATCGATTTAAGCCTGTTTACAAATGTTAGAAACAAAACCATAGGTTTCACCTTTTTAGCAATTTAAGCCAAACGTTTACAAACGTTATAAAATAAATCCAAGCGTTTCAACTTTTAAATTAATTTAAGCCAAACGTTTACAAACGTTACGAAACAAATCCAAACATTTTACCTTTTTAGCGATTTAAGCCAAACGTTTACAAACGTTGCGAAAAAAATCCAAACATTTCACCTTTTTAGCGATTTAAGCCGAACGTTACAAAGGTTAGGAACAAATCCAAATGTTTCACCTTATTTAGCAATTTAATCCAAACGTTTACAAACTTTACAAAACAAATCCAAGTGTTTCACCTTTTTAGCGATATAAACCAAACGTTTACAAACATTACGAAAAAAATCCAAACGTTTCACCTTTTTAGCGATTTTAGCCAAACATTTACAAATGTTACGAAACAAAACCAATGTTTAAAACATTACGAAATAAATCCTGACGTTTTCTATTTTTAGCGATTGAAGCCAAAAGTTTACAAACTTTAGAAACAAATCCAAACATTTCACCTTTTTAGCGATTTAAGCCAAACGTTTACAAACGTTACGAAACAAATCCAAACATTTTACCTTTTTAGCGATTTAAGCCAAATGTTTACAAACGTTGCGAAAAAAATCCAAACATTTCACCTTTTTAGCGATTTAAGCCAAACGTTTACAAAGGTTAGGAACAAATCCAAATGTTTCACCTTATTTAGCAATTTAATCCAAACGTTTACAAACTTTACAAAACAAATCCAAGTGTTTCACCTTTTTAGCGATATAAACCAAACGTTTACAAACATTACGAAAAAAATCCAAACGTTTCACCTTTTTAGTGATTTTAGCCAAACGTTTACAGATGTTACGAAATAAAACCAATGTTTAAAACATTACGAAATAAATCCTGACGTTTTCCATTTTTAGCGATTCAAGTCAAAAGTTTACAAACTTTAGAAACAAAACCAAGTGTTTTACCTTATTTAGAAATTAAGCCAAACGTTTACAAATGTTACGAAACAAATCGAAGCGTTTCGCTTTTTTAGCAATATAAGCCAAATGTTTACAAACATTACGAAAAAAAATCCAAACGTTTCCCCTTTTTAGCTATTTAAGCCAAACGTTTACAAACGTTTACGGAACAAATCCAAACGTTTCACCTTTTTAGCAATTTAAGCCAAACGTTTACAAACGTTACGAAACAAATCCTAACGTGTCGCCTTTTTAGCAATTTAAGCCAAACGTTTACAAACTTTACGAAACAAATCCAAGCGTTTCCCCTTTTTAGCAATTTAAGCCAAACGTTACGAAACAAATCTAAACGTTTCACCTTTTTAGCAATTTAAGCCAAACGTTTACAAACGTTCCGAAACAAATCCAAGAGTTTCACCTTTTTAGCAATTTAATCCAAACATTTACAAATGTTACAAAACAAATCCAAACGTTACCCCTTTTTAGCGATTTAAGCCAAACGTTTACAAACGTTACGAAACAAATCGAAACATTTCATCTTTTTAGCGATTTAAGCCAAACGTTTACAAAGGTTAGGAAACAAATCCAAGCTTTTCACGTTTTTAGCAATTTAAGCCAAACGTTTACAAACGCTATGAAACAAATTCAAGCGTTTCACCTTTTTAGCGATTTAAGCCAAATGTTTATAAATGTTTACCAAACAAATCCAAATGTTTCACCTTTTTAGCTATTTAAGCCAAACATTTACAAACGTTACGAAACAAATCCAAACGTTTCACCTTTTTAGCGAATTAAACCAAATGTTTACAAACGTTACGAAACAAATCCAAACATTCCACCTTTTTAGCGATTTAAGCCAAACGTTTACAAATGTTACGAAACAAAACCAAACGTTTAAAACATTATGAAACTAATCCAAACGTTTCCCATTTTTATCGATTTAAGCCTGTTTACAAACGTTAGAAACAAAACCAAGCGTTTCACCTTTGTAGCAATTTAAGCCAAACGTTTACAAATGTTACAAAATAAATCTAAGCGTTTCACCTTTTTAAGCAATTTATGTCAAACGTTTACAAACGATACGAAACAAATCCAAACATTTTTCCTTTTTAACGATTTAAGCCAAATGTTTACAAACGTTACGAAACAGTTCCAAACAATTCACCTTTTTAGCGATTTAAGCCAAACGTTTACAAAGGTTAGGAACAAATCCAAATGTTTCACCTTATTTAGCAATTTAAGCCAAACGTTTTAAATAAATCCAAGCGTTTCACCTTTTTAGCGATATAAACCAAACGTTTACAAACGTTACGAAAGAAATCCAAATGTTCCACCTTTTTAGCGATTTAAGCCAAACGTTTACAAATGTTGCGAAACAAAACCAACGTTTAAAACATTACGAAACAAATCCAGACGTTTCCCATTTTTAGCGATTGAAGCCAAAAGTTTACAAATGTTAGAAACAAAACCAAGTGTTTCACCTTATTTAGAAATTAAGCCAAACGTTTACAAATGTTACAAAATAAATCGTAGCGTTTCACCTTTTAAGCAACATAAGCCAAACGTTTACAAACGTTACGAAAAAAATGCAAACATTTCACCTTTTTAGCGATTTAAGCCAAACGATTACAAAAGTTTAAGGAACAAATCCAAATGTTTCACCTCTTTAGCAATTTAAGCCAAACGTTTACAAACGTTACGAAACAAATCCAAAATTTTCACCTTTTTAGCGATATAAGCCAAACGTTTACAAACGTTATGAAACAAATCCAAACGTTTCACCTTTTTAGCGATTTAAGCCAAACGTTACGAAACAAATCCTAACGTTTCGCCTTTTTAGCAATTTAAGCCAAACGTTTACAAACGTTACGAAACAAATCCAAGCATTTTCCCTTTTTAGCAATTTAAGCCAAACGTTTACAAATGTTTACCAAAGAAATCCAAACGTTTCACCTTTGTAGCGGTTTAAGCCAAACATTTACAAACGTTACAAAACAAATCCAAATGTTTCACATTTTTAGCGAATTAAGCCAAACGTTTACAAACGTTACGAAACAAATCCAAACATTTCACCTTTTTAGCGATTTAAGCCAAACGTTTACAAATGTTACGAAACAAAACCAAACGTTTAAAACATTACGAAACGAATCCAAACGTTTCACATTTTTATCGATTTAAGCCTGTTTACAAACGTTAGAAACAAAACCATACGTTTCACCTTTTTAGCAATTTATGCCAAACGTTTACAAACGTTATAAAATAAATCCAAGTGTTTCAACTTTTAAAGTAATTTAAGCCAAACGTTTACAAACGTTACGAAACAAATCCAAACATTTTATCTTTTTAGCGATTTAACCCAAACGTTTACAAACGTTACGAAAAAAATCCAAACATTTCAGCTTTTTAGCGATTTAAGCCAAACGTTTACAAAGGTTAGGAACAAATCCAAATGTTTCACCTTATTTAGTAATTTAAGCCAAACGTTTACAAACTTTACAAAACAAATCCAAGCGTTTCACCTTTTTAGCGATATAAACCAAACGTTTACAAACGTTACGAAAAAAATCCAAACGTTTACAGATGTTACGAAACAAAACCAATGTTTAAAACATTACGAAATAAATCCTGACGTTTTCCATTTTTAGCGATTAAAGCCAAAAGTTTACAAACTTTAGAAACAAAACCAAGTGTTTCACCTTATTTAGAAATTAAGCCAAACGTTTACAAATGTTACGAAACAAATCGAAGCGTTTCGCTTTTTTAGCAACATAAGCCAAACGTTTACAAACATTACGAAAAAAAATCCAAACGTTCCCCCTTTTTAGCTATTTAAGCCAAACGTTTACAAAAGTTTACGGAACAAATCCAAACGTTTCACCTTTTTAGCAATTTAAGCCAAACGTTTACAAACGTTACGAAACAAATCCAAAATTTTCACCTTTTTAGCAATATAAGCCAAACATTTACAAATGTTTCACCTTTTTAGCGATTTAAGCCAAACGTTTACAAACGTTACGAAACAAATCCAAACATTTCACCTTTTTAGCGATATAAGCCAAACGTTTACAAACGTTACGAAACAAATCCAAACGTTTCACCTTTTTAGCGATTTAAGCCAAACGTTTACAAACGTTTACAAAACAAATCCAAGCGTTTCACCTTTTTAGCGATATAAACAAAACGTTTACAAACTTTACGAAAGAAATCTAAACGTTTCCCCTTTTTAGCGATTTAAGCCAAACGTTTACAAATGTTACGAAACAAAACCAACGTTAAAAACATTAAGAAACAAATCCAGACGTTTCCCATTTTTAGCGATTGAAGCCAAAAGATTACAAATGTTAGAAACAAAACCAAGTGTTTCACCTTATTTAGAAATTAAGCCAAAAGATTACAAATGTTACGAAACAAATCGAAGCGTTTCACCTTATTAGCAACATAAGCCAAACGTTTACAAACGTTACGAAAAAAATCCAAACGTTTCACCTTTTTAGCGATTTAAGCCAAACGCTTACAAAAGTTTAAGGAACAAATCCAAATGTTTCACCTCTTTAGCAATTTAAGCCAAACGTTTACAAACGTTACGAAACAAATCCTAACGTTTCGCCTTTTTAGCAATTTAAGCCAAACGTTTACAAATGTTACGAAACAAATCCAAGCGTTTTCCCTTTTTAGCAATTTAAGCCAAACGTTTACAAATTTTTACCAAAGAAATCCAAACGTTTCACCTTTGTAGCGGTTTAAGCCAAAAAATTACAAATGTTACAAAACGAATCCAAATGTTTCACATTTTTAGCGAATTAAGCCAAACGTTTACAAACGTTACGAAACAAATCCAAACATTTCACCTTTTTATCGATTTAAGCCTTTTTACAAACGTTAGAAACAAAACCATACGTTTCGCCTTTTTAGCAATTTAAGCCAAACGTTTACAAACGTTATACAATAAATCCAAGCGTTTCAACTTTTAAAGTAATTTAAGCCAAACGTTTACAAACGTTACGAAACAAATCTAAACATTTTACCTTTTTAGCGATTTAAGCCAAACGTTTACAAACGCTACAAAAAAAATCCAAACATTTCACCTTTTTAGCGATTTAAGCCAAACGTTTACAAAGGTTAGGAACAAATCCGAATGTTTCACCTTATTTAGTAATTTAAGCCAAACGTTTACAAACTTTACAAAACAAATCCAAGCGTTTCACCTTTTTAGCGATATAAACCAAACGTTTACAAACGTTACGAAAAAAATCCAAACGTTTCACCTTTTTAGAGATTTTATCCAAACGTTTACAAATGTTACGAAACAAATTCAATGTTTAAAACATTATGAAACAAATCCTGACGTTTCTCATTTTTAGCGATTGAAGCCAAAAGTTTACAAACTTTAGAAACAAAACCAAGTGTTTCACCTTATTTAGAAATTAAGCCAAACGTTTACAAATGTTACGAAACAAATCGAAGCGTTTCACCATTTTAGCAACATAAGCCAAACGTTTACAAACATTACGGAAAAAAATCCAAACGTTACCCCTTTTTAGCTATTTAAGCCAAACGTTTATAAAAGTTTACGGAACAAATCCAAACATTTCACCTTTTTATCAATTTAAGCCAAACGTTTACAAACGTTACGAAACAAATCCAAAATTGTCACCTTTTTAGCAATATAAGCCAAACGTTTACAAACGTTACGAAACAAATCCAAACGTTTCCCCTTTTTAGCGATTTAAGCCAAACGTTTACAAACGTTACGAAACAAATCCTAACGTTTCGCCTTTTTAGAAATTTAAGCCAAACGTTTACAAACTTTACGAAACAAATTCAAGTGTTTCCCTTTTTTAGCAATTTAAGCCAAACGTTACGAAACAAATCCAAACGTTTCACCTTTTTAGCAATTTAAGCCAAACGTTTACAAACGTTCCGAAACAAATCCAAGAGTTTCACCTTTTTAGCAATTTAAGCCAATCATTTACAAATGTTACAAAACAAATCCAAACGTTTCCCCTTTTTAGCGATTTAAGCCAAACATTTACAAACGTTACGAAACAAATCCAAACATTTCACCTTTTAGCGATTTAAGCCAAACGTTTACAAAGGTTAGGAAACAAATCCAAGCTTTTCACCTTTTTAGCAATTTAAGCCAAACGTTTACAAACGCTATGAAACAAATTCAAGCGTTTCACCTTTTTAGTGATTTAAGCCAAACGATTACAAATGTTTACCAAACAAATCCAAATGTTTCACCTTTTTAGCGATTTAAGCCAAACATTTACAAAAGTTGCGAGATAAATCCAAACATTTCACCTTTTTAGCGAATTAAACCAAATGTTTACAAACGCTACGAAACAAATCCAAACATTTCACCTTTTTAGCGATTTAAGCCAAACGTTTACAAATGTTACGAAACAAAACCAAACGTTTAAAACATTACGAAACTAATCCAAACGTTTCCCATTTTTATCGATTTAAGCCTGTTTACAAACTTTAGAAGCAAAACCAAGCGTTTCACCTTTTTAGCAATTTAAGCCAAACGTTTACAAATGTTACAAAATAAATCTAAGCGTTTCACCTTTTTAAGCAATTTATGTCAAACGTTTACAAACGTTACGAAACAAATACAAACATTTTACCTTTTTAGCGATTTAAGTCAAATGTTTACAAACGTCACGAAACAAATCCAAACAATTCACCTTTTTAGCGATTTAAGCCAATCGTTTACAAAGGTTAGGAACAAATCCAAATGTTTCACCTTATTTAGCAATTTAAGCCAAACGTTTTAAATAAATCCAAGCGTTTCACATTTTCAGCGATATAAACCAAACGTTTACAAACGTTACGAAAGAAATCCAAACGTTTCACCTTTTTAGCGATTTAAGCCAAACGTTTACAAATGTTACGAAACAAAATCATCGTTTAAAACATTACGAAACAAATCCAGACGTTTCCCATTTTTAGCGATTGAAGCCAAAAGTTTACAAACGTTAGAAACAAAACCAAGCATTTCACCTTTTTAGCAATTTAAGCCAAACGTTTACAAACGTTACAAAACAAATCCAAGCGTTTCACCTTTTTAGAAATTTAAGCCAAATGTTTACAAACGTTACGAAATAAATCCAAGCGTTTCACCATTTTATTGATTTATGCCAAACGTTAACAAAGGTTAGGAAACATATCCTAATGTTTCACCTTATTTAGCAATTTTAGCCAAATGTTCACAAACTTTCCGAAACAAATCCAAGTGTTTCACCTTTTCAGCAATTTAAGCCAAACCTTTACAAATGTTACGAAACAAATCAAACATTTCACCTTTTCAGCGATTTAAGCCAAACGCTTACAAACGTTACGAAACAAATCCAAACGTTTCACCTTTTTAGAAATTTAAGCCAAACGCATACAAACGTTACGAAACAAATCCAAACGTTTCACCTTTTTAGCGATTTAAGCCAAATGTTTACAAAAGTTTAAGGAACAAATCCAAACGTTTCACCTTTTTAGCGATTTAAGCCAAACGTTTACAAACGTTACGAAACAAATCCAGACGTTTCCTCTTTTTAGCGATTTAAGCCAAACGTTTACAAACGATACGAAATAAATCCAAACGTTTCGCCTTTTTAGCGATTTAAGCCAAACATTTACAAACGTTTTGAAACAAATCCAAACGTTTCACCTTTTTGGAGATTTAAGCCTAACGTTTACAAACGTTACGAAACAAAACCAAACGTTTATAACGTTATGAAACAAATCCAAACGTTCCACTTTTTTACCGATTTAAGTAAAATGTTTACAAAAATTACAAAACTAAACCAATCGTTTCACATTTTTAGCGATTTAATCCAAATCTTTACAAAAGTTACGAAACAAATCCAAGCGCTTAAACTTTTTAGCGATTTAAGTAAAATCTTTACAAACATTACAAAACTAAACCAATCGTTTCACATTTTTGCGATTTAATCGAAATCATTACAAAAGTTACAAAACAAATCCAAGTGTTTATACTTTTTAGCGATTTAAGCCAAATGTTTACAAAAGTTACGAAGCAAATCCAAACGTTTCACCTTTTTAGAAATTTAAGCCAAATGTTTATAAACGTTGCGAAACAAATCCAAGCGTTTCACCTTATTAGGTATTTAAGGGAAACGTTTACAAAAGTTAAGAAAAAATCTAAACGTTTCAGCTTTTTAGCGATTTAAGCCAAACGTTTACGAATGTTATGAAAAAAAACCAAACATTTTACCTTTTTAGAAATTTAATCCAAAGGTTTACAACCATTACGTTTACAAACATTACGAAACAAATCCAAACGTTTTACCTTTTTAGTATGCCAAACGTTTACAAACATTACGAAACAAATCCAAACGTTGCACCTTTTCAGAACCTTTTTAAAGATTTAAGCCAAACGTTTACAAACGTTTCGAAACAAATCCAAACGTTTCACCTTTTTAGCGATTTAAGCCAAATGTTTACTAAGGTTACGAAATAAATTCAAACGTTTCACCTTTTTAGAAATTTAAGCGAAACGTTACGAACCAAATCCAAGCGTTTCTCCTTTTTAGATATTTAAGCCAAACGTTTACAAACGTTACGAAACAAATCCAAACGTTTCGCCTTTTTAGCGATTTAAGCCAAACGTTTACAAACTTTACAAAACAAATCCAACTGTTTCACCTTTTTAGCGATATAAACCAAAACGTTTACAAACGTTACGAAAGAAATCCAAACGTTTAATCTTTTTAGCGATTTAAGCCAAATGTTTACTAAGGTTACGAAATAAATCCAAACGTTTCACCTTTTTAGAAATATAAGCCAAACGTTACGAAACAAATCCAAGCGTTTCTCCTTTTTAGATATTTAAGCCAAACGTTTACAAACATTATGAAACAAATCCAAACGTCTCGCCTTTTTAGCAATTTAAGCTAAACGTTTACAAACTTTATGAAACAAATCTAAATGTTTTACCTTTTTAGCGATTTATGCCAAACGTTTACAAACGTTACAAAACAAATCCAAACGTTTCACCTTTTTAGCGATTTAAGCCAAACGTTTACAAAAGTTACCACAAATCCAAACATTTCACCTTTTTAGCGATTTAAACCAAACGTTTACAAAGGTTATGAACAAATCCAAATGTTTGACCTTATTTAGCAATTTAAGCCAAACGCTTACAAACTTTACGAAACAAATCCAAGCGTTTAACCTTTTTATCGATTGAAGCCAAACGTTTACAAACGTTACGAAATAAATCCAAACGTTTCACCTTTTTAGCGATTTAAGCCAAACGTTTACAAAAGTTACGAAACAAAACCAAACGTTTAAAACATTACGAAACAAATCCAAACGTTTCCCATTTTTAGCGATTGAAGCCAAAAGTTTACAAATGTTAGAAACAAAACCAAGCGCTTCACCATATTTAGCAATTTAAGCCAAACTTTTACAAACGTTACAAAACAAATCCAAGCGTTTCACCATTTTAGCAATTTCAGCCAAACATTTACAAACGTTACGAAAAAATCCAAACGTTTCCCCTTTTTAGCGATTTAAGACAAACGTTTACAAAAGTTTACGAAACAAATACGAACGTTTCACCTTTTTAGCAATTTAAGCCAAACGTTTCACCTTTTTAGCGATTTAAATCAAACGTTTACAAACGTTACGAAACAACTCCAAACGTTTCACCTTTTTAGCGATTTACGCAAAACGTTTACAAATGTTAAGAAACAAAGCCAAACGTTTCAAACATTATGAAACAAATCCAAACGTTTCCCATTTTTAGAGATTTAAGGCAAATGTTTACAAACGTTAGAAACATAACCAAGTGTTTCACTTTTTTAGCAATTTAAGCCAAACGTATACAAACGTTACAAAACAAATCCAAATGTTTCACCTTTTTAGCAATATAAGTCAAAGGTTTACAAACGCTACGAAACAAATCAAAACGTTTCACCATTTTAGCGATTTAAGCCAAACGTTTACAAACGTTACGAAACAAATCCAAACATTTCACCTTTTCAGCGATTTAAGTCAAATGTTTACAAAGGTTAGGAAACAAATCCAAATGTTGTACCTTATTTAGAAATTTAAGCCAAACGTTTACAAACTTTACGAAATAAATCCAAGCGTTTCCCCTTATTAACAATTTAAGCCAAACGTTTACAAACATTACGAAACAAATCAAACGTTTTACCTTTTTAGCGATTTAAGCCAAACGTTTACAAATCGTTACGAAACAAATCCAAATGTTTCACCTTTTTAGATATTTAAGCCAAACGTTTACAAACTTTACGAAACAAATCCAAACGTTTCGCCTTTTTAGCGATTTAAGACAAACGTTTACAGACGTTACGAAACAAATCCAAACGTTTCACCTTTTTAGCGATTTAAGCCGAACATTTACAAACGTTACGAAACAAATCCAAACGTTTCACCTTTTTAGCGATTTAAGCCAAACGTTTACAAACGTTTCGAAACAAATCCAAACGTTTCACCTTTTTAGCGATTTAAGCCAAACGTTTACTAAGGTTACGAAAGAAATCCAAACGTTTCACCTTTTTAGCAATTTAAGCCCTACGTTTACAAACGTTACGAAACAAATCCAGGCGTTTCACCTTATTAGAAATTTAAGCCAAATGTTTACAAACGTTACAAATCAAATCCAAACGTTTCTCCTTTTTAGCTATTTAAGCCAAACGTTCACAAATGTTACTAAACAAATCTAAACGTTTCCCCTCTTTAGCGATATAAGCCAAATGTTTACAAACGTTACGAAACAAATCCAAACATTTCACCTTTTTAGCGATTTATGCCAAACGTTTACAAACGTTACAAAACAAATCCAAACGTTTCACCTTTTTAGGGATTTAAGCCAAACGTTTACTAAGGTTACGAAACAAATCCAAACGTTTCACCTTTTTAGGGATTTAAGCCAAACGTTTACTACGGTTACGAAATAAATCCAAACATTTCCCCTTTTTAGCAATTTACGCCAAACGTTTACAAACATTACGAAACAAATCCAAGCGTTTCACCTTTTTAGAAATTTAAGCCAAACATTTACAAACGTTTCGAAACAAATCCAAGCGTTTCTCCTTTTTAGCTAATTAAGCCAAACGTTTACAAACTTTACGAAACAAATCCAAACGTTTCACCTTTTTAGCGATTTAAGCCAAACATTTACAAACGTTACGAAACAAATCCAAACGTTTCACCTTTTTAGCTATTAAAGCCAAACGTTTACAAACTTTACGAAACAAATCCAAACGTTTCACCTTTTTAGCAATTTAAGTCAAACGTTTACAAACGTTTTGAAGCAAATCCAAACGTTTCACCTTTTTAGCTATTTAAGCCAAACGTTTACAAATCCAAGCGTTTCACCTTTTAAACAATTTAAGCTAAACGTTTACAAACACGACAAAACAAATACAAGCGTTTCACCTTTTTAGCAATTTAAGACCTACGCTTACAAACGTTACGAAACAAATCCAGGCGTTTCACCTTTTTAGAAATTTAAGCCAAATGCTTACAAACGCTACAAATCAAATCCAAGCGTTTCTCCTTTTTAGCAATTTAAGCCAAACGTTCACAAATGTTACGAAACAAATCCAAACGTTTCCCCTTTTTGGCGATTTAAGCCAAACGTTTACAAACATTACGAAACAAATCCAAACATTTCACCTTTTTAGCGATTTATGCCAAACGTTTACAAACGTTACAAAATAAATCCAAACGTTTCCACTTTTTAGGGATTTAAGCCAAACATTTACTAAAGTTACGAAACAAATCCAAACGTTTCACCTTTTTAGGGATTTAGGCCAAACGTTTACTAAGGTTACGAAATAAATCCAAACGTTTCCCCTTTTTAGCAATTTAAGCCAAACGATTACAAACATTACGAAACAAATCATACCGTTTCACCTTTTTAGCGATTTAAGCCAAACGTTTACAAACGTTACAAAACAAATCCAAACGTTTCACCTTTTTAGCGATTGAAGCCAAACGTTTACAAACTTAACGAAACAAATCCAAACGTTTCACCTTTTTAGCGATTTAAGCCAAATGTTTACAAACGTTTCGAGGCAAATCCAAACGTTTCACCTTTTTAGCGATTTAAGCCAAACGTTTATAACGGTTATGAAACAAATTTAAAATTTTTCACCTTTTTAGCAATTTAAGCCAAACGTTTACAAATCCAAGCGTTTCACCTTTTAAACAAAGCCAAACGTTTACAAAAACGACGAAGCAAATCTAAGCGTTTCACCTTTTTAGCAATTTAAGCCAAACGTTTACAAATGTTATGAAACAAATCCAAGCGTTTCACCTTTCTAGAAATTTAAGCCAAATGTTTACAAACGTTACGAAAAAAATCCAAACGTTTCACCTTTTTAGCGATTTAAGCGGCACGTTTACAAACTTTGCGAAACAAATCCAAGCGTTTCACCTTTTTAGTAATTTAAGCCAAACGTTTACAAATGCTACGAAACAAATCCAAACGTTTCACCTTTTTTTAAATTTAAGCCAAACGTTTATAAACGTTCCGAAACAAATCAAAGTGTTTCACCTTTTTAGTAATTTAAGCCGAACGTTTACAAACGTTACGAAACAAATCCAAATGTTTCACCTTTTTAGCAATTTAAGCCTAACGTTTACAAACGTTACGAAACAAATCCAAACGTTTCACCCTTTTAGCAATTTAAGCCAAACATTTACAAACGTTATGAAACAAATCCAAACGTTTCATCTTATTAGCAATTTAAGTCGAACGTTTACAAACATTACGAAACAAAACCAAATATTTCACCTTTTTAGCAATTTAAGCCGAACGTTTAAAACGTTACGAAACAAATCCAAACGTTTCCCCATTTTAGCGATTTAAGCCAAACGTTTAAAACGTTTCAAAACATATCCAAACATTTGACCTTTTTAGCGATTGAAGGCAAACATTTAAAAACATTAAGAAACAAATCCAAACGTTTCACTTTTTTAGCGATTGAAGCCAAATGTTTACAAACGTTACGAAAAAAAATCCAAACGTTTCATATTGTTAGCAATTAAACCCAAACATTTACAAACGTTACGAAACAAAACCAAGCGTTTCACCTTTTTAGCAATATAAGCAAAATGTTTACAAACGTAACGAAAAAAATCCAAGCGTTTCACCCTTTTAGAAATTTAAGCCAAATGTTTACAAACGTTCCGAAACAAACCCAAGCGTTTCACCTTTTTAGTAATTTAAGCCAAACATTTACAAATGTTACGAAACAAATCCTACCGTTTCACCTTTTTAGCAATTTAAGTCAAACATTTACAAAAGTTACGAAACGATTCCGAACGTTTCACCTTTTATCGATTTATGCCAAACGTTTACAAACGGTACGAAACAAATCCAAACGTTTAACCTTTTTAGCGATTTAAGCCAAACGTTTATAAACGCTACGAAACAAATCTAAACGTTTCGCCTTTTTAGAAATTTAAGCCAAACGTTTATAAACGTTGCGAAACAAATCCAAGCGTTTCTCCCTTTTAGCAATTTAAGCCAAAAGTTTACAAACATTACGAAACAAATCAAAGTGCTTCACCTTTTGAGAAATTTAAGCCAAATGTTTGCAAACGTTACGAAACAAATCCAAACGTTTCACCTTTTTTGCGATTTAAACGAAACATTTACAAATGTTACGAAACAAATCCAAACGTTTCGCCTTTTTAGCTATTTAAGCCAAATGTTTAGAAACGTTACAAACATTGGCCGGAACTGGTGGTACGTTCCTCTGCCTCTACCTCTGCCAGCTCCTCTGCCTCTACCTCTACCTGTGCCAGCACCTCTACCACGTCCAGCATTGGCCGGAACTTGTGGTACGTTCTGATCGACTTCCATGGAAATCGCATCATCAGCCACAACTTCTTGCTCTGCCGCAGCACGAGCACTAGTACGAACAACATTGTCCATATCCTAAGGATTGAAAAAAAACAATTTTAATAACAGATATTTCATACCCAAGTATGAACGAAACAAGCAACATATAGGATTTCCCAAGAAATCAACAGCAATAAAATATTCACCCAAGTGAAATAAAATTAACATTTAACAGCATCAAATCAACATATAATGACTGACTCGACGCAATCCTATTGGTGTAGGCAGAATGTTTTAAAATCAAACGATGACGTTTTTAAAGACATGACAGAATCCTATATCCGCAGTAGTTCCTAAGACACAACCATACTTAACAGAGTAAACACATAGCAAGCAATTGGCCTTGGTTTGAAACCAAAGCTCTGATACCAAGTTTGTCACGACCCATTTTCATGAATTGCGACCGGCGCTAGGGTATGGGTAATGTAGTACCAAAACCCCTAGCTAGCCTTTCAATTAACAATATAAACACATAAACCTGCAGAAAACCAAAGCTCGGAGGCAACCGAGACTTCAGCCTAAATCTAGCAGTTATAATATTAAACAGTTAATATAACATGCTTATCCAATTCCGAGTCTAAAATAGATTTATCATAAACCAATGTAAATAATATAACATGCCAAAGCAATATAACCAGTTGAACCAATCCGAAAAAATATATAATAATAATAAAGACGTCTAGTTACTACTGTGGTCTAAGAATAAAACAGTTTTACAGTTTATCAAAAATAAATGGAACCTCCGAAGAAAAGTAAATGCGGAGATCACCAGACTCTCTCAGACCATAACCCTGGGAAAAATTGGGAAAACAACGGGGTCAGATATACTGAGATGAGTTTATACCACTATCTACATTTATTAAGTGGAAAACCTTTAAAACCGTTTAAAACATTTAATAACGATATTACGAATAATAGTTGGAACCCTAATCCACAATTCTAAATAAATAACATACTCCAATAGGTCTGGTCCCGAGAGCTGAGCTACACCGAGTTACCACTGACCACACTTATACCAGAGTCCCGAGAGCTGAGCTACAGCGAGTTACTCTACCTGGTCCCGAGAGCTATGCTCACACCGAGTTACCACATTACCATAATTACCTTTCCCAGATCATTACCGGTGCGCACGTAGTCCTAATGATGCCCATTAGGTAGCATGTTGCAACTAGAAGCCGTACCATAAAAACTGTTCGAAATATACGTACAGTATATATATTTAATATTAAAATAACAATTTACTTAATAAAGCGGTAAATAGTAAGTACAAACTCACTGCTTGCTAATCCACGTGATAACCGGCAAGCAACTAATCCTGGTTCGCCTCTGAAGCACGAACAGTAGACGGGTCTAGACAAATAAAATAATTTATTAAAAACAGACCCTAACTCTAGAGAGTACTAGACACCACATAGGACTAGCACAAATAACACGTCGGGAATAAACAATCCAAAGCAACACAAATATACCCAAAAGGTAATAAAGCCCAATTAATATAAGTCTACTGAGTTCTCGCTTTAAAATCCAATAGTAAATATTATTTAATAATCTTTAAATAATAATTAAATTTTCAAATAATGGGTTAGCCGAGTTATCATTAACTACCAAGCTAACCTCAGTTGTCGGGTGACCCAAGTCTAACCCGATTCAAAATGTTTATCAAATATAAACCCGAGTTTATAAAATAATTCCATGAACTAATAAACCATTTTAAAAGCGGAACTCAATAACTTCAATTTCAAGTAACCCAAGTTACACCCCAAAAATCTAACCATTTTAGGTTTATAAAAGTTTAGGGACTAAATTGTACTTTAGCCAATTAGGGACTAAAATGTACTTTTGCCAATTAGGGACTAAATTGTACTTTAGCCAATTTAATATCCAAAATCAATTTAATTGCTTTTGTTTATATTTAAACATAATATAAAGTAACCAACCAACGATCCACTTAATTAAGTTATAAAATAAATTCAGGGGCTAAATTGTAATTTAGCCAATTTCATGCCAAATTGATATTCTTAATTAAATAGAATTACCCGAGTAATTTTATTAACTAAATTTATAATTAATTATCGTTTTCAATATTTATTTGTAAATGAAAATAAAATCCAAGTTATTAGGTAAAGTTAAACTTAAAGGATTAATTTTCTTTAAGCAAAATAATTTGGTGGTTAAAGTGGCTATTTAGCCATCATTTTCCTTTCAAAAAGGAAACAAACCCACCAAGCATGACTCTCCATTTCCACCATTTCTAAACTAACCTCATGCTTTTAAATCAAGAATTCAACTCCCAAAACTTAATCAATTAATCAAGACTACAATCAATCCATATCCTTAATCATAATCTAACAATAACTCAATTCACAACCATAGTAACAGTGACGACGAAACAAGGAAACACGTTCATGGAGCCGAGGTTGAATACCATAACACCAAACCGAAACAAACGTTCTAATTAATTAACAACTAACATTACGGGCTATTCTTGATTACTGACATAACAAAATCACAGCCAAACAAGCAAATCCATACGGCAGTAACATCAAATATCAAGAACAGTGAAGGCCAAAACATAAAACGGAAACCGTACGGCGAATGGAAACGAGGTCGATCACGTACCGTTCAACGAAAACGAGGTGGGAAATCGAATGTATATGAGTCTAGAACGTCTGAGATCAAACGGTTTTGATTTTGATCTAGAAACGAGCAAGAACGAATCAGAAAACCGAAAGGCGTTTCAAAATGAAAACTGAAATTAAAGGAATCATGAAGTTTACCGGAACAGCAGAGTTTGAGAGAAGATTACGGCTTCGTTTCTCAGCGAAACAACAAAGAAATGGAGGCTAGGGTTTGTTTGTAGCGTGATCTAGGTTTTTCGTTTGAAAGTCGACTTTTAATATCGAGAGGAGATGGGTCGAAAATGAGTGCGAAGTGGGCTGGACGAAAGGGTCGAAGGGGCTGTTGTGTTCTCGAACGAGAACAGCCCATTTGGGCTCGGTTCTCGTTCGAGAACCCCTGGTCTCGTACGAGACTAGGCCTGCAATTCATGATTCTCGTTCGAGAATCATAATTCTCGAACGGGAATCCACAATTTCCCTTTTTTTTTCTTTTTAATTAAAAAAAATAAATGGTTGAACCAATAAAATCAACCCCAATCCGAACCAACTCGAATCAAACCGCTATCATCGAAGTTACTTCCAAAACGACCAGAAAATTGTCGGAAATTACAAAAAAAATAAATTAAAATTTTACGGGATATTACATTCTCCCCAAGTAATTAAAAACTCGTCCTCGAATTTAACACGATAAGCAATTACCACCAGAACAACATGTATCGCAAGTAAAAATCATAAAAGTTACAGAAACTCAAGATATCGTACCTCACGGAAAAAGAAAAGGATAGCGATTCCGCATATCCAACTCGGTCTCCCAAGTACACTCCTCAACAGAATAATTGCGCCAGAGGACCTTGACCATCAGAATCTCCTTGTTCCGCAACTTACGCACTTGCGTATCAACAATCTCAACTGGCTATTCCTCATAGGACAGCTCGTGGTCAATCTCAACACTCTGAGGCAGAATCACGTGCGAAGGATCAAAATGCACTTTCTCAACATAGAAACATGAAACATTGGGTGTACTAACGACATGTTTGGCGGCAGAACCAAACGATAAGCCACAGCTCCAATCCTCTCTGAAATCTCATAAGGACCAATATACCTTGGTGCCAACTTCCCCTTGACACCAAAACGAACCACGCCTTTCATAGGCGAAACCCGAAGAAACACGAAATCACCAACATGAAACTCAATGTCTTTTCTCTTCGGATCAGCATAACTCTTATGCCGACTAAAGGCAGTCTCTAACCTCCGTTTGATCAACTGTACCTTCTCTGAGGTAATCTGAATAATCTCTGCTCCCGAGAGTTTACGCTCTCCAACCTCCTCCCAACAGATAGGAGATCTACACTTGCGCCCGTACAAAGCCTCATATGGCGCCATCTCAATACTCGCGTGGTAACTGTTGTTGTAAGAAAACTCAATCAATGGCAGATGACTATCCCAGCTACCCTGAAAATCGAGAACACACATCCTGAGCATATCCTCCAATGTCTGAATAGTCCTCTCAAACTGACCGTCAGTCTGAGGATGAAAAGCTGTACTGAAATCCAACCGAGAACCCAAGGATTCCTGTAACGCTTTCCAGAATCTCGAAGTAAACACAGAACCTCTGTCTAACACAATAGAAACCGGTACACCATGCAAACTGACAATTCTGTCGATGTACAACTGAGCCAACCTCGAAGCAGTATACGAAACCTTAATCGGAAGGAAATGAGCTGACTTTGTCATACGGTCAACTATCACCCAGATGGAATCGTACCCCTGTCGAGTACGTGGTAAACCAACCAAAAAATCCATAGCAATCCGCTCCCACTTCCACTCTGGAATAGGTAGTGGCTGCAGATAGTTAAAAGGTCTCTGATGCTCCAACTTCACCTGCTGGCACGTCAGACACTTAGAAACATACTCAGCGACATCCTTCTTCATCCCGCTCCACCAGTAGGTACCCTTAAGATCATGGTACATCTTAGTAGAACCCGGATGAACACTATAAGCAGACTTGTGCGCTTCCTTCAGAATCTGGTCCCTAAAACCATCTGAATTCGGAACATACAGTCTCGAACCATGTCTCAGAACACCATCCACAAAAGTAAACTCAGAATTTCTGTCCTGTTGAATCTCCTCAATAATCCGTTTCAACTGTGGATCCTCCGCTTGTAAAGCTTTGATCCGATCAATCAAAAAGGGTTGCACCTGTAACTGTGCTAACAAACAACCAGCCTGAGAAATCTGAAACCCATAGCCCGAAGCTACCAAACTGTGCCACTCTCTAACCATGGGTCTACGCCCAATCTCAGAAATATGAGCCAAAATGCCCGAAGACTTGCGACTCAACGCATCGGCTACCACATTAGCCTTACCAGGATGGTACTGAATAGTACAGTCGTAGTCTTTCAGCAATTCTAACCACCTCCTCTGTCTCAAGTTCAACTCTCTCTGATCAAAGATATACTTCAACTCTTATGATCAGTGAAAATCTCACAAGTAGCACCATACAAATAATGTCTCCAGATTTTCAGCGCAAAAACCACAGCTGCCAACTCTAAATCATGAGTGGGGTAATTCACCTCATGCTTCTTCAACTGTCTGGAAGCATAGGCAATCACCTGTCCATGTTGCATCAGAATGCAACCCAAACCAATCCGAGACGCATCACAATACACTGTGAAACCGTCAATGCCAGAAGGCAATGCCAAAACAGGAGCTGTAGTCAAAATCTCTTTGAGCTTCTCAAAGCTCGCCTCGCACTTGTCAGTCCACTCAAACTTAACACCTTTTTGTGTTAGTTTAGTCAACAGTGCAGATATTCTGGAGAAATCTTGCACGAACCGACGATAGTAGCCAGCTAAACCCAGAAAACTTCTGATCTCGGTAACTGACCTTGGCCTCTGCCAATCCATAACCGCCTCAATCTTCTTCGGATCAACCTTGATCCCATCTTTCGACACCACGTGTCCTAGAAAGGTAACCTGATCCAACCAGAACTCACATTTTGAGAACTTAGCATACAACTGATGCTCACGCAACGTCTGTAGTATAGTCCTCAAATGGTAAGCATGCTCCTCCTCACTCCGAGAATAGATCAAAATGTCATCAATGAAGACGATAACAAATTGATCCAAAAACGGCTTGAACACTCTATTCATCATATCCATAAACGCTGCTGGTGCGTTCGTCAGACCAAAGGACATAACCAGAAACTCAAAATGTCCATAACGAGTCCGAAAAGCAATCTTAGGCACATCTGCATCACGGATCCAAAGCTGATGATACCCAGACCTCAAATCAATCTTGGAAAAACACTTCGCACCCTGCAATTGGTCAAACAAATCATCGATGCGAGGAAGAGGATATCTGTTCTTGACAGTAACCTTGTTCAACTGTCTGCAGTCGATACACAGTCGAAAGAAACCGTCTTTCTTCTTCACAAACAGAACTGGAGCACCCCACGGAGAAGTACTCGGTCTGATGAACCCGCTATCCAACAACTCTTGTAACCGGTCCTTCAACTCCTTCAGCTCTGCAGGAGCCATCCGATACGGCGGTATCGAAATTGGAGCTGTACCAGAAACCACATCAATGCAAAACTCAATATCACGATCAGGTGGTAATCCAGGCAATTCCTCTGGAAATACATCAGTGAACTCATTCACTATCGGAACACTATGTATATCACCACTACTAGTCTCCAAATCACGAACCACAGCAAGAAAACCCTGGCAACCCTTGCCTAACATTCGCTTCGCCTTGATGGCGTAAATCAGATTCTTAGGTGTCTCCGCCTTCTCTCCCTGAAAGGAAAAAGGTAGATCACCTGGAATCCTGAACTCGACTGACTTCTCTCGACAGTCAATAGAAGCATAATGGCGCGACAGCCAATCCATCCCCAAGATGACATCAAACGAAAGAACGTTAAGCACAATCAAATCAGCATATAATTCTCTACCCTGAATAACCACTGGACAAGAAGGATAAACGACGTCCGCTACTACACCTTCAGACATAGGTGTAGACACAACTAGTGGTTCACTCAAAATAGATGGTGCCATACCCAATTTCCCAGCAAAACATGTAGACACAAACGAATGGGTTGCACCCGCATCAAATAATACCAAAGCATCAGTAAAAGATATCGGAATGGTACCTTGCACCACAGCATTTGATGCACGCGCATCCTGAGGAGTAAGAGCAAACACTCTGGCCTGACCCTGCGGCTGCTGCTGCGAACTCTGCCCAGTACCATAACTGTTGGAACCTCTACCGCCGTTACCACGGCCACCAAAACCTCTACCACCAGAATCACGGCCTCGCTGGCCACCAAAAGATGCTGCAGGTTGAGAGTACCCTACAGACTGTGTAAACGCAAGTCTCTACTGCTGATAAGATGACTGCGCCACACTGGAGTTAGACATCTGCTTCTCAGATGTCGGACACTCCCTGGAAAAATGACCCGACTGGCCACAAGAAAAACAACCTCCAGGAGCTAACTGACACTGACCATAGTGCCTGCGTCTGCAATTCTGGCAGAACGGAATGTTCGATCCACCACTGTACCCGCGTCCTGAACCACGGTTACTCCCACTGCTACTGGAGCTGTACGGAGCACTCCTAGCACTATGCCTCCCTTTGTTGTGAGTACGGCGACTCCCCTTATTGGCCTGAGAAGAGCCACTGTAGTAGTTCCCACTACCATGCTGCACTGGGGCCTGTTGCCCCCCCACTAGGAACATCACTCTTTCCCTTATGATTCCGGAAAGGGTCAGAGATCGTCCCAAACTGAATCAACGATTTCTCCATCCGTCGAGCACTGTCCACTACCCGAGCAAACTCCATGTCTGCCCCTATCAGCAAAGGAAGAAATTCCGAGCCTAAACCCCTGATATAGCGGTCGTTCACCCTGTAGATCTGTAGCAAACCGCCCGAAACGGACAAACTCTGTAGTGTAGTCTGTCACTGATCTATCCCCTTTCTTCAAACTCAGCAGCGTTTCTCTGAAATTCTTAGTAACAGAGAAAGGTAGATAGTAATCTCTGAACCTTGTCACAAAATTAGCCCAAGACAATGTAGCCATATCTGGTCTGATGTTATCGCGAAACCAGTCCTTGGATGTACCCTTCAGCGACATCTCCACAAGCATCACTGATTGACGATCAGTAGCTTGAATCCTCTGACTATTGTACTCAAACTCTTTCAAGAAGTCAAGAGCATCCCCAGTACCATCAAAAGAAGTCGGATTCAACTTCGTGTAGGTTATCACCAATTCTCTGTCTGTCGGAATGTGACTGACACCAGCAAGTCCGCCCATACCAGCTACAGCACCAGCCCGAGGTTGCTGTTGCTGCGCTAACTGACCCAGTACAGTACACTGATTCTGCAAAAGAGCCTGGTTGTTCTTGTAATACCCCAAAATATTTAAGTATCTAATTGGACCACGTGTCCAATTTCGAGTCGCCAGAGTGGCGATATCCGAAAGTTTTTCGAGAAATTTAAAAATATATTTCAGTTCTAAAGTTAGAATTGGAATTGAAAGGAAAAATGTCAAGAAAAGCCCCAAAATAAAGTACATAGACTAAAGTGGTAATTTAGCCATTACGTCTCGAAAATGGAAAATTTTAGATTTTGACGGGAAAATATTAATATTGGGATTCGTATTATTTATTGGAAATAAATAATACGTATAAGTTATAATTTAAGAATTTATTGATTTAGTTATTGACTAAATTGAATAAAAGAAAAGTTTGAAAGATAAGTTGTAATAAAGAAGGAAAACGAGGATTAAAGAAGCACTTTAACCTTAATATATAAAGTTAAGATATGAATGAAAGAATTAGAGGAATGAAACGAAGAGAAGGCTCCAGAACGTCAAAAATTCGTCGATCATCGTCGTTTCGCCGCCGTTTCTCCGTTCGATGTCCGATTCGAGTGATTTTCGCGGCGATTTCTCGAAAG
The DNA here is from genome assembly GCF_937616625.2 of Mercurialis annua. NCBI lineage: Eukaryota > Viridiplantae > Streptophyta > Magnoliopsida > Malpighiales > Euphorbiaceae > Mercurialis > Mercurialis annua. The sequence goes on from NC_065576.1 coordinate 24,243,116, forward strand.
CTCTATCCATTTTTATCTTCAAATCAAGGTAAATATCTCGATATTTGGTGTTAAACTTGATGAATAGGGGCTGTTTTGAAAAAACCGTTACGTTTGATTCGTATATGTCGGAATTGAGGCGTTTAGGATTGATTTCGAAGTGAAAAAGTGTGTATGATGTGTTTAAATGAATTGGGTATGTATTGGTATAAGTTTTGACTGTTTTGAGGCTTCGGAAATGGTCCAGAAGCGTCAAAAAACGTTGCTCCCGAAGTGCGCACGACGTGCTGCACTTAAGCACGTCGTGCTGGTGCACGACGTGCACCAGTGAAGGGCACGTCGTGCCCTTCATGAAAAATGAAGGGCACGATATGCCAAACTGGCACGACGTGCCCTACTTCGACCCCGATCTCCGGGGGACTTCCGTGAGCGAAAAATAGCTTCCGATAGCGTGAAATGGACATGAAACTTGACGTTTTGAGCTAGGCTTTGGAATAAGCATATTAAGCAAGGTCTAATTGATTAGTTGAACACCACTAAGGGTATTAACCAAGTGTAAGAATGGGATTGAAAGTTCTTAAGTTTATAAATCGTAATAGGATCGAATTGGAATAACCTAAGTTTATAACTTAGGGTTTTAGTGCTAAGCCTACGTTTATGGATTAAACGTACATGTAACTCGATTAGGTAACTGACGTACCAACAAGCTACAAGCTGTCTAGCTGGAGCGGCTACGCGATCGGATAACGCATGGAGCTTACGCTTGCGGGATTATAATATTGCATATTTGGATAGCGGTCACTGTGAGTTGCACTTTACTTTCGTGTATTATATATTAAAGTTATTTTATATAAATATATATATATATATTGTTTATACGCATCGCATTATATATAATTGATTGAATTGTTATATGTTTTATTAATTTCTATATACGAGAACTAGTATGCGATCCGAAGAAACTAGCTACCTATTGGGTGTCAATAGGCTGTTTGATCACCAGTACTGAGTCAGTCTAGTGTGTTTGCATCTGAGAAATGATTGGATACATATGATATGATATGAATTCGATACGAGAGTGAACTCGGCTACGGTGTAGTCTGGAAGTTCCTGTATCTAGTGGGCTGGGCCCACCAGTGAGTTGGACTCACAACTGGAAATTTATGATTGGGTTGAATTATATATGATTATTCGAGAATTGTGTCGCATGCTAGGATATTAGTTTCGTACGGATCAAATACCTGTTTATATGTTTTATATAATTGTTTTCTTGAGATGCGATGTTATATTTTTATATTAATACCGTTAGTAACTTGCAAGCTCACTCAGTATTTCCCAAAATACTGACTCCCTCACAGTGTTTTATTTCAGGCGATCGGAGTCGGATCACACAGACCATCTCCTTTGTGTTGAAAGTCTTTTGACTTGCACAAAGTACGAGTCCTTAGAGCTGCAGTAGTCAGTAGGTGTCAAAATAAGATTTATGATTTGATTTCAAACGGTATTTAAAATGTGAAATCTGACATTTATCCGTTTCAATTTGATACCAATTGCCATGAGTGGAATTGGTGATGTTTGTGATCAGAAACAGGGCGGTGCTGGATATGAGATATCGCTCGGTAAGACCCTGGTTTCTAAGAATTGTTTCGCGAATGTTTTAAGAAAAGGAATACGATATTTTAATAATTGAATTATATTATTTAAAGAAGATTTATGATAATGTATTATATATAATAATATGTTTTAATTGCGAAAAATTTACATTGGTTTTAGGCTTGCTACGGGTTCCAAAGCTACCATTCCCGTTCCCTAGCGCCGGTCGCGGCTAAATTATTTGGGTCATGATAGTTCTGCATCTCGACAATCCCAGCCAAGAAAGTAGTGAAGTCGAACGCCTGCATATTCGGTTCCTGTTGCAACCCTGGTGCCTGCTGCACATTCGGTGCCTGTTGCACATTCGTTGCCTGCTGTACATTCGGTGCATGAACACCTGCTGCACCACGTCCTCTAGCTCCACCTCTACCAGCACCAGCTCCTCTGCCTCTACCTCTACCTCTGCCAGCACCTGTACCACGTCCAGCATTGGCCGGAACTGGTGGTACGTTCTGATCGACTTCCATGGAAATCGCATCATCAGCCACAGCTTCTTGCTCTGCCGCAGCACGAGCACGAGTACGAACAACATTGTCCATATCCTAAGGATTGAACAAAAACAATTTTAATAACAGATATTTCATACCCAATTATGAACAAAACAAACAACATATAGGATTTCCCAAGAAATCAACATTTAACAGCATCAAATCAACATATAATGACTGACTCGACTCAATCCTATTGGTGTAGGCAGAATGTATTAAAATCAAAAGATGAGGTTTTTAAAGACATGACAGAATCCTATATCCGCAGTAGTTCCTAAGACACAACCATACTTAACAGAGTAAACACATAGCAAGCAATTGGCCTTGGTTTGAAACCAAAGCTCTGATACCAAGTTTGTCACGACCCATTTTCATGAATCGCGACCGGCGCTAGGGTATGGGTAATGTAGTACAAAAACCCGTAGCTAGCCTTTCAATTAACAATATAAACACATAAACCTGCAGAAAACCAATGCTCGGGGGCAACCGAGACTTCAGCCTAAATCTAGCAGTTATAATATTCAACTGTTAATATATCATGCTTATCCAATTCCGAGTCTAAAATAGATTTATCATAAACCAATGTAAATAATATAACATGCCAAAGCAATATAACCAGTCGAACCAATCAGAAAAAATATATAATAATAATAAAGACGTCTAGTTACTACTGCGGTCTAAGAATAAAACAGTTTTACAGTTTATCAAAAATAAATGGAACCTCCGAAGAAAAGTAAATGCGGAGATCACCAGACTCTCTCATATCATAACCCTGGGAAAAATTGGGAAAACAACAGGGTCAGATATACTGAGATGAGTTTATACCACTATCTACATTTATTAAGTGGAAAACCTTTAAAACCGTTTAAAACATTTAATAACGATATTACGAATAATAGTTGGAACGCTAATCCACAATTCTAAATAAATAACATACTCCAATAGGTCTGGTCCCGAGAGCTGAGCTACACCGAGCTATCACTGACCACACTTATACCAGAGTCCCGAGAGCTGAGCGACACCGAGTTACTCTACCTGGTCCCGAGAGCTATGCTCACACTGAGTTACCACATTACCATAATTACCTTTCCCGGATCATTACCGGTGCGCACGCAGTCCTAATGATGCCCATTAGGTAGCATGTTCCAACTAGAAGCCATAATATAAAAACAATTCAAAATATATGTACAGTATATATATTTAATATTAAAATAACAATTTACTTAATAAAGCGGTAAATAGTATGTCACGACCCATTTTCATGAATCGCGACCGGCGCTAGGGTATGGGTAATGTAGTACCAAAACCCGTAGCTAGCCTTCCTTATAACATACAATTCAATTAAACCTGCAGAAAACTAATGCTCGGGGCAACCGAGACTTCAGCCTAAATCTAGCAGTTATAATATTCAATAATTAATATAACATGCTTATCCGATTCTGAGTCTGAAAATAGGCATAACATAAATAATCTGAAATAAACATATAACATGCCATAGCAATATAACTAGTCAGACCAGTCCGACAATCAACTATAATAATAATAAAGACGTCTAATCAACTACTGCGGTCTAAGAATAAAATAGTTTTATAGTTCTACTAAAATAAATGGAACCTCCGAGGAAAAGTAAATGCGGATATCACCAGACTCTCTCAGATCATAACCCTGGGAAAAATTGGGAAAACAACGGGGTCAGATATACTGAGATGAGTCTATACCACTATTTACATTTATCAAGTGGAAACCTTTAAAACTATTTAAAACATTTAATAACGATATTACGGATAATAGTTGGAACCCTAATCCACAATTCTAAATATAACATAATCCAATAGGTCTGGTCCCGAGAGCTGAGCTACACCGAGTTACCACTAACCACACTATTACCAGAGTCCCGAGAGCTGAGCTACACCGAGTTACTCTACCTGGTCCCGAGAGCTACGCTCACACCGAGTTACCATATTTCCATATATACCTTACCCAGATCAATACCGGTGCGCACGAAGTTCTAATGAAGCCCATTAGATAGCACGTTCCAACTAGGAGCCGTAATATAAAAACAGTTCGAAAAATATATAATATATGTTTATATATTAAAATAACAATTTACTTAATAAAGCGGTAAATAGTAAGTACAAACTCACTGCTTGCTAATCCACGTGAAATACCGGCAAGCACTAATCCTGGTTCGCCTCTGAAGCACGAACAGTAGATGGGTCTAGACAAATAAAATATTTATTAAAAACAGATCCTAACTCTAGAGAGTACTAGACACCACATAGGACTAGCACAATTAACACGTCGGAAATAAACAAGCCAGAATACACCAAAAATACCCATTAGGTAAAAAGCCCAATTAAAACAAGTCTATTGAGTTCTCGCTTAAATTCCAATTTAAAAATATTATTTAATAAACTTTAAATAATGATTAATTTCCAAATAGTGGGTTAGCCGAGCTATCATTAACTACCAAGCTAACCCCACTTGTCGGGTGACCCAAGTCTAACCCGATCAAAATGTTTATCAAATATAAACCCGAGTTTATATTTATAAAATAATTTCATAAAATAATAAACCGTTTTAAAAGCGGAACTCAATAACTTCAATTTCAAGTAACCCAAGTTAAAACTCCAAAAACTTAGTTAAATAAGTCAAATAAAAGTTCAGGGACCAATTTGCACTTTAACCAATTAGGGACCAAATTGTACTTTTGCCAATTAGGGACTAAATTGTACTTTTGTCAATTTGATATCCAAAATCAATTAAGTTGTTTTTATTTATATTTAAATCAAAATATAAAATTAACCAACCAAAGATCCACTTATTTAAGTTATAAAATAAGTTCAGGGACTAAATTGTAATTTTGCCAACTTTTGACAAAACGACATTTGTAGGCAAATATAATTACCCGAGTAATTATATTAACTTAATTAATAAATAACTATCGTTTACAACATAAGAGTTTTAATTCAAAACGAAATCCAATTTTTACTAGGTAAAGTTAAACTTCAAGGATTTATTTGATTTAGTCAAAATAATTTAATGGCCACAATGGCATTTTAGCCATCTCCTTCAAGTTTAAACCCAGGTGATACCCGCCTATGCCTTAATCATCATTCTCTTAAATTTTCAATTACAGAAACATAAATCCCAAAAACCAACAAACACAACACCAATCTTCTTTAACAAATCTTAATTAAGCTAGATGAACATCATTCAAGAATTAACCAATATCCTAATCATATACTAAAAACTCAATCACAGTGGCACTAAAGCAAGGAACGGGAAGAACAACGACGAGCCGTACAATGAGCAACACATCGAAATAACTCACTCAACAAAGCCGTTAACCCATTGAACAAATATGTTACGTAATCAATCATGAAGAATCAAGCCAAAGAAAAGAAAACCAATCGGCAGAAACTTAACCAGAAATTAAGAACATATATAAATACTCAAAGCGGTTAACCGTACGGCGATTAAAACGAGCTTAATTTACGTACCGTTCAATGAAAACGAGATAGGGAATCGTAGGTACGTGAGTCTAGAATCTCTAGGATCGAACGGTTCTGATTTTCATCAACAAACGAGGGAGAACGATAAGAATTACGTAAAGCCGTTCAAAACCGAAAACTGGAAATCAAGAATCAACTTACCGATGGTTTTTCCAAAACTTTGGAAGCGATTAAGGACAGCGATTTCTCCGCGAAAACGAAAAAGAAAGATGGCTATGAGTTGTTTGCAGCGTGGGGAATGATTTAGGTCAAGAATTTTTAGTTTATGTACGAAGTAATTAGGTTAAAAACGAGATGGAACTAGGGTTCGTGAAAGGGCAAAACTGCCCTTAAGAGACCAGTGCATAAATTGCACAGTCCCGTACGGGACAGGCACAGTCTCGTACGAGACTGTGCGTGAAATTCCCAGGTCTCTTACGAGACCTGGGTTTCCTCCTTGGTTCAACCATTTGGTTGAACCAAGACCCAAGGGAACCGAGAACCAAACCCAAAATTGAACCGGACCATGAACCAAACCTTAAAACGAACCATAAAAATCAAAAAGGCCCGGAAAAATACCGAAACATCCTCTGAATTTTTTTTAAAAAAATACGGGATATTACATTCTCCCCAACTTATTAAAAATTCGTCCTCGAATTGAACACGATAAGCAATTAACACCAGAACAACACGTAACACAAATATAAATCATAGAAATCACCGAAATCAAGATATCGTACCTCACGGAAAAAGAAAAGGATAGCGATTCCGCATATCCAACTCGGTCTCCCAAGTACACTCTTCTACAGAATGATTGCGCCAGAAAACTTTGACCATCGGAATCTCCTTGTTCCGCAATTTACGCACCTGCGTATCAACAATCTCAACTGGCTGTTCCTCATAGGACAACTCTTGGTCAATCTCGACACTCTGAGGCACAATCACGTGCGAAGGATCAGAAATGCACTTCCTCAACATGGAAATGTGAAATACGGGGTGCACTAAAGACATGTCTGGCGGCAGAACCAGACGATAAGCCACATCTCCAATCCTCTCTGAAATCTCATAAGGACCAATATACCTCGGCGCCAACTTTCCCTTGACGCCAAAACGAACTACGCCCTTCATAGGCGAAACCCGAAGAAACACGAAATCGCCAACATGAAACTCAATGTCTTTCCTCTTCGGATCAGCATAACTCTTATGCCGACTAAAGGCTGTCTCTAACCTCCGCTTGATCAACGGTACCTTCTCTGAGGTAATCTGAATAATCTCAGCTCCTGAGAGCTTACGCTCTCCAACCTCCTTCCAACAGATAGGAGATCTACACTTGCGCCCGTACAAAGCCTCATACGGCGCCATCTCGATACTCGCATGGTAACTGTTGTTGTAAGAAAACTCAATCAACGGCAGATGAGTATCCCAGCTACCCTGAAAATCGAGAACACACATCCTAAGCATATCCTCCAACGTCTGAATGGTCCTCTCAGACTGACCGTCAGTCTGAGGATGGAAAGCTGTACTGAAATCCAACCGAGAACCCAAGGATTCCTGTAATGCTTTCCAGAACCTCGAAGTAAACACAGAACCTCTGTCTGAAACAATAGAAACAGGTACACCATGCAAACTGACAATCCTGTCGATGTACAACTGAGCCAACCTCGAAGCAGAATACGAAACCTTAATTGGAAGGAAATGAGCTGACTTGGTCATACGGTCAACTATAACCCAAATGGAATCGTACCCCTGCCGAGTACGTGGTAAACCAACCACAAAGTCCATAGCAATCCGTTCCCACTTCCACTCTGGAATGGGTAGTGGCTGTAAATAGCCAAAAGGTCTCTGATGTTCCAATTTCACCTGCTGGCACGTCAGACACTTTGAAACATGCTCAGCGACATCCTTCTTCATCCCGCTCCACCAGTAGGTACCCTTAAGATCATGGTACATCTTAGTAGAACCCGGATGAACACTATAAGCAGACTTGTGTGCTTCCTCCAGAATCTGGTCCCTCAAACCATCTGAATCCGGAACACACAGTCTCAAACCATGTCTCAGAACACCATCCACAAAAGTAAACTCAGAGTTACTGTCCTGTTGAACCTCCTCAATAATCCGTTTCAACTGTGGATCCTCAGCTTGCAAAGCTTTGATCCGATCAATCAAAACGGGTTGCACTTGCAACTGTGCCAACAAACTTCCATTCTGAGTAATCTGAAAACCATAGCCCGAAGCTATCAACCTATGCCACTCTCGAATCATGGGTCTACGCCCAACCTCAGAAATGTGAGCCAAACTGCCCGAAGACTTGCGACTCAACGCATCGGCTACCACATTAGCCTTACCCGGATGATACTGAATCGAACAGTCATAGTCCTTCAGTAACTCCAACCACCTCCTCTGTCTCAGGTTCAACTCTCGCTGATCAAAGATGTACTTCAGACTCTTATGATCAGTGAAGACCTCACAAGTCGCACCGTACAAATAGTGCCTCCAGATTTTTAGAGCGAAAACTACAGCTGCTAATTCCAGATCATGAGTAGGATAATTCACCTCATGCTTCTTCAACTGACGGGAAGCATAGGCAATCACCTTACCATGTTGCATCAACACACAACCCAAACCGATCCGAGAAGCATCACAATATACTGTGAACCCCTCGATGCCAGATGGCAACGCCAAAACAGGAGCTGTAGTCAAAATCTCCTTCAGCTTCTCGAAATTCTCCTCACACTTGTCGGTCCACACAAACTTCACACCCTTTTGTGTCAGCTTAGTCAAAGGTGCGGATATCCGAGAGAAATCCTGCACGAACCGACGGTAGTAGCCAGCTAACCCAAGAAAACTCCTAATCTCGGTAACTGACCTCGGCCTCTGCCAATCCATAACCGCCTCTATCTTCTTCGGATCAACCTTGATCCCATCCTTCGACACCACGTGTCCTAAGAATGTAACCTGATCCAGCCAAAACTCGCACTTTGAGAACTTAGCATACAACTGATGCTCACGCAAAGTCTGTAGTATAGTCCTCAAGTGATAAGCATGCTCCTCCTCACTCCGAGAATAGATCAAAATGTCATCAATGAAAACGATAACGAATTGATCCAGGAACGGCTTGAAAACCCGATTCATCATATCCATGAATGCAGCCGGTGCATTAGTCAACCCGAAGGACATGACTAGAAACTCAAAGTGCCCATAACGCGTTCGGAAAGCAGTCTTAGGCACATCGACATCACGGATCCGAAGTTGGTGATACCCGGACCTCAAGTCGATCTTTGAGAAACACTTTGCACCCTGCAACTGATCAAACAAATCATCGATGCGAGGAAGAGGATATCTGTTCTTGACAGTAGCCTTGTTCAGCTGTCTGTAGTCAATACAAAGCCGAAAGGAACCGTCCTTCTTCTTCACAAACAGAACAGGAGCACCCCATGGAGAAGTACTCGGTCTGATAAAACCATTATCCAGCAACTCTTGCAACTGCTCTTTCAACTCTTTCAACTCCGCAGGAGCCATCCGATACGGCGGTATCGAAATAGGAGCTGTACCAGGAGCAACATCGATGCAAAACTCAACCTCACGATCAGGTGGTAATCCAGGTAACTCCTCTGGAAACACATCTGTGAACTCATTCACAATCGGAACACTATGAGCGTCGCCAACCTCTGTCTCAACATCACGAACCACCGCTAAGAAACACTCGCATCCCTTGCTCAACATCCGCTTCGCCTTTATGGCAGAAATCAGATTCTTAGGTGTCTCCGCCTTCTCCCCTTGGAAGGAAAAAGGTAAATCACCAAGAATCTGAAACAATACCGACTTCCCTCGACAGTCGATAGAAGCATAATGCCTCGACAACCAGTCCATCCCCAAAATAACGTCAAAAGAAAGAACGTTAAGCAAAATCAAATCAGCAGATAACTCTCTACCATGTATAACTACAGAACACGAAGGGTAGACTACATCAACCTCGACACCATCAGACATAGGTGTCGAAACAGATAACGGCTCAACCAAACGAGATGGTGTCATACCCAAATTATTAGCAAAGCAAGTAGACACAAAAGAATGGGTAGCACCCGCATCAAATAAGACCAAAGCATCAGCAAAAGAGATCGGAATGATACCTTGCACCACAGCATTCGATGCCCGAGCATCCTGAGGAGTAAGTGCGAACACTCTAGCCTGACCCTGCGGCTGCTGCTGAAATGACTGACCAGTACTGAAGTTGCTAGCACCGCGACCACCGTTTCCACGGCCACCAAAACCTCTACCACCAGAACCTCAGCCTCGCGGGCCCCCAAAAGATGCGGCAGGTTGAGAATACCCCACCGACGGTGTAAATGCAGGCCTCTGTTGCTGATAAGATGGCTGCACTACACTGTTGCTAGACACCTGTTGTCCAGATGTTGGACACTCCCTGGAGAAATGACCCGGCTGGCCACAAGAGAAACAACCTCCAGGAGCCAACTAGCACACACCATGATGCCTGCGTCTGCAGTTCTGGCAGAACGGCATAAAAGATCCACCAGTGTACCCGCGTCCTGAACCACGGTTACTCCCACTGCTGCTAGAACTGTACGGAGCACTCCTAGCACTATGCCTCCCCTTGCTGTGCGTACGTCGACTCCCCCTATTAGCCTGAGAAGAGCCGCTGTAATAGTTCCCACTACCATGCTGCACTGGGGCCTGATGTCCCCCACTAGGAAGATCACTCTTTCCCTTCTGAGTCTGGAAAGGGTCAGAGATCGTCCCAAACTGAATCAATGAGCTCTCCAGTCGACGAGCACTATCCACAACTCGAGAGAACTCCATGTCTGTCCCTATCAGCAAAGGAAGAAACTCCGAGCCTAAACCCCTAACGTAGCGGTCATTCACCCGCACTCGATCACCCTGTAGATCTGCAGCAAACCGCCCCAAACGGACAAACTCCGTAGTGTAATCTGTCACTGATCTATCCCCTTTCTTCAACTGAAGTAGCTTCTCTCTGAAGTTCTCAGTAATAGAGAAAGGCAGATAGTAACCTCTGAACCTGAGCACAAAATCAGCCCAAGACAACGTAGCAATATCTGGTCTGATGTTATCGCGAAACCAGTCCTTGGCTGGACCCTTCAGCGACATCTCCACCAGCATCACTGATTGACGATCAGTAGCCTGAATCCTCTGACAGTTGTATTTTAACTCCTCCAAGAAGTCAAGAGCATCTCCAGTGCCATCAAACGAAGTCGGAGTCAACTTCGTGTAGGTCATCACCGCCTCTCTATCTGTCGGAACATGATCGACACCAGCAAGTCCACCAACACCAGCTACAGCACCAGCCTGAGGTTTCTGTTGCTGCGCTATCTGACCCAGTACAGTACATTGATTCTGCAGGAGGGCCTGGTTGTTCTGCATCTCGACAATCCCAGCCAAGAAAGTAGAGAAGTCGAACGCCTGCATGTTCGGTGCCTGTTGCACCTCCGGTGCCTGCTGCACATTTGGTGCCTGAACACCCGCTGCACCACGTCCTCTAGCTCCACCCCTACCAGCACCAGCTCCTCTGCCTCTGCCAGCACCTCTACCTCTGCCAGCACCTCCCCCTCGACCACGTCCAGCATTTGCCTGGACCTGTGGTACATTCTGATCGACTTCCATGGAAATCGCATCATCAGCCTCAGCTTCTTGCTCTGCCGCAGCACGAGCACGAGTACGAACAGCGTTGTTCATATCCTAAGGATTGAACAAAATTAATTTAATACTCAAATATTTCATACCCAAGTATGAACACAACAAGCAACAATTACGATTTCCCAAGAAATCAACAGCAAAAATATATTCACCCAAGTGAAATAATCTCAACAAATAAAAGCATCAAATCAACATATAACGACCGAATCGACGCAATCCTATTGGTGTAGGCAGAATGTTTTAAAAATCAAAAGATGACGTTTTTAAAGACATGACAAGAAACCTATATCCGCAGTAGTTCCTAAGACGCAACCATACTTAACAGAGTAAACACATAGCATGCAAATGGCCTTGGTTTGAAACCAAAGCTCTGATACCAAGTTTGTCACGACCCATTTTCATGAATCGCGACCGGCGCTAGGGTATGGGTAATGTAGTACCAAAACCCGTAGCTAGCCTTCCTTATAACATACAATTCAATTAAACCTGCAGAAAACCAATGCTCGGGGCAACCGAGACTTCAGCCTAAATCTAGCAGTTATAATATTCAATAATTAATATAACATGCTTATCCGATTCTGAGTCTGAAAATAGGCATAACATAAATAATCTGAAATAAACATATAACATGCCATAGCAATATAACTAGTCAGACCAGTCCGACAATCAACTATAATAATAATAAAGACGTCTAATCAACTACTGCGGTCTAAGAATAAAATAGTTTTATAGTTCTACTAAAATAAATGGAACCTCCGAGGAAAAGTAAATGCGGAGATCACCAGACTCTCTCAGATCATAACTATGGGAAAAATTGGGAAAACAACGGGGTCAGATATACTGAGATGAGTCTATACCACTATTTACATTTATCAAGTGGAAACCTTTAAAACTATTTAAAACATTTAATAACGATATTACGGATAATAGTTGGAACCCTAATCCACAATTCTAAATATAACATAATCCAATAGGTCTGGTCCCGAGAGCTGAGCTACACCGAGTTACCACTAACCACACTATTACCAGAGTCCCGAGAGCTGAGCTACACCGAGTTACTCTACCTGGTCCCGAGAGCTACGCTCACACCGAGTTACCATATTTCCATATATACCTTACCCAGATCAATACCGGTGCGCACGCAGTTCTAATGAAGCCCATTAGATAGCACGTTCCAACTAGGAGCCGTAATATAAAAACAGTTCGAAAAATATATAATATATGTTTATATATTAAAATAACAATTTACTTAATAAAGCGGTAAATAGTAAGTACAAACTCACTGCTTGCTAATCCACGTGAAATACCGGCAAGCACTAATCCTGGTTCGCCTCTGAAGCACGAACAGTAGACGGGTCTAGACAAATAAAATATTTATTAAAAACAGATCCTAACTCTAGAGAGTACTAGACACCAAATAGGACTAGCACAATTAACACGTCGGAAATAAACAAGCCAGAATACACCAAAAATACCCATTAGGTAAAAAGCCCAATTAAAACAAGTCTATTGAGTTCTCGCTTAAATTCCAATTTAAAAATATTATTTAATAAACTTTAAATAATGATTAATTTCCAAATAGTGGGTTAGCCGAGCTATCATTAACTACCAAGCTAACCCCACTTGTCGGGTGACCCAAGTCTAACCCGATCAAAATGTTTATCAAATATAAACCCGAGTTTATATTTATAAAATAATTTCATAAAATAATAAACCGTTTTAAAAGCGGAACTCAATAACTTCAATTTCAAGTAACCCAAGTTAAAACCCCAAAAACTTAGTTAAATAAGTCAAATAAAAGTTCAGGGACCAATTTGCACTTTAACCAATTAGGGACCAAATTGTACTTTTGCCAATTAGGGACTAAATTGTACTTTTGTCAATTTGATATCCAAAATCAATTAAGTTGTTTTTATTTATATTTAAATCAAAATATAAAATTAACCAACCAAAGATCCACTTATTTAAGTTATAAAATAAGTTCAGGGACTAAATTGTAATTTTGCCAACTTTTGACAAAACGACATTTGTAGGCAAATATAATTACCCGAGTAATTATATTAACTTAATTAATAAATAACTATCGTTTACAACATAAGAGTTTTAATTCAAAACGAAATCCAATTTTTACTAGGTAAAGTTAAACTTCAAGGATTTATTTGATTTAGTCAAAATAATTTAATGGCCACAATGGCATTTTAGCCATCTCCTTCAAGTTTAAACCCAGGTGATACCCGCCTATGCCTTAATCATCATTCTCTTAAATTTTCAATTACAGAAACATAAATCCCAAAAACCAACAAACACAACACCAATCTTCTTTAACAAATCTTAATTAAGCTAGATGAACATCATTCAAGAATTAACCAATATCCTAATCATATACTAAAAACTCAATCACAGTGGCACTAAAGCAAGGAACGGGAAGAACAACGACGAGCCGTACAATGAGCAACACATCGAAATAACTCACTCAACAAAGCCGTTAACCCATTGAACAAATATGTTACGTAATCAATCATGAAGAATCAAGCCAAAGAAAAGAAAACCAATCGGCAGAAACTTAACCAGAAATTAAGAACATATATAAATACTCAAAGCGGTTAACCGTACGGCGATTAAAACGAGCTTAATTTACGTACCGTTCAACGAAAATGAGATAGGGAATCGTAGGTACGTGAGTCTAGAATCTCTAGGATCGAACGGTTCTGATTTTCATCAACAAACGAGGGAGAACGATAAGAATTACGTAAAGCCGTTCAAAACCGAAAACTGGAAATCAAGAATCAACTTACCGATGGTTTTTCCAAAACTTTGGAAGCGATTAAGGACAGCGATTTCTCCGCGAAAACGAAAAAGAAAGATGGCTATGAGTTGTTTGCAGCGTGGGGAATGATTTAGGTCAAGAATTTTTAGTTTATGTACGAAGTAATTAGGTTAAAAACGAGATGGAACTAGGGTTCGTGAAAGGGCAAAACTGCCCTTAAGAGACCAGTGCATAAATTGCACAGTCCCGTACGGGACAGGCACAGTCTCGTACGAGACTGTGCGTGAAATTCCCAGGTCTCTTACGAGACCTGGGTTTCCTCCTTGGTTCAACCATTTGGTTGAACCAAGACCCAAGGGAACCGAGAACCAAACCCAAAATTGAACCGGACCATGAACCAAACCTTAAAACGAACCATAAAAATCAAAAAGGCCCGGAAATATACCGAAACATCCTCTGAAAAATTTTAAAAAAAAATACGGGATATTACATAGTAAGTACAAACTCACTGCTTGCTAATCCACGTGATAACCGGCAAGCAACTAATCCTGGTTTGCCTCTGAAGCACGAACAGTAGACGGGTCTAGACAAATAAAATAATTTATTAAAAACAGACCCTAACTCTAGAGAGTACTAGATACCACATAGGACTAGCACAAATAACACGTCGGGAATAAACAATCCAAAGCAACACAAATATACCCAAAAGGTAATAAAGCCCAATTAATATAAGTCTATTGAGTTCTCGCTTTAAAATCCAATAGTAAATATTATTTAATAATCTTTAAATAATAATTAAATTTTCAAATAGTGGGTTAGCCGAGTTATCATTAACTACCAAGCTAACCTCACTTGTCGGGTGACCCAAGTCTAACCCGACTCAAAACGTTTATCAAATATAAACCCGAGTTTATAAAATAATTCCATGAAATAATAAACCATTTTAAAAGCGGAACTCAATAACTTCAATTTCAAGTAACCCAAGTTACACCCCAAAAATCTAACCATTTTAAGTTTATAAAAGTTTAGGGATTAAATTGTACTTTAGCCAATTAGGGACTAAACTGTACTTTTGCCAATTAGGGACTAAATAGTATTTTAGCCAATTTGATATCCAAAATCAATTTAATTGCTTTTGTTTATATTTAAACATAATATAAAGTAACCAACCAACGATCCACTTAATTAAGTTATAAAATAAGTTCAGGGGCTAAATTGTAATTTAGCCAATTTCATGCCAAATTGATATTCTTAATTAAATAGAATTACCCGAGTAATTATATTAACTAAATTTATAATTAATTATCGTTTTCAATATTTAATTTGTAAATCAAAATAAAATCCAAGTTATTAGGTAAAGTTAAACTTAAAGGATTAATTTTCTTTAAGCAAAATAATTTGGTGGTTAAAGTGGCTATTTAGCCATCATTTTCCTTTCAAAAAGGAAACAAACCCGCCAAGCATGACTCTCCATTTCCACCATTTCTAAACTAACCTCATGCTTTTAAATCAAGAATTCAACTCCCAAAACTTAATCAATTAATCAAGACTACAATCAATCCATACCCTTAATCATAATCTAACAATAACTCAATTCACAACCATAGTAACAGTGACGACGAAACAAGGAAACATGTTCATGGAGCCGAGGTTGAATACCATAACACCAAACCGAAACAAACCTTCTAATTAATTAACAACTAACATTACGGGCTATTCTTGATTACCGACATAACAAAATCACAGTCAAACAAGCAAATCCATACGGCAGTAACATCAAATATCAAGAACAGTGAAGGCCAAAACAGAAAACGGAAACTGTACGGCGAATGGAAACGAGGTCGATCACGTATCGTTCAACGAAAACGAGGTGGGAAATCGAAGGTATATGAGTCTAGAACGTCTGAGATCAAACGGTTTTGATTTCGATCTAGAAACGAGCAAGAACAAATCAGAAAACCGAAAGGCGTTTCAAAATGAAAACTGAAATTAAAGGAATCATGAAGCTTACCAGAACAGCAGAGTTTGAGAGAAGATTACGGCTTCGTTTCTCAGCGAAACAACAAAGAAATGGAGGCTAGGGTTTGTTTGCAGCGTGATCTAGGTTTTTCGTTTAGAAGTCGACTTTAAATATCGAGAGGAGATGGGTCGAAAATGAGTGCGAAGTGGGCTGGACGAAAGGGTCGAAGGGGCTGTTGTGTTCTCGAACGAGAACAGCCCATTTGGGCTTGGTTCTCGTTCGAGAACCCCTGGTCTCGTACGAGACCAGACCTGCAATTCGTAATTCTCGTTCGAGAATCATGATTCTCGTTCGAGAATCATAATTCTCGAACGGGAATCCACAATTTCCCTTTTTTTTTCTTTTTAATTAAAAAAAATAAATGGTTGAACTAATAAAATCAACCCCAATCCGAACCAACTCGAATCAAACCGCTATCATCGAAGTTACTTCAAAAACGACCAGAAAATTGTCGGAAATTACAAAAAAAATAAATTAAAATTTTACGGGATATTACAGAAACAAATCAAAAAGTTTTACCTTTTTAGCGATTTTAGCCAAACGTTTACAAACGATACGAAACAAATCCAAAAGTTTCACCTTTTTAGCGATTTAAGCCAAACGTTTACAAACGTTACGAAACAAAACCAAACATTTAAAACGATACGAAACAAATCCAAACGTTTCACATTTTTAGCGATTTAATCTAAACCCTTACAAACATTACGAACCAAAACAAAGATTTAACCTTTTTAACAATTTAAGCCAAACGTTTACAAACGTTACGAAACAAATCCAAGCGTTTCACCTTTTTAGCATTTTAACCCAAACGTTTACAAACATTCCCGAATAAATCCAAGAGTTTCACCATTTTAGGAATTTAAGCCTAACATTTACAAATGTTCCGAAACAAATCAAAGTGTTTCACCGTTTTAGTAATTTAAGCCAAATGTTTACAAACGTTACGAAACAAATCCAAATGTTTCACCTTTTTAGCAATTTAAGCCAAACATTTACAAACGTTATGAAACAAATCCAAACGTTTCCCCTTATTAGCAATTTAAGCCGAACGTTTACAAATGTTATAAAACAAAACCAAATATTTCGTCTTTTTATCAATTTAAGTCGAACGTTTACAAACGTTACGAAACAAATCCAAACGTTTCCCCATTTTAGCGATTTAAGCCAAACGTTTAAACGTTTCAAAACATATCCAAACATTTGACCTTTTTAGTGATTGAAGCCAAACGTTTACAAACATTACGAAACAAATCCAAACGTTTCACCTTTTTAGCGATTGAAGCCAAACGTTTGCAAACGTTACAAAACAAATCCAAACGTTTCATATTTTTAGCAATATAACCCAAACATTTACAAACGCTACGAAACAAAACCAAGCATTTCACCTTTTTAGCAATATAAGCAAAACGTTTACAAACGTAACGAAAAAAATCCAAGCGTTTCCCCATTTTAGAAATTTAAGTCAAACGTTTACAAACGTTACGAAACAAATCATAGCGTTTCACCTTTTTAGCAATTTAAGTCAAACATTTACAAATGTTACGAAACAAATCCAAATGTTTCACCTTTTTATCGATTTATGCCAAACGTGTACAAACGGTACGAAATAAATCCAAACGTTTCACCTTTTTAGCGATTTAAGCAAAATGTTTACAAACATTACGAAACAAATCCAAACGTTTCACCTTTTTAGCGATTGAAGCCAAACGTTTACAAACGTTTCGAAACAAATCCAAACGTTTCCAAACGTTTCGAAACAAATCCAAACGTTTCATATTTTTAGCAATTTAACCCAAACGTTTACAAACGATAGAAAACAAAACCAAGTGTTTCACCTTTTTAGCAATATAAGCAAAACGTTTACAAACGTAACGAAAAAATCCAAGCGTTTCACCTTTTTAGAAATTTAAGCCAAACGTTTACGAACGTTCCGAAACAAATCCAAGCATTTCACCTTTTTAGTAATTTAAGCCAAACGTTTACAAACGTTACAAAACAAATCCTAGCGTTTCACCTTTTTAGCAATTTAAGTCAAACATTTACAAACTTTACGAAACAAATCCAAACGTTTCACCTTTTTATCGATTTATGTCAAACGTTTACAAACGGTACGAAACAAATCCAAACGTTTCACCTTTTCAGCGATTGATGCCAAACGTTTACAAAGGTTATGAAATAAATCAAAAAGTTTCACCTTTTTAGAGATTTAAGCCAAACGTTTACAAACGATACGAAACAAATTCAAAAAAGTTTCACCTTTTTAGCAATTTAAGCCAAACGTTTAATAACGTTACGAAACAAATCCAAACGTTTCGCCTTTATAGCGATTTAAGCCAAACGTTTACAAACGTTACGAAACAAATCCAAAAGTTTCGCCTTTTTAGCGATTTAATCCAAACGTTTATAAACGTTACGAAATAAAACCAAAAGTTTAAAACGTTACGAAACAAATCCAAACGTTTCACATTTTTAGCAATTTAATACAAACCTTTACAAACGTTACGAACCAAAACAAAGCATTTAACCTTTTTAACAATTTATGTCAAACGTTTACAAACGTTACGAAACAAATCCAAGCGTTTCACCTTTTTAGCAATTTAAGCCAAACGTTTACAAACGTTCCAAAATAAATCCAAGCGTTTCACCTTTTTAGCAATTTAAGTCAAACATTTACAAACATTACGAAAATAATCTGATTGTTTCACCTTTTTAGCGATTTAAGCCGAACGTTGACAAATGTTACAAAACAAAACCAAACATTCCGCCTTATTAGAAATTTAAGCCAAACGTTTACAAACGTTACCAAACAATTCCAAAGTTTTCCCCATTTTAGCGATATAAGCCAAACGTTTATAACGTTACGAAACAAATCCAAGCGTTTCACCTTTTTAGCGATTTATGCCAAACGTTTACAAACGTTACGAAACAAATCCAAACGTTTAACCTTTTTAGCTATTGAAGCCAAACGTTTACAAACGTTACAAAACAAATCCAAACTTTTCACCCAGCGATTTAAGCGAAACGTTTACAAACGTTACAAAACAAATCCAAACGTTTCACCCGACGATTTAAGCGAAACGTTTACAAACGTTACGAAACAAAACCAAGCGTTTCACCTTTTTAGCAATTTAAGCCAAACATTTTCAAACGTAACGAAACAAATCCAAGTATTTAACCTCTTTAGCAACTTAAGCCAAACGTTTACAAACCTTACGAAACAAATTAAAGCATTTTACCTTTTTTGCAATTTAAGCCAAACGTTTACAAACGTCACGAAACAAAACAAACGTTTCACCTTTTTAGCGATTTAAGCCAAACGTTTACATACGTTACAAAACAAATCAAACGTTTCACCTTTGTAGCGATTTAAGCCAAACATTTACAAACGGTACGAAACAAATCCAAACGTTTCACCATTTAAGCGATTTAAGCCAAACGTTTATAAACGTTACGAAACAAATCCAAACGTTTCATTTTTTTAGCCATTTAAGCCAAACGTTTACAAACGTTACGAAACAAATCCAAGAGTTTCTCCTTTTTAGCAATTTAAGCCAAACGTTTACAAACGTTATGAAACAAATCAAAGTGTTTCACCTTTTTAGCAATTTAAGCGAAACGTTTACAAACGTACGAAATAAATCAAAGCTGTCACGATCCAATTTCATGAATCGTGACCGGCGCTAGGGTATGGGTATGGTCGTACCAAAACCCGTAGCAAGACTCGCGGAAATCAATCAAACACATGAACCTGCAGAAACTGCTCGGAGACAACCGAGACTCCAACCTAAGTCCAGCAATTATATTACAGTTCTAATATAAATATAAATAACTTAAATATCTGAAATGCTCAATAGCATGCCTTATATATAATTATAAAATAAACCAGAGTGAACATGCCAACAATAAATAATCGTGCAAACCGATGATCCCAAAGTGTAATAACAACCGTAAGACATAAACTAGTTCTACTGCGGCAAAAGGTACAAAAAAAACCCTCCAGGTTTCACCAAAAGGACAATCAAACCCTTTTTCTTTTTTTGAGCACAATAAACCCCTTTAAGTTCTATTTTCAAACAAAAAAGCCCCTCCGTCCATTTTTTAGACTAACAGACGTTTTGCTGCTGATGTGGAGATAGGAAAAAGGTTCAAACACACCCTTAATGTTTAAAATACTTAATAATTTTATATTGAAAAATTTTAGGCTTAATCACCAAAAAATGCCAAACCTATACGTTTTGTGTCAATTATAGCCAAACCTTATATGTTCTGTTTCTTTTTTAGCCATTTTTGAATCGAACCGATTTTTCTGACACCGTGTCGTCCACGTCACCGCCAACTAAGCAATTGGCTGGCATGGCAGCTGAAATATTTAAATAAGGTTTGGCTATAACTGACAAAAAAAAATAGGTTTGGTATTTTTTGGGTGAATAAACTAATTTTAAATTCAAGCCAATTTTTAAATTTAATAATTAGTAAATTAATTATATCATTTATGAAATTTATATATATTTAAAAATAATTAATATTTCTTATTTAATACTAATTAAAATTAATTTTAATTTTTTATTAAACCTAATTAAATCTAATAAATTTATATTATAATATATTTTAATGAATATGTAATTAAAAAATGAATTAATGTATTACTTTGGAATTAATGTTGAATTAAATTTGGTGAAAGAGTTTAATGTTCATGATGATTTTGAACTTGATTTATTATTTTTAATGTTGTTGAGATCTTGTTATGACTGGGTTTAGATAATAAATAAAATAATTATGTGTAAATTAAGGTAAGTTTTTAGCTATGCCGAGTAAAATGACATATGCGTTTATGCTTATAAACATCATGATATATATTGATTATACCACAATGAGCTTCACTTTTTTTAAAAAAAATGAAAAAATAATTACATTCGTCCTTTAAATAAGCAGTCTATTCAGTGATTATTTTTATGTTTATGTGTGTATAATTGAATTATGAAAACTGTCGTATGTTTGTTGTGTATATTACTCTCGGATTATTCGTCGGTAGACGAACAATTGGGTCTCAAACGGCGGCGGTGTCAAAGAACCGACGATTGGAATTTAAAAAAAAAAAAGATGAATATGACATTTTTTGTTTTTAATAGAATTTAACTTAATTATATATCCATCAAATATGTAAAAATATTTATTAGAATTATTTAAATTTAGTAAAAAAATAAATTAATTTTAATTAGCGTTAAATAAAAATATTATTTTTTAAATATATATGAATGTTATTATAATATAATTAATCATTTAATTATAAAATTAGTTTTATTCACCAAAAAATACCAAACCTATGCATTTCGTGTCAGTTATAGCCAAACCTTATTTAAATGTTTCAGCTTCCATGCCAGCCAATTGCTTAGTTGGCGGTGATGTGTACGACACGGTGTCAGAAAAACCAGTTCGATTCAAAAATGGCTAAAAAGGAAACAGAACATATAAGGTTTGGCTAAATCTTATGATTTTTAAAGGTTTGGCTATAATTGACATAAGACGTATAGGTTTGGCATATTTTGATGATTAAGCCAAAATTTTAATATATAATTTCACCCTCTTCTTCCTAAAAAATTTAATTAATTTTTTTATTTAAAACCAATTAAACTAATTAAATTTCTAAAAATACAATTAAATCTAATTGAAACACCGTTACCCGATCCTCCCGGAACAAACGTCCACCGGTATATCAAATTAATTTTTTTCTGTTTTAATTAACAAAAATTAAAAACCCGACCCCTATTCTAATCGGAGAACATACCTGGTATGTTTTCTGGGGAGACCAGACCCAGATCTATCTCAGGCGAGAACAGACTGTTCTAGTCTGAGAACATCTACAGGAAAACTACCTGCAAAATCTATCCACTTCATCACCTACATCCACAAGTTCATTTTTAAAGTCAACAAACAAAACTAAGAATCAATTAAGTGAAATGGCAGCATAACCTTACCTCGTCATTTTCTTTATGCGGAAACTCTTTGCCTGCTGTCTTCAAAATGTTAATGTACAGGCTCTTAATATCTCCCTCATTTACACCCAAGGAAGCTTCATGCAGAAGTCAAATTCTGAATTAGCAACAAAATGTAAACATACCAACGAGCCACAACAATAGCAAAATTCTGAAATCCACAAGTTATGCAAATAAATGAATTTAGAAAACATCTTAATAAAAAAGTTAATTCGGTATGTCGGGATCATTTGTTCTGGGAGGGTCAGGTGACGGTGGTTCAATTAGATTTAATTGTATTTTAAGAAATTTAATTAGTTTAATTATGTTTTAATTGGTTTTAACAAAAAAATTAATTAAAGTTTTTTTAGAAAGAAGAGGGTGAAATAATATTAAAAAAATTATAAATATAAAACTGGTAAGTATTTTAAATATTAAGGGTGTATTTGAACCTTTTTCCTTAGACCATGTCATCAGCTAAACGTCTGTTAGTTAAGAAAATGGACGGAGGGGTTTTTTTGTTCGATTTTAGAACTTTGAGGTTTTTTTATGCCCCAAAAAAGAAAAAGGTCTGCATTGTCCTTTTGGTGAAACCTTAATGGCTTTTTTGTACCTTATGCCTTCTACTGCGATCTAAAAGTTCGAAAACAGTAACTAGTTTAAATAACCTAAAAACCTCTGAGGAATCAAAAGAATCGGAGTGGACTAGCTTTCAAATCATAAACCCGGAAAATTTGGTAAAACAACGGGATCAGATATACTGAGATGAGTTCGCAATACTATTTACATTTATTAAGTTTAAAACCCTTAAATAAAAATATTTTATACTAATATAGTATGATTATGGAAAACAGTATTGAAATGATCCCAGCGTAAGTATGACATAGCATACTGATAAACCCTGAGTGGACAGGAACATATCCTCATCATATACCAGCGTAAGCAAGACATTCGTCTGTCGACCCCAGAGTACTTACCGGTGCACACAGTGTCGATATAAGCCTATCGAGTAGCTCGTTTCAATCCAGATCCATAATCGCTTAAAACAGTTTAAAAGCATTTATAATACTAATATAAATTATGGTTCTTAATAAAGCGGTAAATAGCACTACAAACTCACTCCTTACTAATCCACGTGAAAATCTGGCAAGCGATAAAACCTGAATCGACTCTGAAGCACGCACAGTCTACGAGTCTAAGAACAGAGTAAAAACAATTATAGAAATCAACCCCTAACTCTAGAGAGTACTAGACACCACATAGGACTAGCACAATACCGAGTCAAGCATAAACATATCTAGAATAGAATGAACAATCAATCACGTAATGACCCGAGCCAAAAACGAACCACATCGAGTAATGCAATACTCAATAAATAAATAAGCCAAGTCTATTGGATTTCCGCTTTAAAATCCGTTCCTGAAAATATTACTTAAATAATAAGTAAATAATAACTTAAACCATTTCCTCAAATATTGGGTTAGCCGAGTTAACAATAACTACCAAGGTACCTCACATGTCGGGTGACCCAAGTCTAACCCGACCTAAATATTTTATCAAAAATATAATCCAAAGTTTATAATTCCTAAAAACAAATTTGATAAGATAAATACATTTATATATAATTATAAACCATAGTTTATAATTAAGAATTAGTTTTGATAAAACAATACTCAAATATTTAAAACGGAACCCAATAGCTTTAACTTCAAGTAACCCAAGTTACGACCAAAAACTTAATCAAATAAGTATTAAAAACGTTCAAGGACTAAATTGTAATTTAGCCAAAAAGACATACCAAATTGATATTTAAAATCAAACATAGTTACCCGAATAATTATATTAATTTAGATTATAAAATATTCATCGTTTTCAATTTGTCAAACCATATAACAAAATCCAAAAAGTTAAAGATATAAATTTAATCACATTGGCACGCTAAGCCAAATCTCAAATTAACAATTAAACAATAATTATTAATTTAATTTTAAATAACTCAAGTATTATTTTTATGTCTTAAAAATAATATTACTAATTTGACAATCTTGCAAATTAAAATGAAATTCCCAATTTCCATTTAATATAGTCAAAATAAATAATTAAATCTAAAAACATTTAAATTAAAATAAGACTAATTATTAAATCTAAATTTAAATAATAATGCCCAAGGTAATTAAAAATTATAAATAATAATATTATTTAAATTGCTAATTAATAAGTCAAAACCAATTTGTAGATTATTATAAAAATCAAAATAAAACAGTTAACAAATAAGTCCAAGCACCCCTTGAATTAAACCAACACAATTCAATGGCTAAAATAGCCATTTAACCAAAACAACTCATAAACATCCAATCACTACCTCACACCCCACCATCTTCTTCCTTCATATCAAACCCATAAACCCAAACATAACAGTAAACGAAAAATCATGAACCCACACTCAAGAAATAAACAAATCACCAACTCATTAACATACAACACATTGAATCATGAAACTCAAACTTTCTAACTCAATCTCAACTATCATAGCAAACCCAAAATAACAAAACAACAATAGCAAGTCGGGAAACATCAACCAAAAAGGATCCGAGGAATAACGACGAAGAATAATTTGGTATGAATCTGGAATATTCAGTTAAAACAATTCAAGCAATAATCAAAAGTCATTATAAAACAAAGATCATAACTCCAAGAAAAAACAGAACAACGGCAGAATACCACATATCTCAAAGCAGCAAATAACAAACACATACGGTGAAACGGTGGCGATTCTAACATGATTATTTACGTACCAAATCGTGATATAATACGTCCGGATTGTAGAGAGCGATAAGGACTGAAGTATTGACGAAGCAAATCGCAATCCGATGCTAGGACAGAATAGAAACGAGTTATGAACGGCGAGAACGATATCGAATAGGAATAAAGAAAGTAACGTAAGAAGCTTACCGAAATCAAATCACTAATGAAGAGGAATGAAGATTGTAATGTTTCTGAGAGTTTTTGGGTAGATAAGTCGGCTAGGGTTTTCAGAGTGAAGAAAAGAAAAGGAACGTGTGGTAACATGTCTATTTATAGACCTGTTGTCTGCAGAAACGGGTGTGCGATCGCACACCTGAAGTGTGCGTTCGCAAACCTCAAAATTCGAGGGTGTGGGTTTGCACACTACTCTAATGCTTCTCAAATATAGATCCAACGGTCAACTTTTTGTCGTGCACAATCCAAAAATGAGCCCGATCCAACGGTGCAATTGGAAGATATGGATGTTTTATCAAAATATGTCATATTCAGAAGGCACACGAACACAACCTCGATTATAATCCGGATACAAATTAAATCGTCATCGTAAACTCACATGACACATGCGAAACATACAAGATACAACTCAAACCCCAATTAAAGTTTCATACTTGCTAAGTCTACCATTAATAATCCGAAACTAAGTCAGAAACACAACAAAACCATGACGGAAAAATACAGGATATTACAATCTCCCCAACTTATATAAAATTTGTCCTCGAATTTAAAACTAAAACAATCGTCGTACACCATAACATAAAACTACACGCCACTCTGAACAGAACACCCGTAACCAATGTGGAAACGCATCCACAAGATACATAACATAAATAAAGACAACATTAACAATAATAACGCAAACGAACTCTGTCTTCCAAAACAGTTCCCAACCAAAAACCATCCAAATTGAAAACAAAGGTATACCGTCGTACCTAACGACCAACGCACTTGCATAAACAGAACTCAACAGGTTGTCCCTCAAAACAACTCAACACCACCACTTGCATAAACCGAACAATCTCAAAAGATCACTAAAGCATCGACACTACTTAGCATAAACGATAACTCCATATTTTCAATGATAACTCTAATCAAAATTTTACTAAAAGAAGGTCAGCACAAGACTAAACACGCCAAAAAAATATATGGGGTATCACATTATCCCCAACCCATGAAAAATTCGACCTCGAATTTCAAATCTGAACTTATTCTCACTATAACCGTCACAACACATATATGCGCAAAATTCTGATTCTAATAACTCGGTGTTCTAACGATTACTCGATCGACCCAATGTGAATAATAACAATTATCCAAATGAGAGTCACAATTACTCTATACCGGAGTGGCTTTAAAACCAGCTTGAATCTTAACAATTATAAAACCTCAATATCAAAATACAACACTACTAGGATCATCCAGTCCAATGACTAACATCAAATTCGATAATACAATTAACTTTGTGAATTATGAAACACAAAAACGCATAATAATAGAATCTCTAGATTAGTAATAAATTATCTCAAACACAATGATTCCTCTAATCATTCCAAACCATAGTGCCACAACTATACTGAACACCTACTGCACCTCACTTATATCACACAACTTAAATTTTTTTGTCACCCACACCAAGGGTTCGACCACTGATCCAAACATTAGAATAATACCATTAATCAACAAAATCGATCAACCGATCCTGGTTATCGAAATCTATTAACCGCGATCTTCGATTATCGAATTAGCTAACTCATATATACAAGTCAAACTTAAATTCTCAAAATTATTCAATCAATTGACTATAACCTCGTATACAACGAGAGATCACTGCGACAATTCACCTCGACCGGATTGTTAGTTATGCTCAAAACAAAACCCACGCGGTATAAAAAATTTCAATATACAAAACGTTTCATTTACAAAATTTTCCACTTCTTTTTAAAAGACTTTACGTCTTACACCTCCTTTATATTCAAAACCAAAATACCTTTACCATTGGAAAAACCATCAGTTTTGTAAACTCCTAAATTTTTTAAAATATTAGCATTTTGAATCCGCAATTTTCCCTTACTTTTAAATACATTTGTAAATTTATGAAACAGTTCAACTGACAAATTTATTTTCTCTTTAATCAAACTTGCTAAAATAAATTTATCTCCTTCAGAAACCGTGGAAAAATCCTTCGTATTAAAATGCACATTGATGTTTCAAGCATCCAAAATTTAAATCTCTTTCCGAATATTACTCTCATAGAAAAACACAATTTGAAGAAATCGTTCAAACAAAAAAATTAATTATTCCTTTGAATCAAATTTGATAAAATTTCTTCCTTCCCTCAGAAGGGTAAAATTAACAATGCAATTCTCTATGTTTACGAAAAACGCTTATATCCATATACCAAAATACTTGGACAAAACCAAATTTGAAAAGACGAGTCCCTTTTAAAAACGCAGTGTACACATACATGAGCATAACCAATATCCTTAATCCACAAACCCTTAAATCACAAATCGGAAACTATCACGAAAACTTTCTAATCTGAATCTAACCACTCACCGCACTTGGTGCAACTATATCTCGAGTGCAAACCTCAAAGCCATTTTTATTTTCTATGAAACACAAGATTCTGACAAAACAGACTAATCCATTACAACGCAATCGTCCGAAATCCATCACCGTCATCACAGAGTATTTGTCTAGCTACCTCTCGGTAACCGTTTCAAAATCATTTCGAATCCGACAACTTATAAATAAACTATCACAATGTGACTCGCGAGCTCGTTTCAAAACATCTTTCTCAAAATATTTTATCGATAAAATCCATTTTACATAATTGTGCGCGAGGGTGATGACAGCTCTCATCCCCAAAGAATTGCATCCAACCCTAATCATTTCTATGCACGTGATGCATGTACTATTATGCATGTATCAATTTCTGATTTATCTTTTATTTAGTGAACATACTTAGTGCTCAATGCAATCCTATTTGTGATATTATAAATGCATGTTCATGATATATCTTGGCACAATTACGTGTTGAAAATATTTCAAATATTTTAATAAATCAACCTTTGAAATCAATTTTCCGATAAAATATTCGCTAGACTTTACACTCAGTGAGATGTGCACTCAAAAACCTCGAAATATTTCTCAAATCCATTCTAGCAATCTATTAACATTAGATGATATCAACAACTCATCCTGATAACTTCGTTAAAACTCTTCCGTATAAAGGTATCAAATAATTTCGACCAACAGAAACTTATACTTAAGGGAAATCTCACATTACTTACGTTTCTACAAAACCTACCGCCAACTCCCGCATCGCATCATCAATCTTGATGAAAAGCACCAGTATATTAATACACCGATCTATCTTCTCGGGTCAGAATTTCCAATATCCTCTCTAGGACACACAGAAACTATCAACCATTTCAAGGTAATACTCCCCTCGTCTTCCTCGATATCGAAACCCAAAGGTTTCGATCCACGAAACACACAACAAAACCCCGTGCAACCCAAAACCAAACAAGGCAACTAGGTCTAAACGAAGGTCTTTCAAAGGTCAAACCATACATCGAGCTAAGCCAACCACGACCACGTGATTAAATCATCTCACGTGCTACTCCCCACGAAGAGACAAAAAAAAAAATTCAACTTAGTCCAACAGACAAACGAGTTATACAACACAATTTATTACCAAAGATTACGGATCCTAAAAACCATAAACCACGTAAGCATGTCATTCAGCAAAGTCAACTCAACATACTTACAAGACAAGAATCAAGACAGGCAACAACAAGTTTAAAATTTAAAGTCAACCATTTAAATTTCGAGTTCGTGTCGAGTCCCAACAGTTTTAAAAGTCAGTTTCTGAAAAACCTCTTTTATAAAAACCTTGGTTAAGTTCACAAATGCCTCAATTTATAAACCATAGGACTAGCCGAGTAATTACTACTTCCAAGCTCAAATCCAAATTTGGGTGACCCAAGTCAAACCCACAATAACCATTTGTAAGACTTACTCCAAACATTTTCAAATCCGAAAAAAAAAAACGCAATTTAAAACAAAACCTCAATCTTTTCAAATAGGGAACTCGACAACACCAAAGTAACAACATCAAGCATCACCCAAGTGAGACATTAGTAAAATTTAATTAACCCTTTCAAAACACATACTTCGACAAAAATAACAACCAAGCAATTAAGACCAACAATACCAAAGTGTCAACAAACCACCAAACGGTAAAATTTCAAAAGCATTTTAAATCTTTAAAATAGTATCACCTTACAAAATAATTTTATTCAAAAGCAACTCTTTTGAAATCATCAGTAAAAAGTAAGTTTTGAAATATGAGAAAAATTATTTTAGCGACAAAGTAATGAAAATCACCTTTTAGGGTATCATGCTCAGATTACCCATCCGACTTTTATGTCAAAACACCAGTTAAACCAAAAGAAATTTTTTTTAAAAGAATTACAAAATCAATATGTGGTCAGCAACGTAAAATCACAAATCGTGATAAAAGATTTTACGGTCAAAATTATTTATACCAGATCAAGGCCAAAGCCTAACGAAATATCATTTTTAATAATTCATGTTCTCGGCCAAAACCAAAACTATTCACCAAATAACTCAGCATTATTAAAATCATTAAAGGCAACTAAGTGAAAATTTATCTTCCAAGTGAAACGCAACATCACACGATAAGGCAAACAACATCATACCCAAGTAAGAATTTAAGCAAAATACCAATATAAGATTTCCCTAGAAATCAAAAGCAACGATAATCACCCAAGTGAAAAAATTTAAATAATAGCATCAAATCAACATAATGCGACTGACTCAACGCAATCCTATTGTTATAGGCATAAGTTTTTTTTTAAATTAAAAGATGACGTTTTAAAGACATGACATGAAACCTATATCCGCAGTAGTTCCTAAAACACGACATCAACTTATCATGTCAAACATATAAAAATATAACATGCAAAAGGCCTTGGTTTAAAACCAAAGCTCTGATACCAACTTTGTCACGACCCAATTTCATGAATCGTGACTGGCGCTAGGGTATGGGTATGGTCGTACCAAAACCCGTAGCAAGCCTCACGAAAATCAATCAAACACATGAACCTGCAGAAACTGCTCGGGAGCAACCGAGACTCCAACTTAAGTCTCGCAATTATATTACAGTTCTAATATAAATAACTTAAATATCTGAAAAGTTCAATAGCATGCCTTATATATAATAATAAAATAATCCAGAGTGAACATGCCAACAATAAATAATCGAGCAAACCGATGATCCCAAAGAGTAATAACAACTGTAATACATAAACTAGTTCTACTGCGGTTTAAGAATTCGAAAACAATAACTAGTTTAAATAACCTAAAAACCTCAGAGGAATCAAAAGAATCGGAATACTTTTTTCAAATCATAAACCTGGAAAATTCGGAAAAACAACGGGGTCAGATATACTGAGATGAATTCGCAATACTATTTACATTTATTAAGTTCAAAACCCTTAAATAAAAACATTTGATACTAATATAGTATGATAATGGAAAACAGTATTGAAATGATCCCAGCGTAAGTATGACATAGCATACTGATAAACCCAGAGTGGAAGGGAACATATCCTCGTCATATACCAGCGTAAGCAAGACATTCGTCTGCCAATCCCAGAGTACTTATCGGTGCACACAATCTCGATACAAGCCTATCGAGTAGCTCGTTTCAATCCAGATCCATAATCGCTTAAAACAGTTCAAAAGCATTTATAATACTAAAATAAATTGCGGTACATAATAAAGCGGTAAATAGCACTACAAACTCACTGCTTGCTAATCCACGTGAAAATCTGGCAAGCGATAAAACCTGAATCGATTCCGAAGCACGCACAGTCGACGAGTCTAAGAACAGAGTAAAAACAATTATAAAAATCAACCCCTAACTCTAGAGAGTACTAGACACCACATAGGACTAGCACAATACCGAGTCAAGCATAAACATAGCTAGAATAGAATGAACAATCAATCACGTAATGACCCGAGTCAAAAACGAACCACATCGATTAATGCAATACTCAATAAATAAATAAGCCAAGTCTATTGGGTTTCCGCTTTAAAATCTATTCCTGAAAATATTACTTAAATAATAAGTAAATAATAACTTAAACCATTTCCTCAAACATTGGGTTAGCCGAGTTAACAATAACTACCAAGCTACCTCACATGTCGGGTGACCCAAGTCTAACCCGACCAAAATATTTTATTAAAAATATAATCCAAAGTTTATAATTCCCAAAAACAAAATTGATAAGATAAATACATTTATAAACCATAGTTTATAATTAAAAATTAGCTTTGATAAAACAATACCCAAATATTTAAAACAGAACCCAATAGCTTTAACTTCAAGTAACCCAAGTTACGACCAAAAACTTAATCAAATAAGTATTAAAAACGTTCAAGGACTAAATTGTAATTTATCCAAAAAGACATACTAAATTGATATTTAAAATCAAACATAGTTACCCGAGTAACTACATTAATTTAGATTATAAAATATTCATCGTTTTCAATTTGTCAAACCATATAACAAAATCCAAAAGTTAAAGATATAAATTTAATCACATTGGCACGCTAAGCCAAAATCTCAAACTAACAATTAAATAATAATTATTAATTTAATTTTAAATAACTCAAATATTATTTTTATGTCTTAAAAATAATATTACTAATTTGACAATCTTGCAAATTAAAATAAAATTCCCAATCTCCATTTAATATAGTCAAAATAAATAATTAAATCTAAAATCATTTAAATTAAAATAAAACTAATTATTAAATCTAAATTTAAATAATAATGCCCAAGGTAATTTCAAATTATAAATAATAATAATATTTAAATTGCTAATTAATATGTCAAAATCAATTTCGTAGATTATTATCAAAAATCAAAATAAAACAGTTAATAAATAAGTCCAAGTACCCCTTGACTTAAACCAACACAATTCAGTGGCTAAAATAGCCATTTAACCAAAAGAACTCATAAACATCCAATTACTACCTCACACCCCACCATCTTCTTCCTTCATATCAAACCCACAAACCCGAACATAACAGTAAACGAAAAATCATGAACCCAAACTCAAGAAATAAACAAATCACCAACTCATTAACATACAACACACTGAATCATGAAACTCAAACTTTCTAACTCAATCTCAACTATTATAACAAACCTAAAATAACAAAACAACAATAGCATGTGGGGAAACATCAACCAAAAAGGATCCGAGGAAGAACGACGAAGAATAATTTGGTATGATTCTTGAATATTCAGTTAAAACAATTCAAGCAATAATCAAAAGTCATTATAAAACAAAGATCATAACTCTAAGAAAAAAAAGAATAACGGCAGAATACCACATATCTCAAAGCAGCAAATAACAAACACATACGGCAAAACGGTGGCGATTCAAACAGTATTATTTACGTACCAAATCGTGATATAATATGTCCGGATTGTAGAGAGCGATAAGGACTGAAGTATTGACGAAGCAAATCGCAATCCGATGCTAGGACAGAATAGAAACGAGTTATGAACGGCAAGAATGATATCGAATAGGAATAAAGAAAGTAACGTAAGAAGCTTACCGAAATCAAATCACTAATGAAGAGGAATGAAGATTGTAATGTTTCTGAGAGTTTTTAGGTAGATAAGTCGGCTAGGGTTTTCAGAATAAAGAAAAGAAAAGGAACATGTGGTAACAGGTCTATTTATAGACCTGTTGTCTTTAGAAACGGGTATGTGATCGAATACCTCAAAATTCGAGGGTGTGCATTCGCAAACTAGGTGTGTGCATTTGGACACTACTCCAATGCGTCTCAAATTTAGATCCAACGATCAACTGTTTATCGTGCACTTCATATCCAAAAATGAGCCCGATCCAACGGTGCAATTGGGAGATATGGATGTTTTATCAAAACATGTCAGATTTAGAAAGCACACCAACTCACATGACACATGCGAAACATACAAGATACAACTCAAACCCCAATTAAAGTTTCACACTTGCTAAGTCTACCATTAATAATCCGAAACTAAGTCGGAAACACAACAAAACCATGACAGAAAAATATGGGATATTACAATAGCATTTCACCTTTTTAGCAATTTAAGCCAAACGTTTACAAACGTTACGAAACAAATCCAAACGTTTCACCTTTTTAGTGATTTAAGCCAAACATTTACAAACGTTACGAAAAAAACCAAATGTGTAAAACGTTGCGAGAAAAAACCAAACGTATAAAATGTTACGAAACAAATCGAAACGTTTCACATTATTAGCTATGTAAGCCAAACCTTTACAAACATTACGAAACAAAACCAAGCGTTTAACTTTTTTAGCAATTTAAGCCAAATTTTTACAAACGTTCCGCAACAAATCCAAGCGTTTCATCTTTTTAGAAATTTAACCCAAGCGTTTACGAATGTTACGAAACAAATCTAAGTGTTTCACCTTTTTAGCAATTTAAGCCAGACGTTTACGAACGTTACGAAACAAATCCAAACGTTTCACATTTTTAGCGATATAAGCCGAACAATTACAAACGTTACAAAACAAAACCAAACATTTCACCTTTTTAGCAATTTAAGCCAAACGTTTACAAACGTTACGAAACCAATCCAAACGTTTCCACATTTTAACGATTTAAGCCAAACGTTCAAAACGTTACGAAACAAATCCAAACATTTCACCTTTTTAGCGATTTATGCCAAACGTTTACAAACGTTACGAAACAAATCCAAATTTTTCACCCTTTTTGCGATTTAAGCCAAACGTTTACAAACGTTACGAAACAAATCCAAACGTTTCCCCGTTTTAGCAATTAAAGCCAAGCGTTTAAAAAGGTTACGAAACAAATCCAAATGTTTCACCTTTTTAGCAATTTAAGCCAAATGTTTACAAACATTACGAAACAAATCCAAGCTTTTCACCTTTTTGGCTATTTAAGCCAAACGTTTACAAAGGTTACGAAACAAATCCAAGCGTTTCACCTTTTTAGCAATTTGAGCTAAACGTTCACAAACGTTACGAAACAAATCCAAGCGTTTCACCTTTTTAGCAATTTAAGCCAAACGTTTAGAAACGTTCCAAAACAAATCCAAGCGTTTCACCATTTTAGTAATTTAATCCAAACGGTACGAAACAAACCAATCTTTTCACTTTTTTAGAAAATTAAGCCAAACGTTTACAAACGTTAAGAAACAAATCCAAACGTCTCACCTTTTTAGCGATTTAAGCCAAACGTTTACAAACGGTATAAAAAAAATCCAAACGTTTCCCCTTTTAGCGATTTAAGCCAAACGTTTATAAACGCTACAAAACAAATCCATAAGCTTCACCTTTTTAGAAATTTACCCCAATTGTTTACAAACTTTACGAAACAAATCCAAGCGTTTCACCTTTTTAGCAATTTAAGCCAAACGTTTACAAACGTGACAAAACAAATCAAAGTGTTTCACCTTTTTAGCAATTTAAGCCAAACGTTTAAAAAGGTTACGAAACAAATCAAAACGTTTCACCTTTTTAGCGATTTAAGACAAACTTTTACAAACGATACGAAACAAATCCAAACGTTTCACTTTTTTAACGATTTAAGACAAACGTTTACAAACGATACGAAACAAATTCAAATGTTTCACCTTTTTAGCGATTTAAGCCAAACGTTTACAAAAGTTACGAAACAAATCCAGACATTTCACCTTTTTTGCGATTTACGCCAAACGTTTACAAACGTTACGAAACAAATCCAAACCTTTCGCCTTTATAGCGATTTAAGCCAAGCGTTTACAAACGTTACGAAACAAATCCAAACGTTTCCCCTTTTTAGCGATTTAAGCAAAACGTTTACAAACGTTACGAAACAAAATTAAACGTTTAAAATGTTAAGAGAAAAGTCCAAATGTTTCACATTTTTAGCGAATTTAGCCAAACCTTTACTAACGTTACAAAACAAAACCAAACATTTCACCATTTTTGTAATTTAAGTTAAACGTTTACAAACGTTACGAAACAAATCCCAGTGTTTCACCTTTTTAGTAATTTAAGCCATACGTTTACAAACGTTACGATACAAATCCAAGTGTTTCACCTTTTTAGCAATTTAAGCAAAACATTACGAAACAAAACCAAGCATTTCACCATTTTAGCAATTTCAGCCAAACGTATACAAACGTTACGAAACAAATCCAAGTGTTTCACCTTTTTAGCAATTTAAGCCATACGTTTACGAACGTTACGAAACAAATCCAAGTGTTTCATCTTTTTAGCGATTTAAACCGAACGTTTACAAACGTTTTGAAACAAAACCAAACGTTTCACCTTTTTAGCGATTTAAGCCGAATGTTTAAAAACGTTACCAAACAAAACCAAACATTTCACCTTTCTAGCAATTTATGCCAAACGTTACAAACGTTACGAAACAAATCCAAACGTTTCCCCATTTTAGCGATTTAAGCCAAACCTTTTAAACGTTACGAAACAAATACAAACGTTTAATCTTTTTAGCGATTTATGCCAAACTTTTACAAACGTTACGAAAAAAATCCAAACGTTTCACCTTATTAGCGATTGAAGCCAAACGTTTACAAACGTTACGAAACAAATCGAAATGTTTCACCTTTTTAGCGATTTAAAAACGTTTACAAACATTACGAAACAAATCCAAACGTTTCACCTTTTTAGCGATTTAAGCCAAACGTTTACAAAGGTTATGAAACAAATCCAAGCGTTTCATCTTTTTAGCAATTTAAGTCAAACATTTACAAACGTTACGAAACAAATCCAAGAGTTTCACCTTTTTAGCAATTTAAGCCAAACATTTACAAACATTACGAAACAAATCCACATGTTTTGCCTTTTTAGAAATTTAAGCCAAAAGTTTACAAACATTACGAAACAAATCCAAACATTTCCCCTTTTTAGCGATTTAAGTCAAACGTTAACAAACGTTACGAAACAAAACCAAACGTTAAAAACGTTACGAAACAAATTCCAAACATTTCACATTTTTAGCGATTTAAGCCAAATGTTTACAAACGTTACAAAACAAAACCAAAAATTTAAAACGTTACGAAACAAATCCAAACGTTTCACATTTTTAGCGATTTAAGCCAAACCTTTACAAACGTTACGAAACAAAACCAAGCATTTCCCCTTTTTAGCAATTTAAGCCAAAAGTTTACAAATGTTACGAAACAAATCCAAGCGGTTCATCTTTTTAGTTATTTAAGCCAAACATTTACAAACCTTACATAAAAATCCAAACGTTTGACATTTTTAGCGATTTAAGCCAAACGTTTACTAACGGTACAAACAAATTCCAAACATTTCACCTTTTTAGCGATTTACGTCAAACGTTTACAAACGTTACAAAGTAAATCCAAGCGTTTCACCTTTTTAGCAAATTAAGCGAAACGTTTACATAAGTTACAAAACAATTAAAAGCGTTTCACCTTTTTAGCAATATAAGCCAAATGTTTACAAAGGTTACGAAACAAATCAAAGCGTTTCACCTTTTTAGCGATTTAAGACAAACTTTTACAAACGATACTAAACAAATCCAAACGTTTCACCTTTTTAGCAATTTATGACAAACGTTTACAAAAGATACGAAACAAATCCAAACGTTTCACCTTTTTAGCGATTTAAGCCAAACGTTTACAAAACTTACGAAACAAATCTAGACATTTAAAAAACTTACGAAACAAATCCAGACATTTCACCTTTTTAGCGATTTAAGCCAAACGTTTACAAACGTTACCAAACAAATCCAAACCTTTCTCCTTTATAGCGAATTAAGCCAAACGTTTACAAACGTTACGAAACAAAACCAAACGTTTAAAACGTTAAGAAACAAAACCAAACGTATAAAATGTTACGAAACAAATCGAAACGTTTCACATTTTTAGCTATTTAAGCCGAACCTTTACAAACGTTACGAAACAAAACCAAGTGTTTCACCTTTTTAGCAATTTAAGCCAAATGTTTACAAACGTTCCAAAACAAATCCAAGCGTTTCATCTTTTTAGCAATTTAAGCCAAGCGTTTACAAATGTTACGAGACAAATCTAAGCGTTTCACCTTTTTTGCAATTTAAGAGAGACGTTTACGAACGTTACGAAACAAATCCAAATGTTTTACATTGTTAGCGATATAAGCCGAACGTTTACAAATGTTACGAAACAAAACCAAACATTTCCCTATTTTTGCGATCTAAGCCAAACGTTCAAAACATTCTGAAACAAACCAAGACATTTCACCTTTTTAGCAATTTGTGCCAAACGTTTACAAACGTTACGAAACAAATCCAAACGTTTCACCTTTTTAGCGATTTATGCCAAACGTTTACAAACGTTACGAAACAAATCCAAATGTTTCACCTTTTTAGCTATTTAAGACAAACGTTTATAAACGTTACGAAACAAATCCAAGCGTTTCACCTTTTTAGCAATTTAAGCCAAACGTTTACAAACGTTACGATACAAATCCAAGCGTTTCACCTTTTTAGCAATTTAAGCCAAACGTATACAAACGTTACGAAACAAATCCAAGTGTTTCACCTTTTTAGCAATTTAAGCCATACGTCTACGAACGTTACGAAACAAATCCAAGTGTTTCACCTTTTTAGCGATTTAAACTGAACGTTTACAAACGTTTTGAAACAAAACCAAACGTTTCACCTTTTTAGCGATTTAAGCCGAATGTTTAAAAACGTTACCAAACAAAACCAAACATTTCACCTTTTTAGCAAACTATGCCAAACGTTACAAACATTATGAAACAAACCCAAACGTTTCCCCATTTTGGCGGTTTAAGCGAAACCTTTAAAACGTTACGAAACAAATACAAACTTTTAACCTTTTTAGCGATTTATGCCAAACTTTTACAAACGTTACGAAAACAATCCAAACGTTTCACCTTATTAGCGATTGAAGCCAAACGTTTACAAACGATACGAAACAAATCCAAACGTTTCACCTTTTTAGAGATTTAAATACGTTTACAAACATTACGAAACAAATCCAAACGTTTCACCTTTTTAGCGATTTAAGCCAAACGTTTACAAAGGTTATAAAACACATCCAAGCGTTTCACCTTTTTAGCAATTTAAGTCAAACATCTACAAACATTACGAAACAAATCCAAGAGTTTCACCTTTTTAGCGATTTAAGCCAAACGTTTACAAACGTTACGAAACAAATCCACACGTTTCGCCTTTTTAGCAATTTAAGCCAAGAGTTTACAAACATTACGAAACAAATCCAAACATTTCCCCTTTTTAGCGATTTAAGTGAAACGTTAACAAACGTTACGAAAGAAAACCAAACGTTTAAAACGTTACGAAACAAATTCCAAACATTTCACATTTTTAGCGATTTAAGCCAAATGTTTACAAACGTTACAAAACAAAACTAAACATTTAAAACGTTACGAAACAAATCCAAATGTTTCACATTTTTAGCGATTTAAGCCAAACCTTTACAAACGTTACGAAACAAAACCAAGCGTTTCCCCTTTTTAGCAATTTAAGCCAAAAGTTTACAAACGTTGCGAAACAAATCCAAGCGTTTCATCTTTTTAGTTATTTAAGCCAAACATTTACAAACCTTACATAAAAATCCAAACGTTTCACATTTTGAGCGATTTAAGCCAAACGTTTACAAACGGTACAAAAAAAATCCAAACATTTCACCTTTTTAGCGATTTACGTCAAACGTTACAAAACAAATCCAAGCGTTTCACCTTTTTAGAAAATTAAGCGAAACGTTAACATAAGTTACAAAACAATTAAAAGCGTTTAACCTTTTTAGCGATATAAGCCAAAAGTTTACAAAGGTTACGAAACAAATCAAAACGTTTCACCTTTTTAGCGATTTAAGACAAACTTTTACAAACGATACTAAACAAATCCAAACGTTTCACCTTTTTAGCGATTTAAGACAAACGTTTACAAACGATACGAAACAAATCCAAACGTTTCACCTTTTTAGCGATTTAAGCCAAACGTTTACAAAACTTACGAAACAAATCCAGACATTTCACCTTTTTAGCGATTTAAGCCAAACGTTTACAAACGTTACCAAACAAATCCAAACCTTTCGCCTTTATAGCGAATTAAGCCAAACATTTAGAAACGTTACGAAATAAAACCAAACGTTTAAAACGTTAAGAAACAAAACCAAACGTATAAAATGTTACGAAACAAATCGAAACGTGTCATATTTTTAGCTATTTAAGCCAAACCTTTACAAACGTTGCGAAACAAAACCAAGCGTTTCACCTTTTTAGCAATTTAAGCCAAATGTTTACAAACGTTCTGAAACAAATCTAAGCGTTTCATCTTTTTAGCAATTTAAGCCAAGCGTTTACAAATGTTACGAAACGAATCTAAGCGTTTCACCTTTTTTGCAATTTAAGCCAGATGTTTACGAACGTTACGAAACAAATTTAAATGTTTCACATTTTTAGCGATATAAGCCGAACGTTTACAAACATTACGAAACAAAACCAAACATTTCCCCATTTTAGCGATCTAAGCCAAACGCTCAAAACGTTCCGTAACAAATCAAGACATTTCACCTTTTTAGCGATTTATGCCAAACGTTTACAAACGTTACGAAACAAATCCAAACGTTTCACCTTTTTAGCGATTTATGCCAAACGTTTACAAACGTTACGAAACAAATCCAAATGTTTCACCTTTTTAGCTATTTAAGATAAACGTTTACAAACGTTACGAAACAAATCCAAGCGTTTCACCTTTTTGGCAATTTCAGCCAAACGTTTACAAACGTTACGAAACAAATCCAAGCGTTTCACCTCTTTAGCAATTTAAGCCAAACGTTTACAAAGTTACGAAACAAATCCAAGCTTTTCACCTTTTAAGTAATTTAATCCAAACGTTTACAAACGTTACGAAACAAATCCAAGCTTTTCACCTTTTTAGAAATTTAAGCTAAACGTTTACAAAGTTACGAAACAAATCCAAACGTTTCACCTTTTTATCGATTTAAGCCAAACGTTTACAAACGGTACGAAAAAAATCCAAACGGTTCACATTTTTAGCGATTTAAGCCAAACGTTTATAAACGCTACAAAACAAATACATAAGTTTCACCTTTTTAGCAATTTACGCCAAACGTTTACAAACGTTACGAAACAAATCCAAGTGTTTCACCTTATTAGCAATTTAAGCCAAACGTTTAGAAACATTACAAAACAAATCAAAGCGTTTCACCTTTTTAACAATTTAAGACAAACGTTTACAAAGGTTACGAAATAAATCAAAACCTTTTACCTTTTTAGCGATTTAAGACAAACTTTTACAAACGATACGAAACAAATCCAAACGTTTCACCTTTTTAGCAATTTAAGACAAACGTTTACAAACGATACGAAACAAATCCAAACATTTCACCTTTTTAGCGATTTAAGCCAAACGTTTACAAAAGTTACGAAACAAATCCAGATATTTCACCTTTTTAGCGATTTAAGCCAAACGTTTACAAATGTTACCAAATAAATCTAAATCTTTCTTCTTTATAGCGATTTCAGCCAAACGTTTACAAACGTTACGAAACAAATACAAACGTTTCCCCTTTTTAGCGATTTAAGCAAAACATTTACAAACGTTACGAAATAAAATCAAACATCTAAAATGTTAAGAAAAAAGTCCAAATGTTTCACATTTTTAGCGAATTTAACCAAACCTTAACAAACGTTACGAAACAAAACAAAGCATTTCACCATTTTAGCAATTTAAACTAAACGTTTACAAACGTTACGAAACAAATCCAAGTGAGAAACCTTTTTAGTAATTTAAGCCATACGTTTACAAACGTTACGAAACAAATCCAAGCGTTTCACCTTTTTAGCAATTTAAGTAAAACGTTACGAAACAAAACCAAACATTTCACCATTTTAGCAATTTTAGCCAAACGTTTACAAACGTTATGATACAAATCCAAGTGTTTCACCTTTTTAGCAATATAAGCCATACGTTTACGAACATTACGAAACAAATCCAAGTGTTTCACCTTTTTAGCAATTTAAGCCGAACGTTAACAATGGTTTCGAAACAAAACCAAACGTTTCACCTTTTTAGCGATTTAAGCCGAACTTTTAAAAACGTTACCAAACAAAACCAAACATTTCACCTTTTTAGCAATTTAAGCCAAATGTTTACAAACGTTCCGAAACAAATCCAAGCGTTTTATCTTTTTAGCAATTTAAGCCAAGCGTTTACGAATGTTACGAAACAAATTTAAGCGTTTCACCTTTTTAGCAATTTAAGCTAGACGTTTACGAATGTTACGAAACAAATCCAAACGTTTCACCTTTTTAGCGATATAAGCTGAACGTTTAGAAACGTTACGAAAAAAAACCAAACATTTCACCTCTTTAGAAATTTAAGCCAAACGGTTCCCCATTTTAGCGATTTAAGCCAAACGTTCAAAATGTTACGAAACAAAACCAAACGTATAAAATGTTACGAAACAAATCGAAACGTTTCATATTTTTAGCTATTTAAGCTAAACCTTTACAAGCGTTACGAAAGAAAACCAAGCGTTTAACCTTTTTAGCAATTAAAGCGAAATTTTTACAAACGTTCCGAAACAAATCCAAGCGTTTCATCTTTCTAGCAATTTAAGCCAAACGTTTACGAACGTTACGAAATAAATTTAAGCGTTTAACCTTTTTAGCAATTTATGCTAGACGTTTACGAATGTTACGAAACAAATCCAAACGTTTCACCTTTTTAGCGATATAAGCTGAACGTTTACAAACGTTACGAAACAAAACCAAACATTTCACCTTTTTAGCAAATTAAGCCAAACGTTTACAAACGTTACGAAACAAATCCAAATGTTTCACCTTTTTAGCGATTTAGGCAAAACGTTTACAAACGTTACGAAACAAATCCAAACGATTCACCTATTTAGCGATTTAAGCCAATCGTTTACAAAGGTTACGAAACAAATCCAAATGTTTCACCTTTTTAGCGATTTAAGCCAAACGTTTACAAACGTTACGAAACAAATCCAAGCGTTTCACCTTTTTAGCAATTTAAGCCAAATGTTTACAAACGTTACGAAACAAATCCAAACGTTTCACCTTTTTAGGGATTTAAGCCAAACGTTTACAAACGTTACGAAACAAATCCAAGCGTTTCACCTTTTTAGCAATTTAAGCCAAACGTTTAGAAACGTTCCAAAACAAATACAAGCGTTTCACCTTTTTAGTAAATTAAGCCAAACGTTTACAAACGTTACGAAACAAATCCAAGCTTTTCACTTTTTTAGAAATTTATGCCAAACGTTTACAAACATTACGAAACAAATCCAAACGTTTCACCTTTTTAGCAATTTATGCCAAACCTTTATTAACGCTACAAAACAAATCCATAAGTTTCACCTTTTTAGCGATATACGCCAAACGTTTACAAACGTTAAGAAACAAATCCAAGCGTTTCACCTTTTTAGCAATTTAAGCCAAACATTTACAAACGTTACGAAACAAATCAAAGCGTTTCACCTTTTTAGCAATTTTAGCCAAAACTTTTACAAAGGTTACGAAACAAATCCAAACGTTTCACCTTTTTAGCGATTTAAGACAAACTTTTACAAACGATACGAAACAAATCCAAACGTTAAAGACAAACGTTTACAAACGGTACGAAACAAATCCAAACGGTTCACCTTTTTAGGGATATAAGCCAAACGTTTACAAACGTTACGAAACAAATCCAGACGTTTCACCTTTTAAGCGATTTAAGCCAAACGTTTACAAATGGTACGAAACAAATCCAAACGGTTCACCTTTTTAGGGATATAAGCCAAACGTTTACAAAGGTTACGAAACAAATCCAGACGTTTCACCTTTTAAGCGATTTAAGCCAAACGTTTAAAAAGTTATGAAACAAATCCATATTTTCGCCTTTTTAGCAATTTAAGCCAAAAGTTTACAAACGTTATGAAACAAATTTAAACATTTCCCCTTTTTAGCAATTTATGCCAAACGTTTACAAACGTTGCGAAACTAATCAAAGAGTTTCACCTTTTTAGCGATTTAAACCAAACGTTTAAAACATTATGAAACAAATCCACACTTTCGACTTTTTAGCAAATTAAGCCAAAAGTTTACAAACGTTATGAAACAAATCCAAACATTTCCCCTTTTTAGCGATTTAAGTCAAACATTTACAAAAGTTACGAAACAAAACCAAACGTTTAAAATGTTACGAAACAAATTCAAAAGTTTCACATTTTTAGCGATTTAAGCCAAACATTTACAAACGTTACGAAACAAAACCAAACATTTAAAACATTACGAAACAAATCCAAACGTTTCACATTTTTATCGATTTAAGCCGAACCTTTACAAACGTTACGAAACAAAACCAAACGTTTCACCTTTTTAGCAATTTAAGCCAAACATTTTCAAACGTTACGAAACAAATCCAAGTGTTTCACCATTTAAGCAATTTATCCCAAACGTTTACATACGTTCCGAAACAAATCCAAGCGTTTCACCTTTTTAGTTATTTAAGCCAAACGTTTACAGACGTTTCAAAAAACTCCAAACGTTTCCCCTTTTTAGCGATTTAAGCCAAAGGTTTACAAACGTTACGAAACAAATCCAAACGTTTCACCTTTTTAGCGATTTAAGCCAAAAATTTACAAACGTTACAAACAAATCCAAACGTTTCTCCTTTTTTAGCGATTTAAGCCGAACGTTTAAAAACGTTACGAAACAAAACAAACATTTCACCTTTTTAGCAATTTAGGCCAAACGTTTACAAACGTTACCTAACAAATTCAAATATTTCACCTTTTTAGCCATTTATGCCAAACGTTTACAAATGTACGAAACAAATCCAAACGTTTCACTTTTTTAGCGGTTGAAGCGAAACGTTTACAAACGTTACATAACAAATCCAACCGTTTCACCTTTTTAGTGATTTCAGCCAAACGTTTACAAACGTTATGAAACAAATCCAAAAGTTTCACCTTTTTAGCGATTAAAGCCAAACGTTTACAAACGTTACGAAACGAATCCAAAAGTTTCGCCTTTTTAGCAAATTAAGCCAAACGTGTACAAACATTACGAAACAAATCCAAGCGTTTCACCTGTTTAGCAATTTAAGCCAATGGTTCCGAAACAAATCCAAGTGTTTCACCTTTTTAGTAATTTAAGCCAAACGTTTACAAACATTACAAAACA
This sequence comes from Mercurialis annua, assembly GCF_937616625.2. Classification (NCBI taxonomy): domain Eukaryota; kingdom Viridiplantae; phylum Streptophyta; class Magnoliopsida; order Malpighiales; family Euphorbiaceae; genus Mercurialis; species Mercurialis annua. The sequence continues at coordinate 24,287,259 of NC_065576.1, forward strand.
AATCGTGTTAAACCTTTTTAGCAATTCAAGCCAAACGTTTAGAAACGTTACAAAACAAATCCAAACGTTTCACTTTTTAGCAATTCAAGCCGAACGTTTACAAACATTACGAAACAAATCCAAACCTTTCACCTTTTTAGCCATTTAAGCCAAATGTTTACAAAGGTTACGAAACAAATCCAAACATTTCACCTTTTTAGCGATTTAAGCCAAACATTTACAAACGATACGAAATAAATCCAAATGTTTCGCCTTTTTAGCAATTTTATCAAAACGTTTTCAAAAGTTACGAAACAAATCCAAACGTTTCACCTTTTTAGCGATTTAAGCCAAACGTTTACAAACGTTACGTAAAAATCCAATGGTTTCGCCTTTTTAGCGATTTAAGCCAAACGTTTACAAACTTTATGAATCAAATCCAAACGTTTCACCTTTTTAGCGATTTAAGACAAACGTTTACAAACGTTACGAAATATAACCAAACGTAACATTACGAAACAAAACCAAACGTAACATTACGAAACAAAACCAAACATATAAAATGCTACGAAACAAATCGAAACGTTTCACATTTTTAGCTATTTAAGCCAAATCTTTACAAATTTTACAAAAGAAAACCAAGCGTTTCACCTTTTTAGCGATTTAAGCCAAATGTTTACAAATGTTCCGAAACAAATCCAAGCGTTTCATCTTTTTAGCAATTTAAGCCAAGCGTTTACGAATGTTACGAAACAAATTTAAGCGTTTCACCTTTTTAGCAATTTAAGCTAGACGTTTACGAATGTTACGAAACAAATCCAAACGTTTCACCTTTTTAGCGATATAAGCTGAACGTTTACAAACGTTACGAAACAAAACCAAACATTTCACCTTTTTAGAAATTTTAGCCAAACGTTACGAAACAAATCCAAACGGTTCCCCATTTTAGCGATTTAAGCCAAACGTTCAAAATGTTACGAAACAAAACCAAACGTATAAAATGTTACGAAACAAATCGAAACGTTTCACATTTTTAGCTATTTAAGCTAAACCTTTACAAACGTTACAAAAGAAAAGCAAGCGTTTCACCTTTTTAGCAATTAAAGCCAAATTTTTACAGACGTTCCGAAACAAATCCAAGCGTTTCATCTTTTTAGCAATTTAAGCCAAACGTTTACGAACGTTACGAAATAAATTTAAGCGTTTAACCTTTTTAGCAATTTATGCTAGACGTTTACAAATGTTACGAAACAAATCCAAACGTTTCACCTTTTTAGCAACATAAGCTGAACGTTTACAAACGTTACGAAACAAAACCAAACATTTCACCTTTTTAGCAAATTAAGCCAAACGTTTACAAACGTTACGAAACAAATCCAAATGTTTCACCTTTTTGTCGATTTAAGCCAAAAGTTTACAAACTTTACGAAACAAATCCAAAAGATTCACCTATTTAGCGATTTAAGCCAAGCGTTTACAAAGGTTACGAAACAAATCCAAATGTTTCACCTTTTTAGCGATTTAAGCCAAACGTTTACAAACGTTACGAAACAAAACCAAGCGTTTCACCTTTTTAGCAAATTAAGCCAAATGTTTACAAACGTTATGAAACAAATCCAAACGTTTCACCTTTTTAGGGATTTAAGCCAAACGTTTACAAACGTTACGAAACAAATCCAAGCGTTTCACCTTTTTAGCAATTTAAGCCAAACGTTTAGAAACGTTCCAATACAAATACAAGCGTTTCACCTTTTTAGTAAATTAAGCCAAATGTTTACATACGTTATGAAACAAATCCAAGCTTTTCACCTTTTTAGAAATTTATGCCAAACGTTTACAAACGTTACGAAACAAATCCAAACGTTTTAAGTCAAACGTTTATAAACGCTACGAAACAAATCCATAAGTTTCACCTTTTTAGAAATATACGCCAAACGTTTACAAACGTTACGAAACAAATCCAAGCGTTTCACCTTTTTAGCAATTTAAGCCAAACGTTTACAAACGTTACGAAACAAATCAAAGCGTTTCACCATTTTAGCAATTTTAGCCAAAACGTTTACAAAGGTTACGAAACAAATCCAAACGTTTCACCTTTTTAGCGATTTAAGACAAACTTTTACAAACGATACGTAACAAATCCAAACGTTAAAGACAAACGTTTACAAACGGTACGAAACAAATCCAAACGGTTCACCTTTTTAGGGATATAAGCCAAACGTTTACAAAGGTTACGAAACAAATCCAGACGTTTCACCTTTTAAGCGATTTAAGCCAAACGTTTACAAAGTTATGAAACAAATCCAAGCGTTTCACCTTTTTAGCAATTTATGCCAAACGTTTACAAACGTTACGAAACAAATCAAAGAGTTTCACCTTTTTAGCGATTTAAGCCAAACGTTACGAAACAAATCCACACGTTTCGCCTTTTTAGCAATTTAAGCCAAAAGTTTAGAAACGTTATGAAACAAATCCAAACATTTCCCCTTTTTAGCGATATAAGTCAAACATTTACAAAAGTTGCGAAACAAAACCAAACGTTTAAAATGTTACGAAACAAATTCAAACGTTTCACATTTTTAGAGATTTAAGCCAAACGTTTACAAACGTTACGAAACAAAACCAAACATTTAAAACATTACGAAACAAATCCAAACGTTTCACATTTTTAGCGATTTAAGCCGAACCTTTACAAACGTTACGAAACAAAACCAAGCGTTTCACCTTTTTAGCAATTTAAGCCAAATATTTTCAAACGTTACAAAACAAATCCAAGCGCTTTTAAGCAATTTATCCCAAACGTTTACATACGTTCCGAAACAAATCCAAAAGTTTCACCTTTTTAGCGATTAAAGCCAAACGTTTACAAACGTTACGAAACGAATCCAAAAGTTTCGCCTTTTTAGCAAATTAAGCCAAACGTGTACAAACATTACGAAACAAATCCAAGCGTTTCACCTTTTTAGCAATTTAAGCCAATGGTTCCGAAACAAATCCAAGTGTTTCACCTTTTTAGTAATTTAAGCCAAACGTTTACAAACATTACAAAACAAATCGTGTTTCACCTTTTTAGCAATTCAAGCCAAACGTTTACAAACGTTACAAAACAAATCCAAGCGTTTCACTTTTTAGCAATTGAAGCCGAACGTTTACAAACATTACGAAACAAATCCAAACCTTTCACCTTTTTAAACATTTAAGCCAAATGTTTACAAAGGTTACGAAACAAATCCAAACATTTCACCTTTTTAGCGATTTAAGCCAAACATTTACAAACGATACGAAATAAATCCAAATGTTTCGCCTTTTTAGCAATTTTATCAAAACGTTTTCAAACGTTACGAAACAAATCCAAACGTTTCACCTTTTTAGCGATTTAAGCCAAACGTTTACAAACGTTACGTAAAAATCCAATGGTTTCGCCTTTTTAGCGATTTAAGCCAAATGTTTACAAACTTTATGAATCAAATCCAAACGTTTCACCTTTTTAGCGATTTAAGACAAACGTTTACAAACGTTACGAAATATAACCAAACGTAACATTACGAAACAAAACCAAACGTATCATTACGAAACAAAACCAAACATATAAAATGCTACGAAACAAATCGAAACGTTTCACATTTTTAGCTATTTAAGCCAAATCTTTACAAATGTTACAAAAGAAAACCAAGCGTTTCACCTTTTTAGCGATTGAAGCCAAATGTTTACAAATGTTCCGAAACAAATCCGAGCGTTTCATCTTTTTAGCAATTTAAGCCAAGCGTTTACGAATGTTACGAAACAAATTTAAGCGTTTCACCTTTTTAGCAATTTAAGCTAGACGTTTACGAATGTTACGAAACAAATCCAAACGTTTCACCTTTTTAGCGATATAAGCTGAACGTTTACAAACGTTACGAAAAAAAACCAAACATTTCACCTTTTTAGAAATTTTAGCCAAACGTTACGAGACAAATCCAAACGGTTCCCCATTTTAGCGATTTAAGCCAAACGTTCAAAATGTTACGAAACAAAACCAAACGTATAAAATGTTACGAAACAAATCGAAACGTTTCACATTTTTAGCTATTTAAGCTAAACCTTTACAAACGTTACAAAAGAAAAGCAAGCGTTTCACCTTTTTAGCAATTAAAGCCAAATTTTTACAAACGTTCCGAAACAAATCCAAGCGTTTCATCTTTTTAGCAATTTAAGCCAAACGTTTACGAACGTTACGAAATAAATTTAAGCGTTTAACCTTTTTAGCAATTTATGCTAGACGTTTACAAATGTTACGAAACAAATCCAAACGTTTCACCTTTTTAGCAACATAAGCTGAACGTTTACAAACGTTACGAAACAAAACCAAACATTTCACCTTTTTAGCAAATTAAGCCAAACGTTTACAAACGTTACGAAACAAATCCAAATGTTTCACCTTTTTGTCGACTTAAGCCAAAAGTTTACAAACTTTACGAAACAAATCCAAAAGATTCACCTATTTAGCGATTTAAGCCAAGCGTTTACAAAGGTTACGAAACAAATCCAAATGTTTCACCTTTTTAGCGATTTAAGCCAAACGTTTACAAACGTTACGAAACAAAACCAAGCGTTTCACCTTTTAAGCAAATTAAGCCAAATGTTTACAAACGTTATGAAACAAATCCAAACGTTTCACCTTTTTAGGGATTTAAGCCAAACGTTTACAAATGTTACGAAACAAATCCAAGCGTTTCACCTTTTTAGCAATTTAAGCCAAACGTTTAGAAACGTTCCAATACAAATACAAGCGTTTCACCTTTTTAGTAAATTAAGCCAAATGTTTACAAACGTTATGAAACAAATCCAAGCTTTTCACCTTTTTAGAAATTTATGACAAACGTTTACAAACGTTACGAAACAAATCCAAACGTTTCACCTTTTTAGCAATTTAAGCCAAACGTTTATTAACGCTACGAAACAAATCCATAAGTTTCACCTTTTTAGCAATATACGCCAAACGTTTACAAACGTTACGAAACAAATCCAAGCGTTTCACCTTTTTAGCAATTTAAGCCAAACGTTTACAAACGTTACGAAACAAATCAAAGCGTTTCACCATTTTAGCAATTTTAGCCAAAACGTTTACAAAGGTTACGAAACAAATCCAAACGTTTCACCTTTTTAGCGATTTAAGACAAACTTTTACAAACGATACGTAACAAATCCAAACGTTAAAGACAAACGTTTACAAACGGTACGAAACAAATCCAAACGGTTCACCTTTTTAGGGATATAAGCCAAACGTTTACAAAGGTTACGAAACAAATCCAGACGTTTCACCTTTTAAGCGATTTAAGCCAAACGTTTACAAAGTTATGAAACAAATCCAAGCGTTTCACCTTTTTAGCAATTTATGCCAAACGTTTACAAACGTTACGAAACAAATCAAAGAGTTTCACCTTTTTAGCGATTTAAGCCAAACCTTTACAAACGTTACGAAACAAATCCACATGTTTCGCCTTTTTAGCAATTTAAGCCAAAAGTTTAGAAACGTTATGAAACAAATCCAAACATTTCCCCTTTTTAGCGATTTAAGTCAAACATTTACAAAAGTTGCGAAACAAAAACAAACGTTTAAAATGTTACGAAACAAATTCAAACGTTTCACATTTTTAGAGATTTAAGCCAAACGTTTACAAACGTTACGAAACAAAACCAAACATTTAAAACATTACGAAACAAATCCAAACGTTTCACATTTTTAGCGATTTAAGCCGAACCTTTACAAACGTTACGAAACAAAACCAAGCGTTTCACCTTTTTAGCAATTTAAGCCAAATATTTTCAAACGTTACAAAACAAATCCAAGCGTTTAACCTTTTAAGCAATTTATCCCAAACGTTTACATACGTTCCGAAACAAATCCAAGCGTTTCACCTTTTTAGTAATTTAATCCAAACGTTTCTCCTTTTTAGCGATTTAAGCCGAATGTTTAAAAACGTTATGAAACAAAACAAACATTTCACCTTTTTAGCAATTTAGGCCAAACGTTTACAAACGTTACCTAACAAATTCAAATATTTCACCTTTTTAGCGATTTATGCCAAACGTCTACAAATGTTACGAAACAAATCCACACGTTTCACTTTTTTAGCGGTTGAAGCGAAACGTTTACAAACGTTACATAACAAATCCAACCGTTTCACCTTTTTAACGATTTGAGCCAAACGTTTACAATCGTTACGAAACAAATCCAAAAGTTTCACCTTTTTAGCGATTAAAGCCAAACGTTTACAAACGTTACGAAACGAATCCAAAAGTTTCGCCTTTTTAGCAAATTAAGCCAAACGTGTACAAACATTACGAAACAAATCCAAGCGTATAACCTGTTTAGCAATTTAAGCCAAACGTTCCGAAACAAATCCAAGTGTTTCACCTTTTTAGTAATTTAAGCCAAATGTTTACAAACATTACAAAACAAATCATGTTTCACCTTTTTAGCAATTCAAGCCAAACGTTTACAAACGTTACAAAACAAATCCAAGCGTTTCACTTTTTAGCAATTCAAGCCGAACGTTTACAAACATTACGAAAAAAATCCAAACCTTTCACCTTTTTAGCCATTTAAGCCAAATGTTTATAAACGTTGCGAAACAAATCCAAGTGTTTCACCTTTTTAGCAATTTAAGCCAAACGTTTACAAACGTTACGAAAAAATCCAATCGTTTCACCTTTTTAGCGATTTAAGCCAAACGTTTACAAAAGTTATGAAACAAATCCAAATGTTTCATCATTTTAGCAGTTTAAGTCAGACGTTTACAAACGTTACGACACAAATCCAAGCATTTCACCTTTCTAGCAACTTAAGCCAAAGGCTTACAAACATTACGAAACAAATCAAAGCGTTTCACCTTTTTAGCGATTTTAGCCAAACCTTTACAAAATTTACGAAACAAATTCAAACGTTTCCCCATTTTAGCAATTTCAGCTAAACGTTTAAAACGTTACGAAACAAATCCAAGCGTTACACCTTTTAGCGATTTAAGCCAAACGTTTACAAACAATACGAAACAAATTTAAACGTTGCACTTTTTTAGCGATAGAAGCCTGACATTTACAAAAGTTACTAACAAAACCAAGCGTTTCACCTTTTAGAAATTTAAACCAAACGTTTACAAACGTAACGAAACAAATCCAAGCGTTTCACCTTTTTAGCAATTTATGCCAAACGTTTACAAACGTTACGAAACAAATCCAAGCGTTTCACCTTTATAGCAATTTAAGCCAAACGTTTACAAACATTACGAAACAAATCCAAGAGTTTCACCTTTTTAGAGATATAAGAAAAACGTTTACAAACGGTACAAAACAAATCAAAACGTTTCACCTTTTTAGCTATTTAAGCCAAACGTTTATAAACGTTACCAAACAAATCGAAACGTTTCACCTTTTTAGCAATTTAAGCCAAACGTTTACAAACGTCATGAAACAAATCCAAAAGTTTCACACAATTTAAGTCAAACGTTTACAAAAGTTACGAAACAAATCATGATTTTTCACCTTTTTAGAAATTTAAGCCAAACTTTTACAAAGGTTACGAAACAAATCCAAACGTTTCACCTTTTTAGCGATTTAAGCCAAACCTTTAAAATGTTACGAAAAAAATACAAACCTTTCACCTTTTTAGCGATTGAAGCAAAACATTTACAAACGTTACATAACAAATCCAAGCGTTTCACCTTTTTATCGATTTAAGACAAACATTTACAAACGATACGAAATAAATCCAAACGTTTCACCTTTTCAGCGATTTAAGCCAAACGTTTACAAAAGTTACGAAACAAATCCAGACATTTCATGTTTTTGGGGATTTAAGCCAAACGTTTACAAACGTTACGAAACAAATCCAAACCTTTCGCCATTATAGCGATTTAAGCCAAACGTTTACAAACGTTACGAAACAAATCCAAACGTTTCCCCTTTTTAGCGATTTAAGCAAAACGTTTACAAACGTTACGAAACAAAATCAAACGTTTAAAATGTTAAGAAAAAAGTCCAAATGTTTCACATTTTTAGCGAATTTAGCCAAACCTTTACAAACGTTACGAAACAAAACCAAGCATTTCACCATTTTTGCAATTTAAGCTAAACATTTACAAACATTACGAAACAAATCCCAGTGTTTCACCTTTTTAGTAATTTAAGCCATACGTTTACAAACGTTACGAAACAAATCCAAGCGTTTCACCTTTTTAGCAATTTAAGCAAAACGTTACGAAACAAAACCAAGCATTTCACCATTTTAGCAATTTCAGCCAAACATATAAAAACGTTACGAAACAAATCCAAGTGTTTCACCTTTTTAGCAATTTAAGCCATATGTTTACGAACGTTGCGAAACAAATCCAAGCGTTTCACCTTTTTAGCGAATTAAACCGAACATTTACTAACGCTTTGAAACAAAACCAAATGTTTCACCTTTTTAGCGATTTAAGCCGAACGTTTAAAAACGATACCAAACAAAACCAAACATTTAACCTTTTTTAGCAATTTAAGCTAAATGTTACGAAAAAATCCAAACGTTTCACCATTTTACCGATTTAAGCCAAACCTTTAAAACGTTACGAAACAAATACAAACGTTTCACCTTTTTAGCGATTTATGCCAAACGTTTACAAACGTTACGAAAACAATCCGAACGTTTCACATTTTTAGCGATTGAAGCCAAACGTTTACAAACGTTACGAAACAAATCCAAATGTTCACCTTTTTAGCGATTTAAGCAAAATGTTTACAAACGTTACGAAACAAATCCAAACGATTCACCTATTTAGCGATTTAAGCCAATCGTTTACAAAGGTTACGAAACAAATCCAAATGTTTCACCTTTTTAGCGATTTAAGCCAAACGTTTACAAACGTTACGAAACAAATCCAAGCGTTTCACCTTTTTAGCAATTTAAGCCAAATGTTTACAAACGTTACGAAACAAATCCAAACGTTTCACCTTTTTAGGGATTTAAGCCAAACGTTTACAAATGTTACGAAACAAATCCAAGCGTTTCACCTTTTTAGCAATTTAAGCCAAACGTTTAGAAACGTTCCAAAACAAATACAAGCGTTTCACCTTTTTAGTAAATTAAGGCAAACGTTTACAAACGTTACGAAACAAATCCAAGCTTTTCACTTTTTTAGAAATTCATGCCAAACGTTTACAAACGTTACGAAACAAATCCAAACGTTTCACCTTTTTAGCAATTTATGCCAAACCTTTATTAACGCTACAAAACAAATCCATAAGTTTCACCTTTTTAGCGATATACGCCAAACGTTTACAAACGTTACGAAACAAATCCAAGCGTTTCACCTTTTTAGCAATTTAAGCCAAACATTTACAAACGTTACGAAACAAATCAAAGCGTTTCACCTTTTTAGCAATTTTAGCCAAAACTTTTACAAAGGTTACGAAACAAATCCAAACGTTTCACCTTTTTAGCGATTTAAGACAAACTTTTACAAACGATACGAAACAAATCCAAACGTTAAAGACAAACGTTTACAAACGGTACGAAACAAATCCAAACGGTTCCCCTTTTTAGGGATATAAGCCAAACGTTTACAAACGTTACGAAACAAATCCAGACGTTTCACCTTTTAAGCGATTTAAGCCAAACGTTTACAAACGGTACGAAACAAATCCAAACGGTTCACCTTTTTAGGGATATAAGCCAAACGTTTACAAAGGTTACGAAACAAATCCAGACGTTTCACCTTTTAAGCGATTTAAGCCAAACGTTTAAAAAGTTATGAAACAAATCCACATTTTCGCCTTTTTAGCAATTTAAGCCAAAAGTTTACAAACGTTATGAAACAAATTTAAACATTTCCCCTTTTTAGCAATTTATGCCAAACGTTTACAAACGTTGCGAAACAAATCAAAGAGTTTCACCTTTTTAGCGATTTAAGCCAAACGTTTACAAACATTATGAAACAAATCCACACTTTCGACTTTTTAGCAAATTAAGCCAAAAGTTTACAAACGTTATGAAACAAATCCAAACATTTCCCCTTTTTAGCGATTTAAGTCAAACATTTACAAAAGTTACGAAACAAAACCAAACGTTTAAAATGTTACGAAACAAATTCAAACGTTTCACATTTTTAGCGATTTAAGCCAAACGTTTACAAACGTTATGAAACAAAACCAAACATTTAAAACATTACGAAACAAATCCAAACGTTTCACATTTTTATCGATTTAAGCCGAACCTTTACAAACGTTACGAAACAAAACCAAACGTTTCACCTTTTTAGCAATTTAAGCCAAACATTTTCAAATGTTACGAAACAAATCCAAGTGTTTCACCTTTTAAGCAATTTATCCCAAACGTTTACATACGTTCCGAAACAAATCCAAGCGTTTCACCTTTTTAGTTATTTAAGCCAAACGTTTACAGACGTTTTAAAAAACTCCAAACGTTTCCCCTTTTTAGCGATTTAAAATTTAAGCGTTTCACCTTTTTAGCAATTTAAGCTAGACGTTTACGAATGTTACGAAACAAATCCAAACGTTTCACCTTTTTAGCGATATAAGCTGAACGTTTACAAACGTTACGAAACAAAACCAAACATTTCACCTTTTTAGAAATTTTAGCCAAACGTTACGAAACAAATCCAAACGGTTCCCCATTTTAGCGATTTAAGCCAAACGCTCAAAATGTTACGAAACAAAACCAAACGTATAAAATGTTACGAAACAAATCGAAACGTTTCACATTTTTAGCTATTTAAGCTAAACCTTTACAAACGTTACAAAAGAAAAGCAAGCGTTTCACCTTTTTAGCAATTAAAGCCAAATTTTTACAAACGTTCCGAAACAAATCCAAGCGTTTCATCTTTTTAGCAATTTAAGCCAAACGTTTACGAACGTTACGAAATAAATTTAAGCGTTTAACCTTTTTAGCAATTTATGCTAGACGTTTACAAATGTTACGAAACAAATCCAAACGTTTCACCTTTTTAGCAACATAAGCTGAACGTTTACAAACGTTACGAAACAAAACCAAACATTTCACCTTTTTAGCAAATTAAGCCAAACGTTTACAAACGTTACGAAACAAATCCAAATGTTTCACCTTTTTGTCGATTTAAGCCAAAAGTTTACAAACTTTACGAAACAAATCCAAAAGATTCACGTATTTAGCGATTTAAGCCAAGCGTTTACAAAGGTTACGAAACAAATCCAAATGTTTCACCTTTTTAGCGATTTAAGCCAAACGTTTACAAACGTTACGAAACAAAACCAAGCGTTTCACCTTTTTAGCAAATTAAGCCAAATGTTTACAAACGTTATGAAACAAATCCAAACGTTTCACCTTTTTACGGATTTAAGCCAAACGTTTACAAACGTTACGAAACAAATCCAAGCGTTTCACCTTTTTAGCAATTTAAGCCAAACGTTTAGAAACGTTCCAATACAAATACAAGCGTTTCACCTTTTTAGTAAATTAAGCCAAATGTTTACAAACGTTATGAAACAAATCCAAGCTTTTCACCTTTTTAGAAATTTATGCCAAACGTTTACAAACGTTACGAAACAAATCCAAACGTTTCACCTTTTTAGCAATTTAAGCCAAACGTTTATAAACGCTACGAAACAAATCCATAAGTTTCACCTTTTTAGCAATATACGCCAAACGTTTACAAACGTTACGAAACAAATCCAAGCGTTTCACCTTTTTAGCAATTTAAGCCAAACGTTTACAAACGTTACGAAACAAATCAAAGCGTTTCACCATTTTAGCAATTTTAGCCAAAACGTTTACAAAGGTTACGAAACAAATCCAAACGTTTCACCTTTTTAGCGATTTAAGACAAACTTTTACAAACGATACGTAACAAATCCAAACGTTAAAGACAAACGTTTACAAACGGTACGAAACAAATCCAAACGGTTCACCTTTTTAGGGATATAAGCCAAACGTTTACAAAGGTTACGAAACAAATCCAGACGTTTCACCTTTTAAGCGATTTAAGCCAAACATTTACAAAGTTATGAAACAAATCCAAGCGTTTCACCTTTTTAGCAATTTATGCCAAACGTTTACAAACGTTACGAAACAAATCAAAGAGTTTCACCTTTTTAGCGATTTAAGCCAAACCTTTACAAACGTTACGAAACAAATCCACACGTTTCGCCTTTTTAGCAATTTAAGCCAAAAGTTTAGAAACGTTATGAAACAAATCCAAACATTTCCCCTTTTTAGCGATTTAAGTCAAACATTTACAAAAGTTGCGAAACAAAAACAAACGTTTAAAATGTTACGAAACAAATTCAAACGTTTCACATTTTTAGAGATTTAAGCCAAACGTTTACAAACGTTACGAAACAAAACCAAACATTTAAAACATTACGAAACAAATCCAAACGTTTCACATTTTTAGCGATTTAAGCCGAACCTTTACAAACGTTATTAAACAAAACTAAGCGTTTCACCTTTTTAGCAATTTAAGCCAAATATTTTCAAACGTTACAAAACAAATCCAAGCGTTTAACCTTTTAAGCAATTTATCCCAAACGTTTACATACGTTCCGAAACAAATCCAAGCGTTTCACCTTTTTAGCGATTTGAGCCAAACGTTTACAAACGTTACGAAACAAATCCAAAAGTTTCACCTTTTTAACGATTTGAGCCAAACGTTTACAAACGTAACGAAACAAATCCAAAAGTTTCACCTTTTTAGCGATTAAAGCCAAACGTTTACAAACGTTACGAAACGAATCCAAAAGTTTCGCCTTTTTAGCAAATTAAGCCAAACGTGTACAAACATTACGAAACAAATCCAAGCGTTTCACCTGTTTATCAATTTAAGCCAAACGTTCCGAAACAAATCCAAGTGTTTCACCTTTTTAGTAATTTAAGCCAAATGTTTACAAACATTACAAAACAAATCGTGTTTCACCTTTTTAGCAATTCAAGCCAAACGTTTACAAACGTTACAAAACAAATCCAAGCGTTTCACTTTTTAGCAATTCAAGCCGAACGTTTACAAACATTACGAAACAAATCCAAACCTTTCACCTTTTTAGCCATTTAAGCCAAATGTTTATAAACGTTGCGAAACAAATCCAAGTGTTTCACCTTTTTAGCAATTTAAGCCAAACGTTTACAAACGTTACGAAAAAATCCAATCGTTTCACCTTTTTAGCGATTTAAGCCAAACGTTTACAAAGTTATGAAACAAATCCAAGCGTTTCACCTTTTTAGCAATTTATGCCAAACGTTTACAAACGTTACGAAACAAATCAAAGAGTTTCACCTTTTTAGCGATTTAAGCCAAACCTTTACAAACGTTCCGAAACAAATCCACACGTTTCGCCTTTTTAGCAATTTAAGCCAAAAGTTTAGAAACGTTATGAAACAAATCCAAACATTTCCCCTTTTTAGCGATTTAAATCAAACATTTACAAAAGTTGCGAAACAAAACCAAACGTTTAAAATGTTACGAAACAAATTCAAACGTTTCACATTTTTAGAGATTTAAGCCAAACGTTTACAAACGTTACGAAACAAAACCAAACATTTAAAACATTACGAAACAAATCCAAACGTTTCACATTTTTAGCAATTTAAGCCGAACCTTTACAAACGTTATGAAACAAAACCAAGCGTTTCACCTTTTTAGCAATTTAAGCCAAATATTTTCAAACGTTACAAAACAAATCCAAGCGTTTAACCTTTTAAGCAATTTATCCCAAACGTTTACATACGTTCCGAAACAAATCCAAGCGTTTCACCTTTTTAGCGATTTGAGCCAAACGTTTACAAACGTTACGAAACAAATCCAAAAGTTTCACCTTTTTAACGATTTGAGCCAAACGTTTACAAACGCTACGAAACAAATCCAAAAGTTTCACCTTTTTAGCGATTAAAGCCAAATGTTTACAAACGTTTCGCCTTTTTAGCAAATTAAGCCAAACGTGTACAAACATTACGAAACAAATCCAAGCGTTTCACCTGTTTAGCAATTTAAGCCAAACGTTCCGAAACAAATCCAAGTGTTTCACCTTTTTAGTAATTTAAGCCAAGCGTTTACAAACATTACAAAACAAATCGTGTTTCACCTTTTTAGCAATTCAAGCCAAACGTTTACAAACGTTACAAAACAAATCCAAGCGTTTCACTTTTTAGCAATTCAAGCCGAACGTTTACAAACATTACGAAACAAATCCAAACCTTTCACCTTTTTAGCCATTTAAGCCAAATGTTTATAAACGTTGCGAAACAAATCCAAGTGTTTCACCTTTTTAGCAATTTAAGCCAAACGTTTACAAACGTTACGAAAAAATCCAATCGTTTCACCTTTTTAGCGATTTAAGCCAAACGTTTGCAAAAGTTATGAAACAAATCCAAATGTTTCATCATTTTAGCAGTTTATGTCAGACGTTTACAAACGTTACGACACAAATCCAAGCATTTCACCTTTCTAGCAACTTAAGCCAAAGGCTTACAAACATTACGAAACAAATCAAAGCGTTTCACCTTTTTAGCGATTTTAGCCAAACCTTTACAAAATTTACGAAACAAATTCAAACGTTTCCCCATTTTAGCAATTTCAGCTAAACGTTTAAAACGTTACGAAACAAATCCAAACGTTACACCTTTTAGCGATTTAAGCCAAACGTTTACAAACAATACGAAACACTTTTTAGCGATAGAAGCCAGACATTTACAAAAGTTACTAACAAAACCAAGCGTTTCACCTTTTAGAAATTTAAACCAAACGTTTACAAACGTAACGAAACAAATCCAAGCGTTTCACCTTTTTAGCAATTTATGCCAAACGTTTACAAACGTTACGAAACAAATCCAAGCGTTTCACCTTTATAGCAATTTAAGCCAAACGTTTACAAACATTACGAAACAAATCCAAGCGTTTCACCTTTTTAGAGATATAAGCAAAACGTTTACAAACGGTACAAAACAAATCAAAACGTTTCACCTTTTTAGCTATTTAAGCCAAACGTTTATAAACGTTACTAAACAAATCGAAACGTTTCACCTTTGTAGCAATTTAAGCCAAATGTTTACAAACGTCATGAAACAAATCCAAACGTTTCACACAATTTAAGTCAAACGTTTACAAAAGTTACGAAACAAATCATGATTTTTCACCTTTTTAGAAATTTAAGCCAAACTTTTACAAAGGTTACGAAACAAATCCAAACGTTTCACCTTTTTAGCGATTTAAGCCAAACCTTTAAAATGTTACGAAAAAAATACAAACCTTTCACCTTTTTAGCGATTGAAGCAAAACATTTACAAACGTTACATAACAAATCCAAGCGTTTCACCTTTTTATCGATTTAAGACAAACATTTACAAACAATACGAAATAAATCCAAACGTTTCACCTTTTCAGCGATTTAAGCCAAACGTTTACAAAAGTTACGAAACAAATCCAGACATTTCACGTTTTTGGGGATTTAAGCCAAACGTTTACAAACGTTACGAAACAAATCCAAACCTTTCGCCTTTATAGCGATTTAAGCCAAACGTTTACAAACGTTACGAAACAAATCCAAACGTTTCCCCTTTTTAGCGATTTAAGCAAAACGTTTACAAACGTTACGAAACAAAATCAAACGTTTAAAATGTTAAGAAAAAAGTCCAAATGTTTCACATTTTTAGCGAATTTAGCCAAACCTTTACAAACGTTACGAAACAATACCAAGCATTTCACCATTTTTGCAATTTAAGCTAAACATTTACAAACATTACGAAACAAATCCCAGTGTTTCACCTTTTTAGTAATTTAAGCCATACGTTTACAAACGTTACGAAACAAATCCAAGCGTTTCACCTTTTTAGCAATTTAAGCAAAACGTTACGAAACAAAACCAAGCATTTCACCATTTTAGCAATTTCAGCCAAACATATAAAAACGTTACGAAACAAATCCAAGTGTTTCACCTTTTTAGCAATTTAAGCCATATGTTTACGAACGTTGCGAAACAAATCCAAGCGTTTCACCTTTTTAGCGAATTAAACCGAACGTTTACTAACGCTTTGAAACAAAACCAAATGTTTCACCTTTTTAGCGATTTAAGCCGAACGTTTAAAAACGATACCAAACGAAACCAAACATTTAACCTTTTTAGCAATTTAAGCTAAATGTTACGAAAAAAATCCAAACGTTTCACCATTTTACCGATTTAAGCCAAACCTTTAAAACGTTACGAAACAAATACAAACGTTTCACCTTTTTAGCGATTTATGCCAAACGTTTACAAACGTTACGAAAACAATCCGAACGTTTCACATTTTTAGCGATTGAAGCCAAACGTTTACAAACCTTATGAAACAAATCCAAACGTTTCACTTTTTAGCGATTTAAAAAAGTTTACAAACATTACGAAACAAATCCAAACATTTCACCTTTTTAGCGATATAAGCAAAACGTTTACAAAGGTTATGAAACAAATCCAAGCGTTTCACCTTTTAGCAATTTAAGTCAAACGTTTACAAACGTTACGAAACAAATCCAAGAGTTTCACCTTTTTAGCGATTTAAGCCAAACGTTTACAAACGTTACGAAACAAATCCACACGTTTCGCCTTTTTAGTAATTTAAGCCAAAAGTTTACAAACATTACGAAACAAATCCAAACATTTCCCCTTTTTAGCGATTTAAGTCAAACGTTAACAAATGTTACGAAACAAAACCAAACGTTTAAAACGTTACGAAACAAATTCCAGATATTTCACATTTTTAGCGATTTAAGCCAAACGTTTACAAACGTTAAAAAACAAAACCAAACATTTAAAACGTTACGAAACAAATCCAAACGTTTCACATTTTTAGCAATTTAAGCAAAACCTTTACAAACGTTACGAAACAAAACTAAGCGTTTCCCCTTTTTAGCAATTTAAGCCAAAAGTTTACAAATGTTACGAAACAAATTCAAGCGTTTCCCCTTTTTAGTTATTTAAGCCAAACATTTACAAACCTTACATATAAATCCAAACGTTACACCTTTTTAGCGATTTAATGCAAACGTTTACAAACGGTTTGAAAAAATTCCAAACATTTCACCTTTTTAGCGATTTACGTCAAACGTTTACAAAAGTTACAAAATAAAGGCTAAACTCATCTAGAGGCCCTTGTACTATATCATTTTTGTTCAAAAAACCCCTATACTATATTTTTATTCTTCAGGTCCCTCTACTTACATAATATTTGATTTTTAGGTTATTTTTTAGTTTTTTCCAATCCCTCTACTTACAATTTTTTTGTTCCTCCAGTCCCTCAAAAGGACCTGAAAATCGAAATGTTGCCTAGTACAGGGACCTGAAGAACAAAAAAATAGTACAAGAGCTTTTTGAACAAAAATGATATAGTACAAGGGCCTCTAGATGGGTTTAGCCCAAAATAAATCCAAGCGTTTCACCTTTTTAGCAAATTAAGCGAAACATTTACATAAGTTACAAAACAAATAAAAGCTTTTCACCTTTTTAGCAATTTAAGCCAAACGTTTACAAAGGTTACGAAACAAATCAATAAGTTTCACTTTTTAGCGATTTAAGAGAAACTTTTACAAACGATACGAAACAAATCCAAACGTTTCACCTTTTTAGCGATTTAAGACAAACGTTTACAAACGATACGAAACAAATCCAAACGTTTCACCTTTTTAGAGATTTAAACCAAACGTTTACAAAAGTTACGAAACAAATCCAGACATTTCACCTTTTTAGCGATTTAAGCCAAACGTTTAGAAACGTTACCAAACAGATCCAAACCTTTTGCCTTTATAGCGATTTAAGCAAAACGTTTACAAACATTACGAAACAAAATCAAACGTTTAAAACGTTACGAAACAAAACCAAACGTATAAAATGTTACGAAACAAATCGAAACGTTTCACATTTTTAGCTATTTAAGCCAAACCTTTACAAACGTTATGAAACAAAACCAAGCGTTTCACCTTTTTAGCAATTTAAGCCAAATGTTTACAAACGTTCCGAAACAAATCCAAGCGTTTAATCTTTTTAGCAATTTAAGCCAAGCGTTTACGAATGTTACAAAACAAATCCAAACGTTTCACCTATTTAGCGATTTAAGCCAAGCGTTTACAAAGGTTACGAAACAAATTCAAATGTTTCACCTTTTTAGCGATTTAAGCCAAACGTTTACAAACGTTTCAAAACAAATCCAAGCGTTTCAACTTTTTAGCAATTTAAGCCAAATGTTTACAAACGTTACGAAACAAATCCAAACGTTTCACCTTTTTAGGGATTTAAGCCAAACGTTTACAAACGTTACAAAACAAATCCAAGCGTTTCACCTTTTTAGCAATTTAAGCCAAACGTTTAGAAACGTTCCAAAACAAATACAAGAGTTTCACCTTTTTAGTAAATTAAGCCAAACGTTTACAAACGTTACGAAACAAATCCAAGCTTTTCACCTTTTTAGAAATTTATGTCAAACTTTTACAAACGTAACGAAACAAATCCAAACGTTTCACCTTTTTAGGGATTTAAGCCAAACGTCTACAAACAGTACGAAACAAATTTAAACATTTCACTTTTTTTGCAATTTAAACCAAACGTTTATAAACGCAACAAAACAAATCCATAAGTTTCACCTTTTTAGCGATATACGCCAAAAATTTACAAACTTTACGAAACAAATCCGAGCGTTTCACCTTTTTAGCAATTTAAGCCAAACGTTTACAAACGTTACGAAACAAATCAAAGAGTTTCACCTTTTTAGCGATTTAAGCCAAACATTTACAAACGTTACGAAACAAATCCACACGTTTCGCCTTTTTAGCAATTTAAGCCAAAAGTTTAGTAACGTTATGAAACAAATCCAAACATTTCCCCTTTTTAGCGATTTAAGTCAAACATTTACAAAAGTTGCGAAACAAAACAAAACGTTTAAAATGTTACGAAACAAATTCAAACGTTTCACATTTTTAGAGATTTAAGCCAAACGTTTACAAACGTTACGAAACAAAACCAAACATTTAAAACATTACGAAACAAATCCAAACGTTTCACATTTTTAGCGATTTAAGCCGAACCTTTACAAACGTTACGAAACAAAACCAAGCGTTTCACCTTTTTAGCAATTTAAGCCAAATATTTTCAAATGTTACGAAACAAATCCAAGCGTTTAACCTTTTAAGGAATTTATCCCAAACGTTTACATACGTTCCGAAACAAATCCAAGCGTTTCACCTTTTAGTTATTTAAGCCAAACGTTTACGGACGTTTCAAAAAACTCCAAACGTTTCACCTTTTTAGAAATTTATGCCAAACGTTTACAAACGTTACGAAACAAATCCAAACGTTTCACCTTTTTAGCGAATTAAGCCAAACATTTACAAACGTTGCAAACAAATCCAAACGTTTCTCCTTTTTAGCGATTTAAGCCGAACGTTTAAAAACGTTTCGAAACAAAACAAACATTTCACCTTTTTAGCAATTTAGGCCAAACGTTTACAAACGTTACCTAACAAATTCAAATATTTCACCTTTTTAGCGATTTATGCCAAACGTTTACAAATGTTACGAAACAAATCCAAACGTTTCACTTTTTTAGCGGTTGAAGCGAAACGTTTACAAACGTTACATAACAAATCCAACCGTTTCACCTTTTTAGCGATTTGAGCCAAACGTTTACAAACGTTACGAAACAAATCCAAAAGTTTCACCTTTTTAGCGATTAAAGCCAAATGTTTACAAACGTTACGAAACGAATCCAAAAGTTTCGCCTTTTTAGCAAATTAACCAAACGTGTGCAAACATTACGATTCAAATCCAAGCGTTTCACCTGTTTAGCAATTTAAGCCAAACGTTCCGAAACAAATCCAAGTGTTTCACCTTTTTAGTAATTTAAGCCAAACGTTTACAAACATTACAAAACAAATCGTGTTTCACCTTTTTAGCAATTCAAGCCAAACGTTTACAAACGTTACAAAACAAATCCAAGCGTTTCACTTTTTAGCAATTCAAGCCGAACGTTTACAAACATTACGAAACAAATCCAAACCTTTCACCTTTTTAGCCATTTAAGCCAAACGTTTACAAACGTTGCGAAACAAATCCAAGTGTTTCACCTTTTTAGCAATTTAAGCCAAACGTTTACAAACGTTACGAAAAAATCCAATCGTTTCACCTTTTTAGCGATTTAAGCCAAACGTTTACAAAAGTTATGAAACAAATCCAAATGTTTCATCATTTTAGCAGTTTAAGTCAGACGTTTACAAACGTTACGACACAAATCCAAGGATTTCACCTTTCTAGCAACTTAAGCCAAAGGCTTACAAACATTACGAAACAAATCAATGCGTTTCACCTTTTTAGCGATTTTAGCCAAACCCTTACAAAATTTACGAAACAAATTCAAACGTTTCCCCATTTTATCAATTTCAGCTAAACGTTTAAAACGTTACGAAACAAATCCAAACGTTACACCTTTTAGCGATTTAAGGCAAATGTTTACAAACAATACGAAACAAATTTAAACGTTTCACTTTTTTAGCGATAGAAGCCACACATTTACAAAAGTTACTAACAAAACCAAGCGTTTCACCTTTTAGAAATTTAAACCAAACGTTTACAAACGTAACGAAACAAATCCAAGCGTTTCACCTTTTTAGCAATTTATGCCAAACGTTTACAAACGTTACGAAACAAATCAAAGCGTTTCACCTTTATAGCAATTTAAGCCAAACGTTTACAAACATTACGAAACAAATACAAGCGTTTCACCTTTTTAGCGATATAAGCAAAACGTTTACAAACGGTACAAAACAAATCAAAACGTTTCACCTTTTTAGCTATTTAAGCCAAACGTTTATAAACGTTACTAAACAAATCGAAACGTTTCACCCTTTTAGCAATTTAAGCCAAACGTTTACAAGCGTCATGAAACAAATCCAAACGTTTCACACAATTTAAGTCAAACGTTTACAAAAGTTACGAAACAAATCATGATTTTTCACCTTTTTAGAAATTTAAGCCAAACTTTTACAAAGGTTACGAAACAAATCCAAACGTTTCACCTTTTTAGCGATTTAAGCCAAACCTTTAAAATGTTACGAAAAAAATACAAACCTTTCACCTTTTTAGCGATTGAAGCGAAACATTTACAAACGTTACATAACAAATCCAAGCGTTTCACCTTTTTATCGATTTAAGACAAACATTTACAAACGATACGAAATAAATCCAAACGTTTCACCTTTTCAGCGATTTAAGCCAAACGTTTACAAAAGTTACGAAACAAATCCAGACATTTCACGTTTTTAGGGATTTAAGCCAAACGTTTACAAACATTACGAAACAAATCCAAACCTTTCGCCTTTATAGCGATTTAAGCCAAACGTTTACGAACATTACGAAACAAATCCAAACGTTTCCTCTTTTTAGCGATTTAAGCAAAACGTTTACAAACGTTACGAAACAAAATCAAACGTTTAAAATGTTAAGAAAAAAGTCCAAATGTTTCACATTTTTAGCGAATTTAAACAAACCTTTACAAACGTTACGAAACAAAACCAAGCATTTCACCATTTTTGCAATTTAAGCTAAACATTTACAAACATTACGAAACAAATCCCAGTGTTTCACCTTTTTAGTAATTTAAGCCATACGTTTACAAACGTTACGAAACAAATCCAAGCGTTTCACCTTTTTAGCAATTTAAGCAAAACGTTACGAAACAAAACCAAGCATTTCACCATTTTAGCAATTTCAGCCAAACGTATAAAAACGTTACGAAACAAATCCAAGTGTTTCACCTTTTTAGCAATTTAAGCCATATGTTTACGAACGTTGCGAAACAAATCCAAGCGTTTCACCTTTTTAGCGAATTAAACCGAACGTTTACTAACGCTTTGAAACAAAACCAAATGTTTCACCTTTTTAGCGATTTAAGCCGAACGTTTAAAAACGATACCAAACAAAACCAAACATTTCACCTTTTTAGCAATTTAAGCTAAATGTTACGAAACAAATCCAAATGTTTCACCATTTTACCGATTTAAGCCAAACCTTTAAAACGTTATGAAACAAATACAAACGTTTCACCTTTTTAGCGATTTATGCCAAACGTTTACAAACGTTACGAAAACAATCCAAACGTTTCACATTTTTAGCGATTGAAGCCAAACGTTTACAAACCTTACGAAACAAATCCAAACGTTTCACCTTTTTGGCGATTTAAAAACGTTTACAAACATTACGAAACAAATCCAAACATTTCACCTTTTTAGCGATATAAGCAAAACGTTTACAAAGGTTATCAATCAAATCCAAGCGTTTCACCTTTTTAGCAATTTAAGTCAAACGTTTACAAACGTTACGAAACAAATCCAAGAATTTCACCTTTTTAGCGATTTAAGCCAAACGTTTACAAACGTTACGAAACAAATCCACACGTTTTGCCTTTTTAGTAATTTAAGCCAAAAGTTTACAAACATTACGAAACAAATCTAAACATTTCCCCTTTTTAGTGATTTAAGTCAAACGTTAACAAATGTTACGAAACAAAACCAAACGTTTAAAACGTTACGAAACAAATTCCAGATATTTCACATTTTTAGCGATTTAAGCCAAACGTTTACAAATGTTAAAAAACAAAACCAAACATTTAAAACATTACGAAACAAATCCAAACGTTTCACATTTTTAGCGATTTAAGCAAAACCTTTACAAACGTTACGAAACAAAACTAAGCGTTTCCCCTTTTTAGCAATTTAAGCCAAAAGTTTACAAATGTTACGAAACAAATTCAAGCGTTTCCCCTTTTTAGTTATTTAAGCCAAACATTTACAAACCTTACATAAAAATCCAAACGTTACACCTTTTTAGCGATTTAATGCAAACGTTTACAAACGGTTTGAAAAAATTCCAAACATTTCATCTTTTTAGCGATTTACGTCAAACGTTTACAAAAGTTACAAAATAAATCCAAGCGTTTCACCTTTTTAGCAAATTAAGCGAAACATTTACATAAGTTACAAAACAAATAAAAGCTTTTCACCTTTTTAGCAATTTAAGCCAAACGTTTACAAAGGTTACGAAACAAATCAATAAGTTTCACTTTTTAGCGATTTAAGAGAAACTTTTACAAACGATACGAAACAAATCCAAACATTTCACCTTTTTAGCGATTTAAGACAAACGTTTACAAACGATACGAAACAAATCCAAACGTTTCACCTTTTTAGCGATTTAAACCAAACGTTTACAAAAGTTACGAAACAAATCCAGACATTTCACCTTTTTAGCGATTTAAGCCAAACGTTTAGAAACGTTACCAAACAAATCCAAACCTTTTGCCTTTATAGCGATTTAAGCCAAACGTTTACAAACATTACGAAACAAAAGCAAACGTTTAAAACGTTACGAAACAAAACCAAACGTATAAAATGTTACGAAACAAATCGAAACGTTTCACATTTTTAGCTATTTAAGCCAAACCTTTACAAATGTTATGAAACAAAACCAAGCGTTTCACCTTTTTAGCAATTTAAGCCAAATGTTTACAAACGTTCCGAAACAAATCCAAGCGTTTCATCTTTTTAGCAATGTAAGCCAAGCGTTTATGAATGTTACGAAACAAATCCAAACGTTTCACCTATTTAGCGATTTAAGCCAAGCGTTTACAAAGGTTACGAAACAAATTCAAATGTTTCACCTTTTTAGCGATTTAAGCCAAACGTTTACAAACGTTTCGAAACAAATCCAAGCGTTTCAACTTTTTAGCAATTTAAGCCAAATGTTTACAAACGTTACGAAACAAATCCAAACGTTTCACCTTTTTAGGGATTTAAGCCAAACGTTTACAAACGTTACAAAACAAATCCAAGCGTTTCACCTTTTTAGCAATTTAAGCCAAACGTTTAGAAACGTTCCAAAATAAATACAAGCATTTCACCTTTTTACTAAATTAAGCCAAACGTTTACAAACGTTACGAAACAAATCCAAGCTTTTCACATTTTTAGAAATTTATGCCAAACTTTTACAAACGTTACGAAACAAATCCAAACGTTTCACCTTTTTAGGGATTTAAGCCAAACGTTTACAAACAGTACGAAACAAATTTAAACATTTCACCTTTTTTGCAATTTAAGCAAAACGTTTATAAACGCAACAAAACAAATCCATAAGTTTCACCTTTTTAGCGATATACGTCAAAAATTTACAAACGTTACGAAACAAATCCTAGCGTTTCACCTTTTTATAAATTTAAGCCAAACGTTACGAAACAAATCAAAGCGTTTCACCTTTTTAGCAATTTAAGCCAAAACGTTTACAAAGGTTACGAAACAAATCCGAACGTTTCAACTTTTTAGCGATTTATGACAAACTTTTACAAACGATACGAAACAAATCCAAACGTTAAAGACAAACGTTTACAAACGATACGAAACAAATCCAAACGGTTCACCTTTTTGGGGATATAAGCCAAACGTTTACAAACGTTACGAAACAAATCCAGACGTTTCAACTTTTTAGCGATTTAAGCCAAACGTTTACAAAGTTATGAAACAAATCCAAGCGTTTCACCTTTTTAGCAATTTATGCCAAACGTTTACAAACGTTACGAAACAAATCAAAGAGTTTCACCTTTTTAGCGATTTAAGCCAAACATTTACAAACGTTACGAAACAAATCCACACGTTTCGCCTTTTTAGCAATTTAAGCCAAAAGTTTAGAAACGTTATGAAACAAATCCAAACATTTCCCCTTTTTAGCGATTTAAGTCAAACATTTACAAAAGTTGCGAAACAAAACAAAACGTTTAAAATGTTACGAAACAAATTCAAACGTTTCACATTTTTAGAGATTTAAGCCAAACGTTTACAAACGTTACGAAACAAAACCAAACATTTAAAACATTACGAAACAAATCCAAACGTTTCACATTTTTAGCGATTTAAGCCGAACCTTTACAAACGTTACGAAACAAAACCAAGCGTTTCACCTTTTTAGCAATTTAAGCCAAATATTTTCAAACGTTACGAAACAAATCCAAGCATTTAACCTTTTAAGCAATTTATCCCAAACGTTTACATACGTTCCGAAACAAATCCAAGCGTTTCACCTTTTTAGTTATTTAAGCCAAACGTTTACAGACGTTTCAAAAAACTCCAAACGTTTCACCTTTTTAGCGATTTAAGCCAAACGTTTACAAACGTTACGAAACAAATCCAAACGTTTCACCTTTTTAGCGATTTAAGCCAAACATTTACAAACATTACAAACAAATCCAAACGTTTCTCCTTTTTAGCGATTTAAGCCGAACGTCTAAAAACGTTACGAAACAAAACAAACATTTCTCCTTTTTAGCAATTTAGGCCAAACGTTTACAAACGTTACCTAACAAATTCAAATATTTCACCTTTTTAGCGATTTATGCCAAACGTTTACAAATGTTACGAAACAAATCCAAACGTTTCACTTTTTTAGCAGTTGAAGGGAAACATTTACAAACGTTACATAACAAATCCAACCGTTTCACCTTTTTAGCGATTTGAGCCAAACGTTTACAAACGTTACGAAACGAATCCAAAAGTTTCGCCTGTTTAGCAGATTAAGCCAAACGTGTACAAACATTACGAAACAAATCCAAGCGTTTCACCTGTTTAGCAATTTAAGCCAAACGTTCCGAAACAAATCCAAGTGTTTCACCTTTTTAGTAATTTAAGCCAAAAGTATACAAACCTTATAAAACAAATCGTGTTTCACCTTTTTAGCAATTCAAGCCAAACGTTTACAAACGTTACAAAACAAATCCAACCGTTTCACTTTTTAGCAATTCAAGCCGAATGTTTACAAACATTACGAAACAAATCCAAACCTTTCACCTTTTTAGCCATTTAAGCCAAACGTTTACAAACATTGCGAAACAAATCCAAGTGTTTCACCTTTTTAGTAATTTAAGCCAAACGTTTACAAACGTTACGAAAAAATCCAATCGTTTCCCCTTTTTAGCGATTTAAGCCAAACGTTTACAAAAGTTATGAAACAAATCCAAATGTTTCATCATTTTAGCAATTTAAGTCAGACTATTACAAACGTTACGACACAAATCCAAGCGTTTCACCTTTCTTGCAACTTAAGCCAAAGGTTTACAAACATTACAAAACAAATCAAAGCGTTTCACCTTTTTAGCGATTTTAGTCAAACCTTTACAAAATTTACGAAACAAATTCAAACTTTCCCCATTTTAGCAATTTCAGCTAAACGTTTAAAACGTTACGAAACAAATCCAAACGTTTCACCTTTTAGCGATTTAAGCCAAACGTTTACAAACAATACGAAACAAATTTAAACGTTTCACTTTTTTAGCGATAGAAGCCACACATTTACAAATGTTACTAACTAAACCAAGCGTTTCACCTTTTAGCAATTTAAACCAAACGTTTACAAACGTAACGAAACAAGATTTAACCTTTTTAGCAATTTATGCCAAACGTTTACAAACGTTACGAAACAAATCCAAGCGTTTCACCTTTATAGCAATTTAAGCCAAACTTTACACACATTACGAAACGAATCCAAACGTTTCACCTTTTCAGCGATATGAGCAAAACGTTTACAAACGGTACGAAACAAATCTAAACGTTTCACCTTTTTAGCTATTTACGCCAAACGTTGATAAACGTTACTAAACAAATCGAAACGTTTCACCTTTTTAGCAATTTAAGCCAAACGTTTACAAACGTCATGAAACAAATCCAAACGTTTCACACAATTTAAGTCAAACGTTTACAAAAGTTACGAAACAAATCATGATTTTTCACCTTTTTAGCAATTTAAGCCAAACGTTTACAAAGGTAACGAAACAAATCCAAACGTTTTACCTTTTTAGCGATTTAAGCCAAACCTTTAAAACGTTACGAAAAAAATACAAACGTTTCACCTTTTTAGCGATTTAAGCGAAACATTTACAAATGTTACATAACAAATCCAAGCGTTTCACCTTTTTAGCGATTTAAGACAAACATTTACAAACGATACGAAATAAATCCAAACGTTTCATCTTTTCAGCAATTTAAGCCAAACGTTTACAAAAGTTACGAAACAAATAAAAATTTCACGTTTTTGGGGATTTAAGCCAAACGTTTACAAACGTTATGAAACAAATCCAAACCTTTCGCCTTTATAGCGATTTAAGCCAAACGTTTACAAACGTTACGAAACAAATCCAAACATTTCCCCTTTTTAGCGATTTAAGCAAAACGTTTACAAACGTTACGAAACAAAATCAAACGTTTAAAATGTTAAGAAAAAAGTCCAAATGTTTCACATTTTTAGCGAATTTAGCCAAACCTTTACAAATGTTACGAAACAAAACCAAGCATTTCACCATTTTTTCAATTTAAGCTAAACATTTACAAACGTTACGAAACAAATCCCAGTGTTTCACCTTTTTAGTAATTTAAGCCATACGTTTACAAACGTTACGAAACAAATCCAAGCGTTTCACCTTTTTAGCAATTTAAGCAAAACGTTACGAAACAAAACCAAGCATTTCACCATTTTAGCAATATCAGCCAAACGTACACAAACGTTACGAAACAAATCCAAGTGTTTCACCTTCTTAGCAATTTAAGCCATATGTTTACGAACGTTACGAAACAAATCCAAGCGTTTCACCTTTTTAGCCAATTAAACCGAACGTTTACTAACTCTTTGAAACAAAACAAAATGTTTCACCTTTTTAGCGATTTAAGCCGAACGTTTAAAAACGATACCAAACAAAACCAAACATTTCACCTTTTTTGCAATTTAAGCTAAATGTTACGAAACAAATCCAAACGTTTCACCATTTTAGCGATTTAAGCCAAACCTTTAAAACGTTATGAAACAAATACAAACGTTTCACCTTTTTACCGATTTATGCCAAACGTTTACAAACGTTACGAAAACAATCCAAACGTTTCACATTTTTAGCGGTTGAAGCCAAACGTTTACAAACCTTTCGAAACAAATCTAAACGTTTCACCTTTTTAGCGATTTAAAAACGTTTACAAACATTACGAAACAAAGGTTATGAAACAAATCCAAGCGTTTCACCTTTTTAGCAATTTAAGTCAAACGTTACAAACTTTACGAAACAAATCCAAGAGTTTCACCTTTTTAGCGATTTAAGCCAAACGTTTACAAACATTACGAAACAAATCCACACGTTTCGCCTTTTTAGCAATTTAAGCCAAAAGTTTACAAACATTACGAAACAAATCCAAACATTTCCCCTTTTTAACGATTTAAGTGAAACGTTAACAAACGTTACGAAACAAAACCAAACGTTTAAAACGTTACGAAACAAATTCCAGACATTTCATATTTTCAGCGATTTAAGCCAAACGTTTACAAACGTTACCAAACAAAACCAAACATTTAAAACGTTACGAAACAAATCCAAACGTTTCACATTTTTAGCGATTTAAGCAAAACCTTTACAAACGTTACGAAACAAAATCAAGCGTTTCCCCTTTTTAGCAATTTAAGCCAAAAGTTTACAAATGTTACGAAACAAATCCAAGCGTTTCCCCTTTTTAGTTATTTAAGCCAAACATTTAAAAACCTTACATAGAAATCCAAACGTTACACCTTTTTAGCGATTTAAGCCAATGTTTACAAACGGTTTAAACAAAATTCAAAACATTTCACCTTTTTAGCGATTTACGTCAAACGTTTACAAAAGTTACAAAATAAATCCAAGCGTTTCACCTTTTTAGCAAATTAAGCGAAACATTTACATAAGTTACAAAACAAATAAAAGCTTTTCACCTTTTTAGCAATTTAAGCCAAACATTTACAAAGGTTACGAAACAAATCAATAAGTTTCACTTTTTAGCGATTTAAGACAAACGTTTACAAACGATACGAAACAAATCCAAACGTTTCACCTTTTTAGCGATTTAAGACAAACATTTACAAACGATACGAAACAAATCCAAACGTTTCACCTTTTTAGCGATTTAAACCAAATGTTTACAAAAGTTACGAAACAAATCCAGACATTTCACCTTTTTAGCGATTTAAGCCAAACGTTTAGAAACGTTACCAAACAAATCCAAACCTTTCGCCTTTATAGCGATTTAAGCCAAACGTTTACAAACATTACGAAACAAAAACAAACGTTTAAAACGTTACGAAACAAAACTAAACATATAAAATGTTACGAAACAAATCGAAACGTTTCACATTATTAGCTATTTAAGCCAAACCTTTACAAACGTTATGAAACAAAACCAAGCGTTTCACCTTTTTAGCAATTTAAGCCAAATGTTTACAAACGTTCCGAAACAAATCCAATGGTTTCATCTTTTTACCAATTTAAGCCAAGAGTTTACAAATGTTACGAAACAAATCCAAACGTTTCACCTATTTAGCGATTTAAGCCAAGAGTTTACTAAGGTTACGAAACAAATCCAAATGTTTCACCTTTTTAGCGATTTAAGCCAAACGTTTACAAACGTTACGAAACAAATCCAAGCGTTTCACCTTTTTAGCGATTTAAGCCAAATGTTTACAAACGTTACGAAACAAATCCAAATGTTTCACCATTTTAGGGATTTAAGCCAAACGTTTACAAACATTACGAAACAAATCCAAGCGTTTCACCTTTTTAGCAATTTAAGCCAAACGTTGAGAAACGTTCCAAAACAAATACAAGCGTTTCACCTTTTTAGTAAATTAAGCCAAACGTTTACAAACGTTACGAAACAAATCCAAGCTTTTCACCTTTTTAGAAATTTATGCCAAACTTTTACAAACGTTACGAAACAAATCCAAACGTTTCACCTTTTTAGGGATTTAAGCCAAACGTTTACAAACGGTACGAAACAAATTTAAACATTTCACCTTTTTTGCAATTTAAGCCAAACGTTTATAAACGCTACAAAACAAATCCATAAGTTTCATCTTTTTAGCGATATACGCTAAAAATTTACAAACGTTACGAAACAAATCCAAGCGTTTCACCTTTTTAGAAATTTAAGCCAAACGTTTACAAACGTTACGAAATAAATCAAAGCGTTTCACCTTTTTAGCAATTTAAGCCAAAACTTTTACAAAGGTTACGAAACAAATCCAAACGTTTCACCTTTTTAGCGATTTAAGACAAACTTTTACAAACGATACGAAACAAATCCAAACGTTAAAGACAAACGTTTAAAAACGATATGAAACAAATCCAAACGGTTCACCTTTTTAGGGATATAAGCCAAACGTTTACAAACGTTACGAAACAAATCCAGACGTTTCACCTTTTTAGCGATTTAAGCCAAACGTTTACAAAGTTATGAAACAAATCCAAGCGTTTCACCTTTTTAGCAATTTATGCCAAACGTTTACAAACGTTACGAAACAAATCAAAGAGTTTCACCTTTTTAGCGATTTAAGCCAAACGTTTACAAACTTTACGAAACAAATCCACACATTTCGCCTTTTTAGCAATTTAAGCCAAAAGTTTAGAAACGTTATGAAACAAATCCAAACGTTTCACATTTCGCCTTTTTAGCAATTTAAGCCAAATGTTTACAAACTTTACGAAACAAATTCAAACGTTTCACATTTTTAGCGATTTAAGCCAAACGTTTACAAACGTTACGAAACAAAACCAAACATTTAAAACATTACGAAACAAATCCAAACGTTTCACATTTTTAGCGATTTAAGCCAAACCATTACAAACGTTACGAAACAAAACCAAGCGTTTCACCTTTTTAGCAATTTAAGCCAAACATTTTCAAACGTTATGAAACAAATCAAGCGTTTAATCTTTTAATCAATTTATCCCAAATGTTTACAAACATTCCGAATAAAATTCAAGCGTTTCACCTTTTTAGTTATTTAAGCCAAACGTTTACAGACGTTTCAAAAAACTCCAAACGTTTCACCTTTTTAGCGATTTAAGCCAAACGTTTACAAACGTTACGAAACAAATCCAAACGTTTCACCTTTTTAGCGATTTAAGCCAAACGTTTACAAACGTTACAAACAAATCCCAACGTTTCTCCTTTTTAGCGATTTAAGCCGAACGTTTACAAACGTTACGAAACAAAACAAACATTTCACCTTTTTAGCAATTTAGGCCAAACGTTTACAAACGTTACCTAACAAATCCAAATATTTCACCTTTTTAGCGATTTATGTCAAACGTTTACAAATGTTACGAAACAAATTCAAACGTTTCCCTTTTTTAGCGGTTGAAGCGAAACGTTTACAAACGTTACATAACAAATCCAACCGTTTCACCTTTTTAGCGATTTAAGCCAAACGTTAACAAATGTTACGAAACAAATCCAAAAGTTTCACCTTTTTAGCGATTAAAGCCAAACATTTACAAACGTTACGAAACGAATCCAAACGTTTTGCCTTTTTAGCAAATTAAGCCAAACGTGTACAAACATTACGAAACAAATCCAAGCGTTTCACCTGTTTAGCAATTTAAGCCAAACGTTCCGAAACAAATCCAAGTGTTTCACCTTTTTAGTAATTTAAGCCAAACGTTTACAAACGTTACAAAACAAATCGTGTTTCACCTTTTTAGCAATTCAAGACAAACGTTTACAAACGTTACAAAACAAATCCAAGCATTTCACTTTTTAGCAATTCAAGCCAAACGTTTACAAACATTACGAAACAAATCCAAACCTTTCACCTTTTTAGCCATTTAAGCCAAACGTTTACAAACGTTACGAAACAAATCCAAGGGTTTCACCTTTTTAGCAATTTAAGCCAAACGTTTACAAACGTTACGAAAAAATCCAATCGTTTCACCTTATTAGCGATTTAAGCCAAACGTTTACAAAAGTTATGAAACAAATCCAAATGTTTCATCATTTTAGCAATTTCAGACGTTTACAAACGTTACGACACAAATCCAAGCGTTTCACCTTTCTAGCAACTTAAGCCAAAGGTTTACAAACGTTACCAAACAAATCAAAGCGTTTCACCTTTTTAGCGATTTTAGCCAAATCTTTACAAAATTTACGAATCAAATTCAAACGTTTCCCCATTTTAGCAATTTCAGCTAAACGTTTAAAACGTTACGAAACAAATCCAAACGTTTCACCTTTTAGCGATTTAAGCCAAACGTTTACAAACAATACGAAACAAATTCAAACGTTTCACTTTTTTAGCGATTTTAGCCAAATCTTTACAAAATTTACGAATCAAATTCAAACGTTTCCCCATTTTAGCAATTTCAGCTAAACGTTTAAAACGTTACGAAACAAATCCAAACGTTTCACCTTTTAGCGATTTAAGCCAAACGTTTACAAACAATACGAAACAAATTCAAACGTTTCACTTTTTTAGCGATAGAAGCCACACATTTACAAATGTTACTAACAAAACCAAGTGTTTCACCTTTTAGCAATTTAAACCAAACGTTTACAAACGCAACGAAACAAATCCAAGCGTTTCACCTTTTTAGCAATTTATGCCAAACGTTTACAAACGTTACGAAACAAATCCAAGCGTTTCACCTTTATAGCAATTTAAGCCAAACGTTTACAAACATTACGAAACGAATCCAAACGTTTCACCTTTTCAGCGATATGAGCAAAACGTTTACAAACGGTACGAAACAAATCCAAACGTTTCACCTTTTTAGCTATTTACGCCAAACGTTTATAAACGTTACTAAACAAATCGAAACGTTTCACCTTTTTAGCAATTTAAGCCAAACGTTTACAAACGTCATGAAACAAATCCAAACGTTTCACACAATTTAAGTCAAACATTTACAAAAGTTACGAAACAAATCATGATTTTTCACCTTTTTAGCAATTTAAGCCAAACTTTTACAAAGGTTACGAAACAAATCCAAACGTTTCACATTTTTAGCGATTCAAGACAAACGTTTACAAACGTTATGAAATAAAACCAAACGTTTAAAACGTTACGATGCAAAACCAAACGTATAAAATGTTACGAAACAAATCAAAACATTTCACATTTTTAGCTATTTAAGCCAAACCTTTACAAACGTTACGAAAGAAAACCAAGCGTTTCACCTTTTTAGCAATTTAAGCCAAATGTTTACAAACGCTACGAAACAAATCCAAACGTTTTCCCTTTTTAGGGATTAAAGCCAAACGTTTACAAACGTTACGAAACAAATCCAAGCGTTTCACCTTTTTAGCAATTTATGCCAAACGTTTAGAAACGTTCCAAAACCAATACAAGCGTTCCACCTTTTTAGCAATTTAAGCCAAACGTTTACAAACAGTACGAAACAAATAAAAGCGCTTCACCTTTTTAGCAATTTAAGCCAAACTTTTACAAAGATTACGAAAGAAATCCAAACGTTTCACCTTTTTAGCGATTTAAGACAAAATTTTACAAACGATACGAAATAAATCCAAACGTTTCACCTTTTTAGCAATTTAAGACAAATGTTTACAAACAATACGAAACAAATCTAAACGTTTCACCTCTTTAGGGATTTAAGCCAAACGTTTACAAACAATACGAAACAAATCTAAACGTTTCACCTTTTTAGGGATTTAAGTCAAACGTTTACAAACATTACGAAACAAATCCAGACGTTTCACCTTTTTAGCGATTTAAGCCAAACGTTTATAAAGTTATGAAACAAATCCAAGCGTTTCACCTTTTTAGCAATTTATGCCAAACGTTTACAAACGTTACGAAAGAAATCCAAGAGTTTCACCTTTTTAGCGATTTAAGCCAAACGTTTACAAACGTTACGAAACAAATCCAAATATTTCCCCTTATTAGCGATTTATGTCAAACATTTACAAAAGTTATGAAACAAAACCAAACGTTTAAAATGTTACGAAACAAATTCAAACGTTTCACATTTTTAGCGATTTAAGCCAAACGTTTACAAACGTTACGAAACAAAACCAAACATTTAAAACATTACGAAACAAATCGAAACGTTTCACATTTTTAGCGATTTAATCCAAACCTTTAAAAACGTTATGAAACAAAACCAAGCGTTTCACCTTTTTAGCAATTTAAGCCAAACATTTTCAAACGTTACGAAGCAAATCCAAGCGTTTAACCTTTTAAGCAATTTATCCCAAACGTTTACAAACCTTCCGAAACAAATCCAAGCGTTTCACCTTTTTAGTTATTTAAGCCAAAAGTTTACAAACGTTTCAACAAACTCCAAACGTTTCACCTTTTTAGCGATTTAATCCAAACGTTTATAAACGTTACGAAACAAAACAAACATTTCACCTTTTTAGCGATTTAAGCCAAACGTTTACAAACGTTTCCTAATAAATCCAAATATTTCACCTTTTTAGCGATTTATGACAAACGTTTACAAATGTTACGAAACAAATCCAAACGTTTCACCTTTTTAGCGGTTGAAGCGAAACGTTTACAGATGTTACATAACAAATCCAACCGTTTCACTTTTTTAGCGATTTAAGCCAAACGTTTACAAACGTTACGAAACAAATCCAAACGTTTCCCCTTTTTAGCGATTAAAGCAAAACGTTTACAAATGTTACGAAACAAATCCAAGCGTTTCGCCTTTTTAGCAAATTAAGCCAAACGTGTACAAACATTACGAAACAAATCCAAGCGTTTCACCTGTTTAGCAATTTAAGCCAAACGTTCACAAACGTTCCGGAACAAATCCAAGCATTTCACCTTTTTAGTAATTTAAGCCAAATGTTTACAAACGTTACAAAACAAATCCAAGCGTTTCACCTTTTTAGCAATTCAAGCCAAACATTTACAAACCTTACAAAACAAATCCAAGCGTTTCACCTTTTTAGCAATTTAAGCCAAACATTTTCAAACGTTATGAAACAAATCCAATCGTTTAACCTTTTAAGAAATTTATCCCAAACGTTTAGAAACCTTCCGAAACAAATCCAAGCTTTTCACCTTTTTAGTTATTTAAGCCAAACGTTTACAAACGTTTCCACAAACTCCAAACGTTTCACCTTTTTAGCGATTTAAGCCAAATGTTTACAAACGTTACGAAACAAAACAAACATTTCTCCATTTTAGCGATTTAAGCCAAACATTTACAAACGTTACGAAACAAAACAAACCTTTCACCTTTTTAGCAATTTAGGCCAAACGTTTACAAACGTTACCTAATAAATCCAAATATTTCACCTTTTTAGCGATTAAAGCAAAACGTTTACAAATGTTACGAAACAAATCCAAACATTTCGCCTTTTTAGCAAATTAAGCCAAACGTGTACAAACATTACGAAACAAATCCAAGCGTTTCACCAGTTTAGCAATTTAAGCCAAACGTTCACAAACGTTCCGGAACAAATCCAAGCGTTTCACCTTTTTAGTAATTTAAGCCAAATGTTTACAAACGTTACAAAACAAATCCAAGCGTTTCACCTTTTTAGCAATTCAAGCCAAACGTTTACAAACCTTACAAAACAAATCCAAGCGTTTCACCTTTTTAGCAATTCAAGCCAAACGTTTACAAACGTTACGAAACAAATCCAAACCTTTCCCCTTTTTAGCCATTTAAGCCAAACGTTTACAAACATTTCAAAACAAATCCAAGTGTTTCACCTTTTTAGCAATTTAAGCCAAACGTTCACAAACGTTACGAAAAAAATCCAATCGTTTCACCTTTTTAGCGATTTAAGCCAAACGTTTACAAAAGTTATGAAACAAATCCAAATGTTTCATCATTTTTGCAATTTAGGTCAAACGTTTACAAACGTTACGAAACAAATCCAAGCGTTTCACCTTTCTATCAACTTAAGCCAAACGTTTACAAACAATACGAAACAAATCAAAGCGTTTCACCTTTTTAGCGATTTTAAGCTAGACATTTACAAACGTTACAAACAAATCCAGACGTTTCTCTTTTTTAGCGATTTAAGCCGAACCTTTACAAACGTTACGAAACAAAACAAACATTTCACCTTTTTAGCAAGCCAAACGTTTACAAATGTTACGAAACAAATGTTACGAAACAAATCCAAACGTTTCCCTTTTTTAGCGGTTGAAGCGAAACATTTACAAACATTACATAAAAAATCCAAGAGTTTCACCTTTTTAGCGATTTAAGACAAACATTTACAAACGATATGAAACAATTCCAAACGTTTCACCTTTTCAGCAATTTAAGCCAAACGTTTACAAAAGTTACGAAACAAATCCAGACATTTCACATTTTTAGCGATTTAAGCCAAACGTTTACAAACGTTACGAAACAAATCCAAACCTTTCGCCTTTATAGCGATTTAAGCCAAACGTTTACAAACGTTACGAAACAAATCCAAACGTTTCCCCTTTTTAGCGATTTAAGCAAAATGTTTACAAACGTTACGAAACAAAATCAAACGTTTAAAATGTTAAGAAAAAAGTCCAAATGTTTCACATTTTTAGCGAATTTAGCTAAACCTTTACAAACGTTAAGAAACAAAACCAAGCATTCCACCATTTTAGTAATTTAAGCCATACGTTTACAAACGTTACGAAACAAATCCAAGCGTTTCACCTTTTTAGCAATTTAAGCAAAACGTTACGAAACAAAACCAAGCATTTCACCATTTTAGCAATTTCAGCCAAACGTATACAAACGTTACGGAACAAATCCAAGTGTTTCACCTTTTTAGAAATTTAAGCCATATGTTTACGAACGTTACGAAACAAATCCAAGCGTTTCACCTTTTTAGCGAATTAAACCGAACATTTACAAACGCTTTGAAACAAAACCAAACGTTTCCCCTTTTTAGCGATTTAAGCCGAACGTTTAAAAACGATACCAAACAAAACCAAACGTTTCACCTTTTTAGCGACTTAAGCCGAACGTTTAAAAACGATACCAAACAAAACCAAACATTTCACCTTTTTAGCAATTTAAGCCAAACGTTACAAAAAAAATCCAAACGTTTCACCATTTTAGCGATTTAAGCCAAACCTTTAAAACGTTATGAAACAAATACAAACGTTTCACCTTTTTAGCGATTTATGCCAAACGTTTACAAACGTTACGAAAACAATCCAAACGTTTCACATTTTTAGCGATTGAAGCCAAACGTTTACAAACCTTACGAAACAAATCCAAACGTTTCACCTTTTTAGCGATTTAAAAATATTTACAAACATTACGAAACAAATCCAAACGTTTCACCTTTTTAGCGATATAAGCCAAACGTTTACAAAGGTTATGAAACAAATCCAAGCGTTTCACCTTTTTAGCAATTTAAGTCAAACGTTTACAAACGTTACGAAACAAATCCAAGAGTTTTACCTTTTTAGCGATTTAAGCCAAACGTTTACAAACGTTACGAAACAAATCCACACGTTTCCCCTTTTTAGCAATTTAAGACAAAAGTTTATAAACATTACGAAACAAATCCAAACATTTCCCCTTTTTTGCGATTTAAGTCAAACATTAACAAACGTTACGAAACAAAACCAAACGTTTAAAACGTTGCGAAACAAATTCCAAACATTTCACATTTTTAGCTATTTAAGCCAAACGTTTACAAACGTTACAAAAAAAACCAAACATTTAAAACGTTACGAAACAAATCCAAACGTTTCACACTTTTAGCGATTTAAGCCAAACCTTTACAAACGTTACGAAACAAAACCAAGCGTTTCCCACTTTTTAGCAATTTAAGCCAAATGTTACAAATGTTACGAAACAAATCCAAGCATTTCACCTTTTTAGTTATTTAAGCCAAACATTTACAAACCTTACATAAAAATCCAAACGTTTCCCCTTTTTAGCGATTTAAGCCAAACGTTTACAAACGGTTCGAAAAAATTCCAAACATTTCACCTTTTTAGCGATTTACGTCAAATGTTTACAAACGTTACAAAATAAATACAAGCGTTTCACCCTATTAGCAAATTAAGCGAAACGTTTACATAAGTTACAAAACAAAGAAAAGCTTTTCACCTTTTTAGCAATTTAAGCCAAACGTTTACAAAGGTTACGAAACAAATCAATACGTTTCACCTTTTTAGCGATTTAAGACAAACTATTACAAACGATACGAAACAAATCCAAACGTTTCACCTTTTTAGCGATTTAAGACAAACGTTTACAGACGATACGAAACAAATCCAAACGTTTCACCTTTTTAGCGATTTAAACCAAACGTTTACAAAAGTTACGAAACAAATCTAGACATTTCACCTTTTTAGCGATTTAAGCCAAACGTTTACAAACGTTACCAAACAAATCCAAACCTTTCGCCTTTATAGCAATATAAGCCAAACGTTTACAAACATTACGAAACAAAAGAAAACGTTTAAAACGTTACGAAACAAAACCAAACGTATAAAATGTTATTAAACAAATTGAAACGTTTCACATTTTTAGCTATTTAAGCCGAACCTTTACAAACCTTATGAAACAAAACCAAGCGTTTCACCTTTTTAGCAATTTAAGCCAAATGTTTACAAACGTTTCGAAACAAATCCAAGCGTTTCATCTTTTAAGCAATTTAAGCCAAGCGTTTATGAATTTCACGAAACAAATCTAAGCGTTTCACCTTTTTAGCAATTTATGCTAGACGTTAACTAACGTTACGAAACAAATCCAAACGTTTAACATTTTTAGCGATATAAGCCGAATGTTTACAAACTTTACGAAACAAAACCAAAAATTTCCCCATTTTAGCGATTTAAGCCAAACGTTCAAAACGTTACGAAACAAATCAAGACATTTCACCCCTTTAGCGATTTATGCCAAACGTTTACAAACGTTACGAAACAAATCCAAACGTTTCACCTTTTTAGCGATTTAAGCCAAACGTTTACAAACGTTACGAAACAAATCCAAACGTTTACAAACGTTACGAAACAAATCGAAACGTTTCACCTTTTTATCGATTTAAGCCAAGCGTTTACAAAGGTTACGAAACAAATCCAAATTTTTCACCTTTTTAGCAATTTAAGCCAAACGTTTACAAATGTTACGAAACAAATCGAAGCTTTTCACCTTTTTAGCTATTTAAGACAAACGTTTATAAACTTTACGAAACAAATCCAAGCGTTTCACCTTTTTAGCAATTTAAGCCAAACGTTTAGAAACTTTCCAAAACAAATCCAAGCGTTTCACCTTTTTAGTAATTTAATCGAAACGTTTACAAATGTTGCGAAACAAATCCAAGCTTTTCACCTTTTTAGAAATTTAAGCTAAACGTTTATAAAGTTACGAAACAAATCCAAACGTTTCACCTTTTTAGCGATATAAGCCAAACGTTTACAAACGGTACCAAAAAAATCTAAGCGTTTCACCTTTTTCGCGATTTAAGCCAAACGTTTATAAACGCTACATATCAAATCCATAAGTTTCAACTTTTTAGCGATTTACGCCAAACGTTTACAAACGTTACGAAAAAAATCCAAGCGTTTCACCTTTTTAACAATGAAAGCCAAACGTTTACAAACGTTATAAAACAAATCAAAACATTTCACCTTTTTAGCAATTTAAGCCAAACGTGTACAAAGGTTACGAAACAAATAAAAACATTTTACCTTTTTAGCGATTTAAGACAAGCTTTTATAAACGATACGAAACAAATATAAACGTTTCACCTTTTTAGCGATTTAAGACGAACGTTTACAAACGTTACGAAACAAATCCAAACGTTTCACCTTTTCAGCGATTTAAACCAAACGTTTACAAAAGTTACGAAACAAATCCAGACATTTCACCTTTTTGTGATTTAAGCCAAACGTTTACAAACGTTATGAAACAAATCCAAACATTTCGCCTTTTTAGGGATTTAATCCAAACGTTTACAAACGTTATGAAACAAGTCCAAATCTTTAAAATGTTACGAAATAAATCCAAACGTTTACAAACATTACGGAACAAAAACAAACGTTTCACATTTTTAGCAATTTAAGCCAAACGTTACGAAACAAAACCAAACGTTTCTCCTTTTTAGCGATTTAAGCCAAACGTTTACAAACGTTACGAAACAAATCCAAACGTTTCCCCATTTTAGAGATTTAAGCCAAACATTTATAACGTTACGAAACAAATCCAAACGTTTCGCCTTTTTAGTGATTTAAGCCAAACATATACAAACATTACGAAAGAAATCCAAACGTTTCACCTTTTTAGCAATTTAAACCAAACGTTTACAAACGTAACGAAACAAATCCAAGTGTTTCACCTTTTTAGCAATTTAAGCCAAAAGTTTAAAAACGTAACGAAACAAATCCAAGTATTTCACCTTTTTAGCGATTTCAGCCAAACGTTTACAAAAATTACGAAACAAATCCAAACGTTTCACCTTTTTAACGATTTAAGCCAAACGTTTACAAACGGAACGAAACAAATCCAAATTTTTTGCCTTTTTAGCGATTTAAGACAAACGTGTACAAACGTTGCGAAAAAAATCCAAACGTTTAACCTTTTTAGCGATTTAAGCCAAATGTTGACAAACGTTACGAAACATTTCCAAACGTTTCACCTTTTTAGCGATTTAAGCCAAACGTTTACAAACGTTACGAAACAAATCCAAAGGTTTCACCTTTTTAGCGATTTAAGCCAAACGTTTACAAATGTTACGAAATAAATCCAAACGTTTCACCTTATTAGCGATTTAAGCCAAACGTTTAGAAACGTTAAGAAACAAATCCAAACGTTTCCCCTTATTAGCGATTTAAGCCAAACGTTTACTAACATTATGAAACAAATCCAAACGTTTCCTCTTTTTAGCGATTTAGGCCAAACGTTTACAAACGTTACGAAACAAATCCAAGCATTTCACCTTTTTAGCAATTTAAGTCAAACCTTGACAAACATTGCGAAACAAATCCAAACGTTTCACCTTTTTAGCGATTTAAGCCAAACGTTTACAAACGTTACGAAACAAATCCAAACATTTCGCCTTTTTAGCGATTTAAGCCAAACGTTTACAAACATTACAGAACAAAAACAAACGTTTCCCATTTTTAGCAATTTATGCCAAACGTTTACAAACGTTACGAAACAAATCCAAGCGTTTCACCTTTATAGCAATTTAAGCCAAACGTTTACAAACATTACGAAACGAATCCAAACGTTTCACCTTTTCAGCGATATGAGCAAAACGTTTACAAACGGTACGAAACAATTCAAAACGTTTCACCTTTTTAGCTATTTACGCCAAACGTTTATAAACGTTAATAAACAAATCGAAACGTTTCACCTTTTTAGCAATTTAAGCCAAACGTTTACAAACGTCATGAAACAAATCCAAACGTTTCACGCAATTTAACTCAAACGTTTACAAAAGTTACGAAACAAATCATGATTTTTCACCTTTTTAGCAATTAAAGCCAAACTTTTACAAAGGTTACGAAACAAATCCAAACGTTTCACATTTTTAGCGATTCAAGACAAACGTTTACAAACGTTATGAAATAAAACCAAACGTTTAAAACGTTACGATGCAAAACCAAACGTATAAAATGTTACGAAACAAATCAAAACATTTCACATTTTTAGCTATTTAAGCCAAACCTTTACAAACGTTACGAAAGAAAACCAAGCGTTTCACCTTTTTAGCAATTTAAGCCAAATGTTTACAAACGCTACGAAACAAATCCAAACGTTTCACCTTTTTAGGGATTGAAGCCAAACGTTTACAAACGTTACGAAACAAATCCAAGCGTTTCACCTTTTTAGCAATTTATGCCAAATGTTTAGAAACGTTCCAAAACCAATACAAGCGTTCCACCTTTTTAGCAATTTAAGCCAAAAGTTTACAAACAGTACGAAACAAATAAAAGCGTTTCACCTTTTTAGCAATTTAAGCCAAATTTATACAAAGGTTACGAAAGAAATCCAAACATTTCACCTTTTTAGCGATTTAAGACAAACTTTTACAAACGATACGAAATAAATCCAAACGTTTCACCTTTTTAGCAATTTAAGACAAACGTTTACAAACAATACGAAACAAATCTAAATGTTTCACCTTTTTAGGGATTTAAGCCAAACGTTTACAAACATTACGAAACAAATCCAGTCGTTTCACCTTTTTAGCGATTTAAGCCAAACGTTTACAAAGTTATAAAACAAATCCAAGCGTTTCACCTTTTTAGCAATTTATGCCAAACGTTTACAAACGTTACGAAAGAAATCCAAGAGTTTCACCTTTTTAGCGATTTAAGCTAAACGTTTACAAAGTTATGAAACAAATCCAAGCGTTTCACCTTTTTAGCAATTTATGCCAAACGTTTACAAACGTTACGAAAGAAATCCAAGAGTTTCACCTTTTTAGCGATTTAAGCCAAACGTTTACAAACGTTACGAAACAAATCCAAACATTTCCCCTTATTAGCGATTTATGTCAAACATTTACAAATTTACGAAACAAAACCAAACGTTTAAAATGTTACGAAACAAATTCAAACGTTTCACATTTTTAGCGATTTAAGCCAAACGTTTACAAACGTTACGAAACAAAACCAAACATTTAAAACATTACGAAACAAATCCAAATGTTTCACATTTTTAGCGATTTAATCCAAACCTTTAAAAACGTTATGAAACAAAACCAAGTGTTTCACCTTTTTAGCAATTTAAGCCAAACATTTTCAAACGTTACGAAACAAATCCAAGCGTTTAACCTTTTAAGTAATTTATCCCAAACGTTTACAAACCTTCCGAAACAAATCCAAGCGTTTCACCTTTTTACTTATTTAAGCCAAACGTTTACAAACGTTTCAACAAACTCCAAACGTTTCACCTTTTTAGCGATTTAAGCCAAACGTTTATAAACGTTACGAAACAAAACAAACATTTCACCTTTTTAGCGATTTAAGCCAAACGTTTACAAACGTTACGAAACAAAACAAACCTTTCACCTTTTTAGCAATTTAGGCCAAACGTTTACAAACGTTACCTAATAGATCCAAATATATCACCTTTTTTGCGATTTATGACAAACGTTTACAAATGTTACGAAACAAATCCAAACGTTTCACCTTTTTAGCGTATGAAGCGAAACGTTTACAGATGTTACATAACAAATCCAACCGTTTCACTTTTTTAGCGATTTAAGCCAAACGTTTACAAACGTTACGAAATAAATCCAAACGTTTCCCCTTTTTAGCGATTAAAGCAAAACGTTTACAAATGTTACGAAACAAATCCAAACGTTTCGCCTTTTTAGCAAATTAAGCCAAACGTGTACAAACATTAAGAAGCAAATCCAAGCGTTTCACCTGTTTAGCAATTTAAGCCAAACGTTCACAAACGTTCCAGAAAAAATCCAAGCGTTTCACCTTTTTAGTAATTTAAGCCAAATGTTTAGAAACGTTACAAAACAAATCCAAGCGTTTCACCATTTTAGCAATTCAAGCCAAACATTTACAAACCTTACAAAACAAATCCAAGCGTTTCACCTTTTTAGCAATTTAAGCCAAACATTTTCAAACGTTATGAAACAAATCCAATCGATTAACCTTTTAAGCAATTTATCCCAAACGTTTACAAACCTTCCGAAACAAATCCAAGCGTTTTACCTTTTTAGTTATTTAAGCCAAACGTTTACAAATGTTTCCACAAACTCCAAACGTTTCACCTTTTTAGCGATTTAAGCCAAACGTTTACAAACGTTACGAAACAAAACAAACATTTCACCATTTTAGCGATTTAAGCCAAACGTTTACAAACGTTACGAAACAAAACAAACCTTTCACCTTTTTAGCAATTTAGGCCAAACGTTTATAAACGTTACCTAATAAATCCAAATATTTCACCTTTTTAGCGATTAAAGCAAAACGTTTACAAATGTTACGAAACAAATTCAAACTTTTTGCCTTTTTAGCAAATTAAGCCAAACGTGTACAAACATTACGAAACAAATCCAAGCGTTTCACCTGTTTAGCAATTTAAGCCAAACGTTCACAAACGTTCCGGAACAAATCCAAGCGTTTCACCTTTTTAGTAATTTAAGCCAAATGTTTACAAACGTTACAAAACAAATCCAAGCGTTTCACCTTTTTAGCAATTCAAGCCAAACGTTTACAAACCTTACAAAACAAATCCAAGCGTTTCACCTTTTTAGCAATTCAAGCCAAATGTTTACAAACGTTACGAAACAAATCCAAACCTTTCACCTTTTTAGCCATTTAAGCCAAACGTTTACAAACGTTTCGAAACAAATCCAAGTGTTTCACCTTTTTAGCAATTTAAGCCAAACGTTTACAAACGTTACGAAAAAAATCCAATCGTTTCACCTTTTTAGCGATTTAAGCCAAACGTTTACAAACGTTATGAAACAAATCCAAATGTTTCATCATTTTAGCAATTTAAGTCAAACGTTTACAAACGTTACGAAACAAATCCAAGCGTTTCACCTTT
The DNA here is from genome assembly GCF_937616625.2 of Mercurialis annua. NCBI lineage: Eukaryota > Viridiplantae > Streptophyta > Magnoliopsida > Malpighiales > Euphorbiaceae > Mercurialis > Mercurialis annua. The sequence goes on from NC_065576.1 coordinate 24,331,538, forward strand.
CTATCAACTTAAGCCAAACGTTTACAAACAATACGAAACAAATCAAAGCGTTTCACCTTTTTAGCGATTTTAAGCTAGACATTTACAAACGTTACAAACAAATCCAAACGTTTCTCTTTTTTAGCGATTTAAGCCGAACCTTTACAAACGTTACGAAACAAAACAAACATTTCACCTTTTTAGCAAGCCAAACGTTTACAAACACCTAACAAATCCAAATATTTCACCTTTTTACCGATTTATGCCAAACGTTTACAAATGTTACGAAACAAATCCAAACGTTTCACTTTTTTAGCGGTTGAAGCGAAACATTTACAAACGTTACATAACAAATCCAAGAGTTTCACCTTTTTAGCGATTTAAGACAAACATTTACAAACGATATGAAACAAATCCAAACGTTTCACCTTTTCAGCGATTTAAGCCAAACGTTTACAAAAGTTACGAAACAAATCCAGACATTTCACATTTTTAGCGATTTAAGCCAAACGTTTACAAACGTTACGAAACAAATCCAAACCTTTCGCCTTTATAGCGATTTAAGCCAAACGTTTACAAACGTTACGAAACAAATCCAAACGTTTCCCCTTTTTAGCGATTTAAGCAAAATGTTTACAAACGTTACGAAACAAAATCAAACGTTTAAAATGTTAAGAAAAAAGTCCAAATGTTTCACATTTTTAGCGAACTTAGCCAAACCTTTACAAACGTTAAGAAACAAAACCAAGCATTTCACCATTTTTGCAGTTTAAGCTAAACGTTTACAAACGTTACGAAACAAATCCCAGTGTTTCACCTTTTTAGTAATTTAAGCCATACGTTTACAAACGTTACGAAACAAATCCAAGCGTTTCACCTTTTTAGCAATTTAAGAAAAACGTATACAAACGTTACGAAACAAATCCAAGTGTTTCACCTTTTTAGAAATTTAAGCCATATGTTTACGAACGTTACGAAACAAATCCAAGCGTTTCACCTTTTTAGCGAATTAAGCCGAACATTTACAAACGCTTTGAAACAAAACCAAATGTTTCACCTTTTTAGCGATTTAAGCCGAACGTTTAAAAACGATACCAAACAAAACCAAACGTTTCACCTTTTTAGCGATTTAAGCCGAACGTTTAAAAACGATACCAAACAAAACCAAACATTTCACCTTTTTAGCAATTTAAGCCAAACGTTACAAAAAAAATCCATACGTTTCACCATTTTAGCGATTTAAGCCAAACCTTTAAAACGTTACGAAACAAATACAAACGTTTCCCCTTATTAGCGATTTATGCCAAACGTTTACAAACGTTACGAAAACAATCCAAACGTTTCCCATTTTTAGCGATTGAAGCCAAACGTTTACAAATCTTACGAAACAAATCCAAACGTTTCACCTTTTTAGCGATTTAAAAATGTTTACAAACATTACGAAACAAATCCAAACGTTTCACCTTTTTAGCGATATAAGCCAAACGTTTACAAAGGTTATGAAACAAATCCAAGCGTTTCACCTTTTTAGCAATTTAAGTCAAACGTTTACAAACGTTACGAAACAAATCCAAGAGTTTCACCTTTTTAGCGATTTAAGCCAAACGTTTACAAACATTACGAAACAAATCCACACGTTTCGCCTTTTTAGCAATTTAATCCAAAAGTTTATAAACATTACGAAACAAATCCAAACATTTCCCCTTTTTAGCGATTTAAGACAAACATTAACAAACATTACGAAACAAAACCAAACGTTTAAAACGTTACGAAACAAATTCCAAACATTTCACATTTTTAGCGATTTAAGCCAAACGTTTACAAACGTTACAAAAAAAAAACCAAACATTTAAAACGTTACGAAACAAATCCAAGCGTTTCACCTTTCTATCAACTTAAGCCAAACGTTTACAAACAATACGAAACAAATCAAAGCGTTTCACCTTTTTAGCGATTTTAAGCTAGACATTTACAAACGTTACAAACAAATCCAAACGTTTCTCTTTTTTAGCGATTTAAGCCGAACCTTTACAAACGTTACGAAACAAAACAAACATTTCACCTTTTTAGCAAGCCAAACGTTTACAAACACCTAACAAATCCAAATATTTCACCTTTTTACCGATTTATGCCAAACGTTTACAAATGTTACGAAACAAATCCAAACGTTTCACTTTTTTAGCGGTTGAAGCGAAACATTTACAAACGTTACATAACAAATCCAAGAGTTTCACCTTTTTAGCGATTTAAGACAAACATTTACAAACGATATGAAACAAATCCAAACGTTTCACCTTTTCAGCGATTTAAGCCAAACGTTTACAAAAGTTACGAAACAAATCCAGACATTTCACATTTTTAGCGATTTAAGCCAAACGTTTACAAACGTTACGAAACAAATCCAAACCTTTCGCCTTTATAGCGATTTAAGCCAAACGTTTACAAACGTTACGAAACAAATCCAAACGTTTCCCCTTTTTAGCGATTTAAGCAAAATGTTTACAAACGTTACGAAACAAAATCAAACGTTTAAAATGTTAAGAAAAAAGTCCAAATGTTTCACATTTTTAGCGAACTTAGCCAAACCTTTACAAACGTTAAGAAACAAAACCAAGCATTTCACCATTTTTGCAGTTTAAGCTAAACGTTTACAAACGTTACGAAACAAATCCCAGTGTTTCACCTTTTTAGTAATTTAAGCCATACGTTTACAAACGTTACGAAACAAATCCAAGCGTTTCACCTTTTTAGCAATTTAAGAAAAACGTATACAAACGTTACGAAACAAATCCAAGTGTTTCACCTTTTTAGAAATTTAAGCCATATGTTTACGAACGTTACGAAACAAATCCAAGCGTTTCACCTTTTTAGCGAATTAAGCCGAACATTTACAAACGCTTTGAAACAAAACCAAATGTTTCACCTTTTTAGCGATTTAAGCCGAACGTTTAAAAACGATACCAAACAAAACCAAACGTTTCACCTTTTTAGCGATTTAAGCCGAACGTTTAAAAACGATACCAAACAAAACCAAACATTTCACCTTTTTAGCAATTTAAGCCAAACGTTACAAAAAAAATCCATACGTTTCACCATTTTAGCGATTTAAGCCAAACCTTTAAAACGTTACGAAACAAATACAAACGTTTCCCCTTATTAGCGATTTATGCCAAACGTTTACAAACGTTACGAAAACAATCCAAACGTTTCCCATTTTTAGCGATTGAAGCCAAACGTTTACAAATCTTACGAAACAAATCCAAACGTTTCACCTTTTTAGCGATTTAAAAATGTTTACAAACATTACGAAACAAATCCAAACGTTTCACCTTTTTAGCGATTTAAGCCAAACGTTTACAAAGGTTATGAAACAAATCCAAGCGTTTCACCTTTTTAGCAATTTAAGTCAAACGTTTACAAACGTTACGAAACAAATCCAAGAGTTTCACCTTTTTAGCGATTTAAGCCAAACGTTTACAAACATTACGAAACAAATCCACACGTTTCGCCTTTTTAGCAATTTAATCCAAAAGTTTATAAACATTACGAAACAAATCCAAACATTTCCCCTTTTTAGCGATTTAAGACAAACATTAACAAACATTACGAAACAAAACCAAACGTTTAAAACGTTACGAAACAAATTCCAAACATTTCACATTTTTAGCGATTTAAGCCAAACGTTTACAAACGTTACAAAAAAAAAACCAAACATTTAAAACGTTACGAAACAAATTCAAACGTTTCACATTTTTAGCGATTTAAAAATGTTTACAAACATTACGAAACAAATCCAAACGTTTCACCTTTTTAGCGATATAAGCCAAACGTTTACAAAGGCTATGAAACAAATCCAAGCGTTTCACCTTTTTAGCAATTTAAGTCAAATGTTTACAAACGTTACGAAACAAAACCAAGCGTTTCCTCCTTTTTAGCAATTTAAGCCAAATGTTTACAAATGTTACGAAACAAATCCAAGCATTTCACCTTTTTAGTTATTTAAGCCAAACATTTACAAACCTTACATAAAAATCCAAACGTTTCCCCTTTTTAGCGATTTAAGCCAAACGTTTACAAACGGTTCGAAAAAATTCCAAACATTTCACCTTTTTAGCGATTTACGTCAAATGATTACAAACGTTACAAAATAAATCCAAGCGTTTCACCCTATTAGCAAATTAAGCGAAACGTTTACATAAGTTACAAAACAAAGAAAAGCTTTTCACCTTTTTCGCAATTTAAGCCAAACGTTTACAAAGGTTACGAAACAAATCAATACGTTTCACCTTTTTAGCGATTTAAGACAAACTATTACAAACGATACGAAACAAATCCAAACGTTTCACCTTTTTAGCGATTTAAGACAAACGTTTACAGACGATACGAAACAAATCCAAATGTTTCACCTTTTTAGCGATTTAAACCAAACGTTTACAAAAGTTACGAAACAAATCCAAACGTTTCCCCTTTTTAGCGATTTAAGCAAAATGTTTACAAACGTTACGAAACAAAATCAAATGTTTAAAATGTTAAGAAAAAAGTCCAAATGTTTCACATTTTTAGCGAACTTAGCCAAACCCTTACAAACATTAAGAAACAAAACCAAGCATTTCACCATTTTTGCAGTTTAAGCTAAACGTTTACAAACGTTACGAAACAAATCCCAGTGTTTCACCTTTTTAGTAATTTAAGCCATACGTTTACAAACGTTACGAAACAAATCCAAGCGTTTCACCTTTTTAGCAATTTAAGCAAAACGTTACGAAACAAAACCAAGCATTTCACCATTTTAGCAATTTCAGCCAAACGTATACAAACGTACGAAACAAATCCAAGTGTTTCACCTTTTTAGAAATTTAAGCCATATGTTTACGAACGTTACAAAACAAATCAAAGCGTTTCACCTTTTTAGCGAATTAAACCGAACATTTACAAACGCTTTGAAACAAAACCAAACGTTTCACCTTTTTAGCGATTTAAGCCGAACGTTTAAAAACGATACCAAACAAAACCAAACGTTTCACCTTTTTAGCGATTTAAGCCGAACGTTTAAAAACGATACCAAACAAAACCAAACATTTCACCTTTTTAGCAATTTAAGCCAAACGTTACAAAAAAAATCCAAACGTTTCACCATTTTAGCGATTTAAGCCAAACCTTTAAAACGTTACGAAACAAATACAAACGTTTCCCCTTTTTAGCGATTTATGCCAAACGTTTACAAACGTTACGAAAACAATCCAAACGTTTCACGTTTTTAGCGATTGAAGCCAAACGTTTACAAACCTTACGAAACAAATCCAAACGTTTCACCTTTTTAGCGATTTAAAAATGTTTACAAACATTACGAACAAATCCAAACGTTTCAGCTTTTTAGCGATATAAGCCAAACGTTTACAAAGGTTATGAAACAAATCCAAGCGTTTCACCTTTTTAGCAATTTAAGTCAAACGTTTACAAACGTTACGAAACAAATCCAAGACTTTCACCTTTTTAGCGATTTAAGCCAAACGTTTACAAACGTTACGAAACAAATCCACACGTTTCGCCTTTTTAGCAATTTAAGCCAAAAGTTTATAAACATTACGAAACAAATCCAAACATTTCCCCTTTTTAGCGATTTAAGTCAAACATTAACAAACGTTACGAAACAAAACTAAACGTTTAAAACGTTACGAAACAAATTCCAAACATTTCACATTTTTAGCGATTTAAGCCAAACGTTTACAAACGTTACAAAAAAAACTAAACATTTAAAACGTTACGAAACAAATCCAAACGTTTCACATTTTTAGCGATTTAAGCCAAACCTTTACAAAAGTTACGAAACAAAACCAAGCGTTTCCCCCTTTTTAGCAATTTAAGCCAAATGTTTACAAATGTTACGAAACAAATCCAAGCATTTCACCTTTTTAGTTATTTAAGCCAAACATTTACAAACCTTACATAAAAATCCAAACGTTTCCCCTTTTTAGCGATTTAAGCCAAACGTTTACAAACGGTTCGAAAAAATTCCAAATATTTCACCTTTTTAGCGATTTACGTCAAATGTTTACAAACGTTACAAAATAAATCCAAGCGTTTCACCCTATTAGCAAATTAAGCGAAACGTTTACATAAGTTACAAAACAAAGAAAAGCTTTTCACCTTTTTAGCAATTTAAGCCAAACGTTTACAAAGGTTACGAAACAAATCAATACGTTTCACCTTTTTAGCGATTTAAGACAAACTATTACAAACGATACGAAACAAATCCAAACATTTCACCCTTTTAGCGATTTAAGACAAACGTTTACAGACGATACGAAACAAATCCAAACGTTTCGCCTTTTTAACGATTTAAACCAAACGTTTACAAACATTACAAAAGAAATCCAAATTTTTCACCTTTTTAGCAATTTAAATCCCAACGTTTCACCTTTTTAGCGATTTAAGCCAAACGTTTACAAACGTTACGAAACAAATCCAAACGTTTCACCTTTTTAGCGATTTAAGCAAAACGTTTCACCTTTTTAGCGAGTTAAGCCAAACGTTTACAAACATTACGCAACAAATCCAAACGTTTCCCCTTTTTAGCCATTTAACCCTAATCTTTACAAATGTTACGAAACAAATCCAAACGTTTCACCTTTTTAGCGATTGAAGCCAAACGTTTACAAATATTACGAAACGAATCCAAACGTTACAAAACAAATCCAAACGTTTCACCTTTTTAGTGATTTAAGCAAACGTTTACAAACTTTACAAAACAAATCAAAACGTTTCACCTTTTTAGCAATTTAAATCCAAACGTTTCACCTTTTTAGCGATTTAAGCCAGACGTTTACAAACGCTACGAAACAAATCCAAACGTTTCACCTTTTAGCGATTTAAGCCAAACGTTTTACCTTTTTAGCGATTTAAGCCAAACATTTCACCCTTTTAGCGATTTAAGCCAAACATTTACCAATGTTAAGAAACTAATAAAAACGTTTAAAACGTTACAAATCAAATCCAAACGTTAAAATAAACGTTTACAAACGTTACGAATCAAATCCAAACGTTTCACCTTTTTAGCGATTTAAGCCAAACGTTTACAACCGTTACGAAACAAGTTTCACTTTTTTAGTGATTTAAGCCAAACGTTTAAAAACGTTATGAAACAAATCCAATCGTTTCACCTTTTTAGCGATATAACAAAACGTTTACGAATGTTATGAAACAAATCCAAACGTTTCCCCTTTTTAACGATTTAAGCCAAAGTTTACAAACATTATGAAATAAAACATGACGTTTCATTATTTTTGCGATTTAAACCAAACAATTACAAACATTACGAAATAAAACAAAAGGTTTAAAACGTTACGAAACAAATCCATGTGTTTCATCTTTTAGCAACTTAAGCCAAACGTTTACAAACGTTACGAAACAAAACCAAACGTTTCACCTTTTTAGCTATTTAGGCCAAATAATTACAAACGTTACAGAATAAATCCAAACGTTTCACCTTTTTAGCGATTTAATCCAAACGTTTCCAAACGTCATGAAACAAATCCAAACGTTACGAAACAAAACCAGACGTTTACAAACGTTACGAAACAAATCCAAGCGTTTCACCTTTTAAGCAATTTAAGCGAAACGTTTACAAACGTTACGAAACAAATCCAAGCGTTTCACCTTTTTAGCAATTTAAGCAAAACGTTATAAATGTTAAAAAAAATCCAAACGTTTTAACTTTCTAGCGATTTATGCCAAATGTTTACAAACATTACGAAACAAAACCAAACAATTCACTTTTTTAGCGATTTAAGCCAAACGTTTACAAACGTTACGAAACAAATCCAAAAGTTTCCCCATTTTAGCGATTGAAGCCAAACTTTTAAAACGTTACTAAACAGATCCAAATGTTTCACCCTTTTAGCGATTTAAGCCAAACGTTTACAAAAGTTACGAAAGAAATCCAAACGTTTCACATTTTTAGCGATTGAAACCAAACATTTACAAACGTTTCGAATCAAAACCAAGCGTTTCACCTTTTTAGAAATATAAACCAGACATATACAAACGTAACGAAAAAAATCCAAGCGTGTCACCTTTTTAGTAATTTAAGCCAAACGTTTTCAAACGTTACGAAACAAATCCAAATGTTTCACCTTTTTAGCGATTTAAGTCAAACGTTTACAAACGGTAGGAAACAAATCCAAACGTTTCCCCTTTTTAGCGATTTATGCCAAACGTCTACAAACGCTACGAAACAAATCCAAACGTTTCCCCTTTTTAGCAATTTTAGCCAAACTTTTTCAAACGCTGCGAAACAAATCCAAACGTTTTACCTTTTAAGCGATTTAAACCAAACGTTGACAAACGCTACGAAACAAATCCAAACATTTCACCTTTTTAGCGATTCAAGCCAAACGTTTACAAACGTTTCGAAACAAATCCAAACGTTTCCCCTTTTTAGCGATTCAAGCCAAACGTTTACAAATGTTACGAAACAAATCCAAATGTTTCACCTTTTTAGCGATTTAAGCCAAACCTTTACAAACGTTGAGAAACAAATCCAAATGTTTCCCCTTATTAGCGATTTAAGGCAAACGTTTACAAACCATATGAAACAAATCCAAACGTTTCCCCTTTTTAGAGATATAAGCCAAACGTTTACAAACGTTATGAAACAAATCCAAACGTTTCCCTTTATTAGCGATTTAAGCCAAACGTTTACAAACGTTACGAAAGAAATCCAAACGTTTCACATTTTTAGCGATTGAAGCCAAACGTTTACAAACGTTAGGAAACAAATCCAAGCGTTTCACTTTTTAGCAATTTAAGCCAAAGGTTTACAAACGTTATGAAACAAATCCAAACGTTTCACTTTTTTAGCAATTTAAGCCAAACGCTTACAAACGTTACAGAACAAATCCAAACGTTTTACCTTTTAAGCGATTTAAGCCAAACATTTACAAAGGTTATGAAACAAATCAAAAGGTTTCATCTTTTTAGCGATTTAAGCAAACCTTTTACAAACGTTACGAAACAAATCCAAGCGTTTCACTTTAGAGCAATTTAAGCAAAACTTTTACAAACGTTACGAAACAAATCCAAACATTTCACCTTTTTAGCGATTTAAGCAAATGTTTATAAACGTTACGAAACAAATCCAAACGTTTCACCTTTTTAGCGATTTAAGCCAAACGTTTACAAACGTTACGAAACAAATCCAAATGTTTTCCCTTATTAGCAATTTAAGCCAAACCTTTACAAACGTTAAGAAACAAATCCAAACGTTTCACCTTATTTGCGATTTAAGCAAAACGTTTACAAACGTTAAGAAACAAATCCAAACGTTACCCCTTATTGCGATTTAAGCCAAACGTTAATAAACCTTATGAAACAAATCCAAATGTTTCCCCTTTTTAGCGATTTAAGCCAAACGTTTACAAACGTTAGGAAACAAAACCAAACTTTTAAAACGTTACGAAACAAATTCAAACGTTTCATATTTTTAGCGATTTAAGCCAAACCCTGACAAACTTTACGAAACAAAACTAAGCGTTTCACCTTTATAGAAATTTAAGTCAAACGTTTACAAACATTACAAAACAAATCCAAGCGTTTCACCTTTTTAGTAATTTTAGCCAAACGTTTACAAACGTTACGAAACAAATCCAAGCGTTTCACCTTTTTAGCAATTTAAGCCAAACGTTTACAAACATTATGAAACAAATCCATTTGTTTCACCTTTTTAGCGACTTAAGCCAAATGTTTACAAAAGTTACGAAACAAATCCAAACGTTTCACCTTTTAAGCGATTTAAGCCAAACGTTTACAAATGTTATGAAACAAGTCAAAATATTTAAAACTTTACGAAATAAATCCAAACGTCTACAAATATTACGGAACAAAAAAAACGTTTCTCCTTTATAGCGATTTAAGGCAAACGTTTAAAAACGTTACTAAACAAATCCAAACGTTTCCCCATTTTAGAGATTTAAGCCAAACGTTTAAAACGTTACGAAATAAATCCAAATGTTTCGCCTTTTTAGCGATTTAAGCCAAACGTTTACAAACATTACGAAAGAAATCCAAACGCTTCACCTTTTCAGCGATTGAAGCCAAAAATTTACAAACGTTTCGAAAAAAAAACCAAGAGTTTCACCTTTTTAGAAATTTAAACCAAACGTTTACAAACGTAACGAAACAAATCCAAGTGTTTCACCTTTTTAGCAATTTAAGCCAAAAGTTTACAGACGTTACGACACAAATCCAAGTGTTTCACCTTTTTAGCAATTTAAGCCGAACGTCTACAAACATTATGAAACAAATCCAAACGTTTCACCTTTTTAGCGATTTAAGCAAACGTTTACAAACTTTATGAAACAAATCAAAACGTTTCACCTTTTTAGCAATTGAAATCCAAAAGTTTCACCTTTTTAGCTATATAAGCCAGACGTTTACAAACATTACGAAACAAATCCAAACGTTTCACCTTTTAGCGATTTAAGCCAGACGTTTTACCTTTTTAGCGATTTAAGCCAAACGTTTCACCTTTTTAGCGATTCAAGCCAAATGTTTACCAACGTTACGAAACTAATTCAAACGTTTAGAACGTTACGAATCAAATCCAAACGTTTCACCTTTTTAGCGATTTAAAACAAATGTTTACAAACGTTACGAATCAAATCAAAACATTTCACCTTTTTAGCGATTTAAGCCAAACGTTTACAAACGTTACGAAACAAGTTTCACTTTCTTAGTGATTAAAGTCAAACGTTTAAAAACGTTACGAAACAAATCCAAATGTTTCACCTTTTTAGCGATATAAGCAAAACGTTTACGAATGTTACGAAACAAATCCAAACGTTTCACCTTTTTAACGATTTAAGTCAAACATTTACAAACGTTATGAAATAAAACATGAAGTTTCATCTTTTTTGCGATTTAAGCCAAACATTTACAAACATTACGAAATAAAACCAAAGGTTTAAAACGTTACGAAACAAATCCATGAGTTTCACCTTTTAGCAATTTAAGCCAAACGTTTACAAACATTACGAAACAAAACCAAACGTTTCACCTTTTTAGCTATTTAGACAAAACATTTACAAACGTTACAGAATAATTCCAAACGTTCCAAATTTTTTGCAATTTAATCCAAACGTTTCCAAACGTTATGAAACAAATCCAAACGTTACGAAACAAAACCAGACGTCTACAAACGTTACGAAACAAATTCAAGCGTTTCACTTTTTTAGCAATTTAAGCGAAACGTTTACAAACGTTACGAAACAAATCCAAGCGTTTCACCTTTTTAGCAATTTAAGCAAAACGTTTATAAATGTTAAAAAACAAATCCAAACGTTTCACCTATTTAGCGATTTAAACCAAACATTTACAAACGTTACGAAACAAAACCAAACAATTCACATTTTTAGCGATTTAAGACAAACGTTTACAAACGTTACGAGATAAATACAAACGTTTCCACATTTTAGCGATTTAAGCCAAACTTTTAAAACGTTACGAAACAAATCCAAACGTTTCACCCTTTTAGCGATTTAAGCCAAACATTTACAAAAGTTACGAAACAAATCCAAACGTTTCACCTTTTTAGCGAATTAAGCCAAACCATTACAAACGTTAAGAAACAAAACCAAACATTTCCCCTTATTAGCGATTTAAGGCAAAGGTTTACAAACGTTATGATACAAATCCAAATGTTTCCCATTTTTAGCGATATAAGCCAAACGTTTACAAACATTATGAAACAAATCCAAATGTTTCCCCTTATTAGTGATTTAAGACAAACGTTTACAAACGTTACAAAACAAATACAAACGTTTCACATTTTTAGCGATTGAAGCCAAACGTTTACAAACGTTACGAAACAAATCCAAGAGTTTCACCTTTTTAGCAATTTAAGCCAAAGGCTTGCAAACGGTATTAAACAAATCCAAACGTTTCACCTTTTTAGCGACTTAAGCCTAATGTTTACAAATGTTACGAAACAAAACCAAACATTTCACCTTCTTAGCGATTTAAGCCAAACGTTTCACCTTTTTAGCGACTTAAGCCTAACGTTTACAAACGTTAATAAACTAATCCAACGTTTAAAATGTTATGAAACCCTTTTTACCAATTTAAGCCAAACTTTTTCAAACGCTATTAAACAAATCCAAACGTTTCACCTTTTTAGCGATTTAAGCCGAACGTTTACAAACGTTACGAAACAAAAGCAAATGTTTCACCTTTTTAGCGATTTAAGCCAAACTTTTACAAAGGTTATGAAATAAATCCAAATATTTCACCTTTTTAGCGATTTAAGCGAAACGTTTACAAACGTTACGAAACAAATCCAAGCGTTTTACCTTAGAGAAATTTAAGCCAAACGTTTAGAAACGTTCCGAAACAAATCCAAGCGTTTCACCTTTTTAGTAATTTAAGCCAAACGTTTACAAACGTTACGGAAGAAATCCAAATGTTTCACCTTTTAAGCGATTTAAGCCAAACATTTACAAAGGTTATGAAACAAATCCAAATGTTTCACCTTTTTAGCGATTTAAGCCAAACGTTTACAAACGTTACGAAACAAATCCAAAAATTTCACCTTTTTAGCGATTTAAGCCAAACGTTTAGAAATGTTTACAAACGTTACGAAACAAATCAAAACGTTTCGCCTTTTTAACGATTTAAGCCAAACTTTTACAAACGCTACGAAACAAAACCAAACAATTCACATTTTTAGGGATTTAAGCCAAACGTTTACAAATGTTACGAAATAAATCCAAAAGTTTCCCCATTTTAGCGATTTAAGCCAAACTTTTAAAACGTTACGAAACAAATCCAAACATTTCACCCTTTTAGCGATTTAAGCCAAACGTTTACAAAAGTTACGAAAGAAATCCAAACGTTTCACATTTTTAGAGATTGAAGCCAAACATTTACAAACGTTTTGAATCAAAACGAAGCGTTTCACCTTTTTTAGCAATATAAACCAAACGTTTACAAACGTAACGAAACAAATCCAAGCGTTTCATCTTTTTAGCAATTTAAGCCAAACGTTTTCAAACGTTACGAAACAAATCCAAATGTTTCACCTTTTTAGCGATTTAAGCCAAACATTTACAAACGGTACAAAATAAATCCAAGCGTTTCACCTTTTTAGCGATTTATGCCAAACGTTTACAAACGCTACGAAACAAATCCAAACGTTTTCCCTTTTTAACGATTTATGCCAAATGTTTACAAACGCTACGAAACAAATCCAAAAGTTTCCCCTTTTTAGCAATTTAAGCGAAACTTTTACAAACGCTACGAAACAAATCCAAATGTTTTACCTTTTTAGCAATTTAAGCCAAACCTTTACAAACGTTAAGAAACAAATCCAAACGTTTCACCTTATTTGCGATTTAAGCAAAACGTTTACAAACGTTAAGAAACAAATCCAAACGTTTCCCCTTATTGCTATTTAAGCCAAACGTTTATAAACGTTATGAAACAAATCCAAATGTTTCCCCTTTTTAGCGATTTAAGCCAAACGTTTACAAGCGTTTACAAACGTTAGGAAACAAAACCAAACTTTTAAAACGTTACGAAACAAATCGAAACGTTTCAAATCTTTAGCAATTTAGGCCAAACATTTACAAACTTTACGAAACAAGACCAAGCGTTTCATCTTTTTAGAGATTTAAGCGAAACGTTTACAAACGTTATGAAACAAATCCAAGCGTTTCACCTTTTTAGCAATATAAGCAAAACGTTTATAATTGTTAAAAAAACAAATCCAAACGTTTCACCTTTTTAGCGATTTATGCCAAACGTTTGCAAACGCTACGAAACAAAACCGAACAATTCACATTTTTAGGGATTTAAGCCAAACGTTTACAAATGTTACGAAACAAATCCAAACGTTTCCCCATTTTAGCGATTTAAGCCAAACTTTTAAAACGTTACGAAACAAATCCAAACGTTTCACCCTTTTAGCGATTTAAGCCAAACATTTACAAAAGTTACGAAAGAAATCCAAACGTTTCACATTTTTAGCGATTGAAGCCAAACATTTACAAACGTTTTGAATCAAAACCAAGCGTTTCACCTTTTTTAGCAATATAAACCAAACGTTTACAAACGTAACGAAACAAATCCAAGCGTTTCATCTTTTTAGCAATTTAAGCCAAACGTTTTCAAACGTTACGAAACAAATCCAAATGTTTCACCTTTTTAGCGATTTAAGCCAAACATTTACAAACGGTACAAAATAAATCCAAGCGTTTCACCTTTTTAGCGATTTATGCCAAACGTTTACAAACGCTACGAAACAAATCCAAACGTTTTCCCTTTTTAACGATTTATGCCAAATGTTTACAAACGCTACGAAACAAATCCAAAAGTTTCCCCTTTTTAGCAATTTAAGCGAAACTTTTACAAACGCTAGGAAACAAATCCAAATGTTTTACCTTTTTAGCAATTTAAGCCAAACCTTTACAAACGTTAAGAAACAAATCCAAACGTTTCACCTTATTTGCGATTTAAGCAAAACGTTTACAAACGTTAAGAAACAAATCCAAACGTTTCCCCTTATTGCTATTTAATCCAAACGTTTATAAACGTTATGAAACAAATCCAAATGTTTCCCCTTTTTAGCGATTTAAGCCAAACGTTTACAAGCGTTTACAAACGTTAGGAAACAAAACCAAACTTTTAAAACGTTACGAAACAAATCGAAACGTTTCAAATCTTTAGCAATTTAGGCCAAACATTTACAAACTTTACGAAACAAGACCAAGCGTTTCATCTTTTTAGAGATTTAAGCGAAACGTTTACAAACGTTATGAAACAAATCCAAGCGTTTCACCTTTTTAGCAATATAAGCAAAACGTTTATAATTGTTAAAAAAACAAATCCAAACGTTTCACCTTTTTAGCGATTTATGCCAAACGTTTGCAAACGCTACGAAACAAAACCGAACAATTCACATTTTTAGGGATTTAAGCCAAACGTTTACAAATGTTACGAAACAAATCCAAACGTTTCCCCATTTTAGCAATTTAAGCCAAACTTTTAAAACGTTACGAAACAAATCCAAACGTTTCACCCTTTTAGCGATTTAAGCCAAACGTTTACAAAAGTTACAAAAGAAATCCAAACGTTTCACATTTTTAGCGATTGAAGCCAAACATTTACAAACATTTTGAATCAAAACCAAGCGTTTCACCTTTTTTAGCAATATAAACCAAACGTTTACAAACGTAACGAAACAAGTCCAAGCGTTTCATCTTTTTAGCAATTTAAGCCAAACGTTTTCAAACGTTACGAAACAAATCCAAATGTTTCACCTTTTTAGCGATTTAAGCCAAACATTTACAAACGGTACAAAATAAATCCAAACGTTTCACCTTTTTAGCGATTTATGCCAAACGTTTACAAACGCTACGAAACAAATCCAAACGTTTTCCCTTTTTAGCGATTTATGCCAAATGTTTACAAACGCTACGAAACAAATCCAAAAGTTTCCCCTTTTTAGCAATTTAAGCGAAACTTTTACAAACGCTACGAAACAAATCCATATGTTTTACCTTTTTAGCAATTTAAGCCAAACCTTTACAAACGTTAAGAAACAAATCCAAACGTTTCACCTTATTTGCGATTTAAGCAAAACGTTTACAAACGTTAAGAAACAAATCCAAACGTTTCCCCTTATTTCTATTTAAGCCAAACATTTATAAACGTTATGAAACAAATCCAAATGCTTCCCCTTTTTAGCGATTTAAGCCAAACGTTTACAAGCGTTTACAAACGCTAGGAAACAAAACCAAACTTTTAAAACGTCACGAAACAAATCGAAACGTTTCAAATCTTTAGCAATTTAGGCCAAACATTTACAAACTTTACGAAACAAGACCAAGCGTTTCACCTTTTTAGAGATTTAAGCGAAACTTTTACAAACGTTATGAAACAAATCCAAGCGTTTCACCTTTTTAGCAATATAAGCAAAACGTTTATAATTGTTAAAAAAACAAATCCAAACGTTTCACCTTTTTAGCGATTTAAGCCAAACGTTTACAAACGCTACGAAACAAAACCGAACAATTCACATTTTTAGGGATTTAAGCCAAACGTTTACAAACGTTACGAAACAAATCCAAACGTTTCCCCATTTTAGCGATTTAAGCCAAACTTTTAAAATGTTACGAAACAAATCCAAACGTTTCACCCTTTTAGCGATTTAAGCCAAACGTTTACAAAAGTTACGAAAGAAATCCAAACGTTTCACATTTTTAGCGATTGAAGCCAAACATTTACAAACGTTTTGAATCAAAACCAAGTGTTTCACCTTTTTTAGCAATATAAACCAAACGTTTACAAACGTAACGAAACAAATCCAAGCGTTTCATCTTTTTAGCAATTTAAGCCAAACGTTTTCAAACGTTACGAAACAAATCCAAATGTTTCACCTTTTTAGCGATTTAAGCCAAACATTTACAAACGGTACAAAATAAATCCAAACGTTTCACCTTTTTAGCGATTTATGCCAAACGTTTACAAACGCTACGAAACATATCCAAACGTTTTCCCTTTTTAGCGATTTATGCTAAACGTTTACAAACGCTATGAAACAAATCCAAAAGTTTCCCCTTTTTAGCAATTTAAGCGAAACTTTTACAAACGCTACGAAACAAATCCAATTGTTTTACCTTTTTAGCAATATAAGCCAAACTTTTTCAAACGCTGTGAAACAAATCCAAACGTTTCACCTTTTTAGCGATTTAAGCCAAACGTTGACAAACGCTACAAAACAAATCCAAACGTTTCACCTTTTTAGCGATTCAAGCCAAACGTTTACAAACGTTACAAACAAATCCAAACGTTTCCCCTTTTTATCGATTAAAGCCAAACGTTTACAAATGTTACCAAACAAATCCAAACATTTCACCTTTTTAGCGATATAAGCCAAACCTTTACAAACGTAAAGAAACAAATCCAAACGTTTCCCCTTATTAGCGATTTAAGGCAAACATTTACAAACGTTATGAAAGAAATCCAAACGTTTCCCCTTTTTAGCGATTTCAGCCAAGCGTTTACAAATGTTACGAAACAAATCCAAGCGTTTCACCTTATGGAAATTTAAGCCAAACTTTTACAAACGTTACGAAACAAATCCAAACATTTCACCTTTTTAGCGATTTAATCCAAACGTTTACAAATGTTATGAAACAAATCCAAACGTTTCACCTTTTTAGCGATTTAAGCCAAACGTTTTCAAAAGTTAAGAAAAAAATCCAAACGTTTCACCTTTTTAGCGATTTAAGCCAAACGTTTATAAACGTTACGGAACAAATCCAAACGTTTCCCCTTTTAAGTGATTTAAGACAAACATTTACAAAGGTTATGAAACAAATCCAAATGTTTTACCTTTTTAGAGATTTAAGCCAAACGTGTACAAACATTACGAAACAAATCCAAGCATTTCACCTTAGAGCAATTTAATCCAAACTTTTACAAACGTTACAAAACAAATCCAAACATTTCACCTTTTTAGCTATTTAAGCCAAACGTTTACAAACGTTACGAAACAAATCCAAACGTTTCCCCGTTTTAGCGATTTGAGCCAAACATTTACAAATGTTACGAAACACAAGCAAACTTTTAAAACGTTACGAAACAAATCAAAACGTGTCATATTTTTAGCGATTTAAGCCAAACATTTATAAACTTTACGAAACAAAACCAAGCTTTTCACCTTTTTAGAAATTTAAGTCAAACGTTTACAAACATTACAAAACAAATCCAAGCGTTTCACCTTTTTAGCAATTTAAGCCAAACGTTTACAAACGTTACGAAACAAATCCAAGCGTTTCACCTTTTTAGCAATATAAGCCAAACGTTTACAAACGTTATGAAACAAATCCATACGTTTCACCTTATTTGCGATTTAAGCAAAACGTTAACAAACGTTAAGAAACAAATCCAAACGGTTTCCCTTATTTGCAATTTAATCCAGACGTTTACAAACATTACGGAAAAAAACAAACGTTTCACATTTTTAGCAATTTAAGCCAAACGTTACGAAACAAAACTAAACGTTTCTCCTTTTTAGCGATTTAAGGCAAACGTTTGCAAACGTTACGAAACAAATCCAAACGTTTCCCCATTTTAGAGATTTAAGTCAAACGTTTAAAACGTTAAGAAACAAATCCAAATGTTTCGCCTTTTTTGTGATTTAAGACAGACGTTTACAAACATTACGAAAGAAATCCCAACGTTTCACCTATTTAGCGATTGAAGCAAATAATTTACAAATGTTTCGAAACAAAACCAAGCGTTTCACCTTTTTAGCAATTTAAACCAAACGTTTACAAACGTACGAAACAAATCCAAGTGTTTCACCTTTTTAGCAATTTAAGCCAAACGTTTACAAACATTACGAAACAAATCCAAACGTTTCACCTTTTAAGCGACTTAAGCCAAACGTTTACAAACGGTACGAAACAAATCCAACGTTTCGCCTTTTAGCTATTTAAGCCAAACGTTGACAAACGTTACGAAACAAATCAAAACGTTTCACCTTTTTAGCGATTTAAGCCAAACATTTACAAACGTTACGAAACAAATCCAAAGGTTTCACCTTTTTAGCGATTTATGCCAAAAGCTTACAAACGTTACGAAACAAATCCAAACGTTTCACGTTATTAGCGATTTAAGCCAAACGTTTAGAAACGTTAAGAAACAAATCCAAACATTTCACCTTCTTAGCAATTTAAGCGAAACATTTACAAACGTTACGAAACAAATCCAAACGTTTCACCTTTTTAGCAATTTGTGCAAATTTTTTATAAATGTTAAAAAACAAATGCAAACGTTTCACCTTTTTAGCGATTTAAGCCAAACGTTTACAAACGTTACGAAACAAAACCAAACAATTCACATTTTTAGCAATTTAAGCCAAACGTTTACAAACATTACAAAACAAATCCAAGTGTTTCACCTTTTTAGCAATTTAAGCCAAACGTTTACAAACGCTGCGAAACAAATCCAAACGTTTCACCTATTTAGCGATTTAAGCCAAATGTTGACAAACGCTATGAAACAAATCCAAACGTTTCACCTTTTTAGCGATTCAAGCGAAACGTTTACAAACGTTACGAAACAAATCCAAACGTTTCACCTTTTTATCGATTCAAGCCAAACGTTTACAAATGTTACAAAACAAATCCAAACATTTCCCCTTATTAGCGATATAAGCCAAACCTTTACAAACGTAAAGAAACAAATCCAAACGTTTCCCCTTATTAGCGATTTAAGGCAAACGTTTACAAACGTTATGAAAGAAATCCAAACGTTTCCCCTTTTTAGCGATTTAAGCCAAGCGTTTACAAACGTTACGAAACAAATCCAAGCGTTTCACCTTATGGAAATTTAAGCCAAACTTTTACAAACGTTACGAAACAAATCCAAACATTTCACCTTTTTAGCGATTTAAGCCAAACGTTTACAAATGTTATTAAACAAATCCAAACGTTTCACCTTTTTAGCGATTTAAGCCAAACGTTTTCAAAAGTTACGAAACAAATCCAAACGTTTCACCTTTTTAGCGATTTAAGCCAAACGTTTATAAACGTTACGGAACAAATCCAAACGTTTCACCTTTTAAGTGATTTAAGCCAAACATTTACAAAGGTTATGAAACAAATCCAAATGTTTTACCTTTTTAGCGATTTAAGCCAAACGTGTACAAACATTACGAAACAAATCCAAGCGTTTCACCTTAGAGCAATTTAATCCAAACTTTTACAAACGTTACAAAACAAATCCAAACATTTCACCTTTTTAGCTATTTAAGCCAAACGTTTACAAACGTTACGAAACAAATCCAAACGTTTCCCCCTTTTAGCGATTTGAGCCAAACATTACAAATGTTACAAAACAAAAGCAAACTTTTAAAACGTTACGAAACAAATCAAAACGTTTCACATTTTTAGCGATTTAAGCCAAACATTTACAAACTTTACGAAACAAAACCAAACTTTTCACCTTTTTAGAAATTTAAGTCAAACGTTTACAAACATTACAAAACAAATCCAAGCATTTCACCTTTTTAGCAATTTAAGCCAAACGTTTACAAACGTTACGAAACAAATCCAAGCGTTTCACCTTTTTAGCAATTTAAGCCAAAAGTTTACAAATATTATGAAACAAATCCATACGTTTCACCTTATTTGCGATTTAAGCAAAACGTTAACAAACGATAAGAAACAAATCCAAATGGTTTTCCTTATTTACGATTTAAGCCAGACGTTTACAAATATTACGGAAAAAAAACAAACGTTTTACATTTTTAGCAATTTAAGCCAAACGTTACGAAACAAAACCAAACGTTTCTCCTTTTTAGCGATTTAAGGCAAACGTTTGCAAACGTTACGAAACAAATCCAAACGTTTCCCCATTTTAGAGATTTAAGCCAAACGTTTAAAACGTTACGAAACAAATCCAAACGTTTTGCCTTTTTAGTGATTTAAGACAGACGTTTACAAACATTACGAAAGAAATCCAAACGTTTCACCTTTTTAGCGATTGAAGCAAATAATTTACAAATGTTTCGAAACAAAACCAACCGGTTCACCTTTTTAGCAATATAAACCAAACATTTACAAACGTAACGAAACAAATCCAAGCGTTTCACCATTTTAGCAATTTAAGCCGAAAGTTTACAAACGTACGAAACAAATCCAAGTGTTTCACCTTTTTAGCAATTTAAGCCGAACATTTACAAACATTACGAAACAAATCCAAACGTTTCACCTTTTCAGCGATTTAAGCCAAACGTTTACAAACGGTACGAAACAAATCCAAACGTTTCGCCTTTTAGCTATTTAAGCCAAACGTTGACAAACGTTACGAAACAAATCCAAACGTTTCACCTTTTTAGCGATTTAAGCCAAACATTTACAAACATTACGAAACAAATCCAATGGTTTCACCTTTTTAGCGATTTAAGCCAAAAGTTTACAAACGTTACGAAACAAATCCAAACGTTTCACGTTATTAGCGATTTAAGCCAAACGTTTAGAAATGTTAAGAAACAAATCCAAACATTTCACCTTCTTAGCAATTTAAGCGAAACATTTACAAACGTTACGAAACAAATCCAAGCGTTTCACCTTTTTAGCAATTTAAGCAAATTTTTTATAAATGTTAAAAAACAAATACAAACGTTTCACCTTTTTAGCGATTTAAGCCAAACGTTTACAAACGGTACAAAATAAATCCAAACGTTTCACCTTTTTAGCGATTTATGCCAAACGTTTACAAACGCTACGAAACATATCCAAACGTTTTCCCTTTTTAGCGATTTATGCTAAACGTTTACAAACGCTATGAAACAAATCCAAAAGTTTCCCCTTTTTAGCAATTTAAGCGAAACTTTTACAAACGCTACGAAACAAATCCAATTGTTTTACCTTTTTAGCAATATAAGCCAAACTTTTTCAAACGCTGTGAAACAAATCCAAACGTTTCACCTTTTTAGCGATTTAAGCCAAACGTTGACAAACGCTACAAAACAAATCCAAACGTTTCACCTTTTTAGCGATTCAAGCCAAACGTTTACAAACGTTACAAACAAATCCAAACGTTTCCCCTTTTTATCGATTAAAGCCAAACGTTTACAAATGTTACCAAACAAATCCAAACATTTCACCTTTTTAGCGATATAAGCCAAACCTTTACAAACGTAAAGAAACAAATCCAAACGTTTCCCCTTATTAGCGATTTAAGGCAAACATTTACAAACGTTATGAAAGAAATCCAAACGTTTCCCCTTTTTAGCGATTTCAGCCAAGCGTTTACAAATGTTACGAAACAAATCCAAGCGTTTCACCTTATGGAAATTTAAGCCAAACTTTTACAAACGTTACGAAACAAATCCAAACATTTCACCTTTTTAGCGATTTAATCCAAACGTTTACAAATGTTATGAAACAAATCCAAACGTTTCACCTTTTTAGCGATTTAAGCCAAACGTTTTCAAAAGTTAAGAAAAAAATCCAAACGTTTCACCTTTTTAGCGATTTAAGCCAAACGTTTATAAACGTTACGGAACAAATCCAAACGTTTCCCCTTTTAAGTGATTTAAGACAAACATTTACAAAGGTTATGAAACAAATCCAAATGTTTTACCTTTTTAGAGATTTAAGCCAAACGTGTACAAACATTACGAAACAAATCCAAGCATTTCACCTTAGAGCAATTTAATCCAAACTTTTACAAACGTTACAAAACAAATCCAAACATTTCACCTTTTTAGCTATTTAAGCCAAACGTTTACAAACGTTACGAAACAAATCCAAACGTTTCCCCGTTTTAGCGATTTGAGCCAAACATTTACAAATGTTACGAAACACAAGCAAACTTTTAAAACGTTACGAAACAAATCAAAACGTGTCATATTTTTAGCGATTTAAGCCAAACATTTATAAACTTTACGAAACAAAACCAAGCTTTTCACCTTTTTAGAAATTTAAGTCAAACGTTTACAAACATTACAAAACAAATCCAAGCGTTTCACCTTTTTAGCAATTTAAGCCAAACGTTTACAAACGTTACGAAACAAATCCAAGCGTTTCACCTTTTTAGCAATATAAGCCAAACGTTTACAAACGTTATGAAACAAATCCATACGTTTCACCTTATTTGCGATTTAAGCAAAACGTTAACAAACGTTAAGAAACAAATCCAAACGGTTTCCCTTATTTGCAATTTAATCCAGACGTTTACAAACATTACGGAAAAAAACAAACGTTTCACATTTTTAGCAATTTAAGCCAAACGTTACGAAACAAAACTAAACGTTTCTCCTTTTTAGCGATTTAAGGCAAACGTTTGCAAACGTTACGAAACAAATCCAAACGTTTCCCCATTTTAGAGATTTAAGTCAAACGTTTAAAACGTTAAGAAACAAATCCAAATGTTTCGCCTTTTTTGTGATTTAAGACAGACGTTTACAAACATTACGAAAGAAATCCCAACGTTTCACCTATTTAGCGATTGAAGCAAATAATTTACAAATGTTTCGAAACAAAACCAAGCGTTTCACCTTTTTAGCAATTTAAACCAAACGTTTACAAACGTACGAAACAAATCCAAGTGTTTCACCTTTTTAGCAATTTAAGCCAAACGTTTACAAACATTACGAAACAAATCCAAACGTTTCACCTTTTAAGCGACTTAAGCCAAACGTTTACAAACGGTACGAAACAAATCCAACGTTTCGCCTTTTAGCTATTTAAGCCAAACGTTGACAAACGTTACGAAACAAATCAAAACGTTTCACCTTTTTAGCGATTTAAGCCAAACATTTACAAACGTTACGAAACAAATCCAAAGGTTTCACCTTTTTAGCGATTTATGCCAAAAGCTTACAAACGTTACGAAACAAATCCAAACGTTTCACGTTATTAGCGATTTAAGCCAAACGTTTAGAAACGTTAAGAAACAAATCCAAACATTTCACCTTCTTAGCAATTTAAGCGAAACATTTACAAACGTTACGAAACAAATCCAAACGTTTCACCTTTTTAGCAATTTGTGCAAATTTTTTATAAATGTTAAAAAACAAATGCAAACGTTTCACCTTTTTAGCGATTTAAGCCAAACGTTTACAAACGTTACGAAACAAAACCAAACAATTCACATTTTTAGCAATTTAAGCCAAACGTTTACAAACATTACAAAACAAATCCAAGTGTTTCACCTTTTTAGCAATTTAAGCCAAACGTTTACAAACGCTGCGAAACAAATCCAAACGTTTCACCTATTTAGCGATTTAAGCCAAATGTTGACAAACGCTATGAAACAAATCCAAACGTTTCACCTTTTTAGCGATTCAAGCGAAACGTTTACAAACGTTACGAAACAAATCCAAACGTTTCACCTTTTTATCGATTCAAGCCAAACGTTTACAAATGTTACCAAACAAATCCAAACATTTCCCCTTATTAGCGATATAAGCCAAACCTTTACAAACGTAAAGAAACAAATCCAAACGTTTCCCCTTATTAGCGATTTAAGGCAAACGTTTACAAACGTTATGAAAGAAATCCAAACGTTTCCCCTTTTTAGCGATTTAAGCCAAGCGTTTACAAACGTTACGAGACAAATCCAAGCGTTTCACCTTATGGAAATTTAAGCCAAACTTTTACAAACGTTACGAAACAAATCCAAACATTTCACCTTTTTAGCGATTTAAGCCAAACGTTTACAAATGTTATTAAACAAATCCAAACGTTTCACCTTTTTAGCGATTTAAGCCAAACGTTTTCAAAAGTTACGAAACAAATCCAAACGTTTCACCTTTTTAGCGATTTAAGCCAAACGTTTATAAACGTTACGGAACAAATCCAAACGTTTCACCTTTTAAGTGATTTAAGCCAAACATTTACAAAGGTTATGAAACAAATCCAAATGTTTTACCTTTTTAGCGATTTAAGCCAAACGTGTACAAACATTACGAAACAAATCCAAGCGTTTCACCTTAGAGCAATTTAATCCAAACTTTTACAAACGTTACAAAACAAATCCAAACATTTCACCTTTTTAGCTATTTAAGCCAAACGTTTACAAACGTTACGAAACAAATCCAAACGTTTCCCCCTTTTAGCGATTTGAGCCAAACATTTACAAATGTTACAAAACAAAAGCAAACTTTTAAAACGTTACGAAACAAATCAAAACGTTTCACATTTTTAGCGATTTAAGCCAAACATTTACAAACTTTACGAAACAAAACCAAACTTTTCACCTTTTTAGAAATTTAAGTCAAACGTTTACAAACATTACAAAACAAATCCAAGCATTTCACCTTTTTAGCAATTTAAGCCAAACGTTTACAAACGTTACGAAACAAATCCAAGCGTTTCACCTTTTTAGCAATTTAAGCCAAAAGTTTACAAATATTATGAAACAAATCCATACGTTTCACCTTATTTGCGATTTAAGCAAAACGTTAACAAACGATAAGAAACAAATCCAAATGGTTTTCCTTATTTACGATTTAAGCCAGACGTTTACAAATATTACGGAAAAAAAACAAACGTTTTACATTTTTTGCAATTTAAGCCAAACGTTACGAAACAAAACCAAACGTTTCTCCTTTTTAGCGATTTAAGGCAAACGTTTGCAAACGTTACGAAACAAATCCAAACGTTTCCCCATTTTAGAGATTTAAGCCAAACGTTTAAAACGTTACGAAACAAATCCAAACGTTTTGCCTTTTTAGTGATTTAAGACAGACGTTTACAAACATTACGAAAGAAATCCAAACGTTTCACCTTTTTAGCGATTGAAGCAAATAATTTACAAATGTTTCGAAACAAAACCAACCGGTTCACCTTTTTAGCAATATAAACCAAACATTTACAAACGTAACGAAACAAATCCAAGCGTTTCACCATTTTAGCAATTTAAGCCGAAAGTTTACAAACGTACGAAACAAATCCAAGTGTTTCACCTTTTTAGCAATTTAAGCCGAACATTTACAAACATTACGAAACAAATTCAAACGTTTCACCTTTTCAGCGATTTAAGCCAAACGTTTACAAACGGTACGAAACAAATCCAAACGTTTCGCCTTTTAGCTATTTAAGCCAAACGTTGACAAACGTTACGAAACAAATCCAAACGTTTCACCTTTTTAGCGATTTAAGCCAAACATTTACAAACATTACGAAACAAATCCAATGGTTTCACCTTTTTAGCGATTTAAGCCAAAAGTTTACAAACGTTACGAAACAAATCCAAACGTTTCACGTTATTAGCGATTTAAGCCAAACGTTTAGAAATGTTAAGAAACAAATCCAAACATTTCACCTTCTTAGCAATTTAAGCGAAACATTTACAAACGTTACGAAACAAATCCAAGCGTTTCACCTTTTTAGCAATTTAAGCAAATTTTTTATAAATGTTAAAAAACAAATACAAACGTTTCACCTTTTTAGCGATTTAAGCCAAACGTTTACAAACGTTACGAAACAAAACCAAGCGTTTCACCTTTTTAGCAATATAAGCCAAACATTTACAAACGTTATGAAACAAATCCATACGTTTCCCCTTTTTAGCGATTGAAGCCAAACGTTTACAAAAGTTACGAAACATATTCAAACGTTTCGCCTTTTAAATGATTTAAGCCAAACGTTTACAAACATTATGAAACATGTCCAAATCTTTAAAACGTTACGAAATAAATCCAAACGTTTACAAACATTACGGATAAAAAACAAACGTTTCACATTTTTAGCAATTTAAGCCAAACGTTAGGAATCAAAACCAAACGTTTCTCCTTTTTAGCAATTTAAGGTAAACGTTTACAAACGTTACAAAACAAATCCAAACGTTTCCCCATTTTAATGATTTAAGCCAAACGTTTAAAACGTTACGAAATAAATCCGAACGTTTCGCCTTTTTAGTGATTTAAGCCAGACGTTTACAAACATTACGAGAAAAATCCAAACGTTTCACTTTTTTAGCGATTGAAGAAAAATATTTACAAATGTTTTGAAACAAAATCAAGTGTTTCACCTTTTTAGCAATTTAAACCAAACGTTTACAAACGTAACGAAACAAATCCAAGCGTTTCACTTTTTTAGCAATTTCAGCCAAAAGTTTACAAACATTACGAAATAAATCCAAGTGTTTATCCTTTTTAGCAATTTAAGCCAAACGTTTACAAACATTACGAAACAAATCCAAATGTTTCAACTTTTTAGCGATTTAAGCCAAACGTTTACAAACGGTACAAAACAAATCCAAACGTTTCGCCTTTTTAGCGATTTAGGCCAAACGTTTACAAATGTTGCGAAACAAATCCACACGTTTCACCTTTTTAGTGATTTACACCAAAAGTTGACAAACATTACGAAACAAATCCAAACGTTTCACCTTTTTAGCGATTTAAGCCAAACGTTTACAAACGTTACGAAACAAATCCAAAGGTTTCACCTTTTTAGCGATTTAAGCCAAAAGTTTACAAACGTTACGAAACAAATCGAAACGTTTCACGTTATTAGCGATTTAAGCCAAACGTTTAGAAACATTAAGAAACAAATCCAAACATTTCACCTTCTTAGCAATTTAAGCGAAACGTTTACAAACGTTACAAAACAAATACGAGCGTTTCACCTTTTTAGCAATTGAAGCAAAATTTTTATAAATGTTAAAAAACAAATGCAAACGTTTCACCTTTTTAGCGATTTAAGCCAAGCGTTTACAAACGTTACGAAATAAAACCAAACAATTCACATTTTTAGAAATTTAAGCCAAACTTTTACAAACGATACGAAATAAATCCAAACGTTTCCCCATTTTAGCGATTTATGCCAAACTTTTAAAACGTTACGAAACAAATACAAACATTTCACCCTTTTAGAGATTTAAGCCAAACGTTTACAAAAGTTACGAAAGAAATACAAACGTTTCACATTTTTTGCGATTGAAGCCATACATTTACAAACATTTCGAATCAAAACCAAGAGTTTCACCTTTTTAGCAATATAAACCAAATGTTTGCAAACGCAACGAAACAAATCCAAGAGTTTCGCCTTTTTAGCAATATAAGCCAAACGTTTTCAAATGTTACGAGACAAAACCAAATGTTTCACCTTTTTAGCGATTTAAGCCAAACGTTTACAAACGGTACGAAACAAATCAAAATGTTTCACCTTTTTAGCGATATATGCCAAACGTTTACAAACGCTACGAAACAAATCCAAACGTTTCACCTTTTTAGCAATTTAAGCCAAACTTTTTCAAACGCTGCGAAACAAATCCAAACGTTTCACCTTTATAGCAATTAAACCAAACGTTGACAAACGCTACGAAACAAATTGAAACATTTCACCTTTTTAGCGATTTATGCCAAACGTTTACGAACGTTGCGAAACAAATCCAAACGTTTCACCTTTTTAGCAATTTAAGCCAAACGTTTACAAACATTACGAAACAAACCGAAATGTTTCACTTTATTAGCGATTTATGCCAAACCCTTACAAACGTTAAGAAACAAATCCAAACGTTTCCCCTTATTAGCGATTTAAGGCAAACGTTTACAAACATTATAAAACAAATCCAAACGTTTCCCCTTTTAGCGATATAAGCCAAACGTTTACAAACGTTACGAAAGAAATCCAAACGTTTCACATTTTTAGCGATTGAAGCCAAACGTTTACAAACGTTACGAAACAAATCCAAGCGTTTCACCTTTTAAGCAATTTAAGCTAAAGGTTTACAAACGTTATGAAACAAATCCAAATGTTTCACATTTTTAGCTATTTAAGCCAAACCTTTACAAACGTTACGGAAGAAATCGAAACGTTTCACCTTATAAGCGATTAAAGCCAAACATTTACAAAGGTTATGAAACAAATCCAAATGTTTCACCTTTTTAGCGATTTAAGCCAAACGTTTACAAACGTTACGAAACAAATCCAAAGGTTTCACATTTTTAGCGATTTAAGCCAAAAGTTAACAAACGTTACGAAACAAATCCAAACGTTTCACCTTAGAGCAATTTAAGCCAAACTTATTAAAACGTTACGATACAAATCCAAACATTTCACCTTTTTAGCGAATTAAGCCAAACATTTACTAACGTTACGAAACAAATCCAAACGTTTCACCTTTTTTGCGATTTAAGCCAAACGTTTACAAATGTTACGAAACAAATCCAAACATTTCCCCTTATTAGTGATTTAAGCCAAACCGTTACAAACATTAAGAAACAAATCCAAACGTTTCACCTTATTTGCTATTTAAGCAAAACGTTTACAAACGTTAAGAAACAAATCCAAACGTTTCCCCTTATTGCGATTTAAGCCAAACGTTTATAAACGTTATAAAACAAATCCAAACGTTTCCCCTTTTTAGCGATTTAAGCCAAATTTTTACAAACGTTACGAAAAAAAATCAAACTTTTAAAACGTTACGAAACAAATCCAAAGGTTTCATATTTTTCGCGATTTAAGTCAAACATTTACAAACTTTACGAAACAAAACCAAGCGTTTCACCGTTTAGGATTCAAGTCAAACATTTACAAACATTACAAAACAAATCCAAGAGTTTCTCCTTTTTAGCAATTTAAGCCAAACGTTTACAAATGTTACGAAAAAAATGCAAGCGTTTCACCTTTTTAGCAATTTAAGCCAAACGTTTAAAAACGTTATAAAACAAATCCATACGTTTTACCTTTTTAGAGATTTAAGCCAAACGTTTACAAAAGTTACGATACAAATCCAAACGTTTCACCTTTTAAGCGATTTAAGCCAAGCGTTTACAAACGTTATGAAACAAGTCCAAATATTTAAAACGTTACGAAATAAATCCAAACGTTTATAAACATTACGGAACAAAACCAAACGTTTCCCATTTTTAGCAATTTAAGCCAAACGTTACGAAACAAAACCAAACGTTTCTCCTTTTTAGCGATTTTAGCCAAACGTTTACAAACGTTACTAAACAAATCCAAACATTTCGCCTTTTTAGCGATTTAAGCCAAACGTTTACAAAAATTATCTAAGTGTTTCACCTTTTTAGCAATTTAAGCCAAACGTTTACAAACATTACGAAACAAATCCAAACGTTTTACCTTTTTAGCGATTTAAGCAAAACGTTGACAAACGTTCCTAAACAAATCCAAACGTTTCCCCTTTTTAGGGATTTAAGCCGAACGTTGACAAACGTTACGAAACAAATCCAAACGTTTCACCTTTTAGCGATTTAAGCCAAACGTTTACAAACGTTACGAAACAAATCCAAAGGTTTCACATTTTTAGCGATTTAAGCCAAAAGTTAACAAACGTTACGAAACAAATCCAAACGTTTCACCTTATTAGCGATTTAAGCCAAACGTTTAGAAATGTTAAGAAACAAATCTAAATGTTTCACCTTATTAGCGATTTAAGCCAGACGTTTACAAACGTTATGAAACAAATCTAAATGTTTCCTCTTTTTAGCGATTTAGGCCAAACGTTTATAAACGTTACGAAACAAATCCAAGCATTTCACATTTTTAGCAATTTAAGTCAAACGTTGACAAACATTGTGAAACAAATCCAAACGTTTCACCTTTTTAGAGATTTAAGCCAAACGTTTACAAACGTTACGAAACAAATCCAAACGTTTCCCTTTTTAGTGATTTAAGCCAAACGTTTACAAACGTTATGAAACAAGTCCAAATCTTTAAAAAGTTACGAACTAAATCTAAACGTTTACAAACATTACGGAACAAAAAGAAACGTTTTTCATTTTTAGCAATTTAAGCCAAACGTTACGAAACAAAACCAAACGTTTCTCCTTTTTAGCGATTTAAGCCAAACGTTTACAAACGTTACGAAAAAAATCCAAACGTTTCTCTATTTTAGAGATTTATGCCAAACGTTTAAAACATTACGAAACAAATCCAAATGTTTCGCCTTTTTAGCGATTTAAGCCAAACGTTTAGAAACATTACGAAACAAATCCAAACGTTTCTCCTTTTTTGCGATTTAAGCCAAATGTTTACAAACGGTACGAAAAAAATCCAAACGTTTCTCCTTTTTAGCGATTTAAGCCAAAAGTTTTCAAACGTTGCGAAACAAATCCAAACATTTCCCCTTTTTAGTGATTTAAGCCAAACGTTGACAAACATTGCGAAACAAATCCAAGCATTTCACCTTTTTAGCAATTTAAGTCAAACATTGACAAACATTGCGAAACAAATCCAAACGTTTCACCTTTTTAGCGATTTAAGCCAAACGTTTACAAACGTTACGAAACAAATCCAAACGTTTCACCTTTTTAGCAATTTAAGCCAAACGTTTACAAACGTTACGAAACAAATCCAAGAATTTCACCTTTTTAGCAATTTAAGTCAAACATTGACAAACATTGCGAAACAAATCCAAATGTTTCACTTTTTTAGCGACTTATGCCAAACGTTTACAAACGTTGCGAAACAAATCCAAACGTTTAACCTTTTTAGCAATTTAAGCCAAACGTTTACAAACATTACGAAACAAACCGAAATGTTTCATCTTATTAGCAATTTATGCCAAACCTTTACAAACGTTAAGAAACAAATCCAAACGTTTCCCCTTTTAAGCAATTTAAGCAAAAGGTTTACAAACGTTATGAAACAAATCCAAATGTTTCACCTTTTTAGCGATTTAAGCCAAACGTTTACAAACATTACGAAACAAACTTTGTAAACGTTTGACTTGAATTCCTAAAAAGGTGAAACGCTTGGTTTTGTTTCGTAAAGTTTGTAAATGTTTGACTTCAATCACTAAAAATGTGAAACCTTTGGATATGTTTCATAACTTTTTAAAAGTTTTATTTTGTTTCGTAACGTTTGTAAATTTTTTGCTTAAATCGCAAAAAAGGGGAAACGTTTGGATTTGTTTCATAACATTTATAAATGTTTGGCTTAAATCGCAATAAGGGGAAACGTTTTGATTTGTTTCTTAACGTTTGTAAACGTTTTGCTTAAATAGCAAATAAGGTGAAACGTTTGGATTTATTTCTTAATGTTTGTAAAGGTTTGGCTTAAATCGCTAATAAGGGGAAATGTTTGGATTTGTTTTGTAACGTTTGTAAACGTTTGGCTTAAATCGCAAAAAAAGGCGAAACGTTTGGATTTGTTTCGTAACGTTTGTAAAAGTTTGGCTTAATTCACTAAAAAGGTGAAATGTTTGGATTTGTTTCTTAATGTTTGTAAAGGTTTGGCTTAAATCGCTAATAAGGGGAAATGTTTGAATTTGTTTCGTAACGTTTGTAAACGTTTGGCTTAAATCCAAAAAAGGCGAAACGTTTGGATTTGTTTCGTAACGTTTGTAACGTTTGGCTTAATTCACTAAAAAGGTGAAATGTTTGGATTTGTTTCGTAACGTTTGTAAAAGTTTTGGTTAAATTGCTCTAAGGTGAAACGCTTGGATTTGTTCGTAACGTTTGTAAACGTTTGACTTAAATCGCTAAAAAGGTGAAACATTTGGATTTGTTTCATAACTTTTGTAACGTTTGTAAACTATTGGCTTAAATTGCTAAAAAGGTGAAACGCTTGGATTTGTTTCGTTACGTTTGTAAACGTTTAATTTAAATTGCTAAAAAGATGAAACGCTTGGTTTTGTTTCGAAATATTTGTAAACTTTTGGCTTCAATGGCTAAAAAGGTGAAAACAAATCCAAGCGTTTCACCTTTTTAGCAATTTAAGCCAAACGTTTACAAAAGTTATGAAAAAACCCAAGCGTTTCACCTTTTTAGCAATTTAAGCCAAACGTTTACAAACGTTATAAAACAAATCCATACGTTTCACCTTTTTAGCGATTTAAGCCAAACGTTTACAAAAATTACGAAACAAATCCAAACATTTCACCTTTTAAGCGATTTAAGCCAAACGTTTACAAACGTTATGAAACGAGTCCAAATATTTAAAACGTTACGAAATAAATCCAAACGTTTATAAACATTACGGAACAAAACCAAACTTTTCCCATTTTTAGCAATTTAAGCCAAACGTTACGAAACAAAACTAAACGTTTTTTCTTTTTTAGCAATTTAAGCCAAACGTTTACAAACATTACGAAACAAATCCAAACGTTTCACCTTTTTAGCGATTGAAGTTCAAAATTTACAAATATTTCGAAACAAAACCAAGCTTTTTACCTTTTTAGCAATTTAAATTAAACGTTTACAAACGTAACGAAACAAATCCAAGCGTTTCACCTTTTTAGCGATTTAAGCCAAGCGTTTACAAACGTTATGAAACAAGTCCAAATATTTAAAACGTTACGAAATAAATCCAAGCGTTTATAAACATTACGGAACAAAACCAAACGTTTCCCATTTTTAGCAATTTAAGCCAAACGTTACGAAACAAAACCAAACGTTTCTCCTTTTTAGCGATTTTAGCCAAACGTTTACAAACGTTACTAAACAAATCCAAACATTTCGCCTTTTTAGTGATTTAAGCCAAACGTTTACAAAAATTATCTAAGTGTTTCACCTTTTTAGCAATTTAAGCCAAACGTTTACAAACATTACGAAACAAATCCAAACGTTTTACCTTTTTAGCGATTTAAGCAAAACGTTGACAAACGTTCCTAAACAAATCCAAACGTTTCCCCTTTTTAGGGATTTAAGCCAAACGTTGACAAACGTTACGAAACAAATCCAAACGTTTCACCTTTTAGCGATTTAAGCCAAACGTTTACAAACGTTACGAAACAAATCCAAAGGTTTCACATTTTTAGCGATTTAAGCCAAAAGTTAACAAACGTTACGAAACAAATCCAAACGTTTCACCTTATTAGCGATTTAAGCCAAACGTTTAGAAATGTTAAGAAACAAATCTAAATGTTTCACCTTATTAGCCATTTAAGCCAGACGTTTACAAACGTTATGAAACAAATCTAAATGTTTCCTCTTTTTAGCGATTTAGGCCAAACGTTTATAAACGTTACGAAACAAATCCAAGCATTTCACATTTTTAGCAATTTAAGTCAAACGTTGACAAACATTATGAAACAAATCCAAACGTTTCACCTTTTTAGAGATTTAAGCCAAACGTTTACAAACGTTACGAAACAAATCCAAACGTTTCCCTTTTTAGTGATTTAAGCCAAACGTTTACAAACGTTATGAAACAAGTCCAAATCATTAAAAAGTTACGAACTAAATCTAAACGTTTACAAACATTACGGAACAAAAAGAAACGTTTTTCATTTTTAGCAATTTAAGCCAAACGTTACGAAACAAAACCAAACGTTTCTCCTTTTTAGCGATTTAAGCCAAACGTTTACAAACGTTACGAAAAAAATCCAAACGTTTCTCTATTTTAGAGATTTATGCCAAACGTTTAAAACATTACGAAACAAATCCAAACGTTTCGCCTTTTTAGCGATTTAAGCCAAACGTTTAGAAACATTACGAAACAAATCCAAACGTTTCTCCTTTTTTGCGATTTAAGCCAAATGTTTACAAACGGTACGAAAAAAATCCAAACGTTTCTCCTTTTTAGCGATTTAAGCCAAAAGTTTTCAAACGTTGCGAAACAAATCCAAACATTTCCCCTTTTTAGTGATTTAAGCCAAACGTTGACAAACATTGCGAAACAAATCCAAGCATTTCACCTTTTTAGCAATTTAAGTCAAACATTGACAAACATTGCGAAACAAATCCAAACGTTTCACCTTTTTAGCGATTTAAGCCAAACGTTTACAAACGTTACGAAACAAATCCAAACGTTTCACCTTTTTAGCAATTTAAGCCAAACGTTTACAAACGTTACGAAACAAATCCAAGAATTTCACCTTTTTAGCAATTTAAGTCAAACATTGACAAACATTGCGAAACAAATCCAAATGTTTCACTTTTTTAGCGACTTATGCCAAACGTTTACAAACGTTGCGAAACAAATCCAAACGTTTAACCTTTTTAGCAATTTAAGCCAAACGTTTACAAACATTAGGAAACAAACCGAAATGTTTCATCTTATTAGCAATTTATGCCAAACCTTTACAAACGTTAAGAAACAAATCCAAACGTTTCCCCTTATTAGCGATTTAAGGTAAACATTTACAAACGTTATGAAACAAATCCAAACGTTTCCCCTTTTTAGCGATATAAGCCAAACGTTTACAAACCTTACGAAAGAAATCCAAACGATTCACATTTTTAGCGATTGAAGCCAAACGTTTACAAACGTTATGAAACAAATCCAAGCGTTTCACCTTTTAAGCAATTTAAGCAAAAGGTTTACAAACGTTAGGAAACAAATCCAAATGTTTCACCTTTTTAGCGATTTAAGCCAAACGTTTACAAACATTACGAAACAAACTTTGTAAACGTTTGACTTGAATTCCTAAAAAGGTGAAACGCTTGGTTTTGTTTCGTAAAGTTTGTAAATGTTTGACTTAAATCACTAAAAATGTGAAACCTTTGGATATGTTTCATAACTTTTTAAAAGTTTGATTTTGTTTCGTAACGTTTGTAAATTTTTTGCTTAAATCGCAAAAAAGGGGAAACGTTTGGATTTGTTTCATAACATTTATAAACGTTTGGCTTAAATCGCAATAAGGGGAAACGTTTGGATTTGTTTCTTAACGTTTGTAAACGTTTTGCTTAAATAGCAAATAAGGTGAAACGTTTGGATTTATTTCTTAATGTTTGTAAAGGTTTGGCTTAAATCGCTAATAAGGGGAAATGTTTGGATTTGTTTCGTAACGTTTGTAAACGTTTGGCTTAAATCGCAAAAAAAGGCGAAACGTTTGGATTTGTTTCGTAACGTTTGTAAACGTTTGGCTTAATTCACTAAAAAGGTGAAATGTTTGGATTTGTTTCTTAATGTTTGTAAAGGTTTGGCTTAAATCGCTAATAAGGGGAAATGTTTGAATTTGTTTCGTAACGTTTGTAAACGTTTGGCTTAAATCCAAAAAAGGCGAAACGTTTGGATTTGTTTCGTAACGTTTGTAAACGTTTGGCTTAATTCACTAAAAAGGTGAAATGTTTGGATTTGTTTCGTAACGTTTGTAAAAGTTTTGGTTAAATTGCTCTAAGGTGAAACGCTTGGATTTGTTCGTAACGTTTGTAAACGTTTGACTTAAATCGCTAAAAAGGTGAAACATTTGGATTTGTTTCATAACTTTTGTAACGTTTGTAAACTATTGGCTTAAATTGCTAAAAAGGTGAAACGCTTGGATTTGTTTCGTTACGTTTGTAAACGTTTAATTTAAATTGCTAAAAAGATGAAACGCTTGGTTTTGTTTCGAAATATTTGTAAACTTTTGGATTCAATGGCTAAAAAGGTGAAAACAAATCCAAGCGTTTCACCTTTTTAGCAATTTAAGCCAAACGTTTACAAAAGTTATGAAAAAACCCAAGCGTTTCACCTTTTTAGCAATTTAAGCCAAACGTTTACAAACGTTATAAAACAAATCCATACGTTTCACCTTTTTAGCGATTTAAGCCAAACGTTTACAAAAATTACGAAACAAATCCAAACATTTCACCTTTTAAGCGATTTAAGCCAAACGTTTACAAACGTTATGAAACGAGTCCAAATATTTAAAACGTTACGAAATAAATCCAAACGTTTATAAACATTACGGAACAAAACCAAACTTTTCCCATTTTTAGCAATTTAAGCCAAACGTTACGAAACAAAACTAAACGTTTTTCCTTTTTAGCAATTTAAGCCAAACGTTTACAAACATTACGAAACAAATCCAAACGTTTCACCTTTTTAGCGATTGAAGCCAAAAATTTACAAATATTTCGAAACAAAACCAAGCTTTTTACCTTTTTAGCAATTTAAATTAAACGTTTACAAACGTAACGAAACAAATCCAAGCGTTTCACCTTTTTAGCAATTTAAGCCAAAAGTTTACAAACGTTACGAAACAAATCTAAGTGTTTCACCTTTTTAGCAATTTAAGCAAACGTTTACAAACATTACGAAACAAATCCAAACGTTTCACCTTTTTAGCGATTTAAGCCAAACGTTGACAAACGTTCCGGAAAAAATCCAAACGTTTCCCCTTTTTAGCGATTTAAGCCAAACGTTCACAAACGTTACGAAACAACGTTTCCTCTTTTTGGCGATTTAGGCCAAACGTTTATAAACGTTACGAAACAAATCCAAGCATTTCACCTTTTTAGCAATTTAAGTCAAACGTTGACAAACATTGTGAAACAAATCCAAACGTTTCACTTTTTTAGAGATTTAAGCCAAACATTTACAAACGTTACGAAACAAATCCAAACGTTTCGCCTTTTTAGCGATTTAAGCCAAATGTTTACAAACGTTATGAAACAAGTCCAAATCTTTAAAACGTTACGAACTAAATCCAAACGTTTACAAACATTATGGAACAAAAAGAAACGTTTCTCATTTTTAGCAATTTAAGCCAAACGTTACGAAACAAAACCAAACGTTTCTCCTTTTTAGCGATTTAAGCCAAACGTTTACAAACGTTACGAAAAAAATCCAAACGTTTCTCTATTTTAGAGATTTATGCCAAACGTTTAAAACGTTACGAAACAAATCCAAACGTTTCGCCTTTTTAGCGATTTAAGCCAAACGTTTACAAACATTACGAAACAAATCCAAACGTTTCTCCTTTTTAGCGATTTAAGCCAAACGTTTACAAACGGTACGAAAAAAATCCAAACGTTTCTCCTGTTTAGCGATTTAAGCCAAAAGTTTACAAACGTTGCGAAACAAATCCAAACGTTTCCCCTTTTTAGCGATTTAAGCCAAACGTTGACAAACGTTCCGAAAGAAATCCAAATGTTTCACCTTTTTAGCGATTTAAGCCAAACGTTTACAAACGTTAAGAAACAAATCCAAAGGTTTCACCTTTTTAGCGATTTAAGCCAAAAGTTTAGAAACGTTACAAAACAAATCCAAACGTTTCCCCTTATTAGCGATTTAAGCCAAACGTTTAGAAATTTTACGAAACTAATCCAAACGTTTCACCTTATTAGTTATTTAAGCCAAACGTTTACAAACGTTATGAAACAAATCCAAACGTTTCCTCTTTTTAGCGAGTTAGGCCAAACATTTACAAACGTTACGAAACAAATCCAAGCATTATTCCTTTTTAACAATTTAAGTCAAACATTGACAAACATTGCGAAACAAATTCAAACGTTTCACCTTTTTAGCGATTTAAGCCAAACGTTTACAAACGTTACGAAACAAATCCAAAAGTTTCACCTTTTTAGCAATTTAAGCCAAACGTTTACAAACGTTACGAAACAAAAACAAAGTTTTAAAACGTTACGAAACAAATCCAAACGTTTCACATTTTTAGCGATTTAAGCCAAACATTTACAAATGTTATGAAACAAAACCAAGTGTTTCACCTTTTTAGAAATTTAAGCCAAACGTTTACAAACATTACAAAACAAATCAAAGCGTTTCACCTTTATAGCAATTTAAGCGAAACGTTTACAAAAGTTACGAAATATATCCACGCGTTTCACCTTTTTTGTATTTTAAGCCAAACGTTTACAAACGTTAGGAAACAAATCCAAACGTTTCACCTTCTTAGCGATTTAAGCCAAACGTTTACAAACGTTACGAAACAAATCCATACGTTTCGCCTTTTAAGCAATTTAAGCCAAACATTTACAAACGTTATGAAACAAGTCCAAATCTTTAAAACGTTACGAAATAAATCCAAACGTTTACAAATATTACGGAACAAAAACAAGCGTTTCCCATTTTTAGCAATTTAAGCCAAACGTTTTGGAACGTTACAAAACAAATTCAAACGTTTCACCTTTTTAGCGATTTAAGCCAAACGTTTACAAACGGTAAGAAACAAATCCAAATGTTTCCCCATTTTAGCGATTAAGGCCAAACCTTTAAAACGTTATGAAACAAATCCAAACGTATTACCTTTTTAGCGATTTAAGCCAAACGTTTATAAACATTACGAAAGAAATCCAAACGTTTCCCCTTTTTAGCGATTGAAGACAAACATTTACAAACGTTTCGAAACAAAACCAAGTGTTTCACCTTTTTAGCAATTTCAAGCAAACGTTTACAAACGTAACAAAACAAATCCAAGCGTTTCACCTTTTTAGCAATTTAAGCCAAACGTTTACAAACGTTACGAAACAAATCCAAGCGTTTCATCTTTTTAGCAATTTAAGCCAAACTTTTACAAATGTTATGAAACAAATCCAAACGTTTCACCTTTTGAGCGATTTAAGCCAAACGTCTACAAACGATACGAAACAAATCCAAATGTTTCACCTTTTTAGCGATTTAAGCCAAACTTTTACAAAGGTTATGAAACAAATCCAAATGTTTCACCTTTTTAGCGATTAAAGCGAAACGTTAACAAACGTTACGAAACAAATCCAAGCGTTTTACCTTAGAGAAATTTAAGCCAAACGTTTACAAACGTTACGAAACAAATCCAAACATTTCACCTTTTTAGCGATTTAAGCCAAACTTTTACAAACGTTATGAAACAAATCCAAACGTTTCACCTTTTCAGCGATTTAAGCCAAACGTTTACAAACGTTACGAAACAAATCCAAACGTTTCCCCTTATTAGCGATTTAAGCCAAACCTTTACAAACGTTAAGAAACAAATCCAAACGTTTCACCTTTTTTGCGATTTAAGCAAAACATTTACAAACGTTAAGAAACAAATCCAAACGTTTCCCCTTATTGCAATTTAAGCCAAACATTTAGAAACGTTATGAAACAAATCCAAATTTTTCCCCTTTTTAGTGATTTAAGCCAAACGTTTACAAAAGTTACGAAACAAAACCAAACTATTAAAACGTTACGAAACAAATCCAAACGTTTCACATTTTTAGCGATTTAAGCCAAACGTTTACAAACGTTACGAAACAAAAAAAGCGTTTCACCTTTTTAGAAATTTAAGTCAAACGTTTACAAACATTACAAAACAAATTCAAGCGTTTTACCTTTTTAGCAATTTAAGCCAAACGTTTACAAACGTTATAAAACAAATCCAAGCGTTTCATCTTTTTAGCAATTTAAGCCAAACGTTTACAAACGTTATGAAACAAATCCATACATTTCACCTTTTTAACAATTTAAGCCAAACGTTTACAAAAGTTACGAAACAAATCCAAATGTTTCACCTTTTAAGCGATTTAAGCCAAACGTTTACAAACGTTATGAAACAAGTCCAAATCTTTAAAACGTTACAAAATAAAGCCAAACGTTTACAAACATTACGGAACAAAAACAAAAGTTTCACATTTTTAGTAATTTAAGCCAAACATTACCAAAGAAAACCAAACTTTCTCCTTTTTAGCGATTTAAGCCAAACGTTTACAAATGTTACGAAACAAATCCAAACGTTTCCCTATTTTAGAGATTTAAGCCAAACGTTTAATACGTTACGAAACAAATCCAAACGTTTTGCGTTTTTAGTGATTTTAGCCAAACATATACAAACATTACGAAAGAAATCCAAACGTTTCAGACTTTTAGCGATTGAAGCCAAAAAATTTCAAATGTTTCGAAATAAAACCAAGCGTTTCACCTTTTTAGCAATTTAAACCAAACGTTTACAAACGTAACGAAACCAATCCAAGCGTTTCACCTTTTTAGCAATTTAAGCCAAACATCTACAAAAATTATGAAACAAATCCAAACGTTTCACCTTTTTAACGATTTAAGCCAAACGTTTATAAACGGTACGAAACAAATCCAAACGTTTCGCCTTTTTAGCGATTTAAGCCAAACGTTTACAAACGTTGCGAAACAAATCCAAACGTTTCACCTTTTTACCGATTTAAGCCAAACGTTGACAAACGTTACGAAATAAATCCAAACGTTTCACCTTTTTAGTGATTTAAGCCAAACGTTTACAAACGTTACGAAAAAAATCCAAAAGTTTCCGCTTTTTAGCAATTTAGGCCAAACGTTTACAAACGTTAAGAAACAAATCCTAGCATTTCACCTTTTTAGCGATTTAAGCCAACAGTTTACAAACGTTACGAAATAAATCCAAACGTTTCACCTTATTAGCGATTTAAGCCAAACGTTTGGAAACGTTAAGAAACAACTCCAAAAGTTTCACCTTATTAGCGATTTAAGCCAAATGTTTACTAACATTATGAAACAAATCCAAACGTTTCCTCTTTTTAGCGATTTAGGCCAAACGATTACAAACGTTATGAAACAAATCTAAGCATTTCACCTTTTGAGCAATTTAAGTCAAACGTTGACAAACATTGCGAAACAAATCCAAACGTTTCACCTTTTTAGCGATTTAAGCCAAACGTTTGCAAACGCTACGCAAAACATCCAAACGTTTCGCCTTTTTAGCGATTTAAGCCAAACGTTTACAAACGCTATGAAACATGTCCAAATCATTAAAATGTTACGAAATAAATCCAAACGTTTACAAACATTATGGAACAAAAACAAACGTTTCACATTTTTAGCAATTTAACCAAACGTTACGAAACCAAACCAAATGTTTCTCCTTTTTAGCGATTTAAGCCAAACATTTACAAAACTTACGAAATAAATCAAAACGTTTCCTCATTTTAGAGATTTAAACCAAACGTTTAAAACGTTACGAAACAAATCCAAAAGTTTCGCCTTTCTAGCGATTTAAGCCAAACGTTTACAATCATTACAAAACAAATCCAAACATTTCTCCTTTTTAGCGATTTAAGCCAAAAGTTTACAAACGGTACGAAACAAATCCAAACGTTTCGCCTTTTTAGGGATTTAAGTCAAACGTTGACAAACGTTGCGAAACAAATCCAAACATTTCACCTTTTTAGCGATTTATGCCAAACGTTCACAAACGTTACGAAACAAATCCAAACGTTTCACCTTTTTTGCGAGTTAAGCCAAACGTTTACAAACGTCACGAAAAAAATCCAAAGGTTTCAGCTTTTTAGCGATTTAAGCCAAAAGTTTACAAACGTTACGAAACAAATCCAAACGTTTCACCTTATTAGCGATTTAAGCCAAACGTTTAGAACGTTACGAAACAAATCTAAACGTTTCGCCTTTTTAGTGATTTAAGCCAAACATATACAAACATTACGAAAGAAATCTAAACGTTTCACCTTTTTAGCGATTGAAGCCAAATATTTACAAATGTTTCGAAATAAAACCAAGCGTTTCACCTTTTTAGCAATTTAAACCAATCGTTTACAAACGTAACGAAACAAATCCAAGCGTTTCACCTTTTTAGCAATTTAAGCCAAAAGTTTACAAACGTTACGAAACAAATCCAAACGTTTCACCTTATTAGCGATTTAAGCCAAACATTTAGAAACGTTACGAAACAAATCCAAATGTTTCACCTTACTAGCAATTTAAGCCAAACCTTTACAAACGTTATGAAAAAACTCCAAACGTTTCCTCTTTTTAGCAATTTAGGCCAAACATTTACAAACGTTACTAAACAAATCCAAGCATTTCATCTTTTTAGCAATTTAAGTCAAACGTTGACAAACATTGCGAAACAAATCCAAACGTTTCATCTTTTTAGCGATTTAAGCCAAACCTTTACAAACGTTAAGAAACAAATCCAAACCTTTCCCCTTATTAGCGATTTAAGCAAAACCTTTACAAACGTTAAGAAACAAATCCAAACGTTTCACCTTATTTGCGATTTAAGCAAAAATGTTTACTAACGTTAAGAAATAAATCCAAACATTTCCCCTTATTGCGATTTAAGCCAAACGTTTATTAACGTTATAAAACAAATCCAAACGTTTTCCCTTTTTAGCGATTTAAGCCAAACGTTTACAAACGTTATGAAACAAAAGCAAACTTTTAAAACGTTACGAAACAAATCGAAACGTTTCACATTTTTAGCGATTTAAGCCAAACATTTAGAAACGTTACGAAACAAATCCAAATGTTTCACCTTACTAGCAATTTAAGCCAAACCTTTACAAACGTTATGAAAAAACTCCAAACGTTTCCTCTTTTTAGCAATTTAGGCCAAACATTTACAAACGTTACTAAACAAATCCAAGCATTTCATCTTTTTAGCAATTTAAGTCAAACGTTGACAAACATTGCGAAACAAATCCAAACG
Organism: Mercurialis annua; assembly: GCF_937616625.2. Lineage (NCBI taxonomy): Eukaryota > Viridiplantae > Streptophyta > Magnoliopsida > Malpighiales > Euphorbiaceae > Mercurialis > Mercurialis annua. Next base: position 24,374,081 of record NC_065576.1, read on the forward strand.
TTTCATCTTTTTAGCGATTTAAGCCAAACCTTTACAAACGTTAAGAAACAAATCCAAACCTTTCCCCTTATTAGCGATTTAAGCAAAACCTTTACAAACGTTAAGAAACAAATCCAAACGTTTCACCTTATTTGCGATTTAAGCAAAAATGTTTACTAACGTTAAGAAATAAATCCAAACATTTCCCCTTATTGCGATTTAAGCCAAACGTTTATTAACGTTATAAAACAAATCCAAACGTTTTCCCTTTTTAGCGATTTAAGCCAAACGTTTACAAACGTTATGAAACAAAAGCAAACTTTTAAAACGTTACGAAACAAATCGAAACGTTTCACATTTTTAGCGATTTAAGCCAAACATTTACAAACGTTACGAAACAAAACCAAGCGTCTCACCTTTTTAGAAATTTAAGTCAAACGTTTACAAACATTACAAAACAAATCCAAGCGTTTCACCTTTTTAGCAATTTAAGCCAAACGTTTACAAAAGTTACGAAACAAATCCAAGCGTTTCAGCAATTTAAGCCAAACGTTTACAAAAGTTACGAAACAAATCCAAGCGTTTCAGCGATTTAAGCCAAATGTTTACAAAAGTTACGAAACAAATCCAAACATTTTCCCTTTTAAGCGATTTAAGCCAAACGTTTTACAAAAGTTATGAAACAAGTCCGAATCTTTAAAACGTTACGAAATAAATCCAAACTTTTACAAACATTACGAAAAAATAATAAAAGTTTCACATTTTTAGAAATTTAAGCCAAACGTTACAAAAAAAATCCCAAAGGTTTCTCCTTTTTAGCGATTTAAGCCAAACGTTTACAAACGTTACGAAAAAAATCGAAACGTTTCCCTATTTTAGAGACTTAAGCCAAACATTTAAAACGTTACGAAAGAAATCCAAACGTTTTGCCTTTTTAGTGATTTAAGCCAAACATATACAAACATTACGAAAGAAATCCAAACGTTTCACCTTTTTAGCGATTGAAGCCAAATAGTTACAAATGTTTCGAAATAAAACCAAGCGTTTCACCTTTTTAGCAATTTAAACCAAACGTAACGAAACAAATCCAAGCATTTCACCTTTTTAGCAATTTAAGCCAAAAGTTTACAAACGTTATGAAACAAATCCAAGTGTTTCACCTTTTTAGCAATTTAAGCCAAACGTTTACAAAAATTACGAAACAAATCCAAACGTTTTACCTATTTAACGATTTAAGCCAAACGTTTACAAACGGTACGAAACAAATCCAACATTTTTGCCTTTTTAGCGATTTAAGCCAAACGTGTACTAACGTTGCGAAACAAATCCAAACGTTTCACCTTTTTAGCGATTTAAGCCAAACGTTGACAAACGTTACGAAACAAATCCAAACGTTTCACCTTTTTAGCGATTTATGCCAAACGTTTACAAACGTTACGAAATAAATCCAAAAGTTTAACCTTTTTAGCGATTTAAGCCAAAAGTTTACAAATGTTGAGAAATAAATCCAAACGTTTCACCTTATTGGCATTTAAGACAAACGTTTAGAAACGTTAAGAAACAAATCCAAACGTTTCACCTTATTAGCGATTTAAGCCAAACGTTGAAAACGTTACGAAACAAATCCAAACGTTTCGCCTTTTTAGTGATTGAAGCCAAACGTTTACAAATATTACGATAGAAATCCAAACGTTTCACCTTTTTAGCGATTGAAGCCAAAAATTTACGAATGTTTCGAAACAAAACCAAGAGTTTCACCTTTTTAGCAATTTAAGCCAAACATTTACAAACATAACGAAAAAAATCCAAGCGTTTCACCTTTTTAGCAATTTAAGCCAAAAGATTACAAACGTTTTGAAACAAATCCAAGCGTTTCACCTTTTTGGCGATTGGAGCCAAAAAGTTACAAATGTTTCGAAACAAAACCAAGTGTTTCACCTTTTTAGCAATTTAAGCCAAAAGTTTACAAACGTTTTGAAACAAATCCAAGTGTTTTACATTTTTAGCAATTTAAGCCAAACGTTTCACCTTTATAGCAATTTAAGCCAAACGTTTACAAACGATACGAAACAAATCCAAACGTTTCACCTTTTTAGCGATTTAAGCCAAACGTTTACAAACGTCGCGAAACAAATCCAAACGTTTCAACTTTTTAGCGATTTAAGCCAAACGTTAACAAACGTTACGAAAAAAATCTAAACGTTTCACCTTTTTTGCGATTTAAGCCAAACCTTTACAAACGTTACGAAACAAATCCAAAGGTTTCACCTTTTTAGCGAATTAAGCCAAAAGTTTACAAACGTTACGAAACAAATCCAAACGTTTCACCTTATTAGCGATTTAAGCCAAACGTTTAGAAACGCAAAGAAACAAATCCAAATGTTTCTCCTTATTAGCGATTTAAGACATACGTTTACATACGTTATGAAATAAATCCAAATGTTTCCTCTTTTTAGCGATTTAGGCCAAACGTTTACAAATGTTACGAAACAAATCCAAGTATTTCACCTTTTTAGCAATTTAAGTCAAACGTTGACAAACTTTGCGAAACAAATCCAAACGTTTCACCTTTTTTACGATTTAAGCCAAACGTTTACAAACGCTACGAAACAAATCCAAACATTTCGCCTTTTTAGCGATTTAAGCCAAACGTTTACAAACGTTATGAAACAAGTCCAAATCTTTAAAATGTTACGAAATAAATCCAAACGTTTACAAACATTACGGAACAAAAACAAACGTTCCACATTTTTAGCAATTTAAGCCAAACGTCACGAAACAAAACCAAACGTTTCTCCTTTTTAGCGATTTAAGCCAAACATTTACAAACGTTACGAAACAAATCCAAACGTTTCCCCATTTTAGAGATATAAGCCAAACGTTTAAAACGTTATGAAACAAATCCAAACATTACGCCTTTTTAGCAATTTTAGCCAAACGCTTACAAACATTACGAAACAAATCCAAACGTTTCTCCTTTTTAGCGATTTAAGCCAAACGTTTACAAACGATACGAAACAAATTCAAACGTTTTCCCTTTTTAGGGATTTAAGCCAAACGTTGACAAACGTTGCGAGACAAATCCAAACGTTTCACCTTTTTAGCGATTCATGCCAAACGTTCACAAACGTTACGAAACAAATCCAAACGTTTCACCTTTTTAGCGATTTAAGCCAAACGTTCACAAACGTTACGAAACAAATCCAAACGTTTCACCTTTTTAGCGATTTAAGCCAAAAGTTTACAAACGATACGAAAAAAATCCAAACGTTTCACCTTATTAGCGATTTAAGCCAAACGTTTAGAAACGTTACGAAATAAATCCAAATGTTTCACCTTATTAGCAATTTAAGCCAAACGTTTACAAACGTTATAGAACAACTCCAAACGTTTCCTCTTTTTAGCGATTTAGGCCAAACGTTTACAAACGTTACGAAACAAATCCAAGCATTTCACCTTTTTATCAATTTAAGTCAAACGTTGACAAACATTGCGAAATAAATCCAAACGTTTCATATTTTTAGCGATTTAAGCCAAACCTTTACAAACGTAAAGAAACAATTCCAAACGTTTCCCCTTATTAGCAATTTAAGTCAAACCTTTACAAACCTTAAGAAACAAATCCAAACGTTTCACCTTATTTGCGATTTAAGCAAAACGTTTACAAACGTTAAGAAACAAATCCAAACGTTTCCCCTTATTGCGATTTAAGCCAAACGTTTATTAACGTTATGAAACAAATCCAAACGTTTCCCCTTTTTAGCGATTTAAGCCAAACGTTTACAAACGTTACGAAACAAAACCAAACTTTTAAAACGTTACGAAACAAATCCAAACGTTTCACATTTTGAGCGATTTAAGCCAAACATTTACAAACGTTACGAAACAAAACCAAGCGTTTCACCTTTTTAGAAATTTAAGTTAAACGTTTAAAAACATTACAAAATAAATCCAAGCGTTTCACCTTTTTGACAATTTAAGCCAAACGTTTACAAACGTTACGAAACAAATCCAAACGTTTCACCTTTTTAGCGATTTAAGCCAAACGTTTACAAACGTTATGAAACAAATCCATATGGTTCACCTTTTTAGCGATTTAAGCCAAACCTTTACCAAAGTTACGAAACAAATCCAAACGTTTCACCTTTTAAGCGATTTAAGCCAAACGTTTACAAACGTTATGAAACAAGTCCAAATCTTTTAAACATTACTAAATAAATCCAAACGTTTACAAACATTACGGAACAAAAACAAATGTTTCACATTTTTAGCAATTTAAGCCAAACGTTACGAAACAAAACCAAACGTTTCTCCTTTTTAGAGATTTAAGCCAAAACGTTTACAAACGTTATGAAACAAATCCAAACGTTTCCCCATTTTAGAGATTTAAGCCAAACGTTGAAAACGTTACGAAACAAATCCAAACGTTTCTCCTTTTTAGTGATTGAAGCCAAACGTTTACAAATATTACGATAGAAATCCAAACGTTTCACCTTTTTAGCGATTGAAGCCAAAAATTTACAAATGTTTCGAAACAAAACCAAGAGTTTCACCTTTTTAGCAATTTAAGCCAAACATTTACAAACATAACGAAAAAAATCCAAGCGTTTCACCTTTTTAGCAATTTAAGCCAAAAGATTACAAACGTTTTGAAACAAATCCAAGTGTTTTACCTTTTTAGCAATTTAAGCCAAACGTTTATAAACATTACGAAATAAATCTAAATGTTTCACCTTTTTAGCGATTTAAGCCAAACGTTTACAAACGATACGAAACAAATCCAAACGTTTCGCCTTTTTAGCGATTTAAGCCAAACGTTTACAAACGTTGCGAAACAAATCCAAACGTTTAAACTTTTTAGCAATTTAAGCCAAGCCTTTACAAACGTTAGTAAATATATCCAAAGGTTTCACCTTTTTAGATAATTAAGCCAAAAGTTTACAAACGTTACGAAAGAAATCCAAACGTTCCACCTTATTAGCGATTTAAGCCAAACGTTTAGAATCGCTAAGAAACAAATCCAAACGTTTCTCCTTATTAGCGATTTAAGACAAACGTTTACATATGTTATGAAATAAATCCAAACGTTTCCTCTTTTTAGCGATTTAGGCCAAACGTTTACAAACGTTACGAAACAAATCCAAGCATTTCACCTTTTTAGCAATTTAAGTCAAATGTTGACAAACATTGTGAAACAAATCCAAACGTTTCACCTTTTTTTGCGATTTAAGCCAAACGTTTGCAAACGTTACGAAACAAACCCAAACTCTTCTCCTTTTTAGCGATTTAAGCCAAACGTTTACAAACGTTATGAAACAAGTCCAAATCTTTAAAACGTTACGAAATAAATCCAAACATTAACAAATATTACGGAACAAAAACTAATGTTTCACATTTTTAGCAATTTAAGCCAAACGTTACGAAATAAAACCAAACGTTTCTCCTTTTTAGTGATTTAAGCCAAACGTTTACAAACGATACGAAACAAATCCAAACGTTTCCCCATTTTAGAGATTGAAGCCAAACGCTTAAACCGTTACGAAACAAATCCAAACGTTTTCGCCTTTTTAGTGATTTAAGCCAAACGTTTACGAACATTACGAAACAAATCCCAACGTTTCTCCTTTTTAGCGATTTAAGCCAAACGTTTAAAAACGGTACGAACCAAATCCAAACGTTTTGCCTTTTTAGCGATTTAAGCCAAACGTTTACAAACGTTGCGAAACAAATCCAAACGTTTCACCTTTTTAGCGATTTAAGCCAAACGTTGACAAACGTTACAAAACAAATCAAAACGTTTCACCTTTTTAGCGATTTAAACCAAACGTTTACAAACGTTACGAAAAAAATCCAAAGGTTTCACCTTTTTAGTGATTTAAGCCAAAAGATTACAAACGTTACGAAACAAATCCAAACATTTCACCTTATTAGCAATTTAAGCCAAACGTTTAGAAACGTTACGAAACAAATCCAAAAGTTTCACCTTATTAGCGATTTAAGCCAAACGTTTACAAACGTTATGATACAAATCCAAACGTTTCCTCTTTTTAGCGATTTAGGCGAAACATTTACAAACGTTACGAAACAAATCCAAGTATTTCACCTTTTTAGCAATTTAAGTCAAACATTGACAAACATTGCGAAACAAATCTAAACGTTTCACCTTTTTAGCGATTTAAGCCAAACGTTTAGAAACGTTACGAAACAAATCCAAACGTTTCGCCTTTTTAGCGATTCAAGCCAAACGTTTACAAACGTTACGAAACAAAACCAAACTTTTAAAACGTTACGAAACAAATCCAAACGTTTCATATTTTTAGCGATTTAAGCCAAACATTTACAAAAGTTACGAAACAAAACCAATTGTTTCACCTTTTTAGAAATTTAAGTCAAACGTTTACAAACATTACAAAACAAATCAATGCGTTTCCCCTTTTTTGCAATTTAAGCCAAATGTTTACAAAAGTTACGAAACAAATCCAAGCGTTTCAGCTTTTTAGCAATTTAAGACAAACGTTTACAAACGTTATGGAACAAATACAAACGTTTCACCTTCTTAGCGATATAAGCCAAACGTTTACAAACGTTACGAAACAAATCTAAACGTTTCGCCTTTTAAGCAATTTAAGCCAAACATTTACAAACGTCATGAAACAAGTTCAAATCTTTAAAACATTAACGAAATAAATCCAAACGTTTACAAACATTACGGAACAAAAATAAGCGTTTCCCATTTTTAGCAATTTAAGTCAAACGTTTACAAACGTTACGAAAAAAATTCAAATGTTTCACCTTTTTAGCGATTTAAGCCAAACGTTTACAAACGTTAAGAAACAAATCCAAACGTTTCACCATTTTAGCGATTTAAGCCAAACGTTTAAAACGTTACGAAACAAATCCAAACGTTTCACCTTTTTAGCGATTTAAGCCTAACGTTTACAAACGTTAAGAAACAAATCCAAACGTTTCCCCATTTTAGCGATTTAAGCCAAACGTTTAAAACGTTACGAAACAAATCGAAACGTTTAACGTTTACAAACATTACGAAAGAAATCCAAACGTTTCACCTTTTTAGCGATTTAAGCCAAACGTTGACAAACGTTACAAAACAAATCCAAACGTTTCACCTTTTTAGCGATTTAAACCAAACATTTACAAACGTTACGAAACAAATCCAAAGGTTTCACCTTTTTAGCGATTTAAGCCAAAAGTTTACAAACGTTACGAAACAAATCCAAACATTTCACCTTATTAGCAATTTAAGCCAAACGTTTAGAAACGTTACGAAACAAATCCAAAAGTTTCACCTTATTAGCGATTTAAGCCAAACGTTTACAAACGTTATGAAACAAATCCAAACGTTTCCTCTTTTTAGCGATTTAGGCCAAACATTTACAAATGTTACGAAACAAATCCAAGTATTTCACCTTTTTAGCAATTTAAGTCAAACGTTGACAAACATTGCGAAACAAATCTAAACGTTTCACCTTTTTAGCGATTTAAGCCAAACGTTTAGAAACGTTACGAAACAAATCCAAATGTTTCGCCTTTTTAGCGATTCAAGCCAAACGTTTACAAACGTTACGAAACAAAACCAAACTTTTAAAACGTCACGAAACAAATCCAAATGTTTCATATTTTTAGCGATTTAAGCCAAACATTTACAAAAGTTACGAAACAAAACCAAGTGTTTCACCTTTTTAGAAATTTAAGTCAAACGTTTACAAACATTACAAAACAAATCAATGTGTTTCCCCTTTTTTGCAATTTAAGCCAAACGTTTACAAAAGTTACGAAACAAATCCAAGCGTTTCACCTTTTTAGCAATTTAAGACAAACGTTTACAAACGTTATGGAACAAATACAACCGTTTCACCTTCTTAGCGATATAAGCCAAACGTTTACAAACGTTACGAAACAAATCCAAACGTTTCGCCTTTTAAGCAATTTAAGCCAAACATTTACAAACGTTATGAACAAGTTCAAATCTTTAAAACATTAACGAAATAAATCCAAACGTTTACAAACATTACGGAACAAAAATAAGCGTTTCCCATTTTTAGCAATTTAAGTCAAACATTTACAAAGGTTACGAAACAAATTCAAATGTTTCACCTTTTTAGCGATTTAAGCCAAACGTTTACAAACGTTAAGAAACAAATCCAAACGTTTCACCATTTTAGCGATTTAAGCCAAACGTTTAAAATGTTACGAAACAAATCCAAACGTTTCACCTTTTTAGCGATTTAAGCCTAACGTTTACAAACGTTAAGAAACAAATCCAAACATCTCCCCATTTTAGCGATTTAAGCCAAACGTTTAAAACGTTACGAAACAAATCCAAACGTTTCATCTTTTTAGCGATTCAAGCCTAACGTTTACAAACATTACGAAAGAAATCCAAACGTTTCCTCTTTTTAGCGATTGAAGCCAAACATTTACAAACATTTCGAAACAAAACCAAATGTTTCACCTTTTTAGCAACTTCAAGCAAACGATTACAAACGCAACGAAAAAAATCCAAGCGTTTCATGTTTTTAGCAATTTAAGCCAAACATTTACAAACGTTACAAAACAAATCCAAGTGTTTCACCTTTTTAGCAATTTAAGCCAAACGTTACGAAACAAATCCAAACGTATCACCTTTTAGCGATTTAAGCCAAACGTTTACAAACGTTACGAAACAAATCCAAACGTTTCACCTTTTTAGCAATTTAAGCCAAACGTATACAAACGTTGCGAAACAAATCCAAATTTTTAGCGATTTTAGCCAAACGTTGACAAACGTTACGAAACAAATCAAAATGTTTCCCCTTTTTATTTATTTAAGCCAAACGTTTACAAACGTTATGAAACTAATCAAAACGTTTCCTTTTTTTAGCGATTTAAGCCAAACGTTTACAAACTTTACGAAACAAATCCAAACGTTTCACATTTTTAGCGATTTAAGCCAAACATTTACAAACGTCACGAAACAAAACCAAGCGTTTCACCTTTTTAGAAATTTACGCCAAACATTTACAAAATTAAAAAACAAATCCAAATGCTTCCCCTTTTGAGCAATTTAAGCCAAACGTTTACAAACGTTACGAAACAAGTCCAAGCGTTTCACTTTTTTAGCAATTTAAGCAAACTGTTTACAAACGTTATGAAACAAATCTAAACGTTTCACCTTATTTGCGATTTAAACCAAACGTTTACAAACGTTACGAAACAAATCTAAACGTTTTATCTTTTTAGCAATTTAAGCCAAACGTTTACAAACGTTGCGAAACAAATCCAAACGTTTCACCTTTTTAGCGATTTAAGCCAAACGTTTACAAACGTTGCGAAACAAATCCAAACGTTTCCTCATTTTAGAGATTTAAGCCAAACGTTTAAAACATTACGAAACAAATCCAAACGTTTCGCCTTTCTAGCGATTTAAGCCAAACTTTTACAAACATTACGAAACAAATCCAAACGTTTAAAAATGTTACGAAACAAATCAAAACGTTTCCCCATTTTAGAGAGTTAAGCCAAACGTTTAAAACGTTACGAAACAAATCCAAACGTTTCGCCTTTTTAGCGATTTAAGCCAAGCGTTTACAAACATTACGAAACAAATCCAAACCTTTCGCCTTTTTAGCGATTTAAGCCAAACGTTTACAAACATTACTAAACCAATCCAAATGTTTCTCCTTTTTAGCGATTTAAACCAAACGTTTATAAACGGTACGAAACAAATCCAAACGTTTCGTCTTTTTAGGGATTTAAGCCAAACGTTGACAAATGTTACGAAACAAATCCAAACGTTTCCACTTTTTAGCGATGTATTCCAAACATTCACAAACGTTACGAAATAAATCCAAACGTTTCATCTTTTTAGCGATTTAAGCCAAACGTTTACAAACGTTACAAAACAAATCCAAACGTTTCATATTTTTAGCGATTTAAGCCAAATCTTTACAAACGTAAAGAAACAAATCCAAACGTTTCCCCTTATTAGAGATTTAAGCCAAACCTTTACAAACATTAAGAAACAAATCCAAATGTTTCACCTTATTTGCGATTTAAGCAAAACGTTTACAAACGTTAAGAAACAAATCCAAACGTTTCCCCTTATTGCGATTTAAGCCAAACGTTTATTAACGTTATGAAACAAATCCAAACGTTTCCCCTTTTTTGCGATTTAACCCAAACGTTTACAAACGTTACGAAACAAAACCAAACTTTTAAAACGTTACGAAACAAATCCAAACGTTTCAAATTTTTAGCGATTTAGGCCAAACATTTACAAACGTTACGAAACAAAACCAAGCGTTTCACCTTTTTAGAAATTTAAGTCAAACGTTTACAAACATTACAAAATAAATCCAAGCGTTTCACCTTTTTAGCAATTTAAGCCAAACGTTTACAAACGTTACGAAACAAATCCAAGCGTTTCACCTTTTTAACAATTTAAGCCAAACGTTTACAAACATTATGAAACAAATCCATACGGTTCACCTTTTTAGCGATTTAAGCCAAACCTTTACCAATGTTACGAAACAAATCCAAACGTTTCACCTTTTAAGCAATTTAAGCCAAACGTTTACAAACGTTATGAAACAAGTCCAAATCTTTAAAACATTACGAAATAAATCCAAACGTTTACAAACATTACGGAACAAAAACAAACGTTTCACATTTTTAGCAATTTAAGCCAAACGTTACGAAAAAAACAAAACGTTTCTCCTTTTTAGCGATTTAAGCCAAAACGTTTATAAACGTTACGAAACAAATCCAAACGTTTCCCCATTTTAGAGATTTAAGCCAAACGTTGAAAACGTTACGAAACAAATCCAAACGTTTCGCCTTTTTAGTGATTAAAGCCAAACGTTTACAAATATTACGATAGAAATCCAAACGTTTCTCCTTTTTAGCGATTGAAGCCAAAAATTTACAAATGTTTCGAAACAAAACCAAGAGTTTCACCTTTTTAGCAATTTAAGCCAAACATTTACAAACATAACGAAAAAAATCCAAGCGTTTCACCTTTTTAGCAATTTAAGCCAAAAGATTACAAACGTTTTGAAACAAATCCAAGTGTTTTACCTTTTTAGCAATTTAAGCCAAACGTTTATAAACATTACGAAATAAATCTAAATGTTTCACCTTTTTAGCGATTTAAGCCAAACGTTTACAAACGATATGAAACAAATCCAAACGTTTCGCCTTTTTAGAGAATTAAGCCAAACATTTACAAACGTTACGAAAGAAATCCAAACATTTCACCTTATTAGCGATTTAAGCCAAACGTTTAGAATCGCTAAAAAAGAAATCCAAACGTTTCTCCTTATTAGCGATTTAAGACAAACGTTTACATATGTTATGAAATAAATCCAAACGTTTCCTCTTTTTAGCGATTTAGGCCAAACGTTTACAAACGTTACGAAACAAATCCAAGCATTTCACCTTTTTAGCAATTTAAGTCAAACGTTGACAAACATTGTGAAACAAATCCAAACGTTTCACCTTTTTTGCGATTTAAGCCAAACGTTTGCAAACGTTACGAAACAAATCCAAACTCTTCGCCTTTTTAGCGATTTAAGCCAAACGTTTACAAACGTTATGAAACAAGTCCAAATCTTTAAAACGTTACGAAATAAATCCAAACATTTACAAACATTACGGAACAAAAACTAATGTTTCACATTTTTAGCAATTTAAGCCAAACGTTACGAAATAAAACCAAACGTTTCTCCTTTTTAGCGATTTAAGCCAAACGTTTACAAACGATACGAAACAAATCCAAACGTTTCCCCATTTTAGAGATTGAAGCCAAACGCTTAAACCGTTACGAAACAAATCCAAACGTTTTCGCCTTTTTAGCGATTTAAGCCAAACGTTTACGAACATTACGAAACAAATCCAAACGATTCTCCTTTTTAGCGATTTAAGCCAAACGTTTAAAAACGGTACGAACCAAATCCAAACGTTTTGCCTTTTTAGCGATTTAAGCCAAACGTTTACAAACGTTGCGAAACAAATCCAAACGTTTCACCTTTTTAGCGATTTAAGCCAAACGTTGACAAACGTTACAAAACAAATCCAAACGTTTCACGTTTTTAGCGATTTAAACCAAACGTTTACAAACGTTACGAAAAAAATCCAAGGGTTTCACCTTTTTAGCGATTTAAGCCAAAAGTTTACAAACGTTACGAAACAAATCCAAACATTTCACCTTATTAGCAATTTAAGCCAAACGTTTAGAAACGTTACGAAACAAATCCAAAAGTTTCACCTTATTAGCGATTTAAGCCAAACGTTTACAAACGTTATGAAACAAATCAAAATGTTTCCTCTTTTTAGCGATTTAGGTCAAACGTTTACAAACGTTACGAAACAAATCCAAGTATTTCACCTTTTTAGTAATTTAAGGCAAACGTTGACAAACATTGCGAAACAAATCTAAACGTTTCACCTTTTTAGCGATTTAAGCCAAACGTTTAGAAACGTTACGAAACAAATCCAAACGTTTCGCCTTTTTAGCGATTCAAGCCAAACGTTTACAAACGTTACGAAACAAAACCAAACTTTTAAAACGTTACGAAACAAATCCAAACGTTTCATATTTTTAGCGATTTAAGCCAAACATTTACAAAAGTTACGAAACAAAACCAAGTGTTTCACCTTTTTAGAAATTTAAGTCAAACGTTTACAAACATTACAAAACAAATCAATGCGTTTCCCCTTTTTTGCAATTTAAGCCAAACGTTTACAAAAGTTACGAAACAAATCCAAGCGTTTCACCTTTTTAGCAATTTAAGACAAACGTTTACAAACGTTATGGAACAAATACAAACGTTTCACCTTCTTAGCGATATAAGCCAAACGTTTACAAACGTTACGAAACAAATCCAAACGTTTCGCCTTTTAAGCAATTTAAGCCAAACATTTACAAACGTCATGAAACAAGTTCAAATCTTTAAAACATTAACGAAATAAATCCAAACGTTTACAAACATTACGGAACAAAAATAAGCGTTTCCCATTTTTAGCAATTTAAGTCAAACGTTTACAAACGTTACGAAACAAATTCAAATGTTTCACCTTTTTAGCGATTTAAGCCAAACGTTTACAAACGTTAAGAAACAAATCCAAACGTTTCACCATTTTAGCGATTTAAGCCAAACGTTTAAAACGTTACGAAACAAATCCAAACGTTTCACCTTTTTAGCGATTTAAGCCTAACGTTTACAAACGTTAAGAAACAAATCCAAACGTTTCCCCATTTTAGCGATTTAAGCCAAACGTTTAAAACGTTACGAAACAAATCGAAACGTTTAACGTTTACAAACATTACGAAAGAAATCCAAACGTTTCACCTTTTTACCGTTTTAAGCCAAACGTTGACAAACGTTACAAAACAAATCCAAACGTTTACAAACGTTACGAAACAAATCTAAAGGTTTCACCTTTTTAGCGATTTAAGCCAAAAGTTTACAAACGTTACGAAACAAATCCAAACATTTCACCTTATTAGCAATTTAAGCCAAATGTTTAGAAACGTTACGAAACAAATCCAAAAGTTTCACCTTATTAGCTATTTAAGCCAAACGTTTACAAACGTTATGAAACAAATCCAAACGTTTCCTCTTTTTAGTGATTTAGGCCAAACGTTTACAAACGTTACGAAACAAATCCAAGTATTTCACCTTTTTAGCAATTTAAGTCAAACGTTGACAAACATTGCGAAACAAATCTAAACGTTTCACCTTTTTAGTGATTTAAGCCAAACGTTTAGAAACGTTACGAAACAAATCCAAACGTTTCGCCTTTTTAGCGATTCAAGCCAAACGTTTACAAACGTTACGAAACAAAACCAAACTTTTAAAACGTTACGAAACAAATCCAAACGTTTCATATTTTTAGCGATTTAAGCCAAACATTTACAAAAGTTACGAAACAAAACCAAGTGTTTCACCTTTTTAGAAATTTAAGTCAAACGTTTACAAACATTACAAAACAAATCAATGCGTTTCCCCTTTTTTGCAATTTAAGCCAAACGTTTACAAAAGTTACAAAACAAATCCAAGCGTTTCACCTTTTTAGCAATTTAAGACAAACGTTTACAAACGTTATGGAACAAATACAAAAGTTTCACCTTCTTAGCGATATAAGCCAAACGTTTACAAACGTTACGAAACAAATCTAAACGTTTCGCCTTTTAAGCAATTTAAGCCAAACATTTACAAACGTCATGAAACAAGTTCAAATCTTTAAAACATTAACGAAATAAATCCAAACGTTTACAAACATTACGGAACAAAAATAAGCGTTTCCCATTTTTAGCAATTTAAGTCAAACGTTTACAAACGTTACGAAACAAATTCAAATGTTTCACCTTTTTAGCGATTTAAGCCAAACGTTTACAAACGTTAAGAAACAAATCCAAACGTTTCACCATTTTAGCGATTTAAGCCAAACGTTTAAAACGTTACGAAACAAATCCAAACGTTTCACCTTTTTAGCGATTTAAGCCTAACGTTTACAAACGTTAAGAAACAAATCCAAACGTTTCCCCATTTTAGCGATTTAAGCCAAACGTTTAAAACGTTACGAAACAAATCGAAACGTTTAACCTTTTTAGCGATTTAAGCCTAACGTTTACAAACGTTAAGAAACAAATCCAAATGTTTCCCCATTTTAGCGATTTAAGCCAAACGTTTAAAACGTTACGAAACAAACCCAAACGTTTCATCTTTTTAGCGATTCAAGCCTAACGTTTACAAACATTACGAAAGAAATCCAAACGTTTCCTCTTTTTAGCGATTGAAGCCAAACATTTACAAACATTTCGAAACAAAACCAAATGTTTCACCTTTTTAGCAACTTCAAGCAAACGATTACAAACGCAACGAAAAAAATCCAAGCGTTTCATGTTTTTAGCAATTTAAGCCAAACATTTACAAACGTTACAAAACAAATCCAAGTGTTTCACCTTTTTAGCAATTTAAGCCAAACGTTAGGAAACAAATCCAAACGTTTCACCTTTGAGCGATTTAAGCCAAACGTTTACAAACGTTACGAAACAAATCCAAACGTTTCACCTTTTTAGCAATTTAAGCCAAACGTATACAAACGTTGCGAAACAAATCCAAATTTTTAGCGATTTATGCCAAACGTTGACAAACGTTACGAAACAAATCAAAATGTTTCCCCTTTTTATTTATTTAAGCCAAACGTTTACAAACGTTATGAAACTAATCAAAACGTTTCCTTTTTTTAGCGATTTAAGCCAAACGTTTACAAACGTTACGAAATAAATCCAAACGTTTCACATTTTTAGCGATTTAAGCCAAACATTTACAAACGTCACGAAACAAAACCAAGCGTTTCACCTTTTTAGAAATTTAAGCCAAACATTTACAAACATTAAAAAACAAATCCAAATGTTTCCCCTTTTGAGCAATTTAAGCCAAACGTTTACAAACGTTACGAAACAAGTCCAAGCGTTTCACCTTTTTAGCAATTTAAGCAAACTGTTTACAAACGTTATGAAAAAAATCCAAACGTTTCACCTTATTTGCGATTTAAACCAAACGTTTACAAACGTTACGAAACAAATCTAAACGTTTTATCTTTTTAGCAATTTAAGCCAAACGTTTACAAACGTTGCGAAATAAATCCAAACGTTTCACCTTTTTAGCGATTTAAGCCAAACATTTACAAACGTTGCGAAACAAATCCAAACGTTTCCCCATTTTAGAGATTTAAGCCAAACGTTTATAACGTTACGAAACAAATCCAAACGTTTCTCCTTTTTAGCGATTTAAGCCAAACTTTTACAAACATTACGAAACAAATCCAAACGTTTAAAAATGTTACGAAACAAATCAAAACGTTTCCCCATTTTAGAGATTTAAGCCAAACGTTTAAAACGTTACGAAACAAATCCAAACGTTTCACCTTTTTAGCGATTTAAGCCAAACGTTTACAAACATTACGAAACAAATCGAAATGTTTCGCCTTTTTAGCGATTTAAGCCAAACGTTTACAAACATTACTAAACCAATCCAAACGTTTCTCCTTTTTAGCGATTTAAACCAAACGTTTATAAACGGTACGAAACAAATCCAAACGTTTCGCCTTTTTAGGGATTTAAGCCAAACGTTGACAAACGTTACGAAACAAATCCAAACGTTTCCCCTTTTTAGCGATGTATTCCAAACATTCACAAACGTTACGAAATAAATCCAAACGTTTCATCTTTTTAGCGATTTAAGCCAAACGTTTACAAACGTTACAAAAGAAATCCAAATAATTCACCTTTTTAGCCATTTAAGCTAAAAATTTACAAACGTTACGAAACAAATCCAAACGTTTCACCTTTTTAGCAATTTAAGTCAAATGTTGCCAAACGTTGCGAAACAAATCCAAACGTTTCATATTTTTAGCGATTTAAGCCAAACCTTTACAAACGTAAAGAAACAAATCCAAACGTTTCCCCTCATTAGAGATTTAAGCCAAACCTTTACAAACATTAAGAAACAAATCCAAACGTTTCACCTTATTTGCGATTTAAGCAAAACGTTTACAAACGTTAAGAAACAAATCCAAACGTTTCCCCTTATTGCGATTTAAGCCAAACGTTTATTAACGTTATGAAACAAATCCAAACGTTTCCCCTTTTTTGCGATTTAAGCCAAACGTTTACAAACGTTACGAAACAAAACCAAACTTTTAAAACGTTACGAAACAAATCCAAACGTTTCAAATTTTTAGCGATTTAGGCCAAACATTTACAAACTTTACGAAACAAAACCAAGTGTTTCACCTTTTTAGAAATTTAAGTCAAACGTTTACAAACATTACAAAATAAATCCAAGCGTTTCACCTTTTAAGCAATTTAAGCCAAACGTTTACAAACGTTACGAAACAAATCCAAGCGTTTCACCTTTTTAGCAATTTAAGCCAAACGTTTACAAACGTTATGAAACAAATCCATACGGTTCACCTTTTTAGCGATTTAAGCCAAACCTTTACCAAAGTTACGAAACAAATCCAAACGTTTCACCTTTTAAGCAATTTAAGCCAAACGTTTACAAACGTTATGAAACAAGTCCAAATCTTTAAAACATTACGAAATAAATCCAAACGTTTACAAACATTACGGAACAAAAACAAACGTTTCACATTTTTAGCAATTTAAGCCAAACGTTACGAAACAAAACCAAACGTTTCTCCTTTTTAGCGATTTAAGCCAAAACGTTTACAAACGTTATGAAACAAATCCAAACGTTTCCCCATTTTAGAGATTTAAGCCAAACGTTGAAAACGTTACGAAACAAATCCAAACGTTTCGCCTTTTTAGTGATTTAGGCCAAACGTTTACAAATATTACGATAGAAATCCAAACGTTTCACCTTTTTAGAGATTAAAGCCAAAAATTTACAAATGTTTCGAAACAAAACCAAGCGTTTCACCTTTTTAGCAATTTAAGCCAAACATTTACAAACATAACGAAAAAAATCCAAGCGTTTCACCTTGTTAGCAATTTAAGCCAAAAGTTTACAAACGTTTTGAAACAAATCCAAGTGTTTTACCTTTTTAGCAATTTAAGCCAAACATTTATAAACATTACGAAACAAATCTAAACGTTTCACCTTTTTAGCGATATAAGCCAAACGTTTACAAAAGATACGAAACAAATCCAAACGTTTCGCCTTTTTAGCGATTTAAGCCAAACGTTTACAAACGTTGCGAAAAAAATCCAAACGTTTCAATTTTTTAGCGATTTAAGCCAAGCCTTTACAAACGTTACTAAACAAATCCAAAGGTTTCCCCTTTTTAGCGAATTAAGCCAAAAGTTTACAAACCTTACAAAAGAAATCCAAACGTTTCACCTTATTAGCGATTTAAGCCAAACGTTTAGAATCGCTAAGAAACAAATCCAAAGGTTTCTCCTTATTAGCTATTTAAGAAAAACGTTTACATACGTTATGAAAGAAATCCAAACGTTTCCTCTTTTTAGCGATTTAGGCCAAACGTTAACAAACATTACGAAACAAATCCAAGCATTTCACCTTTTTAGCAATTTAAGTCAAACATTGACAAACATTGTGAAACAAATCCAAACGTTTCACCTTTTTTGCGATTTAAGCCAAACGTTTACAAATGTTACGAAACAAATCCAAACTCTTCGCCTTTTTAGCGATTTAAGCCAAACGTTTACAAACGTTATAAAACAAAGCCAAATCTTTAAAACGTTACGAAATAAATCCAAACATTTACAAACATTACGGAACAAAAACTAATGTTTCACATTTTTAGCAATTTAAGCCAAAGGTTACGAAACAAAACCAAACGTTTCTCCTTTTTAGCGATTTAAGCCAAACGTTTACAAACATTACGAAACAAATCCAAACGTTTCCCCATTTTAGAGATTGAAGCCAAACGCTTAAACCGTTACGAAACAAATCCAAACGTTTCGCTTTTTTAGCGATTTAAGTCAAACGTTTACGAACATTACGAAACAAATCCAAACGTTTCTCCTTTTTAGCAATTTAAGCCAAACGTTTACAAACGGTACGAACCAAATCCAAACGTTTTGCCTTTTTAGCGATTTAAGCCAAACGTTTACAAACGTTGCGAAACAAATCCAAACGTTTCATCTTTATAGCGATTTAAGCCAAATATTGACAAACGTTACAAAACAAATCCAAACGTTTCACCTTTTTAGCGATTAAAACCAAACGTTTACAAACGTTACGAAACAAATCCAAAGGTTTCACCTTTTTAGCGATTTAAGCCAAAAGTTTCCAAACGTTACGAAACAAATCCAAACCTTTCACCTTATTAGCAATTTAATCCAAACGTTTAGAAACGTTACGAAACAAATCCAAAAGTTTCACCTTATTAGCGATTTAAGTCAAACGTTTACAAACGTTATGAAACAAATCAAAATGTTTCCTCTTTTTAGCGATTTAGGCCAAACGTTTACAAACGTTACGAAACAAATCCAAGCATTTCACCTTTTTAGCAATTTAAGGCAAACGTTGACAAACATTGCGAAACAAATCTAAACGTTTCACCTTTTTAGCGATTTAAGCCAAACGTTTATAAACGTTACGAAACAAATCCAAACGTTTGGCCTTTTTAGCGATTCAAGCCAAACGTTTACAAACGTTACGAAACAAATCGAAACGTTTCGCCTTTTTAGCGATTTAAGCCAAACGTTTACAAACATTACTAAACCAATCCAAACGTTTCTCCTTTATAGCGATTTAAACCAAACGTTTTTAAACGGTACGAAACAAATCCAAACGTTTCGCCTTTTTAGGGATTTAAGCCAAACGTTGACAAACGTTACGAAACAAATCCAAACGTTTCCCCTTTTTAGCGATGTATTCCAAACATTCACAAACGTTACGAAATAAATCCAAACGTTTCATCTTTTTAGCGATTTAAGCCAAACGTTTACAAACGTTACAAAAGAAATCCAAATAATTCACCTTTTTAGCCATTTAATTTAAAAATTTACAAACGTTACGAAACAAATCCAAACGTTTCACCTTTTTAGCAATTTAAGTCAAATGTTGCCAAACGTTGCGAAACAAATCCAAACGTTTCATATTTTTAGCGATTTAAGCCAAACCTTTACAAACGTAAAGAAACAAATCCAAACGTTTCCCCTTATTAGAGATTTAAGCCAAACCTTTACAAACATTAAAAAACAAATCCAAACGTTTCACCTTATTTGCGATTTAAGCAAAACGTTTACAAACGTTAAGAAACAAATCCAAACGTTTCCCCTTATTGCGATTTAAGCCAAACGTTTATTAACGTTATGAAACAAATCCAAACGTTTCCCCTTTTTTGCGATTTAAGCCAAATGTTTACAAACGTTACGAAACAAAACCAAACTTTTAAAACGTTACGAAACAAATCCAAACGTTTCAAATTTTTAGCGAATTAGGCCAAACATTTACAAACGTTACGAAACAAAACCAAGCGTTTCACCTTTTTAGAAATTTAAGTCAAACGTTTACAAACATTACAAAATAAATCCCAGCGTTTCACCTTTTTAGCAATTTAAGCCAAACGTTTACAAACGTTACGAAACAAATCCAAGCGTTTCACCTTTTTAGCGATTTATGCCAAACGTTTACAAACGTTATGAAACAAATTCATACGGTTCACCTTTTTAGCGATTTAAGCCAAACCTTTACCAAAGTTACGAAACAAATCCAAACGTTTCACCTTTTAAGCAATTTCAGCCAAACGTTTACAAATGTTATGAAACAAGTCCAAATCTTTAAAACATTACGAAATAAATCCAAACATTTACAAACATTACGGAACAAAAACAAACGTTTCACATTTTTAGCAATTTAAGCCAAACGTTACGAAACAAAACCAAACGTTTCTCCTTTTTAGCGATTTAAGCCAAAACGTTTACAAACGTTACGAAACAAATCCAAACGTTTCCCCATTTTAGAGATTTAAGCCAAACGTTGAAAACGTTACGAAACAAATCTAAACGTTTCGCCTTTTTAGTGATTTAAGCCAAACGTTTACAAATATTACGATAGAAATCCAAACGTTTCACCTTTTTAGCGATTGAAGCCAAAAATTTACAAATGTTTCGAAACAAAACCAAGCGTTTCACCTTTTTAGCAATTTAAGCCAAACATTTACAAACATAACGAAAAAAATCCAAGCGTTTCACCTTGTTAGCAATTTAAGCCAAAAGTTTACAAACGTTTTGAAACAAATCCAAGTGTTTTACCTTTTTAGCAATTTAAGCCAAACATTTATAAACATTACGAAACAAATCTAAACGTTTCACCTTTTTAGTGATATAAGCCAAACGTTTACAAACGATACGAAACAAATCCAAACGTTTCGCCTTTTTAGCAATTTAAGCCAAACGTTTACAAACGTTGCGAAACAAATCCAAACGTTTCAATTTTTTAGCAATTTAAGCCAAGCCTTTACAAACGTTACTAAACAAATCCAAAGGTTTCACCTTTTTAGCGAATTAAGCCAAAAGTTTACAAACCTTACGAAAGAAATCCAAACGTTTCACCTTATTAGCGATTTAAGCCAAACGTTTAGAATCGCTAAGAAACAAATCCAAAGGTTTCTCCTTGTTAGCTATTTAAGACAAACGTTTACATACGTTATGAAAGAAATCCAAACGTTTCCTCTTTTTAGCGATTTAGGCCAAACGTTAACAAACATTACGAAACAAATCCAAGCATTTCACCTTTTTAGCAATTTAAGTCAAACGTTGACAAACATTGTGAAACAAATCCAAACGTTTCACCTTTTTTGCGATTTAAGCCAAACGTTTACAAATGTTACGAAACAAATCCAAACTCTTCGCCTTTTTAGCGATTTAAGCCAAACGTTTACAAACGTTATAAAACAAAGCCAAATCTTTAAAACGTTACGAAATAAATCCAAACATTTACAAACATTACGGAACAAAAACTAATGTTTCACATTTTTAGCAATTTAAGCCAAAGGTTACGAAACAAAACCAAACGTTTCTCCTTTTTAGCGATTTAAGCAAACGTTTACAAACATTACGAAACAAATCCAAACGTTTCCCCATTTTAGAGATTGAAGCGAAACGCTTAAACCGTTACGAAACAAATCCAAACGTTTCGCTTTTTTAGCGATTTAAGTCAAACGTTTACGAACATTACGAAACAAATCCAAACGTTTCTCCTTTTTAGCAATTTAAGCCAAACGTTTACAAACGGTACGAACCAAATCCAAACGTTTTGCCTTTTTAGCGATTTAAGCCAAACGTTTACAAACGTTGCGAAACAAATCCAAACGTTTCATCTTTATAGCGATTTAAGCCAAATATTGACAAACGTTACAAAACAAATCCAAACGTTTCACCTTTTTAGCGATTAAAACCAAACGTTTACAAACGTTGCGAAACAAATCCAAACGTTTCATCTTTATAGCGATTTAAGCCAAATATTGACAAACGTTACAAAACAAATCCAAACGTTTCACCTTTTTAGCGATTAAAACCAAACGTTTACAAACGTTACGAAACAAATCCAAAGGTTTCATCTTTTTAGCGATTTAAGCCAAAAGTTTCCAAACGTTACGAAACAAATCCAAACCTTTCACCTTATTAGCAATTTAAGCCAAACATTTAGAAACGTTACGAAACAAATCCAAAAGTTTCACCTTATTAGCAATTTAAGTCAAACGTTTACAAACGTTATGAAACAAATCAAAATTTTTCCTCTTTTTAGCGATTTAGGCCAAACGTTTACAAACGTTACGAAACAAATCCAAACTCTTCGCCTTTTTAGCGATTTAAGCCAAACATTTACAAACGTTATAAAACAAATCCAAATCTTTAAAATGTTACGAAATAAATCCAAACATTTACAAACATTACGGAACAAAAACTAATGTTTCACATTTTTAGCAATTTAAGCCAAACGTTACGAAACAAAACCAAACGTTTCGCCTTTTTAGCGATTTAAGCCAAACGTTTACAAACGTTGCGAAAAAAATCCAAACGTTTCAATTTTTTAGCGATTTAAGCCAAGCCTTTACAAACGTTACTAAACAAATCCAAAGGTTTCCCCTTTTTAGCGAATTAAGCCAAAAGTTTACAAACCTTACAAAAGAAATCCAAACGTTTCACCTTATTAGCGATTTAAGCCAAACGTTTAGAATCGCTAAGAAACAAATCCAAAGGTTTCTCCTTATTAGCTATTTAAGAAAAACGTTTACATACGTTATGAAAGAAATCCAAACGTTTCCTCTTTTTAGCGATTTAGGCCAAACGTTAACAAACATTACGAAACAAATCCAAGCATTTCACCTTTTTAGCAATTTAAGTCAAACGTTGACAAACATTGTGAAACAAATCCAAACGTTTCACCTTTTTTGCGATTTAAGCCAAACGTTTACAAATGTTACGAAACAAATCCAAACTCTTCGCCTTTTTAGCGATTTAAGCCAAACGTTTACAAACGTTATAAAACAAAGCCAAATCTTTAAAACGTTACGAAATAAATCCAAACATTTACAAACATTACGGAACAAAAACTAATGTTTCACATTTTTAGCAATTTAAGCCAAAGGTTACGAAACAAAACCAAACGTTTCTCCTTTTTAGCGATTTAAGCCAAACGTTTACAAACATTACGAAACAAATCCAAACGTTTCCCCATTTTAGAGATTGAAGCCAAACGCTTAAACCGTTACGAAACAAATCCAAACGTTTCGCTTTTTTAGCGATTTAAGTCAAACGTTTACGAACATTACGAAACAAATCCAAACGTTTCTCCTTTTTAGCAATTTAAGCCAAACGTTTACAAACGGTACGAACCAAATCCAAACGTTTTGCCTTTTTAGCGATTTAAGCCAAACGTTTACAAACGTTGCGAAACAAATCCAAACGTTTCATCTTTATAGCGATTTAAGCCAAATATTGACAAACGTTACAAAACAAATCCAAACGTTTCACCTTTTTAGCGATTAAAACCAAACGTTTACAAACGTTACGAAACAAATCCAAAGGTTTCACCTTTTTAGCGATTTAAGCCAAAAGTTTCCAAACGTTACGAAACAAATCCAAACCTTTCACCTTATTAGCAATTTAATCCAAACGTTTAGAAACGTTACGAAACAAATCCAAAAGTTTCACCTTATTAGCGATTTAAGTCAAACGTTTACAAACGTTATGAAACAAATCAAAATGTTTCCTCTTTTTAGCGATTTAGGCCAAACGTTTACAAACGTTACGAAACAAATCCAAGCATTTCACCTTTTTAGCAATTTAAGGCAAACGTTGACAAACATTGCGAAACAAATCTAAACGTTTCACCTTTTTAGCGATTTAAGCCAAACGTTTATAAACGTTACGAAACAAATCCAAACGTTTGGCCTTTTTAGCGATTCAAGATAAACGTTTACAAAGGTTACGAAACAAAACCAAACTTTTAAAACGTTACGAAGCAAATCTAAACGTTTCATATTTTTAGCGATTTAAGCCAAACATTTACAAAAGTTACGAAACAAAACCAAGTGTTTCACCTTTTTAGATATTTAAGTCAAACGTTTACAAACATTACAAAACAAATCAATGCGTTTCCTCTTTTTAGCAATTTAAGCCAAACGTTTACAAAAGTTACGAAACAAATCCAAGCGTTTCACCTTTTTAGCAATTTAAGCCAAACGTTTACAAACGTTATGCAACAAATACAAACGTTTCACCTTCTTAGCGATATAAGCCAAACGTTTACAAACGTTACGAAACAAATCCAAACGTTTTGCCTTTTATGCAATTTAAGCCAAACATTTACAAACGTTATGAAACAAGTCCAAATCTTTAAAACATTAACGAAATAAATCCAAACGTTTATAAACATTACGGAACAGAAATAAGCGTTTCCCATTTTTAGAAATTTAAGTCAAACGTTTACAAATGTTACGAAACAAATTCAAATGTTTCACCTTTTTAGCAATTTAAGCCAAAGGTTTACAAACGTTAAGAAACAAATCCATACGTTTCCCTATTTTAGCGATTTACGCCAAACGTTTAAAACGTTACGAAACAAATCCAAACGTTTCACCTTTTTAGCGATTTAAGCCTAACGTTTACAAACGTTAAGAAACAAATCCAAACGTTTCCCCATTTTAGCGATTTAAGCCAAACGTTTAAAACGTTACGAAAGAAATCCAAACGTTTCCCCTTTTTAGCAATTTAAGCCTAACGTTTACAAACATTACGAAAGAAATCCAAACGTTTCCTCTTTTTAGCGATTGAAGCCAAACATTTACAAACATTTCGAAAAAAAATCAAATGTTTCACCTTTTTAGCGACTTCAATCAAACGTTTACAAACGCAACGAAACAAATCCAAGCGTTTCACGTTTTTAGCAATTTAAGCCAAACATTTAAAAACGTTACAAAACAAATCCAAGTGTTTCACCTTTTTAGCAATTTAAGCCAAACGTTTACAAACGTTACGAAACAAATCCAAACGTTTCACCTTTTAGCGATATAAGCTAAACGTTTACAAACGTTACGAAACAAATCCAAACGTTTCACCTTTTTAGCAATTTAAGCCAAACGTTTACAAACGTTGCGAAACAAATCCAAATTTTTAGCGATTTATGCCAAACGTTGACAAACATTACGAAACAAATCAAAATGTTTCCCCTTTTTATTTATTTAAGCCAAACGTTTACAAACATTATGAAACTAATCAAAAACGTTTCCTTTTTTTAGCGATATAAGCCAAACGTTTACAAACGTTACGAAACAAATCCAAACGTTTCACATTTTTAGCGATTTAAGCCAAACATTTACAAACGTCACGAAACAAAACCAAGCGTTTCACCTTTTTAGAAATTTAAGCCAAACGTTTACAAACATTAAAAAAATAAACAAATGTTTCCCCTTTTGAGCAATTTAAGCCAAACGTTACGAAACAAATCCAAGCGTTTCACCTTTTTAGCAATTTAAGCAAAATGTTTACAAACGTTATGAAACAAATCCAAACGTTTCACCTTTTTTGCGATTTAAACCAAACGTTTACAAACGTTACGAAACAAATCCAAACGTTTTACCTTTTTAGCAATTTAAGCGAAACGTTTACAAACGTTGCGAAACAAGTCCAAACGTTTCACCTTTTTAATGATTTAAGCCAAACGTTTACAAACGTTGCGAAACAAATCCAAACGTTTCCCCATTTTAGAGATTTAAGCCAAACGTTTAAAACGTTACAAAACAAATCCAAACGTTTCTCCTTTTTAGCGATTTAAGCCAAACGTTTACAAACATTACGAAACAAATCCAAACGTTTAAAAACGTTACGAAACAAATCAAAACATTTCCCCATTTTAGAGATTTAAGCCAAACGTTTAAAACGTTACGAAATAAATCCAAACGTTTCGCCTATTTAGCGATTTAAGCCAAACGTTTCCAAACATTACGAAACAAATCCAAACGTTTCGCCTTTTTAGCGATTTAAGCCAAACGTTTACAAACATTACGAAACCAATCCAAACGTTTCTCCTTTTTAGCGATTTAAGCCAAACGTTTATAAACGGTACGAAACAAATCCAAACGTTTCACCTTTTTAGCGATTTAAGCCTAACGTTTACAAACGTTAAGAAACAAATCCAAACGTTTCCCCATTTTAGCGATTTAAGCCAAACGTTTAAAACGTTACGAAAGAAATCCAAACGTTTCCCCTTTTTAGCAATTTAAGCCTAACGTTTACAAACATTACGAAAGAAATCCAAACGTTTCCTCTTTTTAGCGATTGAAGCCAAACATTTACAAACATTTCGAAAAAAATCAAATGTTTCACCTTTTTAGCGACTTCAATCAAACGTTTACAAACGCAACGAAACAAATCCAAGCGTTTCACGTTTTTAGCAATTTAAGCCAAACATTTAAAAACGTTACAAAACAAATCCAAGTGTTTCACCTTTTTAGCAATTTAAGCCAAACGTTTACAAACGTTACGAAACAAATCCAAACGTTTCACCTTTTAGCGATATAAGCTAAACGTTTACAAACGTTACGAAACAAATCCAAACGTTTCACCTTTTTAGCAATTTAAGCCAAACGTTTACAAACGTTGCGAAACAAATCCAAATTTTTAGCGATTTATGCCAAACGTTGACAAACATTACGAAACAAATCAAAATGTTTCCCCTTTTTATTTATTTAAGCCAAACGTTTACAAACATTATGAAACTAATCAAAAACGTTTCCTTTTTTTAGCGATATTAGCCAAACGTTTACAAACGTTACGAAACAAATCCAAACGTTTCACATTTTTAGCGATTTAAGCCAAACATTTACAAACGTCACGAAACAAAACCAAGCGTTTCACCTTTTTAGAAATTTAAGCCAAACGTTTACAAACATTAAAAAACAAATCCAAATGTTTCCCCTTTTGAGCAATTTAAGCCAAACGTTACGAAACAAATCCAAGCGTTTCACCTTTTTAGCAATTTAAGCAAAATGTTTACAAACGTTATGAAACAAATCCAAACGTTTCACCTTTTTTGCGATTTAAACCAAACGTTTACAAACGTTACGAAACAAATCCAAACGTTTTACCTTTTTAGCAATTTAAGCGAAACGTTTACAAACGTTGCGAAACAAGTCCAAACGTTTCACCTTTTTAATGATTTAAGCCAAACGTTTACAAACGTTGCGAAACAAATCCAAACATTTCCCCATTTTAGAGATTTAAGCCAAACGTTTAAAACGTTACAAAACAAATCCAAACGTTTCTCCTTTTTAGCGATTTAAGCCAAACGTTTACAAACATTACGAAACAAATCCAAACGTTTAAAAACGTTACGAAACAAATCAAAACATTTCCCCATTTTAGAGATTTAAGCCAAACGTTTAAAACGTTACGAAACAAATCCAAACGTTTCGCCTATTTAGCGATTTAAGCCAAACGTTTCCAAACATTACGAAACAAATCCAAACGTTTCGCCTTTTTAGCGATCTAAGCCAAACGTTTACAAACATTACGAAACCAATCCAAACGTTTCTCCTTTTTAGCGATTTAAGCCAAACGTTTATAAACGGTACGAAACAAATCCAAACGTTTCGCCTTTATAGGGATTTAAGCCAAACGTTGGCAAACGTTACGAAACAAATCCAAACCTTTCCCCTTTTTAGCGATGTATGCCAAACATTCACAAACTTTACGAAACAAATCCAAACGTTTCACCTTTTTAGCGATTTAAGCCAAACGTTTACAAACGTTACAAAACAAATCCAAATGTTTCACCTTTTTAGCGATTGAAGCCAAAAGTTTACAAACGTTACGAAACAAATCCAAACGTTTCACTTTATTAGCGATTTAAGACAAACGTTTAGAAACGTTACGAAACAAATCCAAACGTTTCACCTTATTAGCGATTTAAGCCAAACGTTTACAAACGTTATGAAACAAATCCAAACGTTTTCTCTTCTTAGTGATTTAGGCCAAACGTTTACAAACGTTACGAAACAAATTCAAACTTTTCATTGTTTTAGCAATTTAAGCCAAACGTTACGAAACAAAACCAAACGTTTAAAACGTTACGAAAGAAATCCAAACGTTTCACATTTTTAGCGATTTTAGCCAAACCTATACAAATGATACGAAACAAAACCAAGCGTTTCACTTTTTAGCAATTTAAGCCAAACGTTTACAAACACTACGAAAAAAATCCAAGCATTTCACCTTTTTAGCAATTTAGGACAAACGTTTACAAACGTTACGAAACAAATCCAAACGTTTTACCTTTTTAGCGATTTAAGTTGAATGTTTACAAACGTTACGAAACAAAACCAAACATTTCACCTTTTTAGAAATTTAAGCCAAACGATTACAAACATTACGAAAAAAATCCAAATATTTCCCCTTTTACAGATATAAGCCAAACGTTTATAACATTACGAAACAAATCCAAACATTTCACCTTTTTAGTGATTTATGCCAAACGTTTACAAACGTTACGAAACAAATCCAAATGTTTCGCTTTTTTAGCTATTGAAGCCAAACGTTTACAAACGTTACGAAAAAAATCCAAGCGTTTCCTTTTTTTAGCGATTTAAGCGAAACGTTTACAAACTTTACGAAACAAATCCAAACGTTTTCCCAATTTAGCGATTTAAGCCAAACGTTTACAAATGTAACGAAACAAATCCAAGCGTTTCACCTTTTTAAAGATTTAAGCCAAACTTTTACAAACAATGCAAAACCAAACTTTTAAAACAATTACAAAACAATCTAAACGTTACACAGTTTTTGCAATTTAAGCCAAACGTTTACAAACGTTACAAAACAAAGCCGTTTACAAATGTTACGAAACAAATCCAAGTGTTTCACATTTTTAGCAAATTAAGCCAAACGCTTACAAACATTATGAAACAAATCCAAGCGTTTCACATTTTTAGCCATTTAAGCCAATCATTTACAAACATTACGAAACAAATCCAAACATTTCACCTTTTTAGCAATTGAAGCCAAATGTTTACAAACGTTACGAAACAATGCTAATCGTTTACAAACGTTACGAAATCAATCCAAGTGTTTCACCTTTTTATCAATTTAAGCCAAACGTTTACAAACGTTATGAAAAAAATCTAAACATTTCACCTTTTTAGTGATTTAAACGAAACGTTTACAAATTTTTAGTGATTGAATCCAAACGTTTACAAACGCTACGAAACAAATCCAAACGTTTTCCCTTTTTAGCAATTTAAGCCAAACGTTTACAAACGTTACGAAACAAATTCAAACGTTTAACCCTTTTAGCGATTTAAGCCAAACGTTTACAAACGTTACGAAACAAATCCTAACGTTTCCCCATTTTAGCAATTTAAGCCAAACGTTTACAAACGTTATGAAACGAATCCAAACGTTTCACCTTTTTAGCGATATAAGCCAAACGTTTACAAACTTTACGAAATAAATCCAAACGTTTCCACTTTTTAGCGATTCAAGCCAAACGTTTACAAACGTTACGAACAAAACCAAACGTTTAAAACTTTACGAAACAAATCCAAACGTTTCACATTTTTTGCGATTTAAGCCAAACATTTACAAACGTTGCGAAACCAATCCAAGCATTTCACCTTTTTAGCAATATAAGCCAAACGTTTACAAAAGTTACGAAACAAATCCAAGTGTTTTAGGTTTTTAGCAATTTAAGCCAAACGTTTACAAACGTTACGAAATAAATCCAAACGTTTCACTTTTTTAGCGATATAAGCCAAACGTTAACAAACGTTACAAAATGAAACCAAACGTTTTACCTTTGTGGCGATTCAAGCCAAATATTTAAACCGTTACAAAATAAATCCAAACGTTTACAAACATTACGGAACAAAAACAAACGTTTTACATTTTTATCAATTTAAGCGAAACGTTTACAAACGTTACGAAATAAATCCAAACGTTTCACCGTTTTAGCGATTGAAGCCAAACGTTTACAAATGTTACGAAAAAAAATCCAAAAGTTTCCCCATTTTAGCGATTTAAGCAAAACGTTTATCAATGTTACGAAACAAAACCAAACGTTTACAAAGGTTACAAAACAAATCCAAACGTTTTGAAACGTTACGAAACAAATCCAAAAACGTTTCGCCATTTTAGCGATTTAAGTAAACGTTTACAAACGTTACGAAATAAATCCAAACGTTTCACCTTTTTAGCGATTTAAGCCAAACGTTTACAAACGTTACGAAATAAATCCAAACGTTTACAAACATTACGAAACAAAAACAAACTTTTCATATTATTAGAAATTTATGCCAAACGTTTACAAACGTTACGAAACAAATCCAAATGTTTCACTTTTTTAGTGACTGAAGCCAAACGTTTACAAACGTTAAGAAACAAATCCAAACGTTTCCTCATTTTAGCGATTTAAGCCAAATGTTTATAAAAGTTTCGAAACAAAACAAAAAGATTAGAAACGTTACGAAACAAATCCAAATGTTTACCAACGTTACGAAACAAATCCAAACGTTTTCCCATTTTAGCGACTTAAGACAAACGTTTACAAACGTTACGAAACAAATCCAAACGTTTCACCCTTTTAGCAATTTAAGCCAAACGTTTAAAAACGTTACGAAACAAATCCAAACGTTTCACCTTTTTAGCAATTTAAGCCAAACCTTTACAAACATTACGAAACAAATCCAAGCGTTTCACCTTTTAGCAAATTAAGCCGAACGTTAATAAACGTTATGAAACAAAACTAAACGTTTCACCTTTTGAGCAATTTAAGCCAAACGTTTACAAACGTTTCGAAACAAATCAAAACGTTTCACCTTTTTAGCGATTTAAGCCAAATGTTTACAAACGTTACGAAACAAATCCAAGCGTTTCACCTTTTAGCGATTTAAGCCAAAAGTTTAAAAACATTACCAAACAAATCCAAACATTTCACCTTTTTTGTGATTTAGGCCAAACGTTTACAAACGTTTTGAAACAAATCAAAACGTTTGGCCTTTTTAGCCATTTATGCCAAATGTTTACAAACGTTACGAAACCAAACAAAACGTTTCACCTTTTTAGCAATTTAAGCCAAACGTTTACAAACGTTATGAAACAAAACCAAACATTTAAAACGTTACGAAACAAATCCAAACGTTTTTACATTTTTAGGGATTTAAGCCAAACCTTTACAAACATTACGAAACAAAACCAAGCGTTTCACCCTTTTAGCAATTTGAGCCAAATGTTTACAAAAGATACGAAACAAATCCAAGCGCTTCACCTTTTGAGCAATTTAAGCCAAACGTTTACAAACGTTCCGACACAAATCCAAGCGTTTCACCTTTTTAGTAATTTAAGCCAAACGTTTACAAACGTTACGAAACAAATCCAAACGTTTCACCTTTTTAGCAATATAAGCTAAACGATTACAAACATTACGAAAAAAATCCCAATGTTTCCCCCGTTTTACTGATATAAGCCAAACGTTTATAACATTACGAAACAAATCCAAACATTTCACCTTTTTAGTGATTTATGCCAAACGTTTACAAACGTTACGAAACAAATCCAAATGTTTCGCTTTTTTAGCTATTGAAGCCAAATGTTTACAAACATTACGAAACAAATCCAAGCGTTTCCTCTTTTTAGCGATTTAAGCCAAACGTTTACAAACGTTACGAAACAAATCCAAACGTTTTCCCAATTATGCGATTTAAGCCAAACGTTTACAAATGTAACGAAACAAATCCAAGCGTTTCACCTTTTTAGCGATTTAAGCCAAACTTTTACAAACAATACAAAACCAAACTTTTAAAACAATTACAAAACAAATCCAAACGTTACACAGTTTTTGCAATTTAAGCCAAACGTTTACAAACGTTACGAAACAAAGCCGTTTAAAAATGTTACGAAACAAATCCAAGTGTTTCACCTTTTTAGCAAATTAAGCCAAACGCTTACAAACATTATGAAACAAATCCAAGCGTTTCACATTTTTAGCAATTTAAGCCAATCATTTACAAACATTACGAAACAAATCCAAACATTTCACCTTTTTAGCAATTGAAGCCAAACGTTACGAAACAATACTAACCGTTTACAAACGTTACGAAACCAATCCAAGTGTTTCACCTTTTTATCAATTTAAGCCAAACGTTGACAAACGTTATGAAAAAAATCTAAACATTTCACCTTTTTAGTAATTTAAACGAAACGTTTACATATTTTTAGTGATTGAATCCAAACGTTTACAAACGCTACGAAACAAATCCAAACGTTTTCCTTTTTTAGCAATTTAAGACAAACGTTTACAAACGTTACGAAACAAATCCAAAAGTTTAACCCTTTTAGCGATTTAAGCCAAACGTTTCCAAACGTTACGAAACATATCCTAACGTTTCCCCATTTTAGCAATTTAAGCCAAACGTTTACAAACGTTATGAAACAAATCCAAACATTTCACCTTTTTAGCGATTTAAGCGAAACGTTTACAAACTTTACGAAATAAATCCAAACGTTTCCCCTTTTTAGCGATTCAAGCCAAACGTTTACAAACGTTACGAACAAAACCAAACGTTTAAAACGTTACGAAACAAATCCAAACATTTCACATTTTTAGCGATTTAAGCCAAACGTTTACAAACATTGCGAAACCAATCCAAGCATTTCACCTATTTAGCGATATAAGCCAAACGTTTACAAAAGTTACGAAACAAATCCAAGTGTTTCACGTTTTTAGCAATTTAAGCCAAACGTTTACAAACGTTACGAAATAAATCCAAATGTTTCACCTTTTTAGCGATATAAGCCAAACGTTAACAAACGTTACAAAATGAAACCAAACGTTTTACCTTTGTGGCGATTCAAGCCAAATATTTAAAACGTTACAAAATAAATCCAAACGTTTACAAACATTACGGAACAAAAACAAACGTTTCACATTTTTATCAATTTAAGCCAAACGTTTACAAACAGTAAGAAACAAATCCAAACGTTTCACTGTATTAGCGATTGAAGCCAAACGTTTACAAACGTTACGAAAAAAATCCAAAAGTTTCCCCATTTTAGCGATTTAAGCCAAACGTTTATCAATGTTACGAAACAAAACCAAAGGTTTACAAAGGTTACGAAACAAATCCAAACGTTTCTAAACGTTACGAAACAAATCCAAAAACGTTTCACCATTTTAGCGATTTAAGCCAAACGTTTACAAACGTTACGAAATAAATCCAAACGTTTCACCTTTTTTAGCGACTGAAGCCAAACGTTTACAAACGTTAAGAAACACATCCAAATGTTTCCTCATTTTAGCGATTTAAGCCAAACGTTTATCAATGTTACGAAACAAAACCAAAGGTTTACAAAGGTTACGAAACAAATCCAAATGTTTCTAAACGTTACGAAACAAATCCAAAAACGTTTCACCATTTTAGCGATTTAAGCCAAACGTTTACAAACGTTACGAAATAAATCCAAACGTTTCACCTTTTTAGCGATTTAAGCCAAACGTTTACAAACGTTACGAAATAAATCCAAACGTTTACAAACATTACGAAACAAAAACAAACTTTTCACATTATTAGAAATTTATGCCAAACGTTTACAAACGTTACGAAACAAATTCAAATGTTTCACTTTTTTAGCGACTGAAGCCAAACGTTTACAAACGTTAAGAAACACATCCAAATGTTTCCTCATTTTAGCGATTTAAGCCAAACGTTTATAAAAGTTACGAAACAAAACAAAAAGATTTGAAACATTACGAAACAAATCCAAATGTTTACCAACGTTACGAAACAAATCCAAACATTTTCCCATTTTAGCGACTTAAGACAAACGTTTACAAACGTTACGAAACAAATCCAAACGTTTCACCCTTTTAGCAATTTAAGCCAAACGTTTACAAACGTTACGAAACAAATCCAAACGTTTCACCTTTTTAGCAATTTAAACCAAACCTTTACAAACATTACGAAACAAATCCAAGCGTTTCACCTTTTAGCAAATTAAGCCGAACGTTAACAAAACGTTATGAAACAAAACTAAACGTTTCACATTTGAGCAAATTAAGCCAAACGTTTACAAACGTTTCGAAACAAATCAAAAAGTTTCACCTTTTTAGGGATTTAAGCCAAAAGTTTAAAAACATTACCAAACAAATCCACCTTTTTTGTGATTTAGGCCAAACATTTACAAACGTTTTGAAACAAATCAAAATGTTTCTCCTTTTTAGCCATTTATGCCAAATGTTTACAAACGTTACGAAACCAATCCAAACCTTTCACCTTTTTAGCAATTTAAGCCAAACGTTTACAAACGTTATGAAACAAAACCAAACGTTTAAAACGTTACGAAACAAATCCAAACGTTTTTACATTTTTAGGGATTTAAGCCAAACGTTAACAAACGTTACGAAACAAAACCAAGCGTTTCACCCTTTTAGCAATTTAAGCAAAATGTTTACAAATGTTACGAAACAAATCCAAGCGCTTCACCTTTTTAGCAATTTAAGCCAAACGTTTACAAACGTTCGGACACAAATCCAAGCGTTTCACCTTTTTAGTAATTTAAGCCAAACGTTTACAAACTTTACGAAACAAATCCAAACGTTTCACCTTTTTAGCAATTTAAGCCAAACGTTTACAAACGTCACGAAACAAATCCAAACGTTTCACCTTTTTAGCAATATAAGCCAAACGTTTACAAACGTCATGAAACAAATCCAAGTGTTTCACCTTTTTTGCAATTTAAGCCAATCGTTTACAAATGTTACGAAACAAATCCAAACGTTTCCCCTTTTTATCAATTTAAGCCGAATGTTTACAAATGTTACGAAACAAAATAAAACATATTACATTTTTAGCAATTTAAGCCAAACGTTTTTGAACATTACGAAACAAATCCAAAAGTTTCCCAATTTTAGCGATTTATGCCAAACGTTTAAAACATACGAAACAAATCCAAACATTTCACCTTTTTAGCGATTTATGCAAAACGTTTACAAACGTTACGAAACAAATCCAAAAGTTTCGCCTTTTTGAAGTCAAACGTTTACAAACGTTACGAAACAAATCCAAACGTTTTCCCTTTTTAGCAATATAAGCCAAACGTTTACAAACGTTACGAAACAAATCCAAGCGTTTCACCTTTTTAGCAATTTAAGCCAAACGCTTACAAACGTTACGAAACAAATTCAAACGTTTCCCCTTTTTAGCGATTTATGCCAAACGTTTACAAACGTTACGAAACAAATCCAAAAGTTCCACCTTTTTAGCGATTTAAGCCAAAAGTTTACAAACGTTTCGAAACAAGTCCAAACGTTACGAAACAAAACCAAAGTTTACAAACGTTACGAAACAAATCCAAGCGTTTCACCTTTATAGAAATTTAAGCCACACGTTTATAAACATTACGAAACAAATCCAAGTGTTTCACTTTTTTAGCAATTTAAGCCAAACGTTTACAAACGTAACGAAAGAAATCCAAACGTTTCACCTTTTTAGCGATTTAAGCCGAACGTTAACAAACGTTATGAAACAAAGCCAAAAGTTTCACCTTTTGAGCAATTTAAGCCACACGTTTACAAACGTTACGAAACAAATCCAAACGTTTCACCTTTTTAGCGATTTAAGCCGAAAGTTTAAAAACATTACTAAACAAATCCAAACGTTTCACCTTTTTTGTGATTTAGGCCAAACGTTTACAAATATTTTGAAACAAATCAAAACGTTTCGCCTTTTTAGCAATTTAATCCAAATGTTTACAAACGCTACGAAAGCAATCCAAACGTTTCACCTATTTAGCAATTTATGCCAAATGTATACAAACGTTACGAAACAAAACAAAACGTTTAAAACGATACGAAACAAATCCAAACGTTTCACATTTATAGGGATTTAAGCCAAACCTTTACAAACGTTACTAAACAAAACCAAGCGTTTCACCCTTTTAGAAATTTAAGCCAAACGTTTACAAACGTTACGAAACAAATCCAAGCGCTTCACCTTTTTAGCAATTTAAGCCAAACGCTTACAAACGTTCCGACACAAATCCAAGCGTTTCACCTTTTTAGCAATTTAAGCCAAACGTTTACGAACGTTACGAAACAAATCCAAATGTTTCACCTTTTTTAGCAATTTAAGCCAAACATTGACAAACATCACGAAAAAAATCCAAACGTTTCACCTTTTTAGCAATTTAAGCCAACGTTTACAAACGTCTTTAAACAAATCCAAGTGTTTCACCTTTTTATCAATTTAAGCCAATCGTTTATAAAAGTTACGAAACAAATTCAAACGTTTTACCTTTTTAGCAATTTAAGCCGAACGTTTACAAATGTTACGAAACAAAATCAAAAGTTTCACCTTTTTAGCAATTTAAGCCAAACGTTTACAAACATTACGAAACAAATCAAAAAGTTTCCCTATTTTAGCGATTTATGCCAAACATTTAAAACATACGAAACAAATCCAAACATTTCACCTTTTTAGCGATTTATGCCAAACATTTACAAACGTTATGAAACAAAACCAAAACTTTCGCCTTTTTAGCGATTGAAGCCAAACGTTTACAAACGTTTCACCTGTTTAGCGATTTAAGCCAAACGTTTACAAACGTTACGAAACAAATCCAAGTGTTTCCCCTTTTTAGCAATTTAAGCCAAACACTTACAAACGTTACGAAACAAATTCAAACGTTTCCCCTTTTTAGCGATTTAAGCCAAACGTTATGAAACAAATCCAAAAGTTTCACCTTTTTAGCGATTTAGGCCAAACGTTTACAAACGTTACGAAACAAATCCAAACGTTACGAAACAAAACCAAAGTTGACAAACGTTACGAAACAAATCCAAGCGTTTCACCTTTTTAGAAATTTAAGCCACACGTTTACAAACTTTACGAAACAAATCCAAGCGTTTCACCTTTTTAGTAATTTAAGCCAAAAGTTTACAAACGTAATGAAAGAAATCCAAACGTTTCACCTTTTTAGCGATTTAAGCCGAATGTTAACAAACGTTATGAAACAAAACCAAACGTTTCACCTTTTGAGCAATTTAAGCCCAACATTTACAAACGTTACGAAACAAATCCAAACGTTTCACCTTTTTAGCGATTTAAGCCAAATGGTTACAATTGTTACGAAACAAATCCAAATGTTTCACCTTTTTAGCGATTTAAGCCAAAAGTTTAAAAACATTACAAAACAAATCCAAACATTTCACCTTTTTTGTGATTTAGGCCAAACGTTTACAAACGTTTTGAAACAAATCAAAACGTTTCGCCTTTTTAGCAATTTATGCCAAATGTTTACAAACGTTACGAAACCAATCCAAACGTTTCACCTTTTTAGCAATTTAAGCCAAACGTTTACTAACATTAGAAAACAAAACCAAATGTTTAAAATGTTACGAAAGAAATCCAAAAGTTTCACATTTTTAGTGATTTAAGCCAAACCTTTCCAAACGTTATCAAACAAAACCAAGCGTTTCACCCTTTTAGCGATTTAAGCCAAACGTTTACAAATGTTACGAAACAAATCCAAGCGCTTCACCTTTTTAGCAATTTAAGCCAAACGTTTACAAACGTTCCGACACAAATCCAAGCGTTTCACCTTTTTAGTAATTTAAGCCAAACGTTTACGAACGTTACGAAACAAATCCAAACGTTTCACCTTTTTAGCAATTTAAACCAAACGTTTACAAATGTCACGAAACAAATCCAAACGTTTCACTTTTTTAGCAATTTAAGCCAAACGTGTACAAACGTCACGAAACAAATCCAAGTGTTTCACCTTTTTAGCAATTTAAGCCAATCGTTTACAAAAGTTACGAAACAAATCCAAATGTTTCACCTTTTTAGCAATTTAAGCCGAACGTTTACAAATGTTATGAAACAAAATCAAACATTTCACCTTTTTAGTAATTTAAGCCAAACATTTACAAACATTACGAAACAAATCCAAAAGTTTCCCCATTTTAGCGATCTATGCCAAACGTTTAAAACATACGAAACAAATCCAAACATTTCACCTTTTTATCTATTTATGGCAAACGTTTACAAACGTTACGTAACAAATCCAAAAGTTTCGCCTTTTTAGCCATTGAAGCCAAACGTTTACAAACGTTACTAAACAAATCCAAACGTTTCACATTTTTTGCAAATTAAGCAAAACGTTTACAAACGTTACGAAACAAATCCAAGCGTTTCCCCTTTTTTGCAATTTAAGCCAAACGCTTACAAACGTTACGAAACAAATTCAAACGTTTCCCCTTTTTAGCGATTTAAGCCAAACGATTACAAATGTTACGAAACAAATCCAAAAGTTTCACCTTTTTAGCGATTTAAGCCAAACGTTTACAAACGATACGAAACAAATCCAAACGTTAGGAAACAAAGTCAAAGTTTACAAACATTAAGAAACAAATCCAAGCTTTTCACCTTTTTAGAAATTTAAGCCACATGTATACAAACTTTACGAAACAAATCCAAGTGTTTCACCTTATTAGCAATTTAAGCCAAACGTTTACAAACGTAACGAAAGAAATCGAAACGCTTCACCTTTTTAGCGATTTAAACCGAACGTAAACAAACGTTATGAAACAAAACCAAACGTTTCACCTCTTGAGCAATTTAAGCCAAACGTTTACAAACTTTACGAAACAAATCCAAACGTTTCACCTTTTTAACGATTAAAGCCAAAAGTTTACAAACGTTACGAAACAAATCCAAACGTTTCACCTTTTTAGCGATTGTAGCCAAATGTTTAAAAACATTACAAAACAAATCCAAACGTTCCACCTTTTTTGTGATTTAGGCCAAACGTTTACAAACGTTTTGAAACAAATAAAAAGGTTTCGCATTTTTAGCAATTTAAGCCAAACGTTTAAAAACGTTACAAAACCAATCCAAACGTTTCACCTTTCTAACAATTTAAGCCAAACGTTTACAAACGATAAGAAACAAAACAAAACGTTTAAAACGTTACGAAACAAATCCAAACGTTTCACATTTTTAGGGATTTAAGCCAAACCTTTACAAACGTTATGAAACAAAACCAAGCGTTTCACCCTTTTAGCAATTTAAGCCAAACATTTACAAACGTTATGAAACAAATCCAAGCGCTTCACCTTTTTAGCAATTTAAGCCAAACATTTACAAACGTTCCGACACAAATCCAAGCGTTTCACCTTTTTAGTAATATAAGCCAAACGTTTCGAACGTTACGAAACAAATCCAAACATTTCACCTTTTTAGCAATTTAAGCCAAACGTTTACTAACGTCACGAAACAAATCCAAACGTTTCACCTTTTTAGCAATTTAAGCCAAACGTTTACAAACGTTACGAAACAAAACCAAGCGTTTCACCCTTTTAGCAATTTAAGCCAAATGTTTACAAATGTTACGAAACAAATCCAAGCGCTTCACCTTTTTAGCAATTTAAGCCAAACGTTTACAAACGTTCGGACACAAATCCAAGCGTTTCACCTTTTTAGTAATTTAAGCCAAACGTTTACAAACGTTACGAAACAAATCCAAACGTTTCACCTTTTTAGCAATTTAAGCCAGACGTTTACAAACGTCACGAAACAAATCCAAACGTTTCACCTTTTTAGCAATATAAGCCAAACGTTTACAAACGTCACGAAACAAATCCAAGTGTTTCACCTTTTTTGCAATTTAAGCCAATCGTTTACAAAAGTTACGAGACAAATCCAAACGTTTCACCTTTTTATCAATTTAAGCCGAATGATTACAAATGTTACGAAACAAAATAAAACATTTTACCTTTTTAGCAATTTAAGCCAAACGTTTTTGAATATTACGAAACAAATCCAAAAGTGTCCCCATTTTAGCGATTTATGCCAAACGTTTAAAACATACGAAACAAATCCAAACATTTCACCTTTTTAGCGATTTATGCAAAACGTTTACAAACATTACGAAACAAATCCAAAAGTTTCGCCTTTTTGAAGCCAAACGTTTACAAACGTTACGAAACAAATCCAAACGTTTCCCCTTTTTAGCAATTTAAGCCAAACGTTTACAAACGTTACGAAACAAATCCAAGCGTTTCACCTTTTTAGCAATATAAGCCAAACGCTTACAAACGTTACGAAACAAATTCAAACGTTTCCCCTTTTAGCGATTTAAGCCAAAGGTTTACAAACGTTACGAAACAAATCTAAAAGTTCCACCTTTTTAGCGATTTAAGCCAAAAGTTTACAAACGTTTCGAAACAAGTCCAAACGTTACGAAACAAAACCAAAGTTTACAAACGTTACGAAACAAATCCAAGCGTTTCACCTCTTTTGAAATTTAAGCCACACGTTTACAAACTTTACGAAACAAATCCAAGTGTTTCACTTTTTTAGCAATTTAAGCCAAACGTTTACAACCGTAACGAAAGAAATCGAAACGTTTCACCTTTTTAGTGATTTAAGCTGAAAGTTTAAAAACATTATTAAACAAATCCAAACGTTTCACCTTTTTTGTGATTTAGGCCAAACGTTTACAAATATTTTGAAACAAATCAAAACGTTTCGCCTTTTTAGCAATTTAATCCAAATGTTTACAAACGCTACGAAAGCAATCCAAACGTTTCACCTATTTAGCAATTTAAGCCAAATGTTTACAAACGTTACGAAACAAAACAAAACGTTTAAAACGTTACGAAACAAATCTAAACGTTTCACATTTATAGGAATTTAAGCCAAACCTTTACAAACGTTACTAAAAAAAACCAAGGGTTTCACCATTTTAGCAATTTAACCCAAACGTTTATAAACGTTACGAAACAAATGCAAGCGCTTCACCTTTTTAGCAATTTAAGCCAAACGCTTACAAACGTTCTGGCACAAATCCAAGCGTTTCACCTTTTTAGCAATTTATGCCAAACGTTTACGAACGTTACGAAACAAATCCAATTGTTTCACCTTTTTTAGCAATTTAAGCCAAACGTTGACAAACGTCACGAAACAAATCCAAACGTTTCACCTTTTTAGCAATTTAAGCCAACGTTTACAAACGTCTCTAAACAAATTCAAGTGTTTCATCTTTTTATCAATTTAAGCCAATCGTTTATAAATGTTACGAAACAAATCCAAACGTTTCACCTTTTTAGCAATTTAAGCCGAACGTTTACAAATGTTACGAAACAAAATCAAAAGTTTCACCTTTTTCGCAATTTAAGCCAAACGTTTACAAACATTACGAAACAAATCAAAACGTTTCCCCATTTTAGCGATTTATGCCAAACGTTTAAAACATACGAAACAAATCCAAACATTTCACCTTTTTAGCGATTTATGCCAAACGTTTACAAACGTTATGAAATAAATCCAAAACTTTCGCCTTTTTAGCGATTGAAGCCAAACGTTTACAAACGTTACGAAAAAAATCCAAACGTTTCACCTTTTTAGCAATTTAAGCCAAACGTTTACAAACGTTACGAAACAAATCCAAGTATTTCCCCTTTTTAGCAATTTAAGCCAAACACTTACAAACGTTACGAAACAAATTCAAATGTTTCCCTTTTTTAGCGATTTAAGCCAAACGTTTACAAACGCTATGAAACAAATCCAAAAGTTTCACCTTTTTAGCGATTTAGGCCAAACGTTTACAAACGTTACGAAACAAATCCAAACGTTACGAAACAATTC
The DNA here is from genome assembly GCF_937616625.2 of Mercurialis annua. Lineage (NCBI taxonomy): Eukaryota > Viridiplantae > Streptophyta > Magnoliopsida > Malpighiales > Euphorbiaceae > Mercurialis > Mercurialis annua. Next base: position 24,415,703 of record NC_065576.1, read on the forward strand.
CAAAGTTGACAAACGTTTCGAAACAAATCCAAGCGTTTCACCTTTTTAGAAATTTAAGCCACACGTTTACAAACTTTACGAAACAAATCTAAGCGTTTCACCTTTTTAGCAATTTAAGCCAAAAGTTTACAAACGTAATGAAAGAAATCCAAACGTTTCACCTTTTTAGCGATTTAAGCCGAATGTTAACAAACGTTATGAAACAAAACCAAACGTTTCACCTTTTGAGCAATTTAAGTCAATCATTTACAAACGTTACGAAACAAATCCAAACGTTTCACCTTTTTAGCGATTTAAGCCAAATGGTTACAAACGTTACGAAACAAATCCAAATGTTTCACCTTTTTAGTGATTTAAGCCAAAAGTTTAAAAACATTACAAAACAAATCCAAACATTTCACCTTTTTTGTGATTTAGGCCAAACGTTTACAAACGTTTTGAAACAAATCAAACGTTTCGCCTTTTAAGCAATTTATGCCAAATGTTTACAAACGTTACGAAACAAATCAAAACGTTTCCCCTTTTTAGCAATTTAAGCCAAACGTTTACAAACGTTACGAAACAAATCCAAGCGTTTCACCTTTTTAGCAATTTAAGCCAAACGCTTACAAACGTTACGAAACAAATTCAAACGTGTCCCCTTTTTAGCGATTTAAGCCAAACGTTTACAAACGTTACGAAACAAATCCAAAAGTTCCACCTTTTTAGCGATTTAAGCCAAAAGTTTACAAACGTTTCGAAACAAGTCCAAACGTTACGAAACAAAACCAAAGTTTACAAACGTTACGAAACAAATCCAAGCATTTCACCTTTTTAGAAATTTAAGCCACACGTTTACAAACTTTACGAAACAAATCCAAGTGTTTCACTTTTTTAGCAATTTAAGCCAAACGTTTACAAACGTAACGAAAGAAATCCAAACGTTTCACCTTTTTAGCGATTTAAGCCAAACGGTAACAAACGTTAGGAAACAAAGCCAAACGTTTCACCTTATGAGCAATTTAAGCCACACGTTTACAAACGTTACGAAACAAATCCAAACGTTTCACCTTTTTAGTGATTTAAGCCGAAAGTTTAAAAACATTACTAAACAAATCCAAACGTTTCACCTTTTTTGTGATTTAAGCCAAACGTTTACAAATATTTTGAAACAAATCAAAACGTTGCGCCTTTTTAGCAATTTAATCCAAATGTTTACAAATGCTACGAAAGCAATCCAAACGTTTCACCTATTTAGCAATTTAAGCCAATTGTTTACAAACGTTACGAAACAAAACCAAACGTTTAAAACGTTACGAAACAAATCCAAACGTTTCACATTTATAGGGATTTAAGCCAAACCTTTACAAACGTTACTAAACAAAACCAAGCGTTTCACCCTTTTAGCAATTTAACCCAAACGTTTACAAACGTTACGAAATAAATTCAAGCGCTTCACCTTTTTAGCAATTTAAGCCAAACGCTTACAAACATTCCGACACAAATCCAAGCGTTTCACCTTTTTAGCAATTTAAGCCAAACGTTGACAAACGTCACGAAACAAATCCAAACGTTTCACCTTTTTAGCAATTAAAGCCAACGTTTACAAACGTCTCTAAACAAATCCAAGTGTTTCACCTTTTTATCAATTTAAGCCAATCGTTTATAAAAGTTACGAAACAAATCCAAACGTTTCACCTTTTTAGCAATATAAGCCGACCGTTTACAAATGTTACGAAACAAAATCAAAAGTTTCACCTTTTTAGCAATTTAAGCCAAACGTTTACAAACATTAGGAAACAAATCAAAAAGTTTCCCTATTTTACCGATTTATGTCAAACGTTTAAAACATACGAAACAAATCCAAACATTTCCCCTTTTAGCGATTTATGCCAAACGTTTACAAACGTTATGAAACAAATCCAAAACTTTCGCCTTTTTAGCGATTGAAGCCAAACGTTTCACCTTTTTAGCAATTTAAGCCAAACGTTTACAAACGTTACGAAACAAATCCAAGTGTTTCCCCTTTTTAGCAATTTAAGCCAAACACTTACAAACGTTACGAAACAAATTCAAACGTTTCCCCTTTTTTAGCGATTTAAGCCAAACGTTTATAAACGTTATGAAACAAATCCAAAAGTTTCACCTTTTTAGCGATTTAGGCCAAACGTTTACAAACGTTACGAAACAAATCCAAACGTTACGAAACAAAACCAAAGTTGACAAACGTTACGAAACAAATCCAAGCGTTTCACCTTTTTAGAGATTTAAGCCACACGTTTACAAACTTTACGAAACAAATCCAAGCGTTTCACCTTTTTAGCAATTTAAGCCAAAAGTTTACAAACGTAATAAAAGAAATCCAAACGTTTCACCTTTTTAGTGATTTAAGCCGAATGTTAACAAACGTTATGAAACAAAACCAAACGTTTCACCTTTTGAGCAATTTAAGCCAAACATTTACAAACGTTACGAAACAAATCCAAACGTTTCACCTTTTTAGCGATTTAAGCCAAATGGTTACAAACGTTACGAAACAAATCCAAATGTTTCACCTTTTTAGCGATTTAAGCCAAAAGTTTAAAAACATTACAAAACAAATCCAAACATTTCACCTTTTTTGTGATTTAGGCCAAACGTTTACAAACGTTTTGTTACAAATCAAAACGTTTCGCCTTTTTAGCAATTTATGCCAAATGTTTACAAACGTTACAAAACCAATCCAAACGTTTCACCTTTTTAGCAATATAAGCCAAACGTTTACTAACATTAAAAAACAAAACCAAATGTTTAAAATGTTACGAAAGAAATCCAACCGTTTCACATTTTTAGTGATTTAAGCCAAACCTTTCCAAACATTATGAAACAAAACCAAGCGTTTCACCCTTTTAGCGATTTAAGCCAAACGTTTACAAACGTTACGAAACAAATCCAAGCGCTTCACCTTTTTAGCGATTTAAGCCAAACGTTTACAAACGTTCCGACACAAATCCAAGCGTTTCACCTTTTCAGTAATTTAAGCTAAACGTTTACGAACGCTACGAAACAAATCCAAACGTTTTACCTTTTTAGCAATTTAAGCCAAACGTTTACAAATGTCACGAAACAAATCCAAACGTTTCACTTTTTTAGCAATTTAAGCCAAACGTGTACAAACGTCACGAAACAAATCCAAGTGTTTCACCTTTTTAGCAATTTAAGCCAATCGTTTACAAAAGTTACGAAACAAATCCAAATGTTTTACCTTTTTAGCAATTTAAGCCGCACGCTTACAAATGTTACGAAACAAAATCAAACATTTCACCTTTTTAGTAATTTAAGCCAAACATTTACAAACATTACGAAACAAATCCAAAAGTTTCCCCATTTTAGCGATCTATGCCAAATGTTTAAAACATACGAAACAAATCCAAACATTTCCCCTTTTTAGCTATTTATGCCAAACGTTTACAAACGTTACGTAACAAATCCAAAAGTTTCGCCTTTTTGGCCATTGAAGCCAAACGTTTACAAACGTTACTAAACAAATCCAAACGTTTCCCATTTTTTGCAATTTAAGCCAAACGTTTACAAACGTTACGAAACAAATCCAAGCGTTTCACCTTTTTAGCAATTTAAGCCAAACGCTTACAAACGTTACGAAACAAATTCAAACGTTTCCCCTTTTTAGCGATTTAAGCCAAACGATTACAAATGTTACGAAACAAATCCAAAAATTTCACCTTTTTAGCGATTTAAGCCAAACGTTTACAAACGATACGAAACAAATCCAAACGTTACGAAACAAAACCAAAGTTTACAAACGTTACGAAACAAATCCAAGCTTTTCACCTTTTTAGAAATTTAAGCCACACGTATACAAACTTTACGAAACAAATCCAAGTGTTTCACCTTTTTAGCTATTTATGCCAAACGTTTACAAACGTAACGAAAGAAATCCAAACGCTTCACCTTTTTAGCGATTTAAGCCGAACGTAAACAAATGTTATGAAACAAAACCAAACGTTTCACCTCTTGAGCAATTTAAGCCAAATGTTTACAGACTTTACGAAACAAATCCAAATGTTTCACCTTTTTAGCGATTAAAGCCAAAAGTTTACAAACGTTACGAAACAAATCCAAAGGTTTCACCTTTTTAGCGATTTTAGCCAAAAGATTAAAAACATTACAAAACAAATCCAAACGTTCCACCTTTTTTGTGATTTAGACCAAACGTTTACAAACGTTTTGAAACAAATAAAAAGGTTTCGCATTTTTAGCAATTTAAGCCAAACGTTTAAAAACGTTACGAAACCAATCCAAACGTTTCACCTTTTTAACAATTTAAGCCAAACGTTACGAAACAAAACCAAGCGTTTCACCCTTTTGGCAATTTAAGCCAAACATTTACAAACGTTATTAAACAAATCCAAGCGCTTCACCTTTTTAGCAATTTAAGCCAAACATTTACAAACGTTACGACACAAATCCAAGCGTTTCACCTTTTTAGTAATATAAGCCAAACGTTTCGAACGTTACGAAACAAATCCAAACGTTTCACCTTTTTAGCAATTTAAGCCAAACGTTTACTAACGTCACGAACAAATCCAAACGTTTCACCTTTTTAGCAATTTAAGCCAAACGTAATGAAAGAAATCCAAACGTTTCACCTTTTTAGCGATTTAAGCCAAACGTTAACAAACGTTATGAAACAAAACCAGACGTTTCACCTTTTGAGCAATTTAAGCCAAACATTTACAAACTTTACGAAACAAATCCTAATGTTTCACCTTTTTAGCGATTGAAGCCGAATGTTTACAAACGTTACGAAACAAATCCAAACGTTTCACCTTTTTAGCGATTTAAGCAAAAAGTTTAAAAACATTACAAAACAAATCCAAACATTTCACCTTTTTTGTGATTTAGGCCAAACGTTTACAAACGTTTTGAAACAAATCAAAACGTTTCGCCTTTTTTGCAATTTATACCAAATGTTTACAAACGTTGCGAAACCAATCCAGACGTTTTCGCCTTTTTAGCAATTTAAGCCAAACGTTTACAAACGTTAAAAAACAAAATCTAATGATTAAAACGTTACGAAACAAATCCAATTTTTAGTGATTTAAGCCAAACCTTTCCAAACGTTACGAAACCAAACCAAGCATTTCACCCTTTTAGCAATTTAAGCCAAACGTTAACAAACGTTACGAAACAAATCCAAGCGCTTCACCTTTTTAGCAATTTAAGCCAAACGTTTACAAACATTCCGACACAAATCCAAGCGTTTCACCTTTTTAGTAATTTAAGCCAAACGTTTACGAACGTTACGAAACAAATCCAAACGTTTCACCTTTTTAGCAATTTAAGCCAAACGTTTATAAATGTCACGAAACAAATCCAAACGTTTCACCTTTTTAGCAATTTAAGCCAAACGTGTACAAACGTCACAAAAAAATCCAAGTGTTTCACCTTTTTATCAATTTAAGCCAATCGTTTACAAAAGTTACGAAACGTTTCACCTTTTTAGCAATTTAAGCCGAACGTTTACAAATGTTACGAAACAAAATCAAACATTTCACCTTTTTAGCAATTTAAGCCAAATGTTTACAAACATTACGATACAAATCCAAAAGTTTCCTCATTTTAGCGATTTATGCCAAACGTTTAAAACATACGAAACAAATCCAAACATTTCACCTTTTTAGATATTTATGCCAAACGTTTACAAACGTTACGAAACAAATCCAAAGGTTTCGCCTTATTAGCGATTGAAGCCAAACGTTTACAAACGTTACGAAACAAATCCAAACGTTTCACATTTTTAGCAATTTAAGCCAAACGTTTACAAACGTTACGAAACAAATCCAAGCGTTTCACCTTTTTAGCAATTTAAGCCAAACGCTTACAAACGTTACGAAACAAATTCAAACGTTTCCCCTTTTTAGCGATTTAATCCAAACATTTACAAATGTTACGAAACAAATCCAAAAGTTTCACCTTTTTAGCGATTTAAGCCAAACGTTTACAAACGATACGAAACAAATCCAAACGTTACGAAGCAAAACCAAAGTTTACAAACGTGACGAAACAAATCCAAGCTTTTCACCTTTTTAGAAATTTAAGCCACACGTATACAAACTTTATGAAACAAATCCAAGTGTTTCACCTTTTTAGCAATTTAAGCCAAACGTTTACAAACGTAACAAAAGAAATCCAAACGCTTCACCTTTTTAGCGATTTAAGCCGAACGTTAACAAACGTTATGAAAAAAAACCAAACATTTCACCTTTTGAGCAATTTATGCCAAACGTTACGAAACAAATCCAAACGTTTCACCTTTTTAGCGATTTAAGCCAAAAGTTGACAAACGTTACGAAACAAATCCAAACGTTCCACCTTTTTACCGATTTAAGCCAAAAGTTTAAAAACATTACAAAACAAATCCAAACGTTCCACCTTTTTGTGATTTAGGCCAAACGAATACAAACATTTTGAAACAAATCAAAACGTTTCGCCTTTTTAGCAATTTAAGCTAAACGTTTAAAAACGTTACGAAACCAATCCAAATGTTTCACCTTTTTAGCAATTCAAGCCAAACGTTTACAAATGCTAAGAAAAAAAACCAAACGTTTAAAAAATTACGAAACAAATCCAAACGTTTCACATTTTTAGGGATTTAAGCCAAACCTTTACAAACATTACGAAACAAATCAAGCGTTTCACCCTTTTAGCAATTTGAGCCAAACGTTTACAAACGTTACGAAACAAATCCAAGCGCTTCACCTTTTTAACAATTTAAGCCAAACGTTTACAAACGTTCCGACACAAATCCAAGCGTTTCACCTTTTTAGTAATATAAGCCAAATGTTTCGCACGTTACGAAACAAATCCCAACGTTTCACCTTTTTAGCAATTTAAGCCAAACGTTTATTAACGTCACGAAACAAATCCAAACGTTTCACCTTTTTAGCAATTTAAGCCAAACGTTTACAAACGTCACGAAACAAATCCAAGTGTTTCACCTTTTTAGCAATTTAAGCTAATCGTTTACAAAACTTACGAAACAAATCCAAACGTTTTACCTTTTTAGCAATTTAAGCCAAACGTTTACAAATGTTACGAAACAAAATCAAACATATCACCTTTTTAGCAATTTCAGCCAAACGTTTACAAACATTACGAAACGAATCCAAAAGTTTCCCCATTTTAGCGATTTATGCCAAACGTTTAAAACATACAAAACAAAAAGTTTCGCCTTTTTAGCGATTGAAGCCAAACGTTTACAAACGTTACGAAACAAATCCAAACGTTTCAGCTTTTTAGCAATTTAAGCCAAACGTTTACAAACGTTACGAAACAAATTCCAACGTTTCACCTTTTTAGCAATTTAAGCCAAACGCTTACAAACGTTACGAAACAAATTCAAACGTTTTCCCTTTTTAGCGATTTAAGCCAAACGTTTACAAACGTTACGAAACAAATCCAAAAGTTTCACCTTTTTAGCGATTTAAGCCAAACGTTTACAAACGTTACGAAACAAATCCAAACGTTACGAAACAAAACCAAAGTTTACAAACGTTACCAAAAAAATCCAAGCGTTTCACCTTTTTAGAAATTTAAGCCACAGGTTTACAAACTTTACGAAACAAATCCTAGCGTTTCACCTTTTTAGCAATTTAAGCCAAACGTTTACAAACGTAACGAAAGTAATCCAAACGTTTCACCTTTTTAGAGATTTAAGCTGAATGTTAACAAACGTTATGAAACAAAACCAAACGTTTCACATTTTGAGCGATATAAGACGAAAGTTTACAAACGTTACGAAACAAATCCAAACGTTTCACCTTTTTAGCGATTTAAGCCAAAAGTTTACAAATGTTACGAAACAAATCCAATAGTTTCACCTTTTTAGCGATTTAAGCCAAACGTTTCACCTTTTTTGTGTTTTAGGCCTACGTTTACAAACGTTTTGAAACAAATCAAAACGTTTCGCCTTTTTAGCAATTTAAGCCAAACGTTTACAAACGTTGCGAAACTAATCCAAACGTTTCCCCTTTTTAGCAATTTAAGCCAAACGTTTATAAACGTTACGAAACAAAACCAAACGTTTAAAATGTTACGAATCAAATCCAAACGTTTCACATTTTTAGGGATTTAAGCCAAACCTTTACAAACGTTACGAAATAAAACCAAGCGTTTCACCCTTCTAGCAATTTATGCCAAACATTTACAAACGTTACGAAACAAATCCAAGCGCTTCACCTTTTTAGCAATTGGAGTCAAATGTTTACAAACTTTCCGACACCAATCCAAGCGTTTCACCTTTTTAGAAATTTAAGCCAAACGTTTACAAACGTTACGAAACAAATCCAAACGTTTCACCTTTTAAGCAATTTAAGCCACACGTTTACAAACGTCAAGAAACAAATCCAAACGTTTTCACTTTTTAGCAATTTAAGCCAAACGTTTACAAACGTCACGAAACAAATCCAAGTGTTTCACTTTTTTAGCAATTTAAGCCAATCGTTTAGAAAAGTTACGAAACAAATCCAAACGTTTGACCTTTTTAGCGATTTAAGCCGCACGTTTACAAATGTTACAAAACAAAATCAAACATTTCACCTTTTTAGCAATTTAAGCCAAAACGTTTACAAACATTACGAAACAAATCCAAAAGTTTCACCATTTTAGCGATTTATGCCAAACGTTAAAACATACGAAACAAATCCAAACATTTCACCTTTTTAGCGATTTATGCCAAACGTTTACAAATGTTACGAAACAAATCCAAACATTTCGCCTTTTTAGCAATTGAAGCCAAACGTTTACAAACGTTACGAAACAAATCCAAACGTTTCACGTTTTTTGCGATTTAAGCCAAACGTTTACAAAGGAAACAAATACAAACGTTTCACCTTTTTAGCGATTTAAGCCAAACGTTTACAAGGGTTACAAAACAAATCCAAGCGTTTCACCTTTTTAGCAATTTAAGCCAAATATTTACAAACGTTACGAAACAAATCCAAGCATTTCACCTTTTTAGAAAATTAAGCCAAAGGTTTACAAACGTTACGAAACAAATCCAAGCGTTTCCCCTTTTTAGCAATTTAAGCCAAACGTTAACAAACGTTACGAAACAAATCCAAGCGCTTTCCCTTCTTAGCGATTTAAGCCAAACGTTTACAAACGTTACGAAAAAAATCCAAACGTTTCCCCTTATTAGAGATTTAAGCCAAACATTTACAAACGTTACGAAAAAAATCTAAACGTTTCACCTTTTTAGCGATTAAGCCAAACGTTTACAAACGTTACAAAACAATCCAAACGTTTCCCCTTTTTAGCGATTTAAGCCAGACGTTTACAAACGTTACGAAACAAATCCAAACGTTTCACCTTTTTAGCGATATAAGTCATACGTTTACAAACGTTACAAAATAAACGTTACGAAACAAATCCAAACGTTTTACCTTTTTAGCGATTAAGGCCGAACGTTTACAAACGTTATGAAACAAAACCACACGTTTTCCCTGTTTAGGGATTTAAGGCAAACGTTTCCCCTTTTTAGCTATTTAAGCCGTTTACAAACGTGATGAAACAAATCCAAACGTTTCGCCTTTTTAGCAATTTAAGCCAAACGTTTACAAACGTTACCAAACTAATCCAAACATTTCCCGTTTTTAGAAATTTAAGCCAAACGTTTACAAACGTTACGAAACAAAACCAAACGTTTAAAACGTTACGAAACAAATCCAAAACTTTCACATTTTTAGCGATTTAAGCCAAACCTCTACAAACGTTACGAAACAAAAACAAGCGTTTGACCCTTTTTGCAATTTAAGCCAAACGTTTACAAACGTTGCGAAACAATTCCAAGCGTTTCACCTTTTTAGAAATTTAAGCCAAATATTTACAAACGTTACGAAATAAATCCAAGCGTTTCACCTTTTTAGAAAATTAAGCCAAAGGTTTACAAACGTTACGAAACGAATCCAAGCGTTTCTCCTTTTTAGCAATTTAAGCCAAACGGTAACAAATGTTACGAAACAAATCCAAACGTTTTCTTTTCTTAGCAATTTAAGCCAAACGTTTACAAACGTTACGAAAAAAATCCAAATGTTTCACCTTTTTAGCAATTCAAGCCAAACGTTTACAAACGCTAAGAAAAAAAACCAAACGTTTAAAAAATTACGAAACAAATCCAAATGTTTCACATTTTTAGGGATTTAAGCCAAACCTTTACAAACATTACGAAACAAATCAAGCGTTTCACCCTTTTAGCAATTTGAGCCAAACATTTACAAACGTTACGAAACAAATCCAAGCGCTTCACCTTTTTAACAATTTAAGCCAAACGTTTACAAACGTTCCGACACAAATCCAAGCGTTTCACCTTTTTAGTAATATAAGCCAAATGTTTCGCACGTTACGAAACAAATCCCAACGTTTCACCTTTTTAGCAATTTAAGCCAAACGTTTATTAACGTCACGAAACAAATCCAAACGTTTCACCTTTTTAGCAATTTAAGCCAAACGTTTACAAACGTCACGAAACAAATCCAAGTGTTTCACCTTTTTAGCAATTTAAGCTAATCGTTTACAAAACTTACGAAACAAATCCAAACGTTTTACCTTTTTAGCAATTTAAGCCAAACGTTTACAAATGTTACGAAACAAAATCAAACATATCACCTTTTTAGCAATTTCAGCCAAACGTTTACAAACATTACGAAACGAATCCAAAAGTTTCCCCATTTTAGCGATTTATGCCAAACGTTTAAAACATACAAAACAAAAAGTTTCGCCTTTTTAGCGATTGAAGCCAAACGTTTACAAACGTTACGAAACAAATCCAAACGTTTCAGCTTTTTAGCAATTTAAGCCAAACGTTTACAAACGTTACGAAACAAATTCCAACGTTTCACCTTTTTAGCAATTTAAGCCAAACGCTTACAAACGTTACGAAACAAATTCAAACGTTTTCCCTTTTTAGCGATTTAAGCCAAACGTTTACAAACGTTACGAAACAAATCCAAAAGTTTCACCTTTTTAGCGATTTAAGCCAAACGTTTACAAACGTTACGAAACAAATCCAAACGTTACGAAACAAAACCAAAGTTTACAAACGTTACCAAAAAAATCCAAGCGTTTCACCTTTTTAGAAATTTAAGCCACAGGTTTACAAACTTTACGAAACAAATCCTAGCGTTTCACCTTTTTAGCAATTTAAGCCAAACATTTACAAACGTAACGAAAGTAATCCAAACGTTTCACCTTTTTAGAGATTTAAGTTGAATGTTAACAAACGTTATGAAACAAAACCAAACGTTTCACATTTTGAGCGATATAAGCCGAAAGTTTACAAACGTTACGAAACAAATCCAAACGTTTCACCTTTTTAGCGATTTAAGCCAAAAGTTTACAAATGTTACGAAACAAATCCAATAGTTTCATCTTTTTAGCGATTTAAGCCAAACGTTTCACCTTTTTTGTGTTTTAGGCCTACGTTTACAAACGTTTTGAAACAAATCAAAACGTTTCGCCTTTTTAGCAATTTAAGCCAAACGTTTACAAACGTTGCGAAACTAATCCAAACGTTTCCCCTTTTTAGCAATTTAAGCCAAACGTTTATAAACGTTACGAAACAAAACCAAACGTTTAAAATGTTACGAATCAAATCCAAACGTTTCACATTTTTAGGGATTTAAGCCAAACCTTTACAAACGTTACGAAATAAAACCAAGCGTTTCACCCTTCTAGCAATTTATGCCAAACATTTACAAACGTTACGAAACAAATCCAAGCGCTTCACCTTTTTAGCAATTGGAGTCAAATGTTTACAAACTTTCCGACACCAATCCAAGCGTTTCACCTTTTTAGAAATTTAAGCCAAACGTTTACAAACGTTACGAAACAAATCCAAACGTTTCACCTTTTAAGCAATTTAAGCCACACGTTTACAAACGTCAAGAAACAAATCCAAACGTTTTCACTTTTTAGCAATTTAAGCCAAACGTTTACAAACGTCACGAAATAAATCCAAGTGTTTCACCTTTTTAGCAATTTAAGCCAATCGTTTAGAAAAGTTACGAAACAAATCCAAACGTTTGACCTTTTTAGCGATTTAAGCCGCACGTTTACAAATGTTACAAAACAAAATCAAACATTTCACCTTTTTAGCAATTTAAGCCAAAACGTTTACAAACATTAAAAGTTTCACCATTTTAGCGATTTATGCCAAACGTTAAAACATACGAAACAAATCCAAACATTTCACCTTTTTAGCGATTTATGCCAAACGTTTACAAATGTTACGAAACAAATCCAAACATTTCGCCTTTTTAGCGATTGAAGCCAAACGTTTACAAACGTTACGAAACAAATCCAAACGTTTCACGTTTTTTGCGATTTAAGCCAAACGTTTACAAAGGAAACAAATACAAACGTTTCTCCTTTTTAGCGATTTAAGCCAAACGTTTACAAGGGTTACAAAACAAATCCAAGCGTTTCACCTTTTTAGCAATTTAAGCCAAATATTTACAAACGTTACGAAACAAATCCAAGCATTTCACCTTTTTAGAAAATTAAGCCAAAGGTTTACAAACGTTACGAAACAAATCCAAGCGTTTCCCCTTTTTAGCAATTTAAGCCAAACGTTAACAAACGTTACGAAACAAATTCAAGCGTTTTCCCTTCTTAGCGATTTAAGCCAAACGTTTACAAACGTTACGAAAAAAATCCAAACGTTTCCCCTTATTAGAGATTTAAGCCAAACATTTACAAACGTTACGAAAAAAATCTAAACGTTTCACCTTTTTAGCGATTAAGCCAAACGTTTACAAACGTTACAAAACAATCCAAACGTTTCCCCTTTTTAGCGATTTAAGCCAGACGTTTACAAACGTTACGAAACAAATCCAAACGTTTCACCTTTTTAGCGATATAAGTCATACGTTTACAAACGTTACAAAATAAACGTTACGAAACAAATCCAAACGTTTTACCTTTTTAGCGATTAAGGCCGAACGTTTACAAACATTATGAAACAAAACCACACGTTTTCCCTGTTTAGGGATTTAAGGCAAACGTTTCCCCTTTTTAGCTATTTAAGCCGTTTACAAACGTGATGAAACAAATCCAAACGTTTCGCCTTTTTAGCAATTTAAGCCAAACGTTTACAAACGTTACCAAACTAATCCAAACATTTCCCGTTTTTAGAAATTTAAGACAAACGTTTACAAACGTTACGAAACAAAACCAAACGTTTAAAACGTTACGAAACAAATCCAAAACTTTCACATTTTTAGCGATTTAAGCCAAACCTCTACAAACGTTACGAAACAAAAACAAGCGTTTGACCCTTTTTGCAATTTAAGCCAAACGTTTACAAACGTTGCGAAACAATTCCAAGCGTTTCACCTTTTTAGCAATTTAAGCCAAATATTTACAAACGTTACGAAATAAATCCAAGCGTTTCACCTTTTTAGAAAATTAAGCCAAAGGTTTACAAACGTTACGAAACGAATCCAAGCGTTTCTCCTTTTTAGCAATTTAAGCCAAACGGTAACAAATGTTACGAAACAAATCCAAGCGTTTTCCCTTCTTAGCAATTTAAGCCAAACGTTTACAAACGTTACGAAAAAAATCCAGACGTTTCCCCTTATTAGCGATTTAAGCCAAACATTTACAAACGTTACGAAACAAATCTAAAAGTTTCACCTTTTTAGCGATTTAAGCCAAATGTTTACAAACGTTACAAAACAATCCAAACGTTTCCCCTTTTTTAGCGATTTAAGCCAGACGTTTACAAACGTTACGAAACAAATCCGAACGTTTCACCTTTTTAGCGATATAACCCATACGTTTACGAACGTTACGAAACAAATCCAAACGTTTTACCTTTTTAGCGATTTAGGCCGAACGTTTACAAACGTTATGAAACAAAACCACACGTTTTCCCTTTTTATGGATTTAAGCCAAACGTTTCACCTTTTTAGCTATTTAAGCCAAACGTTTACAAACGTGACGAAATAAACCCAAACGTTTTGCCTTTTTAGCAATTTATGCCAAACGTTTACAAACGTTACGAAACTAATCCAAACGTTTCCCTTTTTTTAGCAATTTAAGCCAAACGTTTACAAACGTTACGAAACAAAACCAAACGTTTAAAACGTTACGAAACAAATCAAAAAGTTTCATAATTTTAGCGATTTAAGCAAAACCTCTACAAACGTTACGAAACAAAACCAAGCGTTTGACCCTTTTTGCTATTTAAGCCAAACGTTTACAAAAGTTACGAAACAAATCCAAGCGTTTCCCCTTTTTAGCAATTTAAGCCAAACGTTTACAAACGTTCCGAAACAAATCCAAATGTTTCACCTTTTTAGTAATTTAAGCCAAATGTTTACAAACGTTACGAAACAAATCCAAACGTTTCACCTTTTTAGCAATTTATGCCAAACGTTTACAAACGTTACGAAATAAATCCAAGCGTTTCACCTTTTTAGCGATTTAAACCAAACGTTTACAAACGTTAATAAACAAATCCAAACGTTTCCCCTCTTTAGCTGTTTAAGCCAAACGTTTACAAATGTTACGAAACAAATACAAGCATTTCACATTTTTAGCAATTTAAGCCAAATGTTTACAAACTTTACGAAACAAATCCCAACGTTTCACATTTTTAGCGATTTAAGCCAAACGTTTAAAAACGTTACAAAACAAATCCAAACGTTTCCCCTTTTTAGCGATTTAGGCCAAACGTTAACAAATGTTTCGAAACAAATCCAAACGTTTTGCCTTTTTTGTAATTTAAGCCAAACGTTTAGAAACGTTACGAATTAAATCCACATGTTTCACCTTTTTAGCGATTTAAGCCAAATGTATACGAACGTTACGAAATAAATCCAAATGTTTCTCCTTTTTAGCGATTTAATCCAAACGTTTAAAAATGTTACAAAACAAATCCAAACATTTCACCTTTTTAGTGATTTAGGCCAAACGTTTACAAACGTTTCGCTTTTTTAGCAATTTAAGCCAAACGTTACGAAACCAATCCAAACGTTTCCCCTTTTTAGCAATTTAAGCCAAACGTTTACAAACTTTTCTAAACAAAACCAAACGTTTAAAATGTTACGAAACAAATCCAAACGTTTCACATTTTTAGCGATTTAAGCCAAACCTTTTCAAACGTTGTGAAACAAAACCAAGTGTTTCACCCTTTTTGCAATTTATGTCAAACGTTTACAAACGTTACGAAACAAATCCAAGCGTTTCACCTTTTTAGCAATTTAAGCCAAACGTTTACAAACGTTACGAAACAAATCCAAGCGTTTCACCTTTTTTGCAATTTAAGCCAAACGTTTACAAACGTTACAAAACAAATCCAAACGTTTCCCCTTTTTAGCAAATTAAGCCAAACGTTTACAAACGTTCCGACACAAATCCAAGCGTTTCACCTTTTTATCAATTTAAGCCAAACGTTTACAAACATTACAAAAAAAATCCAAGCGTTTCTCCTTTTTAGTGATTGAAGCCAAACGTTTACAAACATTACAAAAAAATCCAAATATTTCACATTTTTAACAATTTAAGCCAAACGTTCACAAATGTTACGAAACAAAGCCAAGCGTTTCACCTTTTTAGCAATTTAAGCCAAACGTTTACCAAAGTAACGAAACAAATCAAAGTGTTTCACCTTTTTAGCAATTTAAGTCAAACGTTTACAAACGTTACGAAACAAATCCAAGCGTTTCACCTTGTCATCAATTTAATCCAAACGTTTACAAACGTTACAAAATAAATCCAAACATGTCATCTTTTTAGCGATTTAAGATAAATGTTTACAAACGGTACAAAACAAATACAACCGTTTCACCTTCTTAGCGATATAAGCCAAACGTTTACAAACGTTACGAAACAAATCCAAACATTTCTCCTTTTTAGCGATTTAAGCCAAACGTTTACAAACATTACAAAAGAAATCCAAACGTTTCACCTTTTTAGCGATTTAAACCAAACGTTTGCAAACATTACAAAAAAAATCCAAGCGTTTCTTCTTTTTAGTGATTGAAGCCAAACGTTTACAAACATTACAAAAAAATCCAAATATTTCACATTTTTAACAATTTAAGCCAAACGTTCACAAACGTTACGAAACAAAGCCAAGCGTTTCACCTTTTTAGCAATTTAAGCCAAACGTTTACCAAAGTAACGAAACAAATCAAAGTGTTTCACCTTTTTAGCAATTGAAGCCAAACGTTTACAATCGTTATGAAACAAATTCAAGCGTTTCACCATGTTATCAATTTAATCCAAACGTTACAAAACAAATCAGAACATTTCATCTTTTTAGCGATTTAAGACAAATGTTTACAAACGATATAAAAAAAATTCAAATGTTTCACCTTTTTAGCAATTTAAGCCAAACGTTTACACAAGTTTAAGCCAAACGTTTACAAACGTTACAAAACAAATAAAATTGTTTCACCTTTTTAGCAATTTAGGCCAAATATTTACGAAGGTTAAGAAACAAATCCAAACATTTCACCTTTTTCGCGATTTCAAACGTTTACAAACAATAAGAAAAAATCCAAACGTTTCCCCTTTTTAGCGATTTAAGCCAAACGTTTACAAACGTTACGAAACAAATCCAAACGTTTCACCTTTATAGCGATTTAAGCCAAACGTTTACAAACGTTACGAGACAAATCCAAGTTTTTCACCCTTTTAGTATTTTAAGGCAAACGTTTACAAACGTTAAGAAAAAAATCCAAGCATTTCCCCTTTTTAGCGATTTAAGCCAAACGCTTACAAACGATACTGAAGAAATCCAAAAATTTCACCTTTTTATCAATTTAAGCCAAATGTTTATAAACGTTACGAAACAAATCCAAACGTTTCACCTTTTTAGCGATTTAAACCAAACGTTTACAAACGTTACGAAACAAATCCAAACATTTCTCCTTTTTAGCGATTTAAGCCAAACGTTTACAAACATTACAAAAGAAATCCAAACGTTTCACCTTTTTAGCGATTTAAACCAAACGTTTGCAAACATTACCAAAATAATCCAAGCGTTTCCTCTTTTTAGTGATTGAAGCCAAACGTTTACAAACATTACAAAAAAATCCAAATATTTCACATTTTTAAAAATTTAAGCCAAACGTTCACAAACGTTACGAAACAAAGCCAAGCGTTTCACCTTTTTAGCAATTTAAGCCAAACGTTTACCAAAGTAACGAAACAAATCAAAGTGTTTCACCTTTTTAGCAATTTAAGCCAAACGTTTACAAACGTTACGAAACAAATCCAAGCGCTTCACCTTGTTATCAATTTAATCCAAACGTTTACAAACGTTACAAAACAAATCCAAACATGTCATCTTTTTAGCGATTTAAGATAAATGTTTACAAACGGTACAAAACAAATTCATACGTTTCACCTTTTTAGCAATTTAAGCCAAACGTTTATACAAGTTTAAGCCAAACGTTTACAAACGTTACGAAACAAATCAAATCGTTTCACCTTTTTAGCAATTTAGGTCAAATATTTACAAAGGATAAGAAACAAATCCAAACATTTCACCTTTTTAGCGATTTAAGCCAAGGTTTACAAACGTTACGAAACAAATCCAAGCGCTTCACTTTTTTAGCAATTTAAGCCAAACGTTTACAAACGTTCCGATGCAAATCCAAGCGTTTCATCTTTTTATCAATTTATGCCAAACGTTTACAAACATTATGAAAAAAATCCAAACGTTTCCCCTTTTTAGTGATTGAAGCCAAAGGTTTACAAATATTACGAAAAAAATCCAAATGTTTCACATTTTTAACAATTTAAGCCAAACGTTCACAAACGTTACGAAACAAAACCAAGCGTTTCACCTTTTTAGCAATTTAAGCCAAACGTTTACAAAAGTAACGAAACAAATCAAAGTGTTTCACCTTTTTGGCAATTTAAGCCAAACGTTTACAATCGTTATGAAACAAATCCAAGCGTTTCACCTTGTTATCAATTTAATCCAAACGTTACAAAACAAATCAGAACATTTCATCTTTTTAGCGATTTAAGACAAATGTTTACAAACGATATAAAAAAAATTCAAATGTTTCACCGTTTTAGCAATTTAAGCCAAACGTTTACACAAGTTTAAGCCAAACGTTTACAAACGTTACGAAACAAATCAAATTGTTTCACCTTTTTAGCAATTTAGGCCAAATATTTACGAAGGTTAAGAAACAAATCCAAACATTTCACCTTTTTCGCGATTTCAAACGTTTACAAACAATAAGAAAAAATCCAAACGTTTCCCCTTTTTAGCGATTTAAGGCAAACGTTTACAAACGTTACGAAACAAATCCAAACGTTTCACCTTTATAGCGATTTAAGCCAAACGTTTACAAACGTTACGAGACAAATCCAAGTTTTTCACCTTTTTAGTAATTTAAGGCAAACGTTTACAAACGTTAAGAAACAAATCCAAGCATTTCCCCTTTTTAGCGATTTAAGGCAAACATTTACAAACGTTAAGAAACAAATCCAAGCATTTCCCCTTTTTAGCGATTTAAGCCAAACGTTTACAAACGATACTAAAGAAATCCAAACATTTCACCTTTTTAGCAATTTAAGCCAAATGTTTATAAACGTTACGAAACAAATCCAAACGTTTCACCTTTTTAGCGATTTAAGCCAAACGTTTACAAACGTTACGAAACAAATCCAAACGTTTCTCCTTTTTAGCGATTTAAGCCACACGTTTACAAACATTACAAAAGAAATCCAAACGTTTCACCTTTTTAGCGATTTAAACCAAACGTTTGCAAACATTAAAAAATAAATCCAAACGTTTCCCCATTTTAGCGATATATGCCAAACATTTACAAACGTTACGAAACAAATCCAAACGTTTCACCTTTTTAGCGATTTAAGCCAAACATTTACAAACATTACGAAACAAATCAAAACTTTTCACCTTTTTAGCAATTTAAGCCAAACGTTTACAAACTTTCCGAAACAAAGCAAAGTGTTTCGCCTATTTAGTAATTTAAGCCAAACGTGTACAAACGTTCCGAAACAAATCTTAGTGTTTCCCCTTTTTAGTAATTTATGCCAAAAGTTTACAAGGTTTACAACACAAATCCAAGTGTTTAACCTTTTTAGCAATTTAAGCCAAACGTTTACAAAAGTTACGAAACAAATCCAAACGTTTCACCTTTTTAGCTATTTAAGCCGAACGTTTACAAACTTTACGAAGCAAAACCAAACGTTTCACCTTTTTAGCAATTTAAGCCAAACGTTTATAAACGTTAAGAAACAAATCTAAACGTTTCCCCATTTTAGCGATTTAAGCCAAATTTTTATAACGTTGCGAAGCAAATCCAAATGTCTCACCTTTTCAGCAATTTATGCCAAACGTTTACAAACGTTGCGAAACAAATCCAAACTTTTCACCTTTTTACGATTGAAGCCAAACGTTTACAAATGTTACGAACAAATCCAAACATTTCACATTTTTAGCAATTTAAGCCAAATGTTTACAAACGTTATGCAACAAAAACCAAGCGATTAACCTATTTAGCAATTTAAGCCAAACGTTTACGAAGGTTACGAAACAAATCCAAACGTTTCACCGTTTTAGCGATTTAAGCCAAACGTTTACAAACGTTAAGCCAAATCGCTAAACCGGTGAAACGTTTGGATAGAGTTCAAGACTACGAGTCACTCTTGCTAAATCAGAATCTTACACACTACACAAAGGTTCAAATCGAAAGATACCTTTGCTTATGCGCAATCTTATGGATACAGTAATTGCTCGAGAAAATATTTTAAAATTCAAAGTGGGGGATTGTTGAGATTTGGTTGAATTTAAAAAAAGATTTAAGGATTTAAAAAGGTTTTGGGAAGTGTCTTGTGTGTGTGGAAAGAAACACCACTTGTTTGTGAGTGTAAGAGTGGAAATCCCACATTGATAAGGAATAAGCCTTTCATTGGGTTTATAAGGGTGCCTAGTTTTATGAAAGAGCTGGGAGTTACATTCTACCCGATTTACCACACACGCGCGCGCCGTACGTCCGGCCCGGTCTGGTCTTGGTTGGGTGGTTGGTTCGGTTCGAGCACTTTATTTTTGCTTACATAAATTGTTTTATATTATTAATTATGTAACAGTTTGGTCTTTAGAATTCAGCTCATCTCTTTATCTTCCAAAACGTTTTTCTGACTGAATTAAATTATTAAAGCGTTTTATGTATTTATCTCTTTATCTTCCAAAACGTTTTATGAGCAATTCTCTAAGTTAAAAGAAAACCAGAGCAGTCTCTGAGTTTAAAGAAAACACATATGTGTTTAACAAATTCTTGAGCAATATTGAGGGTGTAATTCGAACGGTGCTACACAGTGCAGTGTTCATTGTATTCAATTTCGAGTGGCTGTTTTATCCTGGGGACGGCGTGGTTGATAGGCTGTCTTGCACCTTTGGGCAGATCCGCGAAACGTCTTAAAGAAAGCGACCTAGTCCGCGACTCAGCCAGAATATTTACCATTGGTAATTCGTTCCAATTTTAATAAACTGTTTCGAACAAATTAATCTTATTATTTTGATTGTTTGTGTAAACAGTTCCAACAATTTTAAGACGTTGTGTTCTGCGTTGGATACCGATGGATATTCTGGTTCTGCGATTATCACCACTGTTGTTCCTTTTAAGTGACTGCGGTAATCTCATGAACAACCAATTAATTTTTAATTGATGTCTTTACTGCTCCTTTTATTGTTATAAAAATCCTTCGTGACATGATTTTATTTGTTATATTTTATTTATATGCTACAATTTATCAGATTTATTTTGCTAGTTTTTATCAATTGCGATTATTGATATATTTCTTCGGGGAAGGAATTTTATTGAGATCTTAATTCTAATTTAAAAAATCCGTTTATTGGATTTATTATTATCAAGATTGTGTTTTGATAAAAACCTTATGTGAAACGCTTGGATTTGGTTCGTAACCTTTGTAAACGTTTGGCTTAAACTGCTAAACAGGTGAAACGCTTTGTTTTGTTTCGTAACGTTTGTAAAGGTTTGGCTTAAATCGCTAAAAATGTGAAACGTTTGGATTTGTTTCGTAATGTTTTAAACGTTTGGTTTTGTTTCGTTTCATTTCCTAATGTTTTAAACGTTTGGCTTAAATCGCTAAAATGGTGAAACGTTTGGATTTATTTCGTAACGTTTGTAAATGTTTGGCTTAAATCGCTAAAAATGTGAAATGTTTGGTTTTGTTTCGTAACGTTTGAAAATGTTTGGCTTAAATCGCTAAAAATGTGAAATGTTTGGATTTGTTTCGTAATGTTTTAAACGTTTGATTTTGTTTCGTAATGTTTGGTTTTGTTTCGTAACATTTCACCTTTTTAGCGATTAAATCCAAACGTTTACAAACGCTATGAAACAAAACCAAACGTTTCCCATTTTTAGTGATTTGAGTCAAACGTTTACAAACATTACGAAACAAATCCGAACGTTTCACATATTTAAGGATTTAAGCCAAACGTTTACAAACGTTACAACACAAAACAAAATGTTTTACCTTTTTAGCGATTTAAGCCAAACGTTTACAAACATTACAAAACAAATCCCAACGTTTCGCCTTTTTAGCAATTGAAGCACAAGGTTTCAAACGTTGGGAAATAAATCCAAACGTTTAAAACCTTTTTAGCGATTTAAGACAAACGTTGACAAACGTTACGAAACCAATCCAAACATTTAAAACGTTACGAAACAAATCCGAACGTTTCACCTTTTTAGCGATTTAAGCAAAACGTTTACAAATGTTACGAAAAAAATCCAAACGTTTCACCTTTTTAGCGTTTTAAGCCAAACGTTTACAAATGTTACGAAACAAAACCAAACGTTTCACCTTTTTACCGATTTAAGCCAAACGTTTACAAACGTTACGAAACAAAACCAAACGTTTCACCTTTTTAGCGATTTATCCAAACGCTTAAAACCTTAAGAAACCAATCCAAACGTTTAAAAATGTTACGAAACAAATCCAAACGTTTCACTTTTTTAGCTATTTAAGCCAAACGTTACGAAACAAATCCAAACTTTTCACATTTTTTGCGATTTAAGACAAACGTTTACAAACATTACGAAACAAATCCAAATTTTTCCCCTTTTTAGGGATTTAAGCCAAAATCTTACAAACGTTACGATACAAAACCAAACTTTTCACCTTTTTAGCGAGTTATGCCAAACGTTTACAAACATAACGAAACAAATCCAAACGTTTCACCTTTTTAGCGATTGAAGCCAAATGTTTCAAACTTACAAAACAAATCCAAACATTAAAAACGTTACGAAACAAACTGTAACGTTTCACCTTTTTAGCGATTTAAGACAAACGTTTACAAACGTTACGAAACCAATCCAAACGTTTAAAACGTTACGAAACAAATCTGTCACGACCCAAGTTATTGACCGGCAACCAGCGCTAGGTGATGGGAGTGTAGCTCCGGAACCCGTAGCAATCCTAAATTTACTAAACACTTTTTTACAAATAATATAATACACATACACAACGGAAGCAAACTCACATATATATAGATACAAGTATTCACACTACACTTTCTGATATCCACGTGGGCCCTAGTTATTGTACCACATACAAACTGTCCTCACGGGATTATATACATACTATTATATCAAAACATATCGCCGACATCTGGTGCCGTGAACAAAACACAATATACATAGCCTAGAAAAATATATAAACATAGACAGCAAGTAAAACATAAAACCATAATATACTGTTGTCAAGGCTACAACTCTGTCGACACAGGACCACTACTGCAGCTCTACGGAAGTTAAGGACTGTACATGTGCGACTGACTTCCGGATTCCAAAAACGACCTCTAGCTAGGTCCAAACACTAAGCACATGAAAGACATCAAAAGTGAGGGGTTAGTATTTGGAAAAATACTGAGTAAGCTTGCAATTTACTAACAGTATTATAAAAACATAACATCGTATTTCAAATAAGCATTAATACGAAAATATATAAAGAAGTATTTAATCCGTTCGAAACTAAAATCCTGAAACTTATCACGACTTACGAATATTCAAATCAGATTGATCCAAATGGTCTGACCTGGGAGTAACTCTAACTCAACCACGTCAGCCGCGAATAGCCTCTTAATCCCAAATGGTGGGTCCAACCCACTAGATACGGGGCTCAGGTTACCTTAACCGAGTTCACTCTCGTATCACATTAATATTCCGTCTTTCATAATCAATATCATGCATATTATCAAATCATTTCTCAAAATCAAACACACTAGACTGACTCAATTACTGGTGATCACACAGCCTATTGACACCTAATAGGTAGCTAGTTTCTTCGGATCGCATACTAATTTCTCACATTGAAATCCAATAAAAATATATAATATATCAACGCATCATATATATCATGCGATGTGTTTAAATAAATAATGTATATATATATATATATATATATATATATATATATATGTATATATATATATATATTTAAAATAAAACATCAAATAACTTTTATAGATAATACATGAAAGAAAAGTGCAATTCACTTGACCCGCTATCCAATCAAAATATTCGATATGCTGGTCAAATACTGCTAACCCCTAAATCTCTACCTCGTAGCTTGCCGATACGTCTGATCCATATACAAATTAAATATACGTTTAGTATATAAACGTGAACTTCGTAAACCTAAAACCCTAGGTTATAGATTTAGGTTATCATTATTTTATTTCGTACTCGATTCTCAATTCCGATAACTTCTTAATTGAACTCTTATTGAATCGATATACTGATATCGATTTACTTATCATGCTGATGTCCATTTCTATAATGTTTCACAATATTTATCGATTTAACACGTCTATTTTACGTATTAAGAATCCCCGGGAGTCACCGTTGAGGCAGGGCACGTCGTTCCGGGTTTGGCACGTAATGCCCAAGCAATTTTAGGGAGGGGCACGTCGTGCCCCTTCCAATTCACGTCGTGCTCCCCACAAATCAGAGGGGGCACGTCGTGCCCCTTGCCTTGCACGTCGTGCTAGGCCAGAATTGGCCTGCGCACGTCGTGCCGTCCTGCTGGGCACGATTTCCTGTAGGTTAGAGACCTATTCCGACACAAAAATACCATATAACCCATTCCGACATGCTAGCTTTAAAAATTCCTACTTAAAGCTAGCCAAAACACCCAAAAGCGACGTAAGTCACGCTAGTTCGATGCATATCGTAACGTCACACACAACACAGCCCATTTTCATCAATTTTCGTGATTAAAGCGTTCAACGCACCTTGCTTTGAATCTCGGCGGAGGTAGAGGACTGAATTCTGAAGAGATCGACGCAAAAATCGTCCGAAACGGACGCCGAATGGAGAAACGGCGAGCGAACGACGGTGTGAAATGATAAACGGATCGTTGTCTCTGGAGTCTTCTCCTTCCTTCTTATTCATCTAATTCATATCTTCTTATATATATATATATATATATATATATATATATATATATATATATATATATATATATTGGTTAAATTGTTGCTTTAATCCCTATTTTCTTTATTGGTTATCAATAACCATCTAAACTTTTTTTGTTCAATTTAGTCCATAACTAAATCAATTAATACTTTAGTTAATTCGTATATGTATTATTTATATCTAATAAATAATACGAACCAAGAATTAACTTTTTCGCGTCAAAGCTTGTAACTTTCGATTCTCGAGAGGTAATTGGCTAAATTATCAATTTAGTACCTAATTTTATTTTGTGACTTTTCTTGACATTTTTCCTTCTTATCTCATCTTCAACTTTTGAATCAAAATATATTATTCATTTCTCGAAATAATATTCTTTATACCGACCTACTAGAGGCTTATCCATTATAAATTATCTCGATTCCTTGGACATCTTTTCAATATCGCCACTCCGGCGACTCAAAACTGGACACGTGGTCTAATTAGATAATTTAAACTTATGGGGTATTACATTCTTCCCCTCTTATAAAAATTTGTCCTCGAATTTTCATATATCTTGTTATATCCTTATAATATGGTCCATATGCTCTTTTTGATATCCGTTGATATATGTCAGCAACAACTTCTTCTTTTACCTTGACTCTTAACTTTTCATTCAGACTGTTTAATCTCTTTATTCTTCTGCCAAAGTGGCTTCGTACTTTTCGTAGGTCAGCTATCTATTTAACTTGTAGAATCTTCTCGCTGTTAAGCAGCTGAGAATCTTCTTATTGATACCCTCGTTCAGTCTGTTGTCTTTTCAAAACAGTGTGGCTTTAGACGTATCTTCCATATCATAATTTATGCGGCATTGCCATTTGGTCGAGATTTCCCCCTTTAACTGTAATTAATCGATGTTTAACATCCTCTCGACTTATTAATTCATCCTCAGTAATCATCGTGTTGTGGTCCGCTTCGTTCATGTTTGAATGGTCGCCGACGTGTTATTCTTACTCTTACTTTGCTCATACATCTATGAGTATTCGCTCTTATAATCATACATCTATGAGTATTCGCTCTTAAAATCATAAATCTATGGTCACCATCCTTGTTGGCATCCCTCGTTGCTACTTTTCTTTCTTAGGCGGTTAGTTCATTTGTTACTTTTCTCTTTCACTATCTGACACCTAGTTTCTTATAAATCAATCTCCTTTAAGTTGTATTTCGTCCACTATATTCGCTGTTTCTTAGCGTAGTTGAGCCTGATACACCTTCTACTATCTTTAGTTCCTCTTTCCTTCTTTAAGCTATGGTGAGGTTGGCGTTACTAGGTTAGTCAAGAACCATTCACCATTATTGTACACGCTCCACTTCACGTTGACCTTAATAAAATGTTTCATTTAGTCTTATTCCTTTCACTCCTCCTTCCTTTGGATACTTGAAGATTATCTTCCGCTTCTATTGACTTGTTAGTCAAAGCTCTCTTTCCACTATGCTACAATTCTTCATTTACGTTGATTTCATAAGAGTTTCATATGTCTCTTCAACACTTAACTTTCTTGTGAATATTTCTTACTCGTTAGCATTTGCTTAACTTTCATTCTTACCTTTAAGCTTTAGCTAATCCGTTAGGTCTACTCACACTTACTTATTTATGTACTTAAGTAGTGCTGAAACCGACAACTTCATAAGCTCTCATCACATTCCTCGTCGTGAATTCTCTTTATTGTGTGAACAATTGAAATTTTCTATGTAAGATTCCTCATTCTTCCTTGCTAATGTTTACTTTACCTTAATTTTACTTTTGACAAGTGTCAACTTTATACTTGTTACAATTGTTTTCTAATTTTTTCTTATACTGTCTCCCACCTTCTTCTTGAAGTATTTCAGACTATTCGTGATGTGTATGTTATATTTAACCTTATAAATTTCAAAAATTAGGGACAGTTCCAATTTCATCATCATATACCCTTTATGCTCTTTTAGTACTAATACATGGTTCTAATTGCCTCTTAAACAACTTGGCTCCTCTGTACTATTGTTGACTTTCATCCTTATAATTTAGTATTTTCTCATACGTAATTCATTCTCAATCATTCAATAGTGATAAAGTATAGTGTTGTCCTTTACTTGTTGTATCCATTATGTCTTCTATTTGTTCATAATAATTTTATTATTACTATAACCATTTTGTTAATATTCTCAATGTACCTTTAGAGTTTCCTCTCCTCTTATCTTCTTGCAACGTTTTCTAGGGTGTATACGTATCCTACCACGCTTTCTTTCGTGTTTCTTGTCATCTTTACTTTTACTGATGCATAAATCTATATGCATTACCTTTATCTTTACTCTAGGGTGTTTCAACTTAACTCTTCTTCTTTCCGTCCATGTGACTTATAACTTCTGATACTAATATTGATAAGATTGTACAGTTTTACTCACTGCAACATTAGGACAACTATTATATCTTCCAATCCCGCTGATATGTTATATCTTGTTTTATGCACAACTTCCGATGTTAATCTCTTGTTGCCATTCCATTCTTATCTCATTAGTCTCTGTTACGTTTTATCGTTAATACGACTGAATTCCTTTTATTGAGGGTGTATTTTATAAACTATTAATCTTACTTATTAAGAATCTTTTATTATTTGTCACACAGTTCTACGTCTGAGTTTACTCAGAAAACAAATACGATTTCAAATCATCTTTCGGCTGGCCAGCTCTTTGATTCGTCTTTTCATTCAAACATTTTGCATAAAATCGTTTGAAATCGTTAGTACAATTGTAGCTCAGATTGATGACACCTCTCACCACAAAAGAGTTGCTCGAAATCACATTTTCTTTATCGTTGTAAAGATATGATGCATGATCTATGTTTTGAAAATCATTCTTTTATGCATTCTTATCGTGACTATGTCATTCCATATGCGATGTCTGAGCACAATTGCACTTTCTTTTTAAAATTTATAAAATTTTCATACTTTTTGTAAAACGTAAGTTAACTCCAGGTTGTACACTCTGCGACAATCTAACGGCTTTTCCTTATTGTTTATTGGGTACATTATGATTTTTAGTATTGTTGTCACCTTCTAATGCTTCCTTGAGCATTCCACTACTAATACTATTCCTCTTTTACGTCTTAAATTAACCTTTTTACCTTGAAGCCTCTTGGAATCATAGTTTTCACATCTGTCTCCTCTTGTTATACTTGTACCCCATCGTTCACAAGTACAGACATCAATCTTTCTTCAATCTACTTGTATCATATGATTTACAAGTACGGATATCGATCTTCCACATCGATTCTCCCTTAGTAACCCACTTCTTCCTTCACGACTTTTGAAACGTAATATAGGAATTACGTTCGCGATTAATGTATTATGTGCTGTTCATTATGTTATTGTTTTTGTAATTATATATAGATATTCTTTTATTAAGCGCGTGATCATCGATATCTCTCCCTACAGGCTTTAGCTACCCGACGTGCTATCCTATAGGTACATCCTAGTCGTTATACACTATTATGCAATGCAGATAAACATATGTACACAGCAATACAAACATATAAGCATAAATACGCAACAAATAACTCACTAATACCTGGGGTGCCTGATGTGGAACGCTAGGCTCCCTAATAACTACTCCAGAGCGTCGTCCCCTAACTCTCTTACTAGCATTGCCTCCACCCCTATGAACAAATCTTGGGTTAGTCCAAATAGCAGAGGCTCGACTAACGTAATCTGGGTGAAACTCGCGTCTGAAATAGAAGGGTCGAATATGATCATCATCACACACGCAGTCACTCTAGATCCTACGAGTCATCGTAGTAAGTGTCCCAAAATGATCACCCACCTAAGCATATAGCTATGCGAATTCGGGTCCCAAACCCCTCACATATCTACGGTTTATCTGCTCATTATCCTCGTTAAGCTCTGGAAACCCCTCAACCATGCGTAGGAAGTCAGAAGAATGCAGTCCTACTGAAAACATCCCCCTAGAAAAGGAGCGCATCTGCCTCCTAAATTGACTCATGACATCTTGCGCCTGATTATTTCTTATCTCAGCATCTTCTCTCAGACTGCGGTATCTCTGTAAGTCAGACCAGAACCGCTCACCTCTAAACTCCTCGACATCAGACTCATCTGACAGTTCCTCTTTTTCCAAGTCTTCTTCTTCTTGAGGATCTTCTTCTGATTCTTCCTCTGGATCCTCTTCGCTTTCCTCACTATATAATATCTCTGGCAAGTGAGTCCTGCCTTTAACCCTAGATGAACTACCAATTTCTGACCCTGACATGAAACCATTCTAATGGACCTCAGGTTATCCCCTAGTGTCTTATGGAATCCATTCCGGTAGACTTCAGATGGTCCGCCTACTTCATAATGAAATCCATTCTGAAAAATAGGAGGCGCTTCCTTCTGTTCTTCTGCATCATGTGGATGAGCTCCGTTTTGCCCGGACATGCTGAAAAGAAACAATCTTAAATGTATGAGACCATCTGAGCCCATATTCCACCTTAACATCAATAATAAATTTCAAAATGCAGCATATACTTAACCAATCTATACGCAAATTGCAAACATTTAATCACTTAAATACTTCTTGCGCAGGTAATAAACACGTAGTAGCCTTAACAATTCATATACGCAGATAATAAACACTTATTCGCTTAATAGCTTTGATATGCGCGCGTTATAAAACATACTAACAATGCACCTATTAAACAAATACAACCAACAAAGGTTTGACGCTAACGCTGCAGTAGTTCCTAGGTTCACTTATTGACAAAGTATCTAAACTCGAACAAACATCTCAAAAAAACTTGCAGTGGTAACTGGACCAACTGATCTGATACCAAATCTGTCACGACCCAAGTTATTGAGCCGCAACCGGCGCTAGGGGATGGGAGTGGTAGCTTCGAAGCCCGTAGTAAGTCTAAATTGACTAAACACTTCTTTGAAAATAATATAATACATACACAACGGAAGCGAACACACACACACACACACATATATATATATACAAGTACTCACACTACACTTTCTGATATCCCCGTGGGCCCTATTTACTGTATCACGTACAAACTGGCCTCACGGGATTATATACTATTGTATCAAAACATATCACCGACATCTGGTGCCGTGAACAAAATGCAATATATGTAGCCTACAAAAATATATAAAAATAGGCAGCAAGTAAAACGTAAAACCATAATATACTGCTGTCAAGGCTACGACTCTGTCGACACGGGACCACTACTGCAGCTCTACGGAAGTCAAGGACTATACATGTGTGACTGACTTCCGGATTCCAAAAACGACCTCTAGCTAGGTCCAGACACTAAGCACCTAAAAGACATCAAAAGTGAGGGGTCAGTATCTGGGAAAATACTGAGTGAGCTTGCAATTTACTAACAGTATTATAAAAACATAACTACAAAAGTTATGAAACAAATCCAAATGTTTCACCGTTTAAGCAATTTAATCCAAACATTTACAAAGGTTACGAAACAAATCCAAGTGTTTCACCTTTTTAGCAATTTAAGCCAAACGTTTACAAACGTTACGGAACAAATCAAGGCGTTTCACCTTTTTAGCAATTTAAGAAAAACGTTTACAAACGTTACGAAACAAACCCAAACGTTTCACCTTTTTAGCGATTTAAGCCAAACGTTTACAAACGTTATAAAAGAAAACCAAACGTTTAAAACGTTACGAAACAAATCCAAACGTTTCACCTCATTAGCGATTTAAGCTAAACCTTTACAAACGTTACGAAACAAAACCAATTGTTTCACCTTTTTAGCAATTTATGCCAAACGTTTACAAACGTTACGAAACAAATCCGAGCGTTTCACATTTTTAGCAATTTAAGCCAAACGTTTACAAAGTTTTCGATACAAATCAAAGTGTTTCCCTTTTTTAGCAATTTAGGCCAAACGTTTACAAACGTTATGAAACAAATCCAAGCATTTCACCTTTTTAGCAATTTAAGACAAATGTTACAAACGTTACGAAACAAATCCAAACGTTTCACCTTTTTTGCGATTTCAAGCATGGTTAGGTTATTTTACGCAAAGTGTGCGTTATAAGTGACGCTAGATTAGTAGGTCGCGTCTGAAGTCTCTTTAACGCGTCGTTCCGATTACCTAAGCATGGCTAGGTTATATTACGCTAAGTGTGCATTAAATGTGATGCTAGATACAAGTCTCTTTAACGCGTCGTTCCGATTACCTAAGCATGGTTAGGTTATATTACGCAAAGTGTGCGGTAGATAACTATGTCGCATCACAAGTCTCTTTAATGCGACGTTCCGATTAGCTATAAGCATGGTTAGGCTATATTACGCAAAGTGGGCGTTAAAAGTGACGCTAGATTATTATGTCGCGTCACAAGTCTCTTAACGCTCCGTTCTAATTACCTATGCATGGCTAGTTTATATTATGCAAAGTGTGCGTGAAAAGTGAATTTAGATTACTATGTCCCGTCACAAGTCTATTCAACGAGTCGTTCCAATTACCTATGCATGGATAGGTTATATAACGCAAAGTGTGAGTTAAAAGTGATGGTAGATTAGTAGTATGTCACGTCTCAAATCTCTTTAACGTGTCATTCCGATTTCCTAAGCGTGGTTAGGTTATATTGCGCAATGTGTGCGTGAAAAGTGATGCTAGATTCGTAGTATGTCGCGTCTCAAGTCTCTTTAACGCGTCGTTCCGATTATCAAAGCGTGGTTAGGTTATAGGACCCAAAGTGTGCGTTTAAAGTGACGCTAGATTAGTATGTCGCGTCACAACTCTTTTTAACGCGTCGTTCTGACACACACAATTTACGTAGTATAACCTAACAATGGTTAGGTCACGCACAGTGACGCTATATAAGTATGTTGCATCACAAGTCTTTTTAGCACGTAGTTCCGCTTACCTAAGCAAAGTTAGGTTATATTACGCAAAGTGTGCGTTATAAGTGACGCTATATTAGTATGTCGCCTCTCAAGTCTCTTTAACGCGTCTGAAGTCTCTTTGTCGCATCGTTCCGATTACCTAAGCATGGTTAGGTTATATTACGCGAAGGGTGAGTTAAAAGTGACGCTATATAAGTATGTTGCATCTTAAGTCTCTTTAACGCGTCGTTGCTATTACCTAAGTATAATTCAGTTATATTACGCAAAATATGCGTTAAAAGTGACGCTAGATTAGTATGTCGCGTCTCAAGTCTCTTTAACGCGTCGTTCCGATTACCTAAGCATGGTTAGGTTATATTACGCTAAGTGTGCATTAAATATGACGCTAGATACAAGTCTCTTTAACGCGTCGTTCCGATTACCTAAGCAAGGTTAGGTTATATTACGCAAAGTGTGCATGAAAAGGGATGCTAGATAAGTATGTCGCGCACAAGTCTCTTTAACGCGCCGTTCCGATTAGCTATGCATGGTTAGGTTATATTACGCAAAGTGTGCGTGAAAAGTGACTCTATATTACTATGTCCCATCACAAGTCTATTCAACGAGTTGTTCCGATTACCTAGGCATGGTTAGGTTATATAACGCAAAGTGTGCATTAAAAGTGACGCTAGTTTAGTAGTATGTCGCGTCTGCAATCTCTTTAACGTGTAATTCTGATTACCTCAGCGTGGTTAGGTTATATTACGCAAAGTGTGGGTGAAAAGTGATGCTAAATTAGTAGTATGTCGCGTCTCAAGTCTCTTTAACGCGTCGTTCCGATTACCTAAGCGTGGTTAGGTTATATGATGCAAAGTTTACATTAAAAGTGACACTAGATTAGTATGTCGCGTCACAAGTCTTTTTAACGCATCGTTCTGACCAAACAATGGTTATATTACATAAAGTGTGTTTGAAAAGTGACGCTAGATAAGTATGTCACATCACAAGTCTTTTTAACACGTCGTTCCGATTACCTAAGCATGGTTAGGTAATATTACGCAAAGTATGCGTTATAAGTGACGCTAGATTAGTATGTCGCGTCTCAAGTCTCTTTAACGCGTCGTTCCGATTACCTAAGCATGGTTAGGTTATATAACACAAAGTGTGTTTTAAAAGTGTCACTAGATTAGTATGTCGCGTCTCAAGTCTCACGCGAACGGTGCGTTAAAAGTAACACTAGATTAGTATATCGGGTCACAAGTCTCTTTAACTCGTCCTTCTGATCACCTAACAGTGGTTGGGTTATTTTACATAAAGTGTGCGTGAAAAGTGACGCTATATAAGTATGTCGTATCACAAGTCTTTTTAACGCTTTGTATCGATTATCTAAGCATGGTTAGTTTATATTACGCTAAGTGTGCGTTAAAAATGACGCTAGATTAATATTTTGCGATACAAGTCTCTTTAACGCGTCGTTCTAATTAACTAACTATGGTTTCGTTATATTACGCAAAGTTTGCGTGAAAAGTGACGCTATATAAGTATGTCGCGTCTCAAGTCTCTTTAACGCGTCGTTCCAATTACCAAAGTATGGTTAGGTTATATTACGCAAAGTGTGCGTTTAAAGTGAGGCTAGATTAGTATGTCGCGTCACATGTCTTATTAACGCGTCGGCCGATTACCTATGCATGGTTAGGTTATATTATCCAAAGTGAGCGTGAAAAGGGACGCTATATAAGTAAGTCGTGTCACAAGTCTGTTTAAGGCGTCGTTCCAATTACCTATGCATTGTTAGATTATAGTACATAAAGTGTGCGTTAAAAGTGACGCTATATAAGTATGTCGTGTCTTAAGTCTCTTTAACGCGTCGTTTCTATTACCTAAGCATGGTTCGGTTATATTGCGCAAAGTGTGCGTTAAAAGTGATGCTAGATTAGTATGTCGCGTCTCAAGTCTCTTTAACGGGTTGTTCTGATTACCTAAGCATGGTTAGGTTATATTACACTAAGTGTACGGTAAAAGTGACGCTAGATTATTATGTCGTGTCACAAGTCTCTTTAACGTGTCGTTCTGATTACCTATGCATGGTTAGATTATATAATGGAAAGTTGCGTTAAAAGTGACGCTAAATTAGTAGTATGTCGCGTCACAAGTCTCTTTAGCTCGTCGTTTTGATTACCTAAGCATGGTTTGGTTATATTGCGCAAAGTGTGCGTGAAAAGTGATACTAGATTAGTATGTCGCTTCTCAAGTCTCTTTAACACGTCGTTCCAATTACCTAAGCATGGTTAGGTTATATTACGCAAAGTGTGCGTTAAAGAGTGACGCTAGATTAGTATGTCGTGTCACAAGTCTCTTTAACGCGTCGTTCTGATTACCTAACAATGGTTATGTTATATTATGTAAAGTGTGCGTGAAAAGTGAAGCTATATAAGTATGTCGTGTCACAAGTCTCTTTAACGCGTCGTTCCGATTACCTAAGCATGGTTAGGTTATATTATGCAAAATGCGCGTTAAAGTGACACTAGATTAGTATGTTGCGTCTCAAGTCTCTTTAACGCGTCGTCTCGATTACCATGCTTATGTCGCGTCACAAGTCACTCTAACCCGTCGTGCCGATAACCTTAGCATGGTTAGGTTATAGTACGCAAAGTGTGCGTGAAAAGATCAATAGATTAGTATGTAGCGTCTCAAATCTCTTTAACGCATCGTTCAGATTACATAAGCATGGCTAGGTTATATTACGCGAAGTGTGCGTGAAAAGTGACGCTATATAAGTATGTCGTGTCACAAGACTCTTTAACGCGTCGTTCTGATTACCTAACCATGGCTAGGTTATATTACGCAAAGTGTACGTTAAAAGTGAGGCTAGATTAGTATGTCGCGTCAAAAGTCTCTTTAACGCGTCGTTCCGATTACCATGAATGGTTAGGTTATATTATGCAAAGTGTGCGTGAAGGGACGTATATAGTTATGTCGTGTCACAAGTCTCTTTAACGCGTCGTTTCAATTACATATGCATAGTTAGGTTATATTACGCAAAGTGTGCGTTAAAAGTGACGCTATATATGTCGCGTCTCAATTTTCTTTAACGCGTCGTTCCAATTACCTAAGCATGGTTAGGTTATATTACGCGAGGTGTATTTGAAAAGTGATGCTACATTAGTATGTCGCGTCTCAAGTCTCTTTAACGCGTCGTTCCGAATACCTAATTATGGTTAGGTTATATTACGCAATGTGTGCGTCAAAGAGTGACGTTAGATTAGTATGTCGCGTCACAAGACTCTTTAACGCGTCGTTGAGATTACCTAACAATGGTTATGTTATATTATGTAAAGTGTGCGTGAAAAGTGATGCAATTTAAGTATGTCGCATCACAAGTCTCTGTAGTGCGTCGTTCCGATTACCCTTACATGGTTAGGTTATATTACGCAAAGTGTGCGTTAAAAGTGACACTAGATTAGTATGTCGCGTCACAAGTCTCTTTAACGCGTCGTTCTGATTACCTATGCATGGTTAGGTTATTTTATGCAAAGTGTGCGTGAATAGGGACGCTATATAAGTATGTGGCGTCACAAGTCTTATTAAAGCGTCGTTCCAATTACCATGATTATCTCGCGTCACAAGTCTCTTTAACGCGTCGTTCCGATTACCTTTAAGCATGGTTATATTACGCAAAGTGTCCTTGAAAAGTGACGTTGGATCAGTATGTCGCGTCTCAAGTCTCCCTAACGCGTCGTTCCGATTTCCTAAGCATGGTCAGGTTATATTACGCAAAATGTGCACGAAAAGTGAAACTAGATTAGTATGGGCGTCTCAAGTATTTCTAACGCGTCGTTCTGATTTCCTCAGCATGGTTAGGTTATATTACGCGAAGTGTGCGTACAAAGTGACGCTAGATTAATATGGCGCGTCTAATGTCTTTTTAACGCGTCGTTCCGATGATTACCTGAGCATGGTTAGGTTATATTATGCAAAGTGTGCGTGAAAAATGATTATAGATTAATATGTCGCGTCTCAAGTCTATTTAACGCGTCGTTCCGATTACCTAAGCATGGTTAGGTTATACTACGCAAAATGTGCGTGAAAAGTGACGCTAGATTAGTATGTCGCGTCATAATTCTCTAAAGCGTTATTCTGATTACCTAAGCATGGTTAGGTTATATTGCTTAAAGTATGAATGAAAAATGATAATAGATTAGTATGTCGCGTCTCAAGTCTATTCAACCCGTCGTTCCGATTACCTAAGCATGGTTAGGTTGTACTATGCAAAGTGTGCGTGGAAAGTGACACTAAGCATGGTTAGGTTATATTACGCAAAGTATGCGTGAAAAGTGACACTTGATTAGTATGTCGCGTCTCAAGTCTCTTTAACGTGTCGTTTCGGGCTCGCGTTACAAATCTCTCTAGTGCGTGTGGTTCCGATTACCTGAGCACCGTTAGGTTATATTACACAAATTGTGAATGAAAAAAAACAATTGATTAGTACTTGCATCTCAAGTCAATTTAACACATCGTTCTGATTACCCAAGAATGGTTAGGTTATATTACGCAAAGTGTACGTTAAAACTGACGCTAGATTAGTTTGTCGCGTCTCCATTCTCTTTAATGCGTTGTTCCGGTTACCTAAGTATGGTTAGGTTATTTTACGCAAACTGTGCATGAAAATTGATGCTAGATTAAAATGTCACATCTCAAGTCTTTTTAATGCGTTGTTTAAATTACCTAATCATGGTTAGGTTATCTTACGCCAAGTGTGCGTGAAAAGTGACGCTAGATTAGTATATCACGTCTCAAGTCTATTTAACTCATCGTTCCGATTACCTAAGCATGGTTACGTTATATTACGCAAAGTGTGCGTGAAAAGTGACGCTAGATCAGTATGTCGCGTCTCAATTCTCTTTAATGCGTTGTTATGATTACCTAAGCATGGTTAGGTTATATTAAGCAAAGCTTGTGTGAAAAGTGACGTTAGACTAGTTGTTCGTGTCTAAAGTTTATTAAACGCATCGTTTAGATTACCTAAATATGGTTAAGTTATATAACGTAAAGTGTGCATGAAAAGTGACAATATATTAGTATTACACGTCTCAAGTCTCTGTAAAGCGTCGTTTTGATTACTATGCCTATGTCGTGTCACAAGTCTCTCTAACGCGTCGTTTCGATTACCTAAGCATGGTTAGGTTATATTACGCAACGTGTGCGTGAAAAATGACAACATATTCGTATGTCGCGTCTTAAGTCTATTTAACGCGTCGTTCCGATTACCTAAGCATGATTAGGTTATATTACGCAAAGTGTGCGTAAAAAAGACAATAGATTAGTATGTCGCGTATCAAGTCTATTTAACGCGTCGTTTCAATTTTCTAAGCATGGTTAGGTTATATTACGCAAAGTGTGTGTGAAAAGTGACGCTAGATTAGTATGTCGGGTCTCAAGTCTCTTTAACGCGTTGTTTCGATTGCTTAAGCATGGTTATGTTTTATTATGCGAAGTGTGATTAAAAAGTGACGCTAGATTAGAATGGCGCGTCTCAAGTCTCTTTAACGCGTCGTTTTGATTACCATGTTTAGGTCGCGTCACAAGTCTCTCTAACGCGTCGTTTCAATTACCTAAGCATGGTTAGGTTATATTATGCAAAATGTGCGTTAAAAAAGACAATTGATTTGTATGTCGCTTCTCAAGTCTATTTAACGCGTTGTTCCTATTACCTAATCATGGTTCGGTTATATTACGCAAAGTGTGCGTGAAAAGTGACGCTACATTAGTATGTGGCATCTCAATTCTCTTAAATGCGTTGTTCCGATTACCTAAACTTGGTTAGGTTTTATTACGCAAAGTGTGCGTGAAAAGTGACGCTAGATTAGTATTTCGCCTCTCAAGTCTTTGTAACACGTCGTTCCGATTACCTTGGCATGGTTAGGCTATATTTCGCAAAGTCTGCGTGAAAAGTGACTATAAATTATTAGTATGTCGTGTCTTAGGTCTCTTTAATGCATGGTTAGGTTATTTTACAAAAAGTGTGCATGAAAAGTGACGCTAGATTAGTATGTCGCGTCTCACGTCTCTTTAACGCGTCGTTTTGATTACCATGCTTATCTTGCGTCACAAGTCTCTTTATCGCGTTGTTCCGATTAACTAAGCATGGTTAGGTTATATTACGAAAAGTTTGCGTGAAAAGCGACGCTAGATTAGTATGTCGCGTCTCAAGGCTCCTTAACGCATCGTTCCGATTACCTAAGCATGGTTTGGATGTGTCACGCAATTTGTGCGTGAAAAGTGACGCTAGATTGGTGTGCTGTGTCTCAAGTCTCTTTAACGCGTCGTTTCGATTACCATGCTTATGTCGTGTCACAAGTCTCTCTAACGCGTCGTTCGGATTACCTAAGCATGGTTAGGTTAT
Organism: Mercurialis annua; assembly: GCF_937616625.2. Lineage (NCBI taxonomy): Eukaryota > Viridiplantae > Streptophyta > Magnoliopsida > Malpighiales > Euphorbiaceae > Mercurialis > Mercurialis annua. The sequence goes on from NC_065576.1 coordinate 24,453,443, forward strand.
ATTACACAAAGTGTGAGTAAAAAGTGACGCTAAATTAGTATGCCGCGTGTCAATTCTCTTTAACGCGTTGGTCCGATTAACTAAGCATTGTTAGGTTATATTACGTAAAATGTGCGTGAAAATTGATGCTAGATTAGTATGTCGCATCTCAAGTCTCTTTAACGCGTCGTTCGATTACGCTTATCTCCTGTCACAAGTCTCTTTAACTCGTTGTTTCGATTACCATGCTTATCTCCTGTCACAAGTCTCTTTAACGCGTCGTTTCCATTACCTAAGCATTGTTAGGTTATATTACACACAGTGTGCCTGAAAAGGGACGCTAGATAAGTACGTCGCATCTCAAGTCTACCTAACGCTGTGTTCTAATTTCTAAGCATGGTTAGGTTATATTGCGCAAAGTGTGCGAAAAAAATGACGCTAGATTAGTATTACGCGTCTCAAGTCTATTTAACGCATTGTTTTGATTACCATGCTTATGTCGCGTCACAAGTCTCTCTAACGCGTCGTTCTAATTATCTATGCATGGTTAAGTTATATTACGCCCCGTGTGTATGAAAAATGAAAATAGATTAGTATGTCGCATCTCAAATCTATTTAACGCGTTGTTCCGATTACCAAAGCATGGTTAGGTTATATTACGCAAAGTGTGCGTCAAAAATGACAATAGATTAGTATGTCACGTATCAAGTCTATCTCACGCGTCGTTCCGATTACCTAAGCATGGTTAGGTTATATATTATGCAACGTGTGCGTGAAAAATGAAAATAGATTAGCATGTCACGTCTCAAGTCTATTTAACGCGTCGTTCCGATTAACTAAACATGGTTAGGTTATATTACGCAAAGTGTGCCTGAAAAATGACAATCAATTAGTACTTGCGCCTCTAGTCTCCTTAACGCATCGTTTCAATTACCATGCTTATGTCGCGTGACATGTCTCTCTAACGCATCGTTTCGATTACCTAAGCATGATTAGGTTATATTACGCAAAGAGTGCCTGAAAAGTAACAATAGATTAGTATATAGTGTCTTAAGTGTCTTTAACGAGTCGTTCAGATTACCTAAGCATGGTTAGGTTATATTACGAGAGTGTTTGAAAAGTGACGCTAGATAAGTATGTCGCGTCTAAAGTATATTTAACACGTCGTTCCGATTAACTAGCATGAGGTTATATTACACAAAGTGTGCGTGAAAATTCACGCTAGATTACGTCCCAAGTCCCTTTGACGCGTCGTTCTGATTACCTAAGCATGGTTAGGTTATATTACGCAAGGTGTGCGTGAAAAGTGACACAAGATTAGAATGTCGCATCTCAAGGCTCTTTAACGAGTCGTTCCGATTTTCTAAAGCATGGTTAGGTTATATTACAGAAAGTGTGCATGAAAAGTGACGCTAGATTAGTATGTCGCGTCTCAATTCTCTTTAACGCGTTGTTTCTATTAACTAAGCATGGTTAGGTTATATTATGAAAAGTGTGCGTGAAAAGTGACGCTAGATTAGTATGTCGCGTCTCAAGTCTCTTTAACGCGTCGTTCGATCACCATGCTTATCTCGCGTCAAAAGTTTCTTTAACGCGTCGTTCCGATTACCTAAGTATGGTTAGGTTATATTAGAAAGCGTGTTCGTGAAAAGTGACGCTAGATTAGTATGTCGCGTCTCAAGTCTTTGTAACGCGTCGTTCCTATTTGCTAAGCATGGCTATAGGTTATATTAGGCAAAGTGTGCCTGAAAAGTGTCGCTAGATTAGTATGTCGTGTCTCAAGTCTCCCTCACGCGATGTTCCTAGTTCCTAAGCATGGTTAGGTTATATTATGAAAAGTGTGCATGAAAAATGACAATAGATTAGTATGTTGCGTATCAAGTCTCTCTAATGCGTCGTTCCGATTTCTAAGCATGGTAAGGTTATATTACACAAATTGTGCGAAAAAAGTGACACTAGATTAGTATTACGCGTCTCAAGTCTCAATAACGCGCGGTTTTGATTACCATACCTATGTCGCGTCACAAATCTCTGTAACGCGTCGTTCCGATTACCTAAGCATGGTTAGGTTATATTACGCAACGTGTGCATGAAAAATGACAATTGATTAGTATGTTGCGTTAACGCGTCGTTGCCATTACCTAAGAATGGTTAGGTTATATTATGCAAAGTCTGCGTGAAAAGTGACTCTAGATTAGTATGTCGCGTTTCAAGTTTGTTTAGCGCGTCGTTCTGATTACCTAAGCATGGTTAGGTAATATTACGCAAGGTGTGCGTGAAAAGTGACGCTAGATTACTCATTCGCGTCTCTAGGCTTTTTAACGCGTCGTTCCGATAACTAAGCATGGTTAGGTTATATTACGCAACGTGTACATGAAAAGTGACGCAAGATTAGTATGTCGCGTCTCAGTTCTCTTTAACGCGTTGTTTCGATTAACTAAGCATGGTTAGGTTATATTACGAAAAGTGTGCGTGAAAAGTGACGCTAGATTAATATGTCGCGTCTCAAGTCTCTTTAACGCGTCGTTTGATCACCATGCTTATCTCGCATCAAAAGTCTCATTAACGCATCGGTCCGATTACCTAAGTATGGTTAGGTTATATTTCAAAACGTGTTCGTGAAAAGTGACGCTAGATTAGTATGTCGCGTCTCAAGTCTCTGTAACGCGTTGTTCCTATTTCCTAAACATGGTTAGGTTATATTACGCAAAGTGTGCCTGAAAAGTGTCGCTAGATTGGTATGCCGTGTCTCAAGTCTCTCTAACGCTATGTTCCTATTTCCTAAGCATGGTTAGGTTATATTAAGCAAAGTGTGCGTTAAAAATGACAATAGATTAGTATGTTGCGTATCAAGTCTCTCTAATGTGTCGTTCCGATTTCTAAGTATGGTAAGGTTATATTACGCAAGTGTGCGAAAAAAGTGACACTAGATTAGTATTACGCGTCTCAAGTCTCAATAACGCGTGGTTTCGATTACCATGCCTATGTCGCGTCACAAACTCTGTAACTCATCGTTCCGATTACCTAACCATGGTTAGGTTATATTACACAACGTGTGCGCGAAAAATGACAATATATTAGTATGTCGCGTCTCAAGTCAATTTAATGCGTCGTTCCGATTACCTAAGCATGATTAGGTTATATTACGCAAAGTGTGCATGAAAAATGACAATAGATTAGTATGTCGCGTATCAAGTCTATTTAACGCGTCGTTCCCATAACCTAAGAATGGTTAGGTTATATTGTGGAAAGTGTGCGTGAAAAGTGACGATTGATTAGTATGTCGCGTTTCAGGTTTGTTTAACGCGTCGTTCTGATTACCTAAGCATGGTTAGGTTATATTACGCAAGGTGTGCGTGAAAGGTGACGCTAGATTAGTATGTGGCGTCTCAAGGCTCTTTAACGTGTCGTTCTGATAGGTTATATTACGCAACGTGTGCATGAAAAGTGACGCTAGATTAGTATGTCGCGTCTCAATTCTCTTTAACGCGTTGTTTCGGTTAACTAAGCACGGTTAGGTTATATTACGAAAAGTGTAAGTGAAAAGTGACGCTAGATTAGTATGTCGCGTCTCAAGTCAATTTAATGCGTCGTTCCGATTACCTAAGCATGATTAGGTTATATTACGCAAAGTGTGCATGAAAAATGACAATAGATTAGTATGTCGCGTATCAAGTCTATTTAACGCGTCGTTCCCATAACCTAAGAATGGTTAGGTTATATTGTGGAAAGTGTGCGTGAAAAGTGACGATTGATTAGTATGTCGCGTTTCAGGTTTGTTTAACGCGTCGTTCTGATTACCTAAGCATGGTTAGGTTATATTACGCAAGGTGTGCGTGAAAGGTGACGCTAGATTAGTATGTGGCGTCTCAAGGCTCTTTAACGTGTCGTTCTGATAGGTTATATTACGCAACGTGTGCATGAAAAGTGACGCTAGATTAGTATGTCGCGTCTCAATTCTCTTTAACGCGTTGTTTCGGTTAACTAAGCACGGTTAGGTTATATTACGAAAAGTGTAAGTGAAAAGTGACGCTAGATTAGTATGTCGCGTCTCAAGACTCTTTAGCTCATCGTTTGATCAATATGCTTATCTCGCGTCAAAAGTCTCTTTAACGCGTCGTTCCGATTACCTAAGTATGGTTAGGCTATATTACAAAACGTGTTCGTGAAAAGTGACGCTAGATTAGTATGTCGCGTCTCAAGTCTCTGTAACGCGTCGTTCCTATTTTCTAAGCATGATTAGGTTATATTACGCAAAGTGTGCCTGAAAAGTGTCACTAGATTAGTATGCCGTGTCTCAAGTCTCTCTAACGCTATGTTCCTATTTCCTAAGCATGGTTAGGTTATATTAAGCAAAGTGTGCGTTAAAAATGACAATAGATTAGTATGTTGCGTATCAAGTCTCTCTAATGTGTCGTTCCGATTTCTAAGTATGGTAAGGTTATATTACGCAAGTGTGCGAAAAAAGTGACACTAGATTAGTATTACGCGTCTCAAGTCTCAATAACGCGTGTTTTCGATTACCATGCCTATGTCGCGTCACAAACTCTGTAACTCATCGTTCCGATTACCTAACCATGGTTAGGTTATATTACACAACGTGTGCGCGAAAAATGACAATATATTAGTATGTCGCGTCTCAAGTCAATTTAATGCGTCGTTCCGATTACCTAAGCATGATTAGGTTATATTACGCAAAGTGTGCATGAAAAATGACAATAGATTAGTATGTCGCGTATCAAGTCTATTTAACGCGTCGTTCCCATAACCTAAGAATGGTTAGGTTATATTGTGGAAAGTGTGCGTGAAAAGTGACGATTGATTAGTATGTCGCGTTTCAGGTTTGTTTAACGCGTCGTTCTGATTACCTAAGCATGGTTAGGTTATATTACGCAAGGTAAGGTGACGCTAGATTAGTATGTGGCGTCTCAAGGCTCTTTAACGTGTCGTTCTGATAGGTTATATTACGCAACGTGTGCATGAAATGTGACGCTAGATTAGTATGTCGCGTCTCAATTCTCTTTAACGCGTTGTTTCGGTTAACTAAGCACGGTTAGGTTATATTACGAAAAGTGTAAGTGAAAAGTGACGCTAGATTAGTATGTCGCGTCTCAAGACTCTTTAGCTCATCGTTTGATCAATATGCTTATCTCGCGTCAAAAGTCTCTTTAACGCGTCGTTCCGATTACCTAAGTATGGTTAGGCTATATTACAAAACGTGTTCGTGAAAAGTGACGCTAGATTAGTATGTCGCGTCTCAAGTCTCTGTAACGCGTCGTTCCTATTTTCTAAGCATGATTAGGTTATATTACGCAAAGTGTGCCTGAAAAGTGTCACTAGATTAGTATGTCGTGTCTCAAGTCTCTCTAACGCGATGTTCCTATTTCCTAAGCATGGTTAGGTTATATTATGCAAAGTGTGCGTGAAAAATGACAGTAGATTAGTATGTTGCGTATCAAGTCTCTCTAATGCGTCGTTCCGATTTCTAAGATTGATAAGGTTATAATACGCAAAGTGTGCGAAACAAGTGACACTAGATTAGTATTACGCGTCACAAGTCTCAATAACGCGTGGCTTTGATTACCATATCTATATCGCGTCGCAAATCTCAATAACGCGTTGTTCCGATTACCTAAGCATGGTTATAATATGCAACGTCTGCGTGAAAAATGACAATATATTAGTATGTCGCGTCTCAAGTAAATTAATGTGTCGTTCCGATTACCTAAGCATGATTAGGTTATATTACGCAAAGTGTGCGTGAAAAATGACAATTGATTAGATGTCGCGTATCAAGTCTATTTAACGCGTCGTTCCCATTACCTAAGAATGGTTAGGTTATATTATGCAAAGTGTGCATGAAAAGGGACGATTGATTAGTATGTCGCCTTTCAAGTTTGTTTAACGCGTCGTTCTGATTACCTAAGCATGGTTAGGTTATATTACGCAAGGCGTGCGTGAAAGGTGACGCTAGATTACTATGTCGCCTTTCAAGGCTCTATAACGCGTCGTTCCGATTACCTACGCATGGTTAGGTTATATTACGCAACGTGTGCATGAAAAGTGACGCTAGATTAGTATGTCGCATCTTAATTCTCTTCAACGCGTTGTTTCGATTAACTATGCATGGTTACGTTATATTACGAAAAGTGTGCGTGAAAAGTGACGCTAGATTAGTATGTCGTGTCTTAAGTCTCTTTAACGCGTCGTTCAATCACCATGCTTATCTCGCATCAAAAGTCTCTTTAACGCGTCGTTCCGATTACCTAAGTATGGTTAGCTTATATTACAAAACGTGTTCGTGAAAAGTGACGATAAATTAGTATGTCGCGTCTCAAGTCTCTGTAACGCGTCGTTCCTATTTCCTAAGCATGGTAAGGTTATATTACGCAAAGTGTGCGTGAAAAGTGTCGCTAGATTAGTATGTCGTGTCTCAAGTCTCTCTAACGCGATGTTCCTATTTCCTAATCATGGTTAGGTTATATTAAGTAAAGTGTGCGTGAAAAATGACAATTAATTAGTATGTTGCGTATCAAGTCTCTCTAATGCGTCGTTCCGATTTCTAAGCATGGTAAGTTTATATTACGCAAAGTGTGCTATACAAGTGGCACTAGATTAGTATTACGCTTCTCAAGTCTAATTAACGCGTGGTTTCGATTACCAAGCCTATGTCGCGTCACAAATCTCTGTAACGCGTCGTTCCGATTACCTAAGCATGGTTAGGTTATATTACTCGCGTCTCAAGTCTCTTTAACGCATCGTTCCGATTATCCAAGAATGGTTAGGTTATATTACGCAAAGTGTGCGAGAGAAGTAATGCTATATTAGTATGTCGCGTCTCAAGTCTATTTAACGCGTCATTCCGATTACCTAAGCATGGTTAGGTTATATTACGCAAGGTGTGCATGAAAGGTGACGCTAGATTAGAATGTCCCGTCTCAAGGCTCTTTAATGTGTCTTTCCGATTACCTAAGTATGGTTGTCATATTATGAAAAGTTTACGTGAAAAGTGACGCTAGATTAGTATGTCGCGTCTCAACTGTCTTTAACGCGTCATTTTGATTACCATGCTTATGTCGCGTTACAAGTCTCTCTAACGCGTCGTTCTGATTACCTTAAGCATGGTTAGGTTATAGTACGCAAATTGTGCGTGAAAAGTAACAATAGATTAGTATGTCATGTCTCAAGTCTCTTTAACGCGTCGTTACGATTACCTAAGCATGGTTAGGTTATATTACGCATTCTGTGCGTGAAAAGTGACTAGATTAGTATGTCGCATCTCAAGTCTATTTAACGCGTTGTTCCGATTACCTAAGCATGGTTAGGTTATATTACGCAAAGGGTGCGTGAAAAGTGACGCTAGATTAGTATGTCGCGTCTCAAATCTCTTTAACGCGTCGTTCCGATTACCTAATCATGGTTAGGTTATTTACACAAAGCGTGTGTCAAAAGTGACTCTAGATTATTATGCCGGGTCTCAAGTTTCTTTAACGCGTCGTTCCGATTATCTATGAAAGGTTAGGTTATATTACGCAAAGTGTGCGTAAAAAGTGACGCTAGATTAGTATGGCGCGTCTCAAGTCTCTTTAACGCGTCGTTTCGATTACCATGCTTATGTCGCGTCACGAGTCTCTTTAACGCGTTGTTCCGATTACTTAAGCATTGTTAGGTTATATTACGCAAAGTGTGCATAAAAATGACCATAGATTAGTATGTCGCATCTCAAGTCTATTTACGCATCGTTCCGATTACTTAATCATGGTTAGGTTGTGCGTGAAAAAAGACAATAGATTAGAATGTCACATCTTAAGTCTATTTAACGCGTTGTTCTGATTACTTAAGCCTTATTAGGTTATTTTTACGCAAGGTGTGCGTGAAAAGTGACGCTAGATTAGTATGTCGTGTCTCAAGTCTCTTTAACGCAGCATTTCGATCACCATGCTTAGGTCGCGTCACGCGTCTCTCTAACGCGTCGTTCCGATTACATAAGCAGGGTTAGGTTATATTACGCAAAGTGTGGGTGAAAAGTGACGATAGAATAGTATGTCAAATCTCAAGTCTCTTTAAGTCGTCGTTTGATTATCTAAGCATGGTTAGGTTATATTACGCAAAGTGTGTGTAAAAAGTGACGCTAGATTAGTATGATTCGTCTCAAGTCTCTTTATAGGGTCGTTTCGATTACCTAAGCATAGTTAGGTTATATTATGCAAAGTGTGCGTGAAAAGTGACTAGATTAGTATGTCGCATCTCAAGTCTATTTAACGCGTCTTTCCGATTACCTAAGCATGGTTAGGTTATATTACACAAAGGGTGCGTGAAAAGTGACGCTAGATTAGTATGTCGCGTCTCAAATCTCTTTATCACGTCGTTCCGATTACCTAAGCATGGTTAGGTTATTTACACAAAGCGTGTGTCAAAAGTGACGCTAGATTATTATGCCGGGTCTCAAGACTCGTTAACGCATCGTTCCGATTACCTAAGCAAGGTTAGGTTATATTACGCAAAGTGTGCGTAAAAAGTGACGCTAGATTAGTATGGCGTGTCTCAAGTCTCTTTAACACGTCGTTTCGACTACCATGCTTATGTCGCGTCACAAGTCTCTTTAACGCGTTGTTCCGATTACTTAAGCATTGTTAGGTTATATTACGCAAAGTGTGCATAAAAAATGACAATAGATTAGTATTTTGCATCTCATGTCTATTTACGCGTCGTTCCGATTACTTAATAGTGGTTAGGTTGTACGTGAAAAAGACAATAGATTAGAATGTCGAGTCTTTAGTCTATCTAACGCGTTGTTCTGATTACCTAAGCCTTGTTAGGTTATTTTACGCAAGGTGTGCGTGAAAAGTGATGCTAGATTAGTATGTCGTGTATCAAGTCCCTTTAACGCATCATTTCGATTACCATGCTTAGGTGTCGCGTCACGCGTCTCTCTAACGCGTCGTTCCGATTACCTAAGCAGGGTTAGGTTATATTACGCAAAGTGTGGGTTAAAAGTGACGCTAGAATAGTATGTCAAATCTCAAGTCTCTTTAACTCGTCGTTTGATTATCTAAGCATGGTTAGGTTATATTACGCAAAGTGTGTGTAAAAAGTGACGCTAGATTAGTATGATTCGTCTCAAGTCTCTTTAAAGCGTCGTTTCGATTACCATGCTTATCTCGCGTCACAAGTCTCTTTAACGCGTTGTTCCGATTACCTATGCATGGTTAGCTTATATTACGCAAAGTTTGAGTGAAAAGTGACGTTAAATCAGTATGTCGCGTCTAAAGTCTCTCTAACGCGTCGTTTCAATTTCCTAGGCATGGTTAGGTTATATTACGTAAAATGTGCATGAGAAGTGACACTAGAGTAGTATGTCACGTCTCAAGTCTCTCTAACGCGCCGTTCCGATTTAGCATGGTTAGGTTATATTACGCAAAGTGTGCGTAAAAAGTGACGCTAGATTAATATGGCGCGTCTCAAGTCTTTTTAACGCGTCGTTTCGATTACCATGCTTATGTCGCATCACAAGTCTCTCTAACGCGTCGTTCCGATTACCAAAGTGTGCGTGAAAAATGACAATTGATTAGTATGTCGCGATTCAAGTCCATTTAACGAGTCGTTCCAATTCGTTAAGCATGGTTAGGTTAAATTACGCAAAGTGTGCGTGAAAAATGACAATAGATTAGTATGTCACGACTTCAGTATATCTAACTCGTCGTTCCGATTACCTTAGCATGGTTAGCTTATATTATGCAATGTGTACGTGAAAAGTGATGCTAGATTAGTATGTCACGTCTCAAGTCTCTTTAACGCGTTGTTTTAATTACCATGCTTATGTCTTGTCATAAGTCTCTCTAATGGGTCGTTCCGATTACCTAAGAATGGTTAGGTTATATTACGCAGAGTGTGCGTGAAAATTAACAATTGATTGATATGTCGCGTCTCAAGTCTCTTTAACGCATCGTTCCGTTTATCCAAGCATGCTTAGGTTATATTACGCAAGGTGTGCGTGAAAGGTGACGCTAGATTAGAATGTCCCGTCTCAAGGCTATTTAATGCGTCGTTCCAATTACCTAAGTATGGTTGTTATATTATGCAAAGTTAACGTGAAAAGTTATGCTTGATTAGTATGTCGCGTCTCAACTGTCTTTAACGCGTCGTTTCGATTACCATGCTTATGTCGCGTCACAAGACTCTCTAACGCGTCGTTCGGATTAACTTAAGCATGGTTAGGTGATAGTACGTAAAGTGTGCGTGAAAAGCAACAATAGATTAGTATGTCACGTCTCAAGTCTCTTTAACGTGTCGTTACGATTACCTAAGCATGGTTAGGTTATGTGCGTGAAAAGTGACTAGATTACTATGTCGCATCTCAAGTCTATTTATCGCGTCGTTCCGATTACCTAAGCATGGTTAGGTTATATTCCGCAAAGCGTGCATGAAAAGTGACGCTAGATTAGTATGTCGCGTCTCAAATATCTTAAAAACGCCGTTCCGATTACCTAAGCATGGTTAGGTTATTTAAGCAAAGCGTGAGTCAAAAGTGACGCTAGATTAGTATGTCGCGTATCAAGTCTGTTTAACGCGTCATTCCGATTACCTAAGCATGGTTTAGTTAGATTAAGCAAAGTGTTCGTGAAAAGGGACACTAGATTAGTATGTCGCGTCTCAAGTCTCTTTCACGCGTCGTTCCGATTACCTAAGCATGGTTAGGTTATATTACGCAAAGTGTGCGTAAAAAGTGATTCTAGATTAGTATGGCGCGTCTCAAGTCTCTTTAACGCTTTGTTTCGATTACCATGCTTATGTCGCGTCGCAAGTCTCTCTAACGTGTTGTTCCGAAGCATGCTTAGGTTATATAACGCAAAGTGTGCGTAAAAAATGACAATAGATTAGTATGTCGTGTCTCAAGTCTATTTAACGCGTCGTTCCGAAAACCTAAGCATGGTTAGGTTATATTACGCAAAGTGTGCGTGATAAATGACAATAGATTAGTATGTCGTGTCTTAAGTCTATCTAACGCGTTGTTCCGATTACCTATGCATGGTTAGATTATATTACGTAAGGTGTGCGTGAAAAGAGACGCTAGATTAATATGTCGCGTCTCAAGGCTCTTTAATGCGTCGTTCCAATTACCTAAGCATAGTTATGTTATATTATGCAAAGTTTGCGTAACAAGTGACGCTAGATTAGTATGTCGTGTCATAAGTCTCTTAAACGCATCGTTTCGATTACCATGCTTAGGTCGCGTGACACGTCTCTCTAAGGCGTCGTTCCGATTACCTAAGCATGGTTATGTTAAATTGCCTAAAGTGTGCGTGAAAAGTGACGCTATATTAGTATGTCCAGTCTCAATTCTCATTAACGCGTCGTTTCGATTATCTAAGCATGGTTAGGTTTTAATACGCAAAGTGTGCGTAAAAAGTGACGCTAGATTAGTATGATTCGTCTCAAGTCTCTTTATTGTGTCGTTTCGATTACCATGCTTATCTCGCGTCATAAGTCTCTTTAATGCGTTGTTCCGATTACATAATCATGGTTAGGTTATATTACGCTAAGTGTGTGTGAAAAGTGACGTTAGATCAGTATGTCGTGTCTCAAGTCTTTCTAACACGTCGTTTCAATTTTCTAATCATGGTTAGGTTATATTACGCAAAATGTGTGTGAAAAGTGACGCTAGATTAGTATGGCGTGTCTCAAGTCTCTTTAACGCGTCGTTTTGATTACCTAAGCACGGTTAGGTTATATTACACAAATGTGCGTAAAAAGTGACGCTAGATTAATATGGCGCGTCTCAAGTTTCTTTAACGCGTCGTTTCGATTACCATGCTTATGTCGCGTCACAAGTCTCTTTAACACGTTGTTCCGATTATCAAAGCATGGTTAGGTTATATTACGCAAAGTGTGCGTAAAAATAACCATTGATTAGTATGTCGCGTCTGAAGTCTATTTACACGTTGTTCCGATTAGCTAAGCATGGTTGGATTATATAATGCAGAGTGTGTTTTAAAAGTGTTGCTAGTTTAGTATGTCGCGTCTCAAGTATCTTTGACGCATCGTTCCGATTACCTAAGCATGGTTAGGTTATATTACGCAAAGGGTGCGTTAAAAGTGACACTAGATTAGTATGTCAACTCACAAGTCTCTTTGACGTCATTCTTATTACCTAACAATGGTTAGGTTATTTTATGTAAAATGTGCGTGAAAAGCGACGCTATATATGTATATCGCATCACAAGTCTAGTGAATAGATTAATATGTCGCGATACAAGTTTCTTTAACGCATCGTTCTGATTACCTAACAATGGTTTGGTTATATTACGCAGTGTGTGTGAAAAGTGACGCTATATAAGTATGTCTCGTCACAAGTCTCTTTAACTCGTCGTTCCGATTATCTAAGCATGTTTAGGTTATATTAAGCAAAGTGTGCGTGAAAAGTGACGCCATATAAGTAAGTCGCGTAACAACTCTCTTTACCGCGTCGTTCCGATTACCTAAGCATGGTTAGGTTACATTATGCAAAGTGTGCGTTAAAAGTGACGCTAGATTAGTATATCGCGTCACAAGTGTCTTTAACGCTTTTGCCGATTACCTATGCATGGATAGGTTATATTATGCAAAGTGTGCGTGAAAAGGGACGCTATATAAGTATGTCGCTTTAGAAGTCTCTTCAACGCGTCGTTCCAATTACCTATGCATGGTTAGTTTATATTACGCAAGTGTGCGTTTAAAGTAACGCTATATAAGTATGTTGCGTCTTAAGTCTCTTTATCGCGTCGTTCCGATTACCTAAGCATGGTTCGATTATGTTACGCAAGGTGTGCGTTAAAAGTGACGCTAAATTAGTATGTCGCGTCTAAAGTCTCTTTAACGCGTCCTTCCGATTACCTAAGCATGGCTAGGCTATATTACGCTAAGTGCATTAAATTTGATGCTAAATACAAGTCTCTTTAACGCGTCGTTACGATTACCTAAGCATGGTTAGGTTATATTACGCAAAGTGTGCGGTAAATAAGTATGTCGCGTCACAAGTCGCTTTAATGCAACGTTCCGATTAGCTATGCATGGCTAGGTTATATTACGCAAAGTGTGCGTAAAAAGTGAATTAGATTACTATGTCCCGTCACAAATCTATTCAACGCGTCGTTCCAATTACCTAGGTATGGTTAGGTTACATAACGCAAAGTGTGAGTTAAAAGTGACAGTAGATTAGTAGTATGTCGCATCTCAAATCTCTTTTACGTGTCATTCCAATTTCCTAAGCGTGGTTAGGTTATATTACGCAATGTGTGCGTGAAAAGTGATGCTAGATTAGTAGTATGTCGCGTCTCAAGTCTCTTTAACGCGTCGTTCCGATTACCTAAGCGTGGTTAGGTTATGTGACCCAAAGTGTGCGTTTAAAGTGACGCTAGATTAGTATGTCGCGTCACAAGTCCTTTTTATGCGTCGTTCCGACCTAACAATGGTTAGGTTATGTTACGTAAACTGTGCGTGAAAAGTGACGCTATATAAGTATGTCGCATCACAAGTCTTTTTAACACGTCATTCCGATTACCTAAGCATGGTTAGGTTATATTACGGAAAGTGTGCGTTATAAGTGACGCTATATTAGTATGTCGCGTCTCAAGTCTCTTTAACGCGTCGTTCCGATTGCCTAAACTTGTGTTTTAAAAGTGTCGCTAGATTAGTATGTCGCGTCTCAAGTCTCTTTGTCGCATCGTTCCGATTACCTAAGCATGGTTAGGTTATATTACGCGAAGGGTGCATGAAAATTGACGCGATAAAAGTATATCGCGTCACAAGTCTCTTTAACGCTTCGGCCGATTACCTATGCATGGTTAGGTTATATTATGTAAAGTGAGCGTGAAAAGGGACGCTATATAAGTATGTCGCGTTACAAGTCTCTTTAAGGCGTCGTTCCAATTACCTATGCATTGTTAGGTTATATTACGCAAAGTGTGCGTTAAAAGTGACGCTATATAAGTATGTCGCATCTTTAATCTCTTTAACGCGTCGTTTCGATTAACTAAGCATGGTTCGGTTATATTATGCAAAGTGTGCGTTAAAAGTGATACTAGATTAGTTTGTCGAGTCTCAAGTCTCTTTAACGGGTTGTTCTGATTACCTAAGCATGGTTAGGTTATATTACGCTAAGTGTGCGCTAAAAGTTACGCTAGATTATAATGTCGCGTCACAAGTCTCTTTAATGCGTCGTTCCGATTACCTATGCATGGTTATATTATATAACGCAAAGTGTGCGTTAAAAGTGACGCTAAATTAGTAGTATGTCGCGTCACAAGTCTCTTTAACGCGTCGTTTTGATTATCTAAGCATGGTTAGGTTATATTACGCAAAGTGTGCGTGAAAAGTGATGCTAGATTAGCATGTCGCTTCTCAAGTCTCTTCTCAAGTCTCTTTAACACGTCGTTCCGATTACCTAAGCATGGTTAGATTATATTACGCAAAGTGTGCGTTAAAGAGTGACGCTAGATTAGTATGTCGTGTCACAAGTCTCTTTTACGCGTCGTTCTAATTACCTAACAATGGTTATGTTATCTTACGTAAAGTGTGCGTGAAAAGTGACGCTATATAAGTAAGTCGCGTCACAAGTCTCTTTAACGCGTCGTTCCGATTACCTAAGCATGGTTATGTTATAATACGCACAGTGCGCATTAAAGTGACACTAGATTAGTATGTTGCGTCTCAAGTTTATTTAACGCGTCGTTTCGATTACCATGCTTATGTCGCGTCACAAGTCACTCTAACCCGTCGTTCCGGTTACGTAAGCATGGTTAGGTTATAGTACGCAAAGTGTGCGTGATGGGATCAATAGATTAGTATGTAGCGTCTCAAATCTCTTTAACGCATCGTTCCGATTACCTAAGCTTGGCTAGGTTATATTACGCGAAGAGTGCGTGAAAAGTGACGCTATATAAGTATGTCGTGTCACAAGACTCTTTAACACGTCTTGCTGATTACCTAAGCATGGCTAGGTTATATTATGCAAAGTGTGCGTTAAAAGTGAGGCTAGATTAGTATGTCGCGTCATAAGTCTCTTTAACGCGTCGTTCCGATTACTATGAATGGTTAGGTTATATTATGCAAAGTGTGCGTGAAAAGGGACACTATATAGTTATGTCATGTCACAAGTCTATTTAATCCGTCGTTCCAATTACCTATGCACAGTTAGGTTATATTACGGAAAGTGTGCGTTGAAAGTGACGCTATATATGTCGCGTATTTTCATATACGGACGACTATATGAATACTTATATGTTTAATTATATGTTTGAAAAAGTACATGTATGTATGTTTTGAAAATGATTACTTTCTGTACTGCGTTATTTTAAGAATAACATAAATAGATGAAATGAACATATATGTTTAACATACTGGGAAAGGGGTTAAGCAATATACAAGTATCGAACCAAATATGCACGAGAAAAGTATAGTACATTCCCATATGTACTATTATTCATATGTTTACAAAGAAATATAGTACGTTCCCATACGTTCTTTTAATTATAACGAATACCATACGTGCGTGTGTTATAGATGTATGATTGTAGATTGCAATGTGCATGTCATGGTCCATAAAGGATCAATATAACATAACAGAAAATATATAATTAAATAATAAACGTAAAACGAGAATTTGTACGATGGTACAACTAAATATAAGAACTGAGATACAAGGTTGATCTCGGTAGAGGTATCCCGAGACCTGTATCTACCCATTTTTGATAATAATCCTCGGGACTCATATAAAGATAAAATCAAGTATATATATATCGAGAATCAATATGAAACAAGAGCAATAATTAAAATATGAGATAAGACACATCGGTTGGCGTGGCTATCGATGTCAAGATGATTAAAGACACATTGGTTGGCTTGGCTATCGATGTCAGATATGTAAAACACATCGGTTGGCTTTGCTATCGATGTCAGATATGCGTAACACATCGGTTGGCTTTGCTATCGATGTCAGACAGATGAAACACATCGGTTGGCTTTGCTATCGATGTCAGAAAAATGAAGTTAGAGAAGCTTAATAAGAAGAATAAAGACAATCAACACTATAACAGTAAACAAAACATGTCAAGCATGTACGCAGTATAAACGTACATGAGACATAAGAACGAGGCAAGGATATCAAGTACGTCTATAACATAAACGCTTAGTTTATGACACGTACATGGCCTCTGATAGTAGGAACGAACGAACATACGAAGTATGTTTGGGAGTAAGATCGTGTGATGTATAATTCAAAAAGAATATTTTCTACATAAAGAGGTTTTTTAAACGTTTTCACTCTTTATGTAATATTACTTGTAATTATGTGTATTCACTCAGTTTTATACTGACCCTGTTGTTATTCCAATTTTTACAGGTTGAGTTAGGTACGATGTGGAGATCGAAGCTTCCGAAGTTTTTAATTCTCAGAAGTAGTACGAGTCATGAGACTAGGTTCTCATTCTAGCAAGTCCGCAGTAGTTTAGAATAGTCAGACTCTATTTGTGAAGCGCTTTAACTCTGATATGTATTTCAAACAGGGGTCGTGTATATTTTGATATTATTATGATATACGAGATATAATTTGATTTGCGAAAAATTAATATGTATTTTCAGGCTTGCTACGGGTTTTGGAGCTACCACTCCCATTCCCTAGCGCCGGTCGCGGCTCAATAATTTGGATCGTGACAAAGTTGGTATCAGAGCAATGGTTTAGTATTCCTAGGCCATTGTTCTTATGTGATTGGAGTTTAGGAAAGAGTCAGTCAGTACCTAGGTACTACTGCGGATTATAGGGATTTCTAGTCATGTCTTTTGAACGTTATCATCGATTTCATCGGTTTTTCAAACGTTTTATAAAAAAAAGTCCTTCCTTATATGTGCTAATAGGAGTCAAGTTAGATGTGTGCGCGAGCACAATATATGTTTGTGTTTACTCGAATAAGCAGTATGCTTTCGAGTATCTATAGTCTGCGAAGAGTTATATACTCTCGAGACTCATAGTATGAGAATATCATCAATAATGATGATGAGATTGAAATGATTAGCTGTTATATGATTGATAAGATGAGTTGTGTATTGTTTTGCAAAACGCGAACACTCGGGAGAGTGATATGCTCACAGGTATGTAAACCTGTAATTAGTAATGCGATATATGAAACGTATGCGTATTTGTGATTGATTCCTGTAAATAGGATTGTGCCTTATGATTGAATGCTGTTGGTTTTTGTTGAGTCTATGATAGGCGACATGATTACAAGATTTAAGATACGCAATTTAGTCAAAGAAAATCTAAGGGACACTGATTTTCTTTGGATTTGATCAACATAGAATGTTTATAGACATGCGCAGCATAGGAATGGAACACGTATGTATGACTATATGTTCTTAATGTTCCACTAAGTCTACAAAGAGCGGACACTCTCAAAACTATCAAGTTTGTGACATGGCCAAGTTAGGCCAAAAGGAACTTGTTTGTGATGATTTATTTATGTTATGTTTTAAGGGACACATCGAGGGTTCTATACGAATAGAATGGCTGAGCAAAGAGCTATACAAGCGCGTGCAGTCGCACAACTCGTAAACGAGGCCTGCGAGGAGGCCAGAGGTAATACGGGCGAATATGACCCGGCCCAATCGGCAGGTAGGGGCCGTGGACGGGGTAGAGATCAAGAGGAACCTGGAGTAGGCCAAGCCGGGAATGTGCAGGCACCAGGAGTGCCGCAACCACCTAATGTCGATGTCAATCGATTGGCCGCAGAAGTAACTGATATGCGGAATTGTATGTTAATGATGGGGCAGTTGATACAACGACAGTATCAACGCAAAGAGAGAAATACGGATAGAGATTTGTTATTGGCTTAAACGAAGTTAAACTCAAAGAAGTTTGATGGATCAAGTGATGCACTCGATTTCCTAGAAGAAGTTGAGCAGAATGCTCGTAGACTCCAAGCAGATGAAAGACAAACAATAATATTGACGAAGATGTCATTGAAAGGTTCAGCCATGGATTGGTTCCGACAAGTAATTAGACCGATAATGGGTCAAATAACATGGGCAGAGTTTGTGACCCGATTCAAAGAATTCTTCCTACCATTTGCTGTGGTTGAAGGCAATAGAGACAAGTTATTATCGTTATCTCGAGGAGATGGATCAGTTCACGATTATGTCGCTGAGTTTAATCGACTGAGCAGATTTGCTCCAGATTTAATGATAGATAGGGTCCAAGTTAATACAAGATTCGTGGATGGATTAGGATCTCAATTTATAGGATTATTGAGTCATACTGATAAAGAATTTGTTCAGCTTGTGGATAGTGCGAAACAAATGGAACGGGCACTTATCCATTTCAACGAAATCCCTGATCCTTCACGCTCAAATCAGACAAGAAGTGAACGTTTGAATTACGGACATCAAACGTCTAGTCAAGTGAGAGAAGAAACTAAACGACGACATGGCCGGACTCATAAGAAGGGCAGACAAGGAAAAACAGCCAAAAGGGCTAAAACCATTAGTCTGAAGTCTTAACAACGAAGTTCAAGCTTTACAAACCCCATATGTCCACAATGTGGCAGAAGACACTTAGGTGTCTGTCAGGCTGCAAGGGATGTATGCTTTAAGTGTGGACAACAAGGTCACTACGAGAACGAATGCCCACTTTCCATGTAACAGAATACCACGAATCATGTGAAATGCCCAACAATTTTGTCTCTTCAATGATGTTTGGTTAAAAATTACAAGATAGACCACACAGTAGCTGTGAAAGTTATGGAATTCAAACACAAGAAGCTCAATAATGATTGGACCTCTTGAGCTAATCTAGTACAAAGGAGAACGTTTAGGACGTGAGTTTAGCACGACGCCTGAAACAGACGAATAGGGTTACATCTTTTCGTATGTAATAGGTATGTTTAGTTTGTGAGTGATAGAGCGTTAATCGCTATAAATAAAAAGTTTGTACAGAGTCTTATGTCGATAGAAACTTACGTAAATTTCGTTTTGTGAAAAGAAATGTATTTGATGAAATAAAATGTTTTGAAAAGACATAATTGTGCCCGGACACGAATCATAAAAACATCGCATTGACATAAATAGAATTGCATCACTACATCCATATTGCATTCACTAATAGGACATGCATCATATACATTGTGTATGTCTGAAAATGAAAAAGAGGAGTGTCATTGCAACTCTTGTGATGAGAGAAGTCATCACACCGGCGCACAATTATGACATGATTCGAAAATGAAAAGTATCGTGATTTTAAACGAACGAGTTTTCAAACGTAAGTACGCTCAGACAATGACTCTGTACCTAGAGGCATAGAACAAGACTGATCATCTTGTTAGGCCTACATAAGAATATACGTGTATAGAATAACGAATAGTGTATCGTGAAGCGAGAGGTATCAAGATTTGAATTGCAAATCCTTAAAGCAGTCTTGTATGTAGAATACAAGTACAATGGCGTTACTTTACACGTTTGTAAAGTGATAGCGACTACGTATAATAAGCTAAGAGCTAGTGTACCTCTAGAATGAGAAAATCGAACATAGAAATTACATCAGGGGATATGAACCCTACGAACAAACAAACCTTGTTCAAAAAGGTCGAATAAAGAGAATTGATTCATAATAAATATGAATCAAGTACTAAGTAGTAAAAGAAGGAATTTATATATAATAAGTGGAATAACGAGACAAGAGAAGATGGTGGGTAATGAGACTACGTAGATAGTGAAACACGTATAATTTGAGTATCCATATCACTCAATAAGGAATGATAATAGGAGTAAACGATGTTGGAAAACAAGATCAAGTCGTGACAACGACCAAATAAAGAAGAGTAATGGATTGTCTAAACGAGGGAGCCTGGTGACGAAGATTATCGTCCCTAATGATAAAGTATATATGTGAGTACAACTGAACTCACTATCGAGGAAGATCAAAAAGGTAAACTATTATAGCAGTTTGTAAGAATACGATTGAACAAGGTATTTAAGGAAGGTATATGAAAATTCGAGGACGAATTTTTATAAGGGGGGAAGAATGTAATACCCCAAAATAATTAATTATCTAATTGGAAAACGTGTCCAGTCTGGATTCGCCAGGGTGGCGTTATCAGGAAGTTTTCAGTTAAAATTTAGATAAATAAATTTTAGTAGGTCGGTTTCAGGAAATTAATTATGAGGAAATTACGGTTATATTTCAATTCTAAAGTTAGAATTGGAATTAAAAGAAAAAATGTCAAGTAAAGCCCAAAATGGAATACAGGGACCAAAGTGGTAATTTAGCCACTTTGTGTCGGAAATGGAAATATTGGATTTTGACGGGAAAGTGTTAATATCGAGTTTCGTATTATTTATTGGATATAAATAATACGTATAAGTTATAATAGAAGAATTTATTGATATAGTTATGGACTAAATCGTACAAAAGAAAAGTTTAAAGGATAAAGGATAGTAAACAAAAAGGACAAGGACTAAAATGGAACTTTAGCCGAAATATATAAGAAAGGAAATTATGAATCAGAAGAAAAGAAGAGTCCAGAGAGAGCGAGAGAGATAACGAGTGATACCGTCGTTTCGCCGCCGTTTCGCCGTTCGACGTCCGAATCGAGTGATTTTCGCCGCGATTTCATCAGAATCGAATCCTCTATCGATCCTAAGCTTCGTTTCAAGGTAAATCTTCAAGAAATTTGGTTAAAAATCGAATATATATGGCTGTTTTAGTGAAATTGTGTTTTAGGATTGAATTTAACGTTTTTGGATTGTTTATAACGTTTTAGCATAAACCGAGATATGGGTTTTGGAGGTGGTTATGTTTTAAGCACGTCGGGATGGTTGAAAAGCCCCGGAAAACGACTTTCCGGGGGCTGTCAAGGGTGTGCGTTCGCACACATTGAGTGTGCGTTCGCACACTCCTTGAATTTTAGGGTGTGCGTTCGCACACTCATTGTGTGCGTTCGCACACTATCCAAAACATGCCAGATTCAAAATCCCAACGGTCAGTTTATAGATTTGCCTCTTAGGAACGCCTCTGCCAAATTTCATCTCGATCCAACGGTTCAATTAGGAGAGATCGTCGTTTTACTAAACAGTGTCAGTGTGCAGGCATACCTGCGCATTGTCCTGAAAACTACTTATAATTTCATCGGAATGAAACTAAACCCTAAAGTTTGAAAGTATCATACGTATAGGAATACGATTAAGAGATATAATAAGTATCTCGACTAAGTATTAGAACACGATCAAAGTTAAAAGATGTATTTAGAATAAGATCGTGATAACCTAAGGTTACAACTTAGGATTTCAGTACTAAGTTTACGTTTATGAATTAAACGTACAGGTAATTTGGATAAGTAATGGGCGTACCGACGAGCTACCAGGCCGACGAGCTGGAATAGCTACAAGATCGGACAATACATAGAACCTGCGTGATAGATTGGTAGCATTGCGGTAGATTGGATAGCAGTCACTGTGAGTACATTTTAATTACTCGTTAATATTCATAAAGTCGCGTATTTTCATATACGGACGACTATATGAATACTTATATGTTTAATTATATGTTTGAAAAAGTACATGTATGTATGTTTTGAAAATGATTACTTTCTGTACTGCGTTATTTTAAGAATAACATAAATAGATGAAATGAACATATATGTTTAACATACTGGGAAAGGGGTTAAGCAATATACAAGTATCGAACCAAATATGCACGAGAAAAGTATAGTACATTCCCATATGTACTATTATTCATATGTTTACAAAGAAATATAGTACGTTCCCATACGTTCTTTTAATTATAACGAATACCATACGTGCGTGTGTTATAGATGTATGATTGTAGATTGCAATGTGCATGTCATGGTCCATAAAGGATCAATTTAACATAACAGAAAATATATAATTAAATAATAAACGTAAAACGAGAATTTGTACGATGGTACAACTAAATATAAGAACTGAGATACAAGGTTGATCTCGGTAGAGGTATCCCGAGACCTGTATCTACCCATTTTTGATAATAATCCTCGGGACTCATATAAAGATAAAATCAAGTATATATATATCGAGAATCAATATGAAACAAGAGCAATAATTAAAATATGAGATAAGACACATCGGTTGGCGTGGCTATCGATGTCAAGATGATTAATGACACATCGGTTGGCTTGGCTATCGATGTCAGATATGTAAAACACATCGGTTGGCTTTGCTATCGATGTCAGATATGCGTAACACATCGGTTGGCTTTGCTATCGATGTCAGACAGATGAAACACATCGGTTGGCTTTGCTATCGATGTCAGAAAAATGAAGTTAGAGAAGCTTAATAAGAAGAATAAAGACAATCAAGACTATAACAGTAAACAAAACATGTCAAGCATGTACGCAGTATAAACGTACATGAGACATAAGAACGAGGCAAGGATATCAAGTACGTTTATAACATAAACGCTTAGTTTATGACACGTACATGGCCTCTGATAGTAGGAACGAACGAACATACGAAGTATGTTTGGGAGTAAGATCGTGTGATGTATAATTCAAAAAGAATATTTTCTACATAAAGAGGTTTTTTAAACGTTTTCACTCTTTATGTAATATTACTTGTAATTATGTGTATTCACTTAGTTTTATACTGACCCCGTTGTTATTCCAATTTTTACAGGTTGAGTTAGGTACGATGTGGAGATCGAAGCTTCCGAAGTTTTTAATTCTCGGAAGTAGTACGAGTCATGAGACTAGGTTCTCATTCTAGCAAGTCCGCAGTAGTTTAGAATAGTCAGACTCTATTTGTGAAGCGCTTTAACTCTGATATGTATTTCAAACAGGGGTCGTGTATATTTTGATATTATTATGATATACGAGATATAATTTGATTTGCGAAAAATTAATATGTATTTTCAGGCTTGCTACGGGTTTTGGAGCTACCACTCCCATTCCCTAGCGCCGGTCGCGGCTCAATAATTTGGATCGTGACACATAAGAATGTTTAGGTTATATTACGCACAGTGTGCATGACAAGTAACAATAGATTAGTATGTCGCATCTCAAGTCTCTTTAACGCGTCGTTCCGACTACTCAAGAATGGTTAGGTTATATTACGCAAAGTGTGCGAGGAAAGTAATGCTAGATTAGTATGTCGCCTCTCAAGTCTCTTTAACGTGTCATTCCGATTACCTAAGCATGGTTAGGTTATATTACGCAAGGTGTGCGTAAAAGGTGACGCTAGATTAGAATGTCCCGTCTCAAGGCTCTTTTATGCGTCGTTCCGGTTTCCTAAGCATGGTCAGGTTATATTATGCAAAGTGTGAGTGAAAAGTGAAACTAGATTAGTATGGGCGTCTCAAGTCTCTCTAACACGTCATTCCGATTTCCTAAGCATGGTTACGTTATATTACGCAAAGTGTGCGTACAAAGTGACGCTCGATTAATATGGCGCGTCTAAAGTCTTTTTAACGCGTCTTTTTGATTACCATGCTTATATCGCGTCAGAAGTCTCTCTAACACATCGTTCCGATTACCTAAGCAAAGTTAGGTTATATTACCCAAAGTGTGCGTGAAAAATGACAATAGATTAGTATGTCGCTTCTCAAGTCCATTTAACGCATCGTTCCGATTACTTAAGCATGGTTAGGTAATATTACGCAATGCGTGCGTGAAAAATGACAATAGTATGTCACGTCTTAGGTCAATCTAACTCGTTGTTCCAATTACCTAAGCATGGTTAGGTTATATTATGCAATGTGTACGTGAAAATTGACACTAGATTCGTATATCGCGTCTCAAGTCTCTTTAACTCGTCGTTTTGATTACCATGCTTATGTCGCGTCTTAAGTCTCTCTAACGGGTCGTTCCGATTACCTAAGAATGGTTAGGTTATATTACGTAAAGCGTGCGTGAAAAGTAACAATAAATTAATATGTCTCGTCTCAAGTCTCTTTAACGTGTCGTTCCGATTACCCAAGAATGGTTAGGTTATATTGCACAAAGCGTGTGTCAAAAGTGACGCTAGATTATTATGCCGGGTCTCAAGACTCTTTAACGCATCGTTCCGATTACCTAAGCAAGGTTAGGTTATATTACGCAAAGTGTGCATAAAAAGTGACGCTAGATTAGTATGGTGTGTCTCAAGTCTCTTTAACACGTCGTTTCGACTACCATGCTTATGTCGCGTCACAAGTCTCTTTATCGCGTTGTTCCGATTACCTAAGCATGGTTAGGTTATACTCCCTCCGTCCCAATAGAGTTGTCCATTTTGAGAATTTTTTTTGTCCCAAAACTCTTGTCCACTTTCAAAAAGTAACTAATTTTACACTTAATTTTCCTACATTACCCCTATTTAAAGTCCACTAATAAAACTAAATTGTAAGTGGACCCTACATTAAATAGGAGTATGACAAGAAAAGTAAGGAAAATTTTACAAAAACTATAAATAATGATTGCTTTTCTTAAACTATGTGATAAAGGCAAAGTGGACAAGTCTATTGGGACGGAGGGAGTATTACGCAAAGTGTGCATAAAAAATGACAATAGATTAGTATTTCGCATCTCAAGTCTATTTACGCGTCGTTCCGATTACTTAATAATGGTTAGGTTGTGCGTGAAAAAGATAATAGATTAGAATGTGGAGTCTTTAGTCTATCTAACGCGTTGCTCTGATTACCTGAGCCTTGTTAGGTTATTTTACGCAAGGTGTGCGTGAAAAGTGACGCTAGATTAGTAGTCGTGTCTCAAGTCCCTTTAACGCATCATTTCTATTACCATGCTTAGGTGTCGCGTCACGCGTCTCTCTAATGCGTCGTTCCGATTACCTAAGCAGGGTTAGGCTATATTACGCGAAGTGTGGGTTAAAAGTGACGCTAGAATAGTATGTCAAATCTCAAGTCTCTTTAACTCGTCGTTTGATTATCTAAGCATGGTTAGGTTATATTACGCAAAGTGTGTGTAAAAAGTGACGCTAGATTAGTATGATTCGTCTCAAGTCTCTTTAAAGCGTCGTTTCGATTACCATGCTTATCTCGCGTCACAAGTCTCTTTAACGCGTTGTTCCGATTACCTATGCATGGTTAGCTTATATTACGCAAAGTTTGCGTGAAAAGTGACGTTAAATCAGTATGTCGCGTCTAAAGTCTCTCTAACGCGTCGTTTCAATTTCCTAGGCATGGTTAGGTTATATTACGTAAAATGTGCGTGAGAAGTGACACTAGAGTAGTATGTCGTGTCTCAAGTCTCTCTAACGCGCCGTTCCGATTTAGCATGGTTAGGTTATATTACGCAAAGTGTGCGTAAAAAGTGACGCTAGATTAATATGGCGCGTCTCAAGTTTTTTTAACGCGTCGTTTCGATTACCATGCTTATGTCGCATCACAAGTCTCTCCAACGCGTCGTTCCGATTACCAAAGTGTGCGTGAAAAATGACAATAGATTAGTATGTCACGATTCAAGTCCATTTAACGAGTCGTTCCAATTAGTTAAGCATGGTTAGGTTAAATTACGCAAAGTGTGGGTGAAAAATGACAATAGATTAGTATGTCACGACTTAAGTCTATCTAACTCGTCGTTCCGATTACCTTAGCATGGTTAGCTTATATTATGCAATGTGTACGTGAAAAGTGATGCTAGATTAGTATGTCACGTCTCAAGTCTTTTTAACGCGTTGTTTTAATTACCATGCTTATGTCTTGTCACAAGTCTCTCTAATGGGTCGTTCCGATTACCTAAGAATGGTTAGGTTATATTACGCAGAGTGTGCGTGAAAATTAACAATTGATTGATATGTCGCGTCTCAAGTCTCTTTAACGCATCGTTCCGTTTATCCAAGCATGCTTATGTTATATTACGCAAGGTGTGCGTGAAAGGTGACGCTATATTAGAATGTCCCGTCTCAAGGCTATTTAATGCGTCGTTCCGATTACATAAGAATGGTTGTTATATTATGCAAAGTTAACGTGAAAAGTAATGCTAGATTAGTATGTCGCGTCTCAACTGTCTTTAACGCGTCGTTTCGATTACCATGCTTATGTCGCGTCACAAGACTCTCTAACGCGTCGTTCCGATTAACTTAAGCATGGTTAGGTTATAGTACGTAAAGTGTGCGTGAAAAGTAACAATAGATTAGTATGTCACGTCTCAAGTCTCTTTAACGTGTCGTTACGATTACCTAAGCATGGTTAGGTTATATTACGCAAAATGTGCGTGAAAAGTGACTAGATTACTATGTCGCATCTCAAGTCTATTTATCGCGTCGTTCTGATTACCTAAGCATGGTTAGGTTATATTCCGCAAAGCGTGCGTGAAAAGTGATGCTAGATTAGTATGTCGCGTCTCAAATCTCTTAAAAACACCGTTCCGATTACCTAAGCATGGTTAGGTTATTTACGCAAAGCGTGTGTCAAAAGTGACGCTAGATTAGTATGTCGGGTCTCAAGTCTGTTTAACGCGTCATTCCGATTACCTAAGCATGGTTAAGTTAGATTAAGCAAAGTGTGCGTGAAAAGGGACACTAGATTAGTATGTCGCGTCTCAAGTCTCTTTTACGCGTCGTTCCGATTACCGAAGCATGGTTAGGTTATATTACGCAAAGTTTGCGTAAAAAGTGATGCTAGATTAGTATGGCGCGTCTCAAGTCTCTTTAACTCATTCTTTCGATTACCATGCTTATGTCGCGTCACAAGTCTCTCTAACGCGTTGTTCCGAAGCATGCTTAGGTTATATTACGCAAAGTGTGCGTAAAAAATGACAATAGATTAGTATGTCGTGTCTCAAGTCTATTTAACGCATCGTTCCGAATACCTAAGCATGGTTAGGTTATATTACGCAAAGTGTGCGTGATAAATGACAATAGATTAGTATGTTGTGTCTTAAGTCTATCTAACGCGTTGTTCTGATTACCTATGCATGGTTAGATTATATTACGCAAGGTGTGCGTGAAAGAGACGCTAGATTAATATGTCGCGTCTCAAGGCTCTTTAATGCGTCGTTCCGATAACCTAAGCATGGTTAAGTTATATTATGCAAAGTTTGCGTAACAAGTGACGCTAGATTAGTATGTTGTGTCATAAGTCTCTTAAACGCATCGTTTCGATTACCATGCTTAGGTCGCGTCACACGTCTCTCTAAGGCGTCTTTCCGATTACCTAAGCATGGTTAGGTTCAATTGCCTAAAGTGTGCATGAAAAGTGACGCTAGATTAGTATGTCCAGTCTCAATTATCATTAACGCTTCGTTTTGATTATCTAAGCATGGTTAGGTTGTAATACACAAAGTGTGCGTAAAAAGTGACGCTAGATTAGTATGATTGGTCTCAAGTCTCTTTAATCTGTCGTTTCGATTACCATGCTTATCTCGCGTCATAAGTCTCTTTAACGAGTTGTTCCGATTACATAATCATGGTTAGGTTATATTACGCTAAGTGTGTGTGAAAAGTGACGTTAGATCAGTATGTCGCGTCTCAAGTCTTTCTAACACGTCGTCTCAATTTCCTAATCATGGTTAGGTTATATTACGTAAAATGTGCATGAAAAGTGACGCTAGATTAGTATGGCGTGTCTCAAGTCTCTTTAACGCGTCGTTTTGATTACCTAAGCATGGTTAGGTTATATTACACAAATGTGCGTAAAAAGTGACGCTAGATTAGTATGGCGCGTCTCAAGTTTCTTTAACGCGTCGTTTCGATTACCATGCTTATGTCGCGTCACAAGTCTCTTTAACACGTTGTTCCGATTATCAAAGCATGGTTAGGTTATATTACGCAAAGTGTGCGTAAAAATAACAATTGATTAGTATGTCACGTCTCAAGTCTATTTACGCGTTGTTCCGATTAGCTAAGCGTGGTTAGGTTATATAACGCAGAGTGTGTTTTAAAAGTGTTGCTAGTTTAGTATGTCGCGTCTCAAGTATCTTTGACGCATCGTTCCGATTACCTAAGCATGGTTAGGTTATATTACGCAAAGGGTGCCTTAAAAGTGACACTAGATTAGTATGTCAACTCACAAGTCTCTTTGACGTCATTCTTATTACCTAACAATGGTTAGGTTATTTTATGTAAAATGTGCGTGAAAAGCGACGCTATATAAGTATATCGCATCACAAGTCTCTTTAACGCGTCGTTCCGATTATCTAAGCACGGTTAGGTTATATTATGCTAAGTGTGCGTTAAAAGTGAATAGATTAATATGTCGCGATACAAGTTTCTTTAACGCATCGTTCTGATTACCTAACAATGGTTTGGTTATATTACGCAGTGTGCGTGAAAAGTGACGCTATATAAGTATGTCTCGTCACAAGTCTCTTTAACTCGTCGTTCCGATTACCTAAGCATGTTTAGGTTATATTAAGCAAAGTGTGCGTGAAAAGTGACGCCATATAAGTAAGTCGCGTAACAACTCTCTTTACCGCGTCGTTCCGATTACCTAAGCATGGTCAGGTTACATTATGCAAAGTGTGCGTTAAAAGTGACGCTAGATTAGTATATCGCGTCACAAGTGTCTTTAACGCTTTTGCCGATTACCTATGCATGGTTAGGTTATATTATGCAAAGTGTGCGTGAAAAGGGACGCTATATAAGTATGTCGCTTTAGAAGTCTCTTCAACGCGTCGTTCCAATTACCTATGCATGGATAGTTTATATTACGCAAGTGTGCGTTAAAAGTAACGCTATATAAGTATGTTGCGTCTTAAGTCTCTTTAACGCGTCGTTCCCATTACCTAAGCATGGTTCGATTATGTTACGCAAAATGTGCGTTAAAAGTGACGCTAAATTAGTATGTCGCGTCTAAAGTCTCTTTAACGCGTCCTTCCGATTACCTAAGCATGGCTAGGCTATATTACGCTAAGTGCATTAATTTTGATGCTAGATACAAGTCTCTTTAACGCGTCGTTACGATTACCTAAGCATGGTTAGGTTATATTACGCAAAGTGTGCGGTAAATAAGTATGTCGCATCACAAGTCTCTTTAATGCGATGTTCCGATTAGCTATGCATGGCTAGGTTATATTACGCAAAGTGTGCGTAAAAAGTGAATTTAGATTACTATGTCCCGTCACAAATCTATTCAACGCGTCGTTCCAATTACCTAGGTATGGTTAGGTTACATAACGCAAAGTGAGAGTTAATAGTGACAGTAGGTTAGTAGTATGTCGCGTCTCAAATCTCTTTTACGTGTCATTCCAATTTCCTAAGCGTGGTTAGGTTATATTACGCAATGTGTGCGTGAAAAGTGATGCTAGATTAGTAGTATATCGCATCTCAAGTCTCTTTAACGCGTCGTTCCGATTACCTAAGCGTGGTTAGGTTATGTGACCCAAAGTGTGCGTTTAAAGTGACGCTAGATTAGTATGTCGCGTCACAAGTCCTTTTTACGCGTCGTTCCGACCTAACAATGGTTAGGTTATGTTACGTAAACTGTGCGTGAGAAGTGACGCTATATAAGAATGTCGCATCACAAGTCTTTTTAACACGTCGTTCCGATTACCTAAGCATGGTTAGGTTATATTACGGAAAGTGTGCGTTATAAGTGACGCTATATTAGTATGGCGCGTCTCAAGTCTCGTTAACGCGTCGTTCCGATTGCCTAAACTTGTGTTTTAAAAGTGTCGCTAGATTAGTATGTCGCGTCTCAAGTCTCTTTGTCGCATCGTTCCGATTATCTAAGCATGGTTAGGTTATATTACGCGAAGGGTGCATGAAAAGTGACGCAATAAAAGTATATCGCGTCACAAGTCTCTTTAATGCTTCGTTCCAATTACCTATGCATGGTTAGGTTATATTACACAAAGTGTGCGTTAAAAGTGACGCTATATAAGTATGTTGTGTCTTAAGTCTCTTTAACACTTCGTTGCGATTACCTAAGTATAATTCGGTTATATTACGCAAAGTGTGCGTTAAAAGTGACGCTAGATTAGTATGTCGCGTCTCAAGTCTTTTTAACGCGTCGTTCCGATTACCTAAGCATGGTTAGGTTATATTACGCTAAGTGTGCGTTAAATGTGACGCTAGATACAAGTCTCTTTAACGCGTCGTTCCGATTACCTAAGCATGGTTAGGTTGTATTACGCAAAGTGTGCCTGAAAAGTGATGCTAAATAAGTATGTCGCGCACAAGTCTCTTTAACACGTCTTTCTGAATACCAAAGTATGGTTAGGCTATATTACGCAAAGTGTGCGTTAAAATTGACGCTCGATTTTTCTGTCGCATCACAAGTCTCTTTAACGCACCGTTCCGATTAGCTATGCATGGTTAGGTTATATTACGCAAAGTGTGCGTGAAAAGTGACTCTATATTATTATGTCCCATCACAAGTCTATTCAACGAGTTGTTCCGATTACCTAGGAATGGTTAGGTTATATAACGCAAAGTGTGCATTAAAACTGACGCTAGTTTAGTAGTATGTTGCGTCTGAAATCTCTTTAACGTGTCATTCTGATTTCCTTAGCGTGGTTAGGTTATATTACGCAAAGTGTGGGTGAAAAATGATGCTAGATTAGTAGTATGTCGCGTCTCAAGTCTCTTTAACGCGTCGTTCCGATTACGTAAGCGTGGTTAGGTTATATGATGCAAAGTGTACATTAAAAGTGACACTAGATTAGTATGTCGTGTCACAAGTCTTTTTAACGCATCGTTCTGACCTAACAATGGTTAGGTTATATTACATAAAGTGTGTGTGAAAAGTGACGCTAGATAAGTATGTCACATCACAAGTCTTTTTAACACGTCGTTCCGATTACCTAAGCATGGTTAGGTTATATTACGCAAAGTATGCGTTATAAGTGACGCTAGATTAGTAGGTCGCGTCTCAAGTCTCTTTGTTGCATCATTCCGATTACCTAAGCATGGTTAGGTTATTTTACGCGAAGGGTGCGTTGAAAGTGTCACTAGATTAGTATATCGGGTGACAAGTCTCTTTAACACGTCGTTCTGATTACCTAACAGTGGTTGGGTTATTTTGCGTAAAGTGTGCGTGAAAAGTAACGCTATATAAGTATGTCGCATCACAAGTCTCTTTAACGCTTCGTTTCGATTATCTAAGCATGGTTAGGTTATATTACGCTAAGTGTGCATTAAAAATGATGCTAGATTAATATGTTGCGATACAAGTCTCTTCAACGCGTCGTTTTGATTAACTAACAATGGTTTGGTTATATTACGCAAAGTTTGCGTGAAAATTGACGATATATAAGTATGTCGCGTCACAAGTCTCTTTAACGCGTTGTTCCGATTACCTAAGCATAGTTAGGTTATATTACGCAAAGTGTGCGTGAAAAGTAACGCTATATAAGTATGTCACGACACAAGTCCCTTTAACGCGTCGTTCCGATTACCAATGCATGGTTAGGTTATATTACGCAAAGTGTGAGTTAAAAGTGAGGCTATATTAGTATGTCGAGTCACAACTCTCATTAACGCGTCGGCCGATTTCCTATGCATGGGTAGGCTATATTATGAAAAGTGAGCGTGAAAAGGGACGCTATATAAGTATGTCGCGTCACAAGTCTCTTTAAGGTGTCGTTCCATTTACCTATGCATTGTTAGGTTATATTACACAAAGTGTGCGCTAAAAGTGACGCTATATAAGTATGTCGCAGCATAAGTCTCTTTAACGCATCGTTTCTATTACCTACGCATGGTCAGTTATATTACGCAAAGTGTGTGTTAAAAGTGATGTTATGGTTTGGTTATATTACGCTAAGTTTGCGTGAAAAGGGACGCTATATAATGTCGCGTCACAAGTCTCTTTATCGCGTTGTTCCGATTACCTAAGCATGGTTACGTTATATTACGCAAAGTGTGCGTGAAAAGTGACGCTATATAAGTATGTCGCGACACAAGTCTCTTTAACGCGTCGTTCCGATTACCAAAGCATGGTTAGGTTATATTACGCAAAGTGTGCATTAAAAGTGAGGCTAGATTAGAATGTCGCGTCACAAGTCTCATTAACGCGTCGGCCGATTACCTATGCATGGTTAGGTTATATTATGTAAAGTGAGCGTGAAAAGGGACGCTATATAAGTATGTCACGTCACAAGTCTCTTTAAGGCGGCGTTCCAATTACCTATGCATTGTTAGGTTATATTACGCAAAGTGTGCGTTAAAAGTGACGCTATATAAGTATGTCGCATCTTAAATCTCTTTAACGCGTTGTTTCGATTACCTAAGCATGGTTCGGTTATATTATGCAAAGTGTGCGTTAAAAGTGATGCTAGATTAGTTTGTCGAGTCTCAAGTCTCTTTAACGGGTTGTTCTGATTACCTAAGCATGGTAAGGTTATATTACGCTAAGTGTGCGCTAAAAGTTACGCTAGATTATAATGTCGCGTCACAAGTCTCTTTAATGCGTCGTTCCGATCACCTATGCATGGTTAGATTATATAACGCAAAGTGTGCGTTAAAAGTGACGCTAAATTAGTAGTATGTCGCGTCACAAGTCTCTTTAACGCGTCGTTTTGATTACCTAAGCATGGTTAGGTTATATTACGCAAAGTGTGCGTGAAAAGTGATGCTAGATTAGTATGTCGCTTCTCAAGTCTCTTCTCAAGTATCTTTAACACGTCGTTCCGATTACCTAAGCATGGTTAGGTTATATTACGCAAAGTGTGCGTTAAAGAGTGACGCTAGATTAGTATGTCTTGTCACAAGTCTCTTTTATGCGTCGTTCTAATTACCTAACAATGGTTATGTTATCTTACGTAAAGTGTGCGTGAAAAGTGACGCTATATAAGTAAGTCGCGTCACAAGTCTCTTTAACGCGTCGTTCCGATTACCTAAGCATGGTTATGTTATAATACGCACAGTGCGCATTAAAGTGACACTAGATTAGTATGTTGCGTCTCAAGTTTATTTAACGCGTCGTTTCGATTACCATGCTTATCTCGCGTCACAAGTCACTCTAACCCGTCGTTCCGGTTACGTAAGCATGGTTAGGTTATAGTACGCAAAGTGTGCGTGACGGGATCAATAGATTAGTATGTAGCGTCTCAAATCTCTTTAACGCATCGTTCCGATTACCTAAGCTTGGCTAGGTTATATTACGCGAAGAGTGCGTGAAAAGTGACGCTATATAAGTATGTCGTGTCACAAGACTCTTTAACGCGTCTTTCTGATTACCTAAGCATGGCTAGGTTATATTATGCAAAGTGTGCGTTAAAAGTGAGGCTAGATTAGTATGTCGCGTCACAAGTCTCTTTAACGCGTCGTTCCGATTACTATGAATGGTTAGGTTATATTATGCAAAGTGTGCGTGAAAAGGGACGCTATATAGTTATGTCGTGTCACAAGTCTATTTAACGCGTCGTTCCAATTACCTATGCATAGTTAGGTTATATTACGAAAAGTGTGCGTTATATATCGCGTCTCAATTTTCTTTAACGCGTCGTTCCAATTACCTAAGCATGGTTAGGTTATATTACGAGAGGTGTGCTTGAAAAGTGATGCAATTTAAGTATGTCGCATCACAAGTCTTTGTAACGCGTCGTTCCGATTACCTAAGCATGGTTAGGTTATATTACGCAAAGTGTGCGTTAAAAGTGACACTAGATTAGTATGTCGCGTCACAAGTCTCTTTAATGTTTCGTTTTGATTATCTAAGCATGGTTAGGTTATATTTCATGCAAAGTGTGCGTGAATAGGGACACTATATAAGTATGTCACATCACAAGTCTTATTAAAACATCGTTCCGATTACCATGATTATCTCGCGTCACAAGTCTCTTTAACACGTCGTTCCGATTACCTCTAAGCATGGTTATATTACGCAAAGTGTCCTTGAAAAGTGACGTTAGATCAGTATGTCGCGTGTCAAGTCTCCATCGCGTCGTTCCGATTTCCTATGCATGGTCAAGTTATATTACGCAAAATGTGCGTGAAAAGTGAAACTAGATTAGTATGGGCGTCTCAAGTCTGTGTAACGCGTCGTTCCGATTTCCTCAGCATGGTTAGGTTATATTACGCAAAGTGTGCGTACAAAGTGACGCTAGATTAATATGGCGCGTCTAATGTCTTTTTAACCCATCGTTCCGATTACCTAAGCATGGTTAGGTTATATTACGCAAAGTGTGCGTGAAAAATGACAATAGATTAGTATGTCATGTCTTAAGTGCATTTAACGTGTCGTTCCAATTACTTAAGCATGGTTAGGTAATATTACGTAAAGTGTGCGTGAAAAATGACAATGGATTAGTATGTCGCATCTTAGGTTACATTGTTAGGTTATATTATTCAATGTGTACGTGAAAAGTGACGCTAGAATAGTATATCAGGTCTCAAGTCTTTTTAACGCGTCGTTTTGATTACCATGCTTATGTCGCGTCACAAGTCTCTCTAACGGGTCATTCCGATTACATAAGAATGTTTAGGTTATATTACGCACAGTGTGCATGAAAAGTAACAATAGATTAGTATGTCGCTTCTCAAGTCTCTTTAACGCGTCGTTCCGACTACTCAAGAATGGTTAGGTTATATTACGCAAAGTGTGCGAGAAAAGTAATGCTAGATTAGTATGTCGCCTCTCAAGTCTCTTTAACGTGTCATTCTGATTACCTAAGCATGGTTAGGTTATATTACGCAAGGTGTGCGTGAAAGGTGACGCTAGATTAGAATGTCCCGTCTCAAGGCTCTTTTATGCGTCGTTCCGGTTTCCTAAGCATGGTCAGGTTATATTATGCAAAGTGTGAGTGAAAAGTGAAACTAGATAAGTATGGCCGTCTCAAGTCTCTCTAACACGTCATTCCGATTTCCTAAGCATGGTTACGTTATATTACGCAAAGTGTGCGTACAAAGTGACGCTAGGTTAATATGGCGCGTCTAAAGTCTTTTTAACGCGTCTTTTTGATTACCATGCTTATGTCGCGTCAGAAGTCTCTCTAACACATCATTCCGATTACCTAAGCATGGTTAGGTTTTATTACCCAAAGTGTGCGTGAAAAATGACAATAGATTAGTATGTCGCTTCTCAAGTCCATTTAACGCGTCGTTCCGATTACTTAAGCATGGTTAGGTAATATTACGCAATGTGTGCGTGAAAAATGACAATAGTATGTCGCGTCTTAGGTCAATCTAACTCGTCGTTCCAATTACCTAAGCATGGTTAGGTTATATTATGCAATGTGTACGTGAAAATTGACACTAGATTAGTATATCGCGTCTCAAGTCTCTTTAACGCGTCGTTTTGATTAACATGCTTATGTGGCGTCTTAAGTCTCTCTAACGGGTCGTTCCGATTACCTAAGAATGGTTAGGTTATATTACATAAAGCGTGCGTGAAAAGTAACAATAGATTAGTATGTCTCGTCTCAAGTCTCTTTAACGCGTCGTTCCGATTACCCAAGAATGGTTAGGTTATATTACGCAAAGTGTGCGAGAAAAGTAATGCTAGATTAGTATGTCGCATCTCCAGTCTCTTTAACCCATCGTTTCGATTACCTAAGCATTGTTACGTTATATTACGCAAGGTGTGCGTGAAAGGTGACGCTAGATTAGTATGTCGCGTCTCAAGGCTCTTTAATACGTCGTTCCGATACCTAATCATGGTTGTTATATTATACAAAGTTTGCGTGAAAAGTGATGCTAGATTAGTATGTCGCGTCTCAAGTATCCTTAACGCGTCGTTTCGATTACCATGCTTATGTCGCATCACAAGTCTCTCTAACGCGTCGTTCCGATTACCTTAAGCATGGTTAGGTTATAGTACGCAAAGTGTGCGTGAAAAGTAACAATAGATTAGTATGTCGCGTCTCAAGTCTCTTTAACGCATCGTTATGATTACCTAAGCATGGTTAGGTTATATTACGCAAAGTGTGCGTGAAAAGTGACTAGATTAGTATGTCGCATCTCAAGTCTATTTAACGCGTCGTTCCGATTACCTAAGCATGGTTAGGTTATATTACGCAAAGGGTGCGTGAAAAGTGATGCTAGATTAGTATGTCGCGTCTCAAATCTCTTTAACGCGTTGTTCCGATTACCTAAGCATTGTTAGGTTATTTACGCAAAGCGTGTGTCAAAAGTGACGCTAGATTAGTATGTCGCGTCTTAAGTCTGTTTAACGCGTCATTCCGATTACCTAAGCATGGTTAAGTTAGATTAAGCAATGTGTGCGTGAAAAGTGACGCTAGATTAGTGTGTCGCGTCTCAAGTCTCTTTAACACGTCGTTCCGATTACCTAAGCATGGTTGCGTTATATTACGCGAAGTGTGCGTAAAAAGTGACGCTAAATTAGTATGGCGCCTCTCAAGTCTCTTTAACGCGTCGTTTCAATTACCATGCTTATGTCGCGTCACAAGTCTCTTTAACGCGTTGTTCCGGTCACCTAAGAATGGTTAGGTTATATTACGCAAAGTGTGCATAAAAAATGACTATGAATTAGTATGTCGCATCTCGAGTCTATTTAGGCGTCGTTCAGATTACTTAAGCATGGTTAGGTTGTGCGTGAAAAAAGACAATAGATAAGTATGTCGCGTCTAAGTCTATCTAACGCGTCGTTCTGATTACCTAAGCCTTGTTAGGTTATTTTACGCAAGGTGAGCGTGAAAAGTGACGCTAGATTAGTATGTCGTGTCTTAAGTCTCTTTAGCGTATCATTTTGACTACCATGCTTAGGTCGCGTCACACGTCTCTCTAACGCGTCGTTCCGTTTACTTAAGCAGGGTTAGGTTATAATACGCAAAGTGACGCTAGAATAGTATGTCCAATCTCAAGTCTCTCTAACGCATCGTTTCAATTATCTAAGCATGGTTAGGTTATATTACACAAAGTGTGTGTTAGGATGATTCGTCTCAAGTCTGTTTAAAGCGCCGTTTCGATTACCATGCTTATCTCGCGTCACAAGTCTCTTTAACGCGTTGTTCCAATTACCTATGCATGGTTAGGTTATATTACGCAAAGTTTGCGTGAAAAGTGACGTTAAATCAGTAGGTCGCGTCTAATGTCTCTCTAACGCGTCGTTTCAATTTCCTAAGCATGGTTAGGTTATATTACGTAAAGTGTGCGTGAAAAGTGACACTGGAGTATAGTATGTCGTGTCTCAAGTCTCTCTAATGCGTCGTTCTGATTTCCTAAGCATTGTTAGGTTATATTACGCAAGGTGTGCGTAAAACGTGACGCTAGATTAATATGGCGCGTCTCAAGTCTTTTTACCGCGTCGTTTCGATTACCATGCTTATGTCGCATCACAAGTCTCTCAAACGCGTCGTTCCGATTACCAAAGTGTGTGTGAAAAATGACAATAGATTAGTATGTCGCGACTCAAGTCCATTTAAAGAGTCGTTCCAATTACTTAAGCATGGTTAGGTTATATTACGCAAAGTTTGCGTGAAAAGTGACAATAGAATGTATGTCGCGACTTTAGTCTATCTAACTCGTCGTTCCGATTACCTTAGCATGGTTAGGTTATATTATGCAATGTATACGTGAAAAGTGATGCTAGATTAGTATGTCGCGTCGCAAGTCTCTTTAACGCGTTGTTTTGATTACCATGCTTATGTCGTGTCACAAGTCTCTCTAATGGGTCGTTCCGATTACCTAAGAATGGTTAGGTTATGTTACGCATAGTGTGCGTGAAAATTAACAATTGATTAGTATGTCGCGTCTCAAGTCTCTTTAACGCATCGTTCCGATTATCCAAGCATGGTTAGGTTATATTACGCAAGGTGTGCGTGAAAGGTTACGCTAGATTAGTATGTCGCGTCTCAAGGCTCTTTAATGCGTCGTTCCGATACCTAATCATGGTTGTTATATTATGCAAAGTTTGCATGAAAAGTGACGCTAGATTAGTATGTCGCGTCTCAAGTATCCTTAACGCGTCGTTTCGATTACCATGCTTATATCGCGTCACAAGTCTCTCTAACGCGTCGTTCCAATTACCTTAAGCATGGTTAGGTTATAGTACGCAAAGTGTGCGTGAAAAGTAACAATAGATTAGTATGTGGCGTCTCAAGTCTCTTTAGCGCATCGTTACGATTGCCTAAGCATGGTTTGGTTATATTACGCAAAGTGTGCGTGAAAAGTGACTAAATTAGTATGTCCCATCTCAAGTCTATTTAACGCGTCGTTCCGATTACCTAAGCATGGTTAGGTTATATTACGCAAAGGGTGCGTGAAAAGTGACGCTAGATTAATATGTCGCGTCTCAAATCTCTTTAACGCGTTGTTCCGATTACCTAAGCATTGTTAGGTTATTTACGCAAAGCGTGTGTTAAAAGTGACGCTTGATTAGTATGTCGCATCTCAAGTCTGTTTAACGCGTCATTCCAATTACCTAAGCATGGTTAAGTTAGATTAAGCAAAGTGTGCGTGAAAAGTGACGCTAGATTAGTGTGTCGCGTCTCAAGTCTCTTTAACGCGTCGTTCCGATTACCTAAGCATGGTTGGGTTATATTACGCAAAGTGTGCGTAAAAAGCTACGCTAGATTAGTATGGCGCGTCTCAAGTCTCTTTAACGCGTCGTTTCGATTACCATGCTTATGTCGCCTCATAAGTCTCTTTAACGCGTTGTTCCGATTACCTAAGCATGGTTAGGTTATATTAGGCAAATTGTGCATAAAAAATGACAAGAGATTATTACACGTCGTTCCGATTACCTAAGCATGGTTAGGTTATATTACGCAAAGTGTGCGTGAGAAATGACAATAGATTAATATGTCGTGTCTTTAGTCTATCTAACGCGTTGTTCCGATTACCTATGCATGGTTAGGCTATATTACGCTAGGTGTGCGTGAAAAGAGAGGCTAAATTAATATGTCGCGTCTCAAGGCTCATTAATGCGTCCTTCCGATTACCTAACCATGGTTAGGTTATACTATGCAAAGTTTGCGTAACAAGTGACGCTAGATTAGTATGTCGTGTAACAAGTCTCTTAAACACATCGTTTAGATTACCATGCTTAGGTCACGTCACACGTCTCTCTAAGGCGTCGTTCCGATTACCTAAGCATGGTTAGGATAAATTACCCAAAGTGTGCGTGAAAAGTGACGCTAGAATAGTATGTCCAGTCTCAATTCTCATTGACGCGTCGTTTCAATTATCTAAGCATGGTTAGGTTGTAATACGCAAAGTGTACTTAAAAGGTGACGCTAGATTAGTATGATTCGTCTCAAGTCTCTTTAAAGTGTCGTTTCGATTAACATGCTTATCTCACCTCACAAGTCTCTTTAACGCGTTGTTCTGATTACATAATCATGGTTAGTTAGGTTATATTACGCAAAGTGTGCGTGAAAAGTGACGTTAGATGAGTATGTCGCGTCTCAAGTCTTTCTAACATGTCGTTTCAATTTCCTAAGCATGGTTAGGTTATATTACGCAAAATATACGTGAAAAGTGACGCTAGATTTGTATGGCGCGTCTCAAATTTCTTAAACGCGTCGTTTCGATTACCATGCTTATGTCGCGTCACAAGCCTCATAAACACGTTGTTCCGATTACCAAATACGCAAAGTGTGCGTAAAAAATAACAATTGATTAGTATGTCGCGTCTCAAGTCTATTTACGCGTCGTTCCGATTAGCTAAGCATGGTTAGGTTATATAACGCAGAGTATGTTTCAAAAGTTTTGCTAGTTTAGTATGTCGCGTCTCAAGTCTCTTTAATGCATTGTTCCGATTACCTAACAATGGTTAGGTTATATAACGCAAAGGATGAGTTAATAGTGACACTAGATTAGTATGTCACGTCACAAGTCTCTTTGACGCGTCATTCTGATTACCTAACAATTGTTAGGTTATTTTAGGTAAAGTGTGCGTGAAAAGAGACGCTATATAAGTATGTCGCATCACAAGTCTCTTTAACGCGTCGTTCCGTTTATCTAAGCACGGTTAGGTTATATTACACTAAGTGTGCGTTAAAAGTGACTAGATTAATATGTCGCGTTACAAGTCTCTTTAACGCGTCGTTCTGATTACCTAACAATGGTGTGGTTATATTACGTAGTGTGCATGAAAAGTGACGCTATATAAGTATGTCTCGTCACAAGTCTCTTTAACTCGTCGTTCCGATTACCTAAGCTTGTTTAGGTTGTATTAAGCAAAGTGTGCGTGAAAAGTGACGCTATATAAGTAAGTCGCGTAACAACTCTCTTTAACGCGTCGTTCCGATTACCTAAGCATGGTTAGGTTACATTATACAAAGTGTGCGTTAAAAGTAAGGATAGATTAGTATATTGCATCACAAGTGTCATTAACGGGTTTGCCGATTACCTATGCATGGTTAGGTTATATTATACAAATTGTGCGTGAAAAGTGACGCTATATAAGTATGTCGCTTCAGAAGTCTCTTCAACGCGTCGTTCCAATTACCTATGCATGTTAGTTTATATTACGCAAGTGTGCGTTAAAAGTAACGCTATAAGTATGTTGCGTCTTAAATCTCTTTAACGCGTCGTTCCGATTACCTAAGCATGGTTCGGTTATGTTACACAAAGTGTGGGTTAAAAGTGACGCTAGTTTAGTATGTCGTGTCTAATGTCTCTTTAACGCGTCGTTCCAAATACCTAAGCATGGCTAGGTTATATTACACTAAATGTGCATTAATTGTGATACTAGATACAAGTCTCTTTAACTCGTCGTTCCGATTACCTATGCATGGTTAGGTTATATTACGCGAAGTGTGCGGTAGATAAGTATGTCACGTCACAAGTCTCTTTAATGCGACGTTCCGATTAGCTATAAGCATGGTTAGGCTATAATACGCAAAGTGGGCGTTAAAAGTGACGCTAGATTATTATGTCGCGTCAAAAGTCTCTTTAACTCTCTGTTCCGATTACCTATGCATGTCTAGTTTATATTACGCAAAGTGTGCGTGAAAAGTGAATTTAGATTACTATGTCCCGTCTCAAGTCTATTCAACGAGTCGTTTCGATTACCTAGGCATGGTTAGGTTATATAACGCAAAGTGTGAGTTAAAAGCGGCGGTAAATTAGTAGTATGTTGCGTCTCAAATCTCTTTAACGTGTCATTCCAATTTCCTAAGCGTGGTTAGGTTATATTACGCAATGTCTGCGTGAAAAGTGATGCTAAATTAGTAGTATGTCGCGTCTCAAGTCTCTTTAACGTGTCTTTCCGATTACCTAAGCGTGGTTAGGTTATATGACCCAAAATGTGCGTTTAAAGTGACGCTAGATTAGTATGTCGCGTCACAAGTCTTTTTAACGCGTCGTTCCGACCTAACAATGGTTAGATTATATTACGTAAACTGTGCGTGAAAAGTGACGCTATATAAGTATGTCGCATCACAAGTCTTTTTAACACGTCGTTCCGATTACCTAAGCATGGTTAGGTTATATTACGCAAAGTGTGCGTAATAAGTGACGCTATATTAGTATGTCACGTCTCAAGTCTCTTTAACGCGTCGTTCTGATTGCCTAAGCTTGTGTGTTAAAAGTGTCGCTAAATTAGTATATCGTGTCTCAAGTCTCTTTGTCGCATCGTTCTGATTACCTAAGCATTGTTTGGTTATATTGCACGAAGGGTGCATGAAAAGTGACGCAATAAAAGTATATCGCGTCACAAGTCTCTTTAATGCTTCGTTCCAATTACCTATGCATGGTTAGGTTATATTACACAAAGTGTGCGTTAAAAGTGACACTATATAAGTATGTTGCGTCTTAAGTCTCTTAGTATATCGCGTCTCAAGTCTCTTTGACGAGTCGTTGTGATTACCTAAGTATAGTTCGGTTATATTACGCAAAGTGTGCGTTAAAAGTGATGCTAGATTAGTATGTCGTGTCTCAAGTCTCTTTAACGTGTCGTTCCGATTACCTAACCATGGTTAGGTTATATTACGCTAAGTGTGCGTTAATTGTGACGCAAGATACAAGTCTCTTTAATGCGTCCTTCCGATTACCTAAGCATGGTTAAGTTATATTACGCAAAGTGTGCGTGAAAAGTGATGCTAGATAAGTATGTCGCGCACAAGTCTCTTTAACACGTCGTTCTGAATACCAAAGCATGGTTAGGCTATATTACGCAAAGTGTGCGTTAAAAGTGACGCTCGATTATTATGTCGCATCACAAGTCTCTTTAACGCGCCGTTTTGATAAGCTATGCATGGTTAGGTTATAATACGCAAAGTGTGCGTGAAAAGTGACTTTATATTGCTATGTCCCATCACAAGTCTATTCAACGAGTTGTTCCGATTACCTAGTCATGGTTAGGTTATATAACGCAAAGTGTGCATTAAAAGTGACACTAGATTAGTATGTCGCGTCACAAGTCTTTTTAACGCACCGTTCTGACCA
Source organism: Mercurialis annua (assembly GCF_937616625.2). Taxonomy (NCBI): domain Eukaryota; kingdom Viridiplantae; phylum Streptophyta; class Magnoliopsida; order Malpighiales; family Euphorbiaceae; genus Mercurialis; species Mercurialis annua. The sequence continues at coordinate 24,495,647 of NC_065576.1, forward strand.
TACAATGGTTAGGTTATATTACATAAAGTGTGTTTGAAAAGTGACGCTAGATAAGTATGTCACATCACAAGTCTTTTCAACACGTCGTTCCGATTACCTAACATGGTTAGGTTATATTACGCAAAGTATGCGCTATAAGTGACGCTAGATTAGTATGTCGCTTCTCAAGTTTCTTTAACGCGTCGTTCCGATTACCTAACATGGTTAGGTTATGTAACGCAAAGTGTGTTTTAAAAGTGTCACTAGATTAGTATGTCGCGTCTCAATTCTCTTTGTTGCATCATTCTGATTACCTTAAGCATGATTAGCTAATTTTACGCGAAGGTTGCGTTAAAAAGTGACACTTGATTAGTATATCGGGTCATTAGTCTCTTTAACTCGTCGTTCTGGTTACCTAACAGTGGTTGGGTTATTTTACGTAAAGTGTGCGTGAAAAGTGACGCAATATAAGTATGTCGCATCACAAGTCTCTTTAACGCTTCGTTTCGATTATCTAAGCATGGTTAGGTTATATTACACTAAGTGTGCGCTAAAAATGACGCTAGATTAATATGTCGCGATACAAGTCTCTTTAACGCGTCGTTCTGATTAACTAACAATGGTTTGATTATATTACACAAAGTTTGCGTGAAAAGTGACGCATAAGTATGTCTTGTCACAAGTCTCTTTAACGCGTTGTTCTGATTACCTAAGCATGGTTAGGTTATATTACGCAAAGTGTGCGTGAAAAGTGACGCTATATAAGTATGTTGCGACACAAGTCTCTTTAACGCGTCGTTCCGATTACCAAAGCATGGTCAGGTTATATTACGCGAAGTGTGCGTTAAAAGTGAGGCTAGATTAGTATGTCGCGTCACAAGTCTCATTAACGCTTATGCATGGTTAGGTTATATTTTGCAAAGTGAGCGTGAAAAGGGACGCTATATAAGTATGTCGCGTCACAAGTCTCTTTAAGGCGTCGTTCCAATTACCTATGCATTATTAGGTTATATTACGCAAAGTGTGCGTTAAAAGTGACGCTATATAAGTATGTCGCGTCTTAAGTCTCTTTAACGCGTCTTTTCTATTACCTAAGCATGGTTCGGTTATATTACGCAAATTGTGTGTTAAAAGTGATGCTAGATTTGTATGTCGCGTCTCAAGTCTCTTTAACGGCTTGTTCTGATTACCTATTGTTTGGTTATATTACGCTAAGTTTGCGTGAAAAGTGACGCTATATAATGTCGCGTCACAAGTCTCTTTAACGCGTTGTTCCGATTAGCTAAGCATGGTTAGGCTATATTATGCAAAGTGTGCGTGAAAAGTGACGCTATATAAGTATGTCGCGACACAAGTCTCTTTAACGCGTCGTCCCGATTACCAAAGCATGGTTAGGTTATATTACGCAAATTGTGCGTTAAAAGTGTCACTAGATTAGTATGTCGCGTCTCAAGTCTCTTTATTGCATCATTCTGATTACCTTAAGCATGGTTAGGTTATTTTACGCGAAGGGTGCGTTAAAAAGTGACACTAGATTAGTATATCGGGTCATAAGTCTCTTTAACTCGTCGTTCTGATTACCTAACAGTTGTTGGGTTATTTTACATAAAGTGTGCGTGAAAAGTGACGCCATATAAGTATGTCGCATCACAAGTCTCTTAATCGCTTCGTTTCGATTATCTAAGCATGGTTAGGTTATATTACGCTAAGTGTGCGTTAAAAATGACGCTAGATTAATATGTCGCGACACAAGTCTCTTTAACGCGTCGTTCTGATTAACTAACATTGGTTTGGTTATATTACACAAAGTTTGCGTGAAAAGTGACGCATATGTATGTCTTGTCACAAGTCTCTTTAACGCGTTGTTCCGATTACCTAAGCATGGTTAGGTTATATTACGCAAAGTGTGCGTGAAAAGTGACGCTTAATAAGTATGTCGCGACACAAGTCTCTTTAACGCGTCGTTCCGATTACCAAAGCATGGTTAGGTTATATTACACGAAGTGTGGGTTAAAAGTGAGGCTAGATTAGTATGTCGCGTCACAAGTCTCATTAACGCGTATGCATGGTTAGGTTATATTATGCAAAGTGAGCGTGAAAAGGGACGCTATATAAGTATGTCGCGTCACAAGTCTCTTTAAGGCGTCGTTCCAATTACCTATGCATTATTAGGTTATATTACGCAAAGTGTGCGTTAAAAGTGACGCAATATAAGTATGTCGCGTCTTAAGTCAATTTAACGCGTCTTTTCTATTACCTAAGCATGGTTCGGTTATATTACGCAAAGTGTGTGTTAAACGTGATGCTAGATTAGTATGTCGCGTCTCAAGTCTCTTTAACGGGTTGTTCTGATTACCTATTGTTTGGTTATATTACGCTAAGTTTGCGTGAAAAGTGACGCTATATAATGTCGCGTCACAAGTCTCTTTGACGCGTTGTTCCGATTACCTAAGCATGGTTAGGTTATATTACGCAAAGTGTGCGTGAAAGTGATGCTATATAAGTATGTCGCGACACAAGTCTCTTTAACGCGTCGTTCCGATTACCAAAGCATGGTTAGGTTATATTACGCAAAGTGTGCGTTAAAAGTGAGGCTAGATTAGTATGTCGCGTCACAAGTCTCATTAACGCGTCGGCCGATTACCTATGCATGGTTAGGTTATATTATGCAAAGTGAGCGTGAAAAGGGACGCTGTATAAGTATGTCGCATCACAAGTCTCTTTTAGGCCGACTTCTAATTACCTATGCATTGTTAGGTTATATTACGCAAATTGTGCGTTAAAAGTGACGCTATATAAGTATGTCATGTCTTAAGTCTCTTTAACGCGTCGTTTCGATTACCTAAGCATAGTTTGGTTATATTACGCAAAGTGTGCGTTAAAAGTGATGCTAGATTAGTATGTCGCGTCTCAAGTCTTTTTAACGGGTTGTTCTGATTACTGAAGCATGGTTAGGTTATATTACGCTAAGTGTGCGCTAAAAGTGACGCTAGATTATTATATCGTGTCACAAGTCTCTTTAACGCGTCGTTCCAATTGGCTATGCATGGTTAGATTACATAACGCAAAGTATGCGTTAAAAGTGACGCTAAATTAGTAGTATGCCGCGTCACAAGTCTCTTTAACGCATCGTTTTGCATACCTAAGCATGGTTAGGTTATATTACACAAAATGTGCGTGAAAAGTGATGCTAGATTAGTATGTCGCTTCTCAAGTCTCTTTAACACGTCGTTCCGAGTACCTAAGTATGGTTAGGTTATATTACGCAAAGTGTGCGTTAAATAGTGACGCTAGATTAGTATGTCATGTCACAAGTCTCTTTAACGCGTCGCTCTGATTACCTAACAATGGTTATGTTATATTACGTAAAGTGTGCGTGAAAAGTGACGCTATATAGTACGTTGCGTCTCAAGTCTCATTAATGCGTCGTTTCGATTACCATGCTTATTTCGCGTCACAAGTAACTCTAATTCGTCGTTCCGGTTACCTATGCATGGTTAGGTTATAGTAGGCAAAGTGTGCGTGAATGGATCAATAGATTAGTATGTAGCGTCTCAAATCTCTTTAACGCATCGTTCCAATTACCTAAGCATGGCTAGGTTATATTACGCGAAGTGTGCGTGAAAAGTGACGCTATATAAGTATGTCGTGTCACAAGAATCTTTAACGCGTCGTTCTGATTACCTAATCATGGCTAGGTTATATTACACAAAGTGTGCGGTAAAAATGAGGCTAGATTAGTATGTCGCGTCATAAGTCTCTTAAAAGCGTCGTTCCGATTACTATGAATGGTTAGGTTATATTGTGCAAAGTGTACGTGAAATGGGACGCTATATAGTTATATCGTGTCACAAGTCTCTTTAACGCGTCGTTCCAATTACCTATGCATAGTTATGTTATATTACGCAAAGTGTGCGTTAAAAGTGACGCTATATATGTCGCGTCTCAATTTTCTTTAACGCGTCATTCCAATTACCTAAGCATGGTTAGGTTATATGCGCGAGGTGTGCTTGAAAAGTGATGCAATGTAAGTATGTCGCATCACAAGTCTGTGTAATGCGTCGTTCCGATTACCTAAATATGGTTGGGTTATATTAGGAAAAGTGTGCATTAAAAGTGACACTAGATTAGTATGTCACGTCACAAGTCACTTTAACGCGTCGTTCCGATTATCTATGCATGGTTATGTTATTTTATGCAAAGTGTGCGTGAATAGGGACGCTATATAAGTATGTCGCATCACAAGTTTTATAATAGCGTCGTTCCGATTACCATGATTACCTCGCGTCACAAGTCTCTTTAACGCGTCGTTCCGATTACCTCTAAGCATGATTATATTACGCAAAGTGTCCTTGAAAAGTGACGTTGGATCAGTATGTCGCGTCTCAAGTCTCTCTAACGCGTCGTTCTGATTTCCTAAGCATGGTCAGGTTATATTACGCAAAATGTGCGTGAAAAGTGAAACTAGATTAGTATGGGCATCTCAAGTCTCTCTAACGCATCGTTCCGATTTCCTCAGCATGGTTAGGTTATATTACGCAAAGTGTGCGTACAAAGTGACGCTAGATTGATATGGCGCGTCTAATGTCTTTTTAACGCGTCGTTCCGATTACTTAAGCATGGTTAGGTTATATTACACAAAGTGTGTGTGAAAAATGACAATAGATTAGTATGTCGCGTCTTAAGTGCATTTAACGCGTCGTTCTAATTACTTAAGCATGGTTAGGTAATATTGCGCAAAGTGTGCGTGAAAAATGACAATTGATTAGTATGTCGCATCTTAGGTCAATCTAACTCATCGTTCCGATTACCTAAGCATTGTTAGGCTATATTATGTGTACGTTAAAAGTGACGCTAGATTAGTATATCACGTCTCAAGTCTCTTTAACGCGTCGTTTTGATTACCATACTTATGTCGCGTCACAAGTCTCTCTAATGGGTCGTTCCGATTACCTAAGAATGGTTAGGTTATATTACGTACAGTGTGCGTGAAAAGTAACAATAGATTAGTATGTCGCCTCTCAAGTCTCTTTAACGCGTCGTTCCGATTACCGAAGAATAGTTAGGTTATATTACGCAAAGTGTGCGAGAAAAATAATGCTAGATTAGTATGTGACCTCTCAAGTCTTTTTAACGTGTCGTTCCGATTACCTAAGCATGGTTAGGTTATATTACGCAAGGTGTGCGTGAAAGGTGACGCTAGATTAGAAAGTTCCGCCTCAAGGATCTTTTATGCGTCGTTCCAATTTCCTAAGCATGGTTAGGTTATATTATGCAAAGTGTGAGTGAAAAGTGAAACTAGATTAGTATGGGCGTCTCAAGTCTCTCTATCGCGTCATTCCGATTTCCTAAGCAGGGTTACGTTATATTACGCAAAGTGTGCGTACAAAGTGACGCTAGATTAATTTGGCGCGTCTAAAGTCTTTTTAACGCGTCTTTTCGATTACCATGCTTATGTCCCGTCATAAGTCTCTCTAACGCATCGTTCCGATTACCTAAGCATGGTTAGGTTATATTACCCAAAGTGTGCGTGAGAAATGACAATTGATTAGTATGTCGCATCTCAAGTCCATTTAACGCGTCATTCCAATTACTTAAGCATGGTTAGGTAATATTACGCAATGTGTTCATGAAAAATAACAATAGATTAGTATGTTGTGTCTTAGGTCAATCTAACTCGTCGTTCCAATTACCTAGGCATTGTTAGGTTATAATATGCAATGTGTACGTGAAAATTGACAACAGATTAGTATATCGCGTATCAAATCTCTTTAACGTGTCGTTTTGATTACCATGCTTATGTCGCGTCACAAATCTCTCTAACGGGTCGTTCCGATTACCTAAGAATGGTTAGGTTATATTACGCAAAGCGTGCGTGAACAGTAACAATAGATTAGTATTTCGCGTCTCAAGTCTCTTTAACGCGTCGTTCCGATTACACGAGAATGGTTAGGTTATATTGCGCACAGTGTGCGAGAAAAGTAATGCTAGATTAGTATGTCGCGTCTCCAGTCTCTTTAACGCGTCGTTCCGATTACCTAAGTATGGTTACGTTATATTATGCAAGGTGTGCGTGAAAGGTGAAGCTAGATTAGTATGTCGCGACTCAAGGCTCTTTAATGCGTCGTTACGATTACCTAAGCATGGTTAGGTTATATTACGCAAAGTGTGCGTGAAAAGTGCCTAGATTAGTATGTGGCATCTCAAGTCTATTTAACGCGTCGTTCCGATTACCTAAGCATGGTTAGGTTATATTAAAGGGTGCGTGAAAAGTGACGCTAGATTAGTATGTCGCGTCTCAAATCTCTTTAACGCGTTGTTCCGATTACCTAAGCATGGTTAGGTTATTTATGCAAAGCGTGTGTCAAAAGTGACGCTAGATTATTATCCCGCGTCTCAAGTCTCTTTAACGTGTCGATCGGATTACCTAAGCATGGCTAGGTTATATTACACAAAGTGTGCGTAAAAAGTGACGCTAGATTAGTATGTCGCGTCTCAAGTCTCTTTAACGAGTCGTTTAGATTACCTAAGCATGGTTAGGTTATACTACGCAAAGTGTGCGTAAAAAGGGACGCTAGATTAGTATGGCGCGTCTCAAGTCTCTTTAACGCGTCGTTTCGATTACCATGCTTATGTTGCGTCACAAGTCTCTTTAACGCGTTCTTCCGATTACCTAAGCATGGTTAGGTTATATTACGCAAAGTGTGCATAAAAAATGACAATTGATTAGTATGTCGCATATCAATTCTATTTACGCATCGTTCAGATTACTTAAACATGGTTAGGTTGTGCGTGAAAAAGACAATAGATAAGTATGTCGCGTCATAAGTCTATCTAACGCGTCGTTCTGATTACCTAAGCTTTGTTAGGTTATTTTACGCAAGGTGTGCGTGAAAAATGAAGCTAGATTAGTATGTCGTGTCTCAAGTCTCTTTAACGCATCATTTCGATTACCATGCTTAGGTCGCGTCACACGTCTCTCTAACGCGTCGTTCCGATTACCTAAGCAGGGTTAGGTTATATTATGCAAAGCGTGCGTGAAAAGTGATGCTAGAATAGTTTGTCCAATCTTAAGTCTCTTTTACGCGTCGTTTTGATTATCTAAGCATGGTTAGGTTATATTACGCATAGTGTGTGAAAAAGTGACTCTAGATTAGTATGATTCGTCTCAAGTCTTTTTAAAGCGTCGTTTCGATTACCATGCTTATCTCGCGTCACAAGTCACTTTAACGCGTTGTTCCAATTACCTATGCATGGTTAGGTTATATTACCCAAGTTTGCGTGAAAAGTGGCGTTAAATCAGTATGTCGCGTCTAATGTCTCTCTAACGCGTCGTTTCAATTTCCTAAGCATGGTTAGGTTATATTACGTAAAGTGTGCGTGAAAAGTGACACTAGAGTATAGTATGTCGCGTCTCAAGTCTCTCTAATGCGTCGTTCCGATTTCCTAAGCATGGTTAGTTATATTACGCAAAGTGCGCATAAAAAGTGACGCTAGATTAATATGGCGCGTCTCAAGTCTTTTTAACGCGTCGCTTCGATTACCATGCTTATGTCACATCACAAGTCTCTCTAACGCGTCGTTCCGATTACCAAAGTGTGCATGAAAAATGACAATAGATTAATATGTCGTGACTCAAGTCCATTTAAAGATGGTTAGGTTGTATTACGCAAAGTGTGCGTGAAAATTAATAATTGATTAGTATGTCGCGTCTCAAGTCTCTTTAACGCGTCATTCTGATTACCCAGGAATGGTTAGGTTATATTACGCAAAGTGTGCGAGAAAAGTAATGCTAGATTAGTATGTCGAGTCTTCAGTCTCTTTAACGCGTCGTTCCGATTACCTAAGCATGGTTAAATTATATTAGCAATGTGTGCGTGAAAGGTGACGCTAGATTAGAATGTCCCGTCTCAAGGCTCTTTAATGCATCGTTCCGATTACCTAAGGGCGGTTGTTGTATTATGCAAAGTTTGCGTGAAAAGTGACGCTAGATTAGTATGTCGTGTCTCAAGTCTCTTTAACGCGTCGTTCGATTACCATGCTTATGTCGCGTCACAAGTCTCTCTAACGCGTCGTTCCAATTACCTAAGCATGGTTAGCTTATTGTACGCAAAGTGTGCGTGAAAAGTAACAATATATTAGTATGTCGCGTCTCAAGTCTCTTTATAGCGTCTTTCCGATTACCTAAGCATGGTTAGGTTATATTATGAAAGTGTGCGTGAAAAGTGACAATAGTATGTCGCATCTCAAATCTATTTAACGCGTCTTTCCGATTACCTAAGCATGGTTAGGTTATATTTCGCAAAGTGTGCATAAAAAGTGACGCTAGATTAGTATGTCGCGTCTCAAATATCATTAACGCGTCATTCCGATTACCTAAGCATGGACAGGTTATTTACGCAAAGCCTGCGTGAAAAGTGACGCTAGATTAGTATGTCGCGTCTCAAGTCTGTTTAACGCGTCGTTTTGATTACCTAAGCATGGTTAGGTTATATTAAGCAAAGTGTTCGTGAAAAGTGACGCAAGATTAGTATGTTGCGTCTTAAGTCTCTTTAACGTGTCGTTCCGATTACCTAAGCATGGTTAGGTTATATTACGTAAAGTGTGCGTAAAAGTGACGCTAGATTAGTATAGCCCATCTCAAGTCTCTTTAACGCGTCGTTTTCGATTACCAAGCTTAAGTCGCGTCACAAGTCTCTCTAACCCGTTGTTCCGATTACCTAAGCATGGTTAGGTTATATTACGCAAAGTGTGCGTAAAAAATGACAATAGATTAGTATTTCGCCTCTCAAGTCTATTTAACGCGTCGTTCCGATTACCTAAGCATGGTTAGGTTATATTACGCAAAGTGTGCGTGAAAAATGACAATAGATTAGTATGTCGCGTCTTACATCTATCTAACGCGTTGGTCTGATTACCTAAGCATGGTTAGGTTATATTACGCAAGGTGGGCGTGAAAAGTGATGCTAGATTAATATGTCGCGTCTCAAGGCTCTTTAATGCGTCTTTTCGATACCTAAGCATGGAATTATGCATAGTTTGCGTTAAAAGTGACACTAGATTAATATGTCACGTCTCACAGCTCTTTAATGGGTCGTTCCAGTTACACCTAAGCATAGTTAGGTTATATTAACCCAAGTGTGCGTTAAAAGTGCTGCTAGATTAGTATGTCGCGTCCCAAGTCTTTTTAAAGCGTCATTTCGATTACCTAAAGGCTATATTACGCAAATTGTGCGTGAAACGTGATGCTAGATGAGTACGTCTCGTCACAAGTCTCTTTAACGCGTCGTTCCATTACCTAATCTTTGTTAGATTATAATACACAAAGTGTGCGTGAAAAGTGACGCTAGATTAGTATGTCGTATCTCAAGTCCCTTTAACGCGTCATTCCAATTACCTAAGCATGGTTATATTACGCAATGTGAGCATGAAAAATGACGCTAGATTAGTATGTCGGGTCTCAAGTCTGTCTAACGCGTCATTTCGATAACCATGTTTATGTCGCGTCACAAGTCTCTCTAACGCGTCATTCCGATTACCTAAGCATGGTTAGGTTATATTACGCAAAGTGTGCATGAAAAGTAACGCTAGATTAGTATCACGTCACCAATTTGTCTAACGCGTCGTACCATTACCTAAGCATGGTTAGGTTATATTATGCAAAGTGAGCGTGAAAAGTGACGCTAGATTAGTATGTTGCTACTCAATTCTCTTTTACGCGTCGTTCCGATTACCTAAGCATGGTTAGGTTAGGTTACACAAAGTGTGCGTAAGAAGTGACGCTAAATTAGTTTGGCGCGTCTCAAGTCTCTTTAATGCGTCATGCTTATGTCGCGTCAAAAGTCTCTCTAACGCGTCGTTCCGATTTACTAAGCATGGTTAGGTTATATTACGCAAAGTGTGCGTAAAAAGTGACGCTAGATTGGTATGTCGCGTCTCAAGTCTCTTTAACGCGTCATACCGATTACCTAAGCATGGTTAGGTTATATTACACAAATTGTTTGTAAAAAGTGACGCTAGATTAGTATGGTGCGTCTACAGTCTCTATAACGCGTCGTTTCGATTACCATGCTTATGTCGTGTCACAAGTCACTCTAACTCGTCGTTCCAATTACCTAAGCATGTTTAGGTTATAACTTTTCAACAAAGTGTGCGTGAAAAGTGACGTTAGATTAGTATATCGCATCACAAGTCTCTTTAACGCCTTGTTCCGATTATCTAAGCATGGTTAGGTTATATTACGCAAAGTGTGCGTGAAAAGTTACAATAGATTAGTATGTCGCGTCACAAGTCTCTTTAAAGAGTCGTTCCGATTGCCTAAGCATTGTTAGGTAGCAAAGAGTGCGAGAAAAAGGACGCTAGATTAGTATGTCGCGTCTTAAGTCTCTTTACCGCGTCGTTCTGATTAACTATGCATGGTTTCATTATATTAAGCAAATTGTGCGTGAAAACTGACGCTAGATGAGTATGTCGCGTCTCAAGTCTCGTTAACGCGTCGTTCCGATTACCTAAGCATGGTTAGGTTATATTACGCAAAGTGTGCTAGAATAGTGACGCTATATTAGAATGCCGCGTCACAAGTCTCTCTAACGCATCATTCCGATTAGCTACGCATGGATAGGTTATATTACGAAAAGTGTGCGTGAAAAGTAACGCTAGATTTGTAAATTGCGTCACAAGACTCTCTAACGCGTCAATCTAATTACCTAAGCATGGTTAGGTTCTATTACGAAAAGTGTGGTGGAAAAGTGACGGTAGATTATTAAGCCGCGTCTTAAGTCTCTTTAACGCGTCGTTCTGATTACCTAAGCATGGTTAGGTTACATTGCGCAAAGTGTGAGTGAAACGTGACGCTAGATTAGTATGTCATTTCTCAAGTCTCTTTAACGCGTCGGTCTGATAATCATGGTTAGGTTATATTACGCAACGTGTGCGTAAAAAGTGACGCTAGATTAGTATGTCGTGTCTCAATTCTATTTAACGCGTCGTTCTGATTACCTAAGCATGGTTAAGTTATATTACGTAAAGTGTGCGTGAAAAGTGACGCTAGATTAGTAAGCCGCGTCTCAAGTCTCTTTAATGCGTCGTTCTGATTACCTAAGCATGGTTAGGTTATATTACGCAAAGTGTGCATTAATAGAGCCACTAGATTAGTATGTCTCGTCTCAAGTCTCTTTAACGCGTCGTTCTGATTAGCTCAGCATGGTTTGGTTATATTACTAAAAGTCTGTGTGAAAAGTTACACTAGCTTAGTATGTCGTGTCTCAAGTCTATATAACTCGTCGTACCGATTACCTAAGCATGGTTAGATTATTTTACGCAAAGTGTGCGTGAAATGTGACACTAGACTAGTATTTTCCGTCTTTAGTCTCTTTAATGCGTCGTTCCGATTATCTAAGCATGGTTAGGTTATATAAGCAAAGTGTGCGCTAAATGTGACGCTAGATTAGTACGTCACGTCTAGAGTCTCTTAAACGTGTTGTTCTGATTACCTAAGAATGGTTTTGTTATATTATGAAAAGTGTGCGTAAAAAGTGACGCTAGATTAGTGTAGCGCGTCTCAAGCCTCTTTAACGCATCGTTTCGATTTCCTAAGCATGGTTAGTTTATATTATGCAAATAGTGCGTGAAAAGTGACACTAGGTACTAAGTCGCATCTCAAGTCTCGTTAATGCATCGTTCCGATTACTTAAGCAAGGTTAGGTTATATTACTAAGAGTTTGCGCAAAAAGTCGCTAGATTAGTATGCCGCGTCTCAAGTGTCTTTAACAGGTCATTTTTATTACCATGCTTATGTTGCTCCAGAAGTCTCTCTAACGCGTCGTTCCGATTACCTAACAATGGTTAGGTTATAATATGCAAAGTGTGCATGAAAAGCGACGCTAGATTAGTATGTCACGTCACAAGTCTCTCTAACGCGTCGTCCCGATTACCTAAGCATGCTTAGGTCATATTTTGCAAAAAGGCGCTAGATTAGTATGCCGCGTCTAAAGTGTCTTTAACGCGTCGTTCCTATTACCTAGGGATGGTTAAGTTATATTACGCAAAATGTGCGTGAAAACTAACGCTAGATAAGTATGTCGCATCTCAAGTCTCTTTAACGCGTCGTTCCGATTGCCTAAGCATGGTAGGTTATATTACGCAAAGTGTGCTTGAAAAGTGACACTAGATTAGTATGTCGCGTCTCAAGTCTATTTAACGCGTCGTTCAGATTATCTGAGTATGGTTATGTTATATTACGCAAAGTCTGCGTAAAAAGTGACGGTAGATCTGTAAGGCGCGTCTTAAGTCTCTTTAACGCGTCGTTTCGATTACCATCCTTATGTCGTGTCACAAGTCTCTCTAATGCGTCGTTCCGATTACCTAAGCATTGTTCGGTTATATTACGGAAAGTGTGCGTAAAAACTGATGCTAGATTAGTATGTTGCGTCACAAGTCTCTCTAACGTGTGTTCTAATTACCTGAGCATGGTTAGGATATAATACGCAAATAGTGCGCGAAAAGTGACTCTAGGTTAGTAAGTCACGTCTCAAGTCTCTTTAACGCGTTGTTCCGATTGCCTTAGCATGATTAGGTTATATTACGCAAAGTGTGCGTTAAAAGTGCCGCTAGATTAGTATGTCGCGTCACAAGTCCCTTTAACTCGTTGTTCAGATTAACTAAGCATGGTTAGGTTAAATTATGCAAAGTGTGCGTGAAAAGTGACGCTAGACTAGTATGTCGCATCTCAAGTCTATTTAACGCGTCGTTCCGATTACTTAAGCATGGTTAGGTTACTTTACGCAAAATGTGCGTGAAAAGTGACGTTGGACTATTATGTCTGGTCTCAAGTCTCTTTAACGCGTCGTTTCGATTACCTAAGCATTGTTGGGTTATATTACGCGAAGTGTGTGTGAAAAGGGATGCTAGATTAGTATGTCCCGTCTCAAGTCTCTTTAACGCGTCGTTATGAATGCCTTAGCATTATTAGGTTATAAGGAAAGAGTGCGAGAATAATGACGCTAGATTATTATGTCGCGTCTTAAGTCTCTTTAACGCGTCGTTCCGATTATCTAAGAATGGTTAGGTTATATTACTCCAAGTGCGCGTTAAAAGTGCTGCTAGATTAGTATGTCACGTCACAAGTGTCTTTAACGCGTCGTTCTGATTACCTAAGCATGGTTGCATTATATTAAGCAAAGTGTGCGTGAAAACTGACGCTGGATTAGTATGTCGCGTCTCAAGTCTCTTTAACGCGTCGTTCCGATTACCTAAGCATGGTTAGGTTACATTACGCAAAGAGTGCGAGAATAGTGACGCTATATTAGTATGCCGCGTCACAAATCCCTCTAACGCGTCATTCCGATTAGCTACACATGGATATGTTATATTAGGAAATGTGTGCGCAAAAAGTAACGCTAGATTTGTAAATTGCGTCACAAGTCTCTCTACGTCATTCTGATTACCTAAGCATGATAAGGTTCTATTATGCAATATGTGGTGGAAAAGTGACAGTAGATTATTATGCCGCGTCTTAAGCCTCTATAACTCATCGTTCCGGTTACCTAAGCATGGTTACGTTATATTGCGCAAAGTGTGCGTGAAAAGTGACGCTAGATTAATATGTCACTTCTCAAGCCTCTTTAACGCGTCGTCCCAATTACCTAAGCATGGTTGGGTTATTTTATGCAAAGTGTGCATGAAAAGTATTATTAGTATATCGCATCTCAATCTCTTTAACAAATTGTTCCGATTACCTAAGCATGGTTACATTATATTACACAAAGTATCCGTGAAAAGTGACACTAGATTAGTAAGTCGCGTCTCAAGTCTCTTTAACGCGTCGTTCCGATTACCTAAGTATGGTTAGGCTATATTTACGCAAATTGTGCGTGAAAAGTGATACCAGATTAGTATGTCGCGTCACTTGTCTCTTTAACGCGTCGTTCTGATTACCTGAGCATTGTTAGGTTATATTACGCAAAGAGTGCGAGAATAGTGACGCTAGATTAGTATGCCGTGTCTCAAGTCTCTTTAACGCGTCGTTCCGATTACCTAAGCATGGTTAGGTTCTATTACGCAAAGTGTGCATGAAAAGTGCTGCTAAATTAGTATGTCGCATCTTAAGTCTCTTAAACGCGTCGTTCCGATTTTCTAAGCATGTTTATGTTATATTATGCAAAGTGAGCGTAAAAAGGGACGCTAGATTAGTACGGCGCGTCATAAGTCTCTTTAACGCGTCGTTTCGATTACCTACCTTATGTCGTGTCACAAGTCTCTCTAACGCGTCGTTCCGATTGCTTAAGCTAGGTTAGGTTATATTACGCAAAGTGTGCGTGAAAAGTGACGCTAGATTAGTATGTCACGTCACAAGTCTCTCTAACGTGTTGTTCCGAATACCTAAGCATGGTTGGGTTATATTACGCAAATAATCCGTGAAAAATGAAACTAAATTTGTAAGTCGCATCTCAAGTCTCTTTAGCGCGTTGTTCCGATTACCTAAGCATATGGTTAGGTTATATTACGCAAAGTGTGCGTCAAAAGTGCCGCTAGATTAGTATGTCGCGTCAAAAGTCTCTTTAACGTGTCGTTTTGATTACCTAAGCATGGTTAGGTTATACGAAGCAAAGTGTGCGTGAAAAGTGACGCTAGATTAATATGTCACTTCTCAAGCCTCTTTAACGGGTCGTTTCGATTTCCTACGCATGGTTAGGTTATTTTATGCAAAGTGTGCGTGAAAAGTGACGCTAGATTAGTATGTCGCGTCTCAAGTCTTTTTAACGCGTCGTTCCGATTACTTATGCATGGTTAGGTTATTTTACGAAAAGTGTGCGTTAAAAGTGACGCTAGATTAGTATGTTGCGTCTCAAGTCTCTTTAACGCGTCGTTCTGATTAGCTAAGCATGGTTCGGTAATAGTACGCAAAGAGTGCTTGAGAAGTGACGCTAGATTAGTATGTCATGTTTCAAGTCTCTTTAACGCGTCGTTCCGATTACTATGCATGGTTCGGTTACATTAATTTGGTGTGCGTGAAAAGTGACGCGAAAGTACTATGTTGCATCTCAAGTCTTATAACCCGTCGTTTCGATTAGCATGCTTATGTCGCGTCACAAGTGTTTAACGCGTCATTCTTATTACCTATGCATGGTTAGGTTATAGTGATGCTAAATTAGTATGACGCGTCTCAAGTCTCTTAAACGCATTGTTTCGATTACCATGCTTATGTCGCATCAAAATTCTCCCTAACGCGTCGTTCCTATTACCTAAGCATGGTTAGGTTATATTACACAATGTGTGCGTGAAATGGGACGCTAGATTAGTATGTTGCGTCACAAGTCTCTCTAACGCGTCGTTCCGATTACCTAAGCATGGTCAGGTTATATTACGTAAAGTGTGCGTGAAAAGTGACGCTAGATTAGTAAGTCACGTCACAAGTCTCTCTAACACGTCGTTCCATTACCTAAACATGGTTAGGTTATATTACGCAAAGTGTGCGTGAGAAGTGATGCTAGATTATTATGTTGCATCTAAAGTCTCTTTAACGCGTCGTTCTGATTACCTAAGCATGCTTTGGTTTGGTACCCAAAGTGTGCATATGAAGTGACGTTAGATTAGTATGGCGCGTCTCAAGTCTCTTTAATGTGTCATGCTTTTAACGCGTCATAAGTCTCTGTAACGAGTTGTTCCAATTTCCTAAGCATTGACAGGTTATATTACACGAAGTGCCAATGAACCAATGGTTAACCCTCTTTTTTAGTGGTTGCCGTACACAGACAAGTTCGCGCTTTCTCCTTAGAAGGAAAGCCTCTTCATTCCAATAATCATGATGAAGAATCCAATAGCTCCTCTCAGGACCCACAATCATCTATCTTTGAGAAAGATTTGAAACCGGAGCCTCCGAACAAGGCAAACAAACGGCAGCACCTGGGTAAGATAAGAGCGCGACTACTAGGACACAGTCCAAACTTGAGGCTAAGCCCCACCCCACTATATTTCAAAAATTTCCACAATTGCAATTGTTTCGAGCGTCAGAAATGACCCCACGCGTAGACGTCTCGACGATCTTGCTCGGACCGGGCTTTAGTCTTTGGTTGTCATCCTGATACCAGGTCCAACTATGTATCAAAATGGAAGCGGAAATTTCGTATGGATGGATGAATGTCGAACATCTCGGATGAATCCCCTGCCAATATCTTGGTCTTTTGGAGAGAAGATATCCTTGACCTGTATATGATCGAAGCAAATGCCCAATTCAATTCATTTCTACCAATGCTAAGATAAAATCTAAAAATGCTCTTGTCCTTTCTACTACAATTATCCCTGCTCTTCGCCCCCCGCCCCGAAACTGACGTACAGGGCCCATTCGCTTCGCGCGCGGGAAGGGTAGGAAGTTCTCCAAGAAAGTAAAGGACTTCGTCTTAGTCTATCTACTTGTTGGTCATTGAAGAGTTCGTCCTTTGAGTCAGTGGATTCTTGCTGCCTTCTTAAGGCCCGGCTCCAAGCTGTGTAAGAAAGTGAGTCAAGTTTCCTGGCCTTCATTCTGGTCAAGGAAGTGGGCGATCGTATCCCTCGAAGGCAAAAGGGTGACCAATCAGCGCAGTCATTCCAGGACATCGAGCCATCGAAGTGTCCCCGGCCCTTTGAAAAGATGAGTCCGAGTGTGAGTCTGTGCAGACAATCTCTTTTTTCTTCTCATCACAAGAAAGTAAGCCCGAGAGCTTTTTGGCTGCTTTCCTTCCCCCTTTATTTACAAAGACCCCTCAGTGCTGGACTTGAAAAGAGAAAGTCACTATCAACGATGGATTGATCAGCCAATGGAGGAAGAAAAAGCGCAACTGTTAAGGAGAGTCTGGTAGGAGTAACTCGAGTGAAACGTTTGGGAGGGGTTTGGTCCTTCCTTAGCCCGATCAGAGAGAGTAGTCATTTTGGTTCAGAGAGCTCAGCTAGAAAACATAGTCCTCAGATTTTGTGCTAGAGTTCTAGCTAGGGCTAACGCGCACCTAAGCTCTTTCTGGATGAGTTGGATAGAAGCAATCTTTCTAAGACCGAAGGAATTTCATAACCTTCTTCATTGTTTTTAGTTTTTCAGGATCTTCAGTGTAGACCGAAATGTGCTTCCTTTTTCCTTTTTTGGCGAAGTAAAGTCCTTCGAAATGAGCTCAAGAAGTCTCGGATAACATAACTATAGGGGAGAACCTCAAACTTCTAGCTTTCCTAAATAAGTTTTCTAATCTTAGCCAATAGGAGTCAGAGAATCCTGGAAAGGCTGGGGATGAAGACCCCGGAATGACTGCTACTTCAAGGGGATTGGCTTTTCTGAGTTGGTGGAAGATGAATTAGGCCTTAATTAAGGAATAGCATAATCATTAGATTCGCCAGTACTGAAAGACGAATATTGTACGCATTTCCAGGGCGAGCAAGCGCTTTCTCTTAAGAAGAAGAAGACAGAGAAAAAGCAGCAAAACCTGATAAGACTAAGACAAGCTAACCCAAAGATCTACCAGTGGGACTACCGAGTTCAGTGCCTGGGGGGCAGAGCAGCAAAGCAGACTTACCAAAGTGGGGATAAGTCTTTAAAAATCTCTTTACAGGACTCTGATCAGATGGTTGGCTTGGAGAAGAAGCAAAATTCGGCAAGGAGAGAACCCAGGTGACGCCTATTGTAGTGTAGCACCTGGGGCCGCGCGACTTAGACAGACTCTCTACCCGTGCGCGTGTCTATTTCGCTTTAGGAGGTATCAGAGCAGAGTTTTTTGTAAATCCCTTTCGATTTCTGCTAATTCATTTTCTATCTTTCTTTTTGCACCATGTCCAAGCTTGATGATAGCAGTGGAGCGCTGTCTGCGACGGCTGTTGCTAAGGAAAGACTAAAGGATCGAGTGACCCAACTTGATGGCAAGGTCGACCATTTGGGCGGACAAGTGTAGACTATGGCAGAAAGGCAGTAGAATCAGGAATCGTTGGTCACCAGACGCTCGCTAATGAGTACTGCGTCTTCCCAGTGAAGGAGAGCCGTCTTCATGGGGCCTCAACGATCCCGGTGGCGATGTCCAAAGCGTGACGGACCAGGTAAAATTGAAGAGCTTGCTGTAGAGATAGGTCTTCGGTTTGTGAACCGAATGTTTCACCTAGCGACTCCAGACGCATTTGAGTCCTGGAACCACAGCCATTCAACGGGATTCGAAATGCCAAGGCTCGAAGACCTCTGGGCCATGGAAGAGTACTTTAATTAAAGTTGTTCGTGCCCCTTTTGACGACCAAGTCACAATGGCAACAATGTCTCTCTCTGGGGATGCGAAGCTGTGGTGGCGGACGCGATATGAGGACGTGCTGGAGGGCCGTTGCGAGATCAACGCCTGGGAGGAACTAAATAGAGAGCTCAAGGAAAGGCTTGGTTTAGAAGGGGAACGTTGCATGGCTCGCACGAGAGTCCCTGATGCAGGCCGGAACTGTTCGAGAAAATAAAAGCGGACCATGGGGGACTGACCCGAGCTATAGACAAAAAAAGACTTTGATAGATAAAATAAGGCACTCAGACATCAAAAAGAGATATGGAATCCGAAGGGGAGGGGGGTTTTCTTCGGGGGCTCGAGAGATGGAATAGATAGTCAAACCCTATGAAAAGTCTACAGGCTTCAAGTGCAGACGAGTACAGACTTTACTTGATGACTAGAGTAGGCTTTCAACTAACTGGAAACCGATATCCAACTAGCTCTCTCTCTCTCTACGGGTCCCTCCTTTCTATAACGGGGTACGCATAAGGAAACAGGGACTGTCGCTTGAGAGCTGTCGTACGGGACCTAGGCACTTGCTAACGAGCAGGCGGGACAAGACGCTCTACTTGAAAGGCAATGTCTTAGTCGAAGAGTCTTTATCCGCTGTTGATCAATGGGCTATAGTGAAATGGCCACATTCCCGATCCAATCAATGCTATTGATCCAATCGAAGAACCTGCTCCAGAGCCACCAAGCAAGGGACCTGCTCTGTTGGAGACAAAGAAGCCTCTTAGTTCGTCGAAAGGTATGGGATCGATCTCCGCATCGTATAAGGCCTTTCATCTTTGTCCGCTCTCGATTTTTTTTCATTTTTTCTTAGCGGATTAGCGCCCCCTCAACCAACAAGTCAAGCGAATCGACCTGAACCAATCGACGATTCGTCCGTCGTCAGATCCTCATAAACGATAGGCGGCTGGCTTTGCTCATGGCATAAGAAGAAAAGAAGCTACTCAACTACTAAAGCGAGGTTTTAAATCCTTTTTTATATATTATATATATTGAATAGTTCTTCCTGCATGGCTTCTTTCCAACATGACTGAGATGCAGCTTCAGAATCAGATTAAGGCTCAACAATGGAATGAACAGAAAGGCAAAAAAATGGGAAGAGGAAAAGAATCATATGTGAGACGATCAGGAGGACGAGAGATAAGAGAGGAGCGACGTACCTCAAAATAAAGAGGAGTAGGAGTAGAACCTGTGACCAAAGGAGCAGCTGATGACGAAGCGAAGAGAGTTTGGTGAGCTGAATCTGTCCGGAGTTGCGCCTCTGATAAGTAAAAACTAAGAGGCTGACGGAATCAAGGGACGGATCCAGCCTTGGGTTACTACGGCATGTTCAGTAGCTATTCGCTTACGAAGTGGCTCTCTTTTAAAGTACCACTTCTCGCAGATCTTAGGATACTGCCTTCCCTATCCTTGCTAGGCTTCGTCTTTTTTTTGGATTTCTCAGATGAAATAAAAAATTTACCTATCCATTGTTTTTACATTGAGGTCGGTAACGTTGGTGAATTAGGTGAAGGTACGGAAAGAGAGGGATTTGAACCCTCGGTAAACAAAAGCCTACATAGCAGTTCCAATGCTACGCCTTAAACCACTCGGCCATCTCTCCTAATCTATTCATGTTTGTGAAGACGGCGCTCCCGTCTTTTTTTGATATCTATACTGGCTTAAATCAATGAATTGGAACTGGCTGCGAATGATAAATTCTTCCTGACCTGGTGGTATTGACTGATGCTGTCTGTAGCACAAGGTCAGGGTATTGATGCAAAGATCATATCATCAAGCCTCAATGGAATGGGCCTAGCCAAGGTGGTAAAACGCTTGACTGGACATGTCATATGGATTGCAATTAACCCATAAGGGTGCTGATAGTTCATTATGCAATTCAGTGACACAGGAGATAAGTCCACGGTCACATTCCTTGCATAAAACTTCTTAGCGAATTCCAAACACCCATTGTTAGAGGCAAAGATGAGTAGTATCCTAAAGGCTGTCCAGCCGCAAAGTCCACAACCTTCCCTTTCTTTGGTGTCAGGGTACTGAGAAGAAGTTTGTTGCCAAACCAAGCTCCACAGCAGACCAACTAAACGCCTTTCCAAATATCTGACTAACCATTGACACAGAAGCTGGAGATTGGCCATCGGTCAGTTGCAGATTTTAAGTCAAAAGAGTAGCCATATTTGGAGCCAACTAGCCTTTCAATCGGCTTTGTTTGATTAAAAGTCCCATCCATTGGTATCAGACCAAGAACAGCCATCAACCAATCATGAAAGGGCTTCTGAAGCCTTTGATTAAACCAGTTACCAATGGCAAAGATAGGTCTCTTTCCTCCTCCCTCAATTGAACACCCAAGCCGCCCTGTTGGAGGACAACCTTGTATACCAAGTTCTGTCAACGGCCTTTTTCCGAGCTCACTTCGGGAAATCTGTCGTTATTGACATCAAAGGCGTATCTAGTATACTCAGGCCACAAGGCCCCCTGGAACGTACCCAGGAAAGGATTAGTAAACCCTAACTGGATATGTACATGGGCAATAAGTTGACACCAAGCTTCCATTTCAAAGAAGAAACATTTAAACATGGATTTCGCCGAAGCTACTTTCCTATCAATCCCCCTTGAAATGAGAGCATTAGTAGCCCACCTATTGGTTGTCAGAGCTTTCCAGGTGGGATCCCAAGTCATACCCTGAAGTAGGGGTATTTCCGAGATCCTAGGAATATACCTCCTTCGGAGTATTTTGCTCCACTTAGTAAAAGCTTTGTGAAGCATCATGACACCCTCTTCAGATTCGGGAGGTTGAACGATACTAGAAAGTGTACTTGCATTTACTCGCTTTGCAAGTTTTATCAACTTAGCAACAGTGAATAAAGACAAAGAATACTTATTAACTAGTATGTCCGCCCTCTCATCCCGTCCTCGTATTATCTTTCTATGAAAAGGAGGGATTATCCGAGGTAGTCCCATGGTTAGGTTATATTACGCAAAGAGTGCGAGAAAAGCGCCGTTAGATTAGTATGGTGCGTCATAAGTTTCTTCAACTTGTTGTTCCGATTACCTAGGCATGATTAGATTATATTACGCGAAGTGTGCGTGAAAACTGACACTAGATTAGTATGTCGTGTCTCAAGTCTCTTTAACGCGTCGTTCGGATTACCTAAGCATGGTTACGTTATATTATGCAAAGAATGCATAAAACGTGACGCTAGATTAGTATACCGCGGCCCAAGTATCTTTAACGCGTCGTTCCGATTACATAAGCATGGTTAGGTTATATTACGCAAAGTGTGCGTGAAAAGTGACGCTAGATTAGTATGTCGCGTCTCAAGTCTCTTTAACGCGTCCGTTTCGATTACCTAAGCATTGTTGGGTTATATTACACGAAGTGTGCGTGAAAAGGGACGCTAGATTAGTATGTCGTGTCTCAATTCTATTTAATGCGTCCTTAAGTTCACCTAAGCATGGTTAGGTTATATTACGCAAAGTGTACGTGAAAAACGACGTTAGATTAGTATGGCGCGTCTTAAGTCTCTATAACGCGTCGTTTCAATTGCCTTAGCATTATTAGGTTATAAGCAAAGACTGCGAGAATAATGACGCTAGATTAGTATGTCGCGTCTTAAGTCTCATTAACGCGTCGCTCCGATTACCTAAGAATGGTTAGGTTAGATTACTCCAAGTGCGCATTAAAAGTTCTTCTAGATTAGTATGTCACGTGACAAGTTTCTTTAACTTGTCGTTCTGATTACCAAAGCATGGTTGCATTATATTAAGCAAAGTTTGCGTGAAAACTGGCGCTGGATTAGTATGTCGCGTCTAAAGTTTCTTTAACGCGTCGTTCTGATTACCTAAGCATGGTTTGGTTATATTACGCAAAGTGTGCGAGAATAGTGACACTATATTAGTATGTCGTGTCACAAGTCTCTCTAACGCATCATTCCGATTAGCTACGCATGGATAGGTTGTATTACGAAAAGTGTCCCTGAAAAGTAATGCTAGATTCGTAAATTGCGTCACAAGTCTCTCTAACGCGTCATTCTGATTACCTAAGCATGCTTAGGTTCTATTACGCAAAGTGTGGTGGAAAAGTGACGGTAGATTATTATGCCGCGTCTTAAGTCTCTTTAACGCGTCGTTCCGATAACCTAAGCATGGTTAGGTTACATTGCGCAAAGTGTGCGTGAAAAGTGACGCTTGATTAGTATGTCACTTCTCAAGTCTCTTTAACGCGTCGTCCCGATTCCCTAAGCAAGGTTGGGTTATTTTACGCAAAGTGTGTATGTAAAGTATTATTAGTATTTCGCATCTCAAGTCTCTTTAACGCGTTGTTCCGATTACCTAAGCATGGTTACATTATATTACACAAAGTGTCCGTAAAAAGTGACGCTAGATTACTATGTCGCGTCTCAAGTCTCTTTAACGCGTCGTTCTGATTACCTAAGCATGGTTAGGTTATATTTACGCAAATTGTGCATGAAAAGTGATGCCAGATTAGTATGTCGCGTCACAAGTCTCTTTAACGCGTTGTTCCGATTACCTGAGCATTGTTAGGTTATATTACGCAAAGAGTGCGAAAATAGTGACGCTAGATTAGTATGTCGCGTCTTAAGTCTCTCTAACGCGTCGTTCCGATTAAATAAGAATGGTTAGGTTCTATTACTCCAAGTGCGCGTTAAAAGTGCTGCTAAATTAGTATGTCGCATCTTAAGTCTCTTTAATGCGTCGTTTTGATTACCATCCTCATGCTGCGTCACAAGTCTCTCTAACGCGTCTTTCCGATTACCTAAGCATGGATAGGTTATATACACAAAGTGTGCGTCAGATTTGTAAGTTGAGTCACAAGTTTCTCTAACGTGACATCCTGATTACCTAAGCATGGTTAAATTATATTACGCAAAGTGCGGTGGAAAAGTGACGCTAGATTAGTATGTCACGTCACAAGTCTCTCTAATGCGTCGTTCGAATAACCTAACCATGATTAGGTTAAATTAAGCAAAGTGTAAGTGAAAAGTACCGCTAGATTTCTATGTCGCGTCTTAAGTCTATTTAACCCGTCGTTTCGATTAGCATGCTTATGTCGTGTCACAAGTGTCTCTAACGCATCGTTCTTATTACCTATGCATGGTTAGGTTATATTACACAAAGTGTGCGTGAAAAGTGACAATTGAATAGTATGTTGCGTCTCAAGTCTCTTTAATGCGTCCTTCCGATTACCTAAGCATGGTTAGGTTATTTTACACAAAGTGTGCGTGAAAAGTGACGCTAGATTAGTATGTCGTGTCTCAAGTCTCTTCAACGTGTCGTTCTGATTACCTAATCATGGTTAGCTTATATTACGCTAAGTGTGCGTAAAAAGTCACGCTAGACTAGCATGGCGCGTCGCAAGTCTCTTTAACAGGTTGTTTCGATTACCATACTTATGTCGCTTCACAAGTCTCGTTAACGCGTCGTTCCGGTTACCTAAGCATGATTAGGTTATATTACGCAAAGTGTGCGTGAAAAGTAAGGGTAGATTAGTATGTCGTGTCTCAAGTCTCTTTAATCCGTCGTTCCGATTATCTAAGGATGGTTAAGTTATATTACGCAAACTGTGCGTGAAAAGTGACGCTTGATAAGTATGTCGCGTCTCAAGTCCTTTTAACGCGTCGTTCCGATTTCCTAAGCATGGATTACGCAAAGTTTGCGTGAAAAGTGACGCTAGATTGGTATGTCCCCTCTCATGTCTCTTTAACGCGTCGTTCCTATTATCTAAGCATGGTTATGTTATATTACGCAAAGTGTGCGTAAAAAGTAACGCTTGATTAGTATGGCGCATTATAAGTCTCTTTAACTCATCGTTTCGATTACCATCCTTGTGTCGCGTCATAAATCTCTGTAACACGTCGTTCTGATTACCTAAGCATGGTTAAGTTATATTACGAAAAGTGTGCGTTAAAAGTGCCGCTATATTAATATGTCGCGTCACAAGTCTCTTTAACGCGTCGTTTCGATTACCTAATTAGGTTATATTATGCAAAGTGTGCGTGAAAAGTGACGGTAGATTAGTATGTTGCGTTACAAGTCTCCCTCACGTGTTATTCTGATTACCATGGTTAGGTTATATTACGCAAATAGTGCGTGAAAAGTGGCACTAGATGAGTAAGTCGCGACTCAAGTCTCTATGACGCGTTTGTTCCAATTCCTTAAGCAAGGTTAGGTTATATTACGCAAAGTGTGCGTGTAAAGTGACGCTAGATTAGTATATTGCCTCACAAGTCTCTCTAACGTGTCGTTCAGATTACCTAAGCATGGTTAGGTTATATTGCGCAAGTAGAGCGTGGAATGTTACACTAGATTAGTAAGTCGCGTCTCAAGTCTCTATTACGCGTCGTTCCGGTTGCCTATGCATGGTTAGGTTATATTAAGCAAAGTGTGCGTTAAAAAGTTCCGCTAGATTAGTATGTCACGTCACAAGTCTCTCTAACTCGTCGTTCCGATTACCTAAGCATGGTTGTGATATATTATGCAAAGTGTGCGTTAAAAGTGCTGCTAGATTAGAATGTCGCGTCACAAGTCTCTTTAATGCGTCTTTTCGATTACCTAAGCATGGTTAGGTTGTATTACGCAAAGTGTGCGTGTAAAGTACCGCTAGATTAGTATGTTGCCTCACAAGTCTCTCTAACGTGTCGTACTGATTACCTACGCATGGTTAGGTTATATTAACGCAAATAGACCATGGAAAGTGACACTAGATTAGTAAGTCATGTCTCATGTCTTTATAACACGTCGTTCCGTTTACCTATGCTTGGTTAGGTTATATTACATGAAGCGTGCGTTGAAAGTGCCGCTAGATTAGTATGTCACATCACAAGTCTCTTTAACTCGTCATTCCGATTACCTAAACATGGTTGTGTTATATATTATGAAAGTGTGCGCGAAAAGTGACGCTAGATTAGTATGTCGCGTCTCAAGTTTATTTTAATGCGTCGTTCTGATTACCATGCTTATGTCTCGTCACAAGTCTCGCTAACGCGTCGTTCCAATTACATAAGCATGGTTAGGTTATATTACGCAAAGTGTGCATGAAAAGAGACGTTAGATTAGTTTGTCCGGTCACAAGTCTCTCTAACGCGTCGTTCTGATTACTATAACCACTCAAAGTGTGCGTGAAAAGTTACGATAGATTTGTATACCGTGTCTCAAGTCTCTTTAACGTGTCGTTCCGATTATCTAAGGATGGTTATGTTCTATTACGCAAATTGTGTGTGAAAACTGACGCTAGATAAGTATGTCGTGTCTCAAGTCTCTTTAACGCGTCGTTGCGATTTCCTAAGCATATTTAGGTTATATTATGCAAAGTGTGCGTGAAAATGACGCTAGATTAGTATGTCGCCTCTCAAGTCTCTTTAACGCGTTGTTCCGATTATCTATGCATGGTTATGTTATATTATGCAAAGTGTGCGTAAAAAGTGACGCTTGATTAGTATGGCGCGTCTCAAGTCTCTTTAACGCGTCGTTTCGATTACCATCCTTGTGTCGCGTCATAAGTCTCTCTAACGCGTCGTTCCGATTACCTAAGCATGGTTTGGTTATATTACGCAAAGTGTGCATGAAAAGTGACAGTAGATTAGTATGTTGCGTCAGAAGTCTCTCTAACATGTCATTCCGATTACCTAAGCATGTTATATTACACAAATAGTGCGTGAAATGTCACACTAGATTAGTAAGTCGCGTCTCAAGTCTCTATATGTGTCGTTCCTATTACCTATGCAAGGTTAGGTTAGTTATATTACGGAAAGTGTGCGTTAAAAGTGCTGCTAGATTAGTATGTCGTGTCATAAGTCTCTTTAACGCGTCATTTCGATTACGCTGGTTAGGTTATATTACGCAAAGTGTGCGTGAAAAGTGACGGTAGATTAGTATGTTGCGTTACAAGTCTCCATCACGTGTTATTCTGATTACCATGGTTAGGTTATATTACGCAAATAGTGCGTGAAAAGTGGCACTAGATGAGTAAGTCGCGACTCAAGTCTCTATGACGCGTTTGTTCCAATTCCTTAAGCAAGGTTAGGTTATATTACGCAAAGTGTGCGTGTAAAGTGACGCTAGATTAGTATATTGCCTCACAAGTCTCTCTAACGTGTCGTTCAGATTACCTAAGCATGGTTAGGTTATATTGCGCAAGTAGAGCGTGGAATGTTACACTAGATTAGTAAGTCGCGTCTCAAGTCTCTATTACGCGTCGTTCCGGTTACCTATGCATGGTTAGGTTATATTAAGCAAAGTGTGCGTTAAAAAGTTCCGCTAGATTAGTATGTCACGTCACAAGTCTCTTTAACTCGTCGTTCCGATTACCTAAGCATGGTTGTGATATATTATGCAAAGTGTGCGTTAAAAGTGCTGCTAGATTAGAATGTCGCGTCACAAGTCTCTTTAATGCGTCTTTTCGATTACCTAAGCATGGTTAGGTTGTATTACGCAAAGTGTGCGTGTAAAGTACCGCTAGATTAGTATGTTGCCGCACAAGTCTCTCTAACGTGTCGTACTGATTACCTACGCATGGTTAGGTTATATTACGCAAATAGACCATGGAAAGTGACACTAGATTAGTAAGTCATGTCTCATGTCTTTATAACACGTCGTTCCGTTTACCTATGCTTGGTTAGGTTATATTACGCAAAGCGTGCGTTGAAAGTGCCGCTAGATTAGTATGTCACATCACAAGTCGCTTTAACTCGTCATTCCGATTACCTAAACATGGTTGTGTTATATATTATGAAAGTGTGCGCGAAAAGTGACGCTAGATTAGTATGTCGCGTCTCAAGTTTATTTTAATGCGTCGTTCTGATTACCATGCTTATGTCTCGTCACAAGTCTCGCTAACGCGTCGTTCCAATTACATAAGCATGGTTAGGTTATATTACGCAAAGTGTGCATGAAAAGAGACGTTAGATTAGTTTGTCCGGTCACAAGTCTCTCTAACGCGTCGTTCTGATTACTATAACCACTCAAAGTGTGCGTGAAAAGTTACGATAGATTTGTATACCGTGTCTCAAGTCTCTTTAATGTGTCGTTCCGATTATCTAAGGATGGTTATGTTCTATTACGCAAATTGTGTGTGAAAACTGACGCTAGATAAGTATGTCGTGTCTCAAGTCTCTTTAACGCGTCGTTGCGATTTCCTAAGCATGGTTAGGTTATATTATGCAAAGTGTGCGTGAAAATGACGCTAGATTAGTATGTCGCCTCTCAAGTCTCTTTAACGCGTTGTTCCGATTATCTATGCATGGTTATGTTATATTAAGCAAAGTGTGCGTAAAAAGTGACGCTTGATTAGTATGGCGCGTCTCAAGTCTCTTTAACGCGTCGTTTCGATTACCATCCTTGTGTCGCTTCATAAGTCTCTCTAACGCGTCGTTCCGATTACCTAAGCATGGTTTGGTTATATTACGCAAAGTGTGCATGAAAAGTGACAGTAGATTAGTATCTTGCGTCAGAAGTCTTTCTAACATGTCACTCCGATTACCTAAGCATGTTATATTACACAAATAGTGCGTGAAATGTCACACTAGATTAGTAAGTCGCGTCTCAAGTCTCTATATGTGTCGTTCCTATTACCTATGCAAGGTTAGGTTAGTTATATTACGGAAAGTGTACGTTAAAAGTGCTGCTAGATTAGTATGTCGTGTCATAAGTCTCTTTAACGCGTCATTTCGATTACGCTGGTTAGGTTATATTACGCAAAGTGTGCGTGTAAAGTGACGCTAGATTAATATGTTGCCTCAAAAGTCTCTCTAACGTGTCGTTCTGATTACCTAAGCATGCTTAGGTTATATTACGCAAATAGAGCGTGGAATGTGACACTAGATTAGTAAGTCGCGTCTCAAGTCTCTATAACGCGTCATTCTGGTTACCTATGCATGGTTAGGTTATATTACGCAAAGTGTGCTTTAAATTTTTTTGCTAGATTAGTATGTCAAGTAATAAGTCTCTTTAACTCGTCGTTCTGATTACCTAAACATGGTTGTGTTATATTACGCAAAGTGTGCGTTAAAAGTGCTGCTAGATTAGTATGTTGCGTCACAAGTCCCTTTATCGCGTCGTTTCGATTACCTAAGCATGGTTAGGTTATATTACGCAAAGTGTGCGTGTAAAGTACCGCTAGATTAGTATGTTGCCTCACAAGTCTCTCTAACGTGTCGTTCTGATTACCTACGCATGGTTAGGTTATATTACGCAAATAGAGCGTGAAAAGTGACACTAGATTAGTAAGTCATTTCCAAAGTCTCTTTCCGGTTACCTATGCATGGTTAGGTTATGTTACGCGAAGTGTGCGTTAAAAGTGCCGCTAGATTAGTATGTCATGTCACAACTCTCGTTAACTCGTTTTTCCGATTACCTAAGCATGGTTGTGTTATATTACGCAAAGTGTGTGTGAAAAGTGGCGCTAGATTAGTATGTCGGGTCTTAAGTCTCTTTAATGCATCGTTCCGATTACCATGCTTATGTCGCGTCACAAGTCCCGCTAACGCGTCATTCCGATTACATAAGCATGGTTAGATTATATTACGAAAGTGTGCGTGAAAGGTGACGCTAAATTAGTTTTTCCGGTCACAAGTCTCTCTAACTCGTCTTTCTGATTACCAAAGTATGGTTAGGTTATATTTCTCAAAGTGTGCGTGAAAAGTGACGATAGTTTTGTATGTCGTGTCTCAAGTCTCCTTAACGCGTCGTTTCGATTATCTAAGGATGGTTAGGTTATATTACGCGAAGTGTGCATGAAACCTGACGCTAGATAAGTATGTCGTGTCTCAAGTCTCTTTAATTCGTCGTTTCGTTTTCCTAAGCATGGTTAGGGTGCTAGATTAGTATGTCGCCTCTCATGTCTCTTTAACGCGTCGTTCCGATTATCTAAGCATGGTTATGTTATATTATGCAAAGTGTGCGTAAAAAGTGATGCTAGATTAGTATGGTACGTTTTAAGTCTCTTTAACTCGTCGTTTCGATTACCATCCTTGTGTCGCGTAATAAGTCTCTCTAACGCGTCGTTCCAATTACCTAAGCATGATTAGTTTATATTACGCAAAGTGTGCAAAAAAAGTGATGGTAGATTAGTATGATGCGTCACAAGTCTCTCTAACGTGCCGTTCCGATTACCATGGTTTGGTAATATTACGCAAATTGTGCGTGAAAAGTTACACTAGATTAGTAAGTCGTGTCTCAAGTCTCTTTAACGCGTCGTTCAGATTACCTAAGCAAGGTTAGGTTATATTACGCAATGTGTGCGTTAAAAGTGCCCCTAGATTAGTATGTCGCGTCACAAATCTTTTTCACGAGTCGTTTCGATTACCTAAGCATGGTTAGTTTATATTACACAAAGTGTGTGTGAAAAGTGACGCTAGACTGTTATGTCGCGTCTCAAGTCTCTTTAACGCGTCGTTCTGATTACTTATGCATGGTTAGGTTATATTACGCAAAGTGTGCGTGAAAAGTGACGCTAGATTAGTATGTCAATTCTCAAGTCTCTATAACACGTTGTTATTATTACCTAAGCATGGTTAGGTTATATTACGTAAAGTGTGCGTCAAAAGTGACGCTAGATTAGTATGGCGCGTCTCAAGTCTCTTTAACGCGTCGTTTCGATTGCCATGCTTATGTTGCGTCAAAAGTCTCTAACGCGTCGTTCCAATTACATAAGCCTGGTTAGGTTATATTACGCAATGTGTGCGTGAAAAGTGACGCTAGATTAGAATGTCGCGTCTCAAGTCTCTTTAACGCGTCGTTTTTATTACCTAAGCATGGTTAGATTATATTACACAAAGTGTGCGTAAAAACTAACGCTAGATGAGTAGGGCGCTTCTCAAGTCTCTTTAAGGCGCCGTTTTGATTGCCATGCTTATGTCGCGTCTCAAGTCTATTTATCGCGTCGTTCTGATTACCAAATCATGGTTATGTTGTATTACATAAAATGTGTGTGAAAAATGACAATGGATTAGTATGTCGCGTCTCAAGTCTATCTAACGCGTCTTTCCGATTACCTAAGCATGGTTAGGTAATATTATGCAAAGTGTGCGTGAAAAGGGACGCTAGGTTAGTATGTCGAGTCCCATGTCGCTTTAATGCGTCGTTCGATTACCATGCTTATCTCGCGTCATTAGTCTCGTTAACGCGTCGTTACACTTACCTGAGCCAGGTTAATGATACGAACCTTCAGCGATAGGCTATACGAACCCTTAATGCAACGCCCAAGAACCCGAATAATCACTAACCTAAAAACCCAATACCTATCTGATTCAAAACCCTAGGATCACTCTAGATCAGATTATGAAGATCAAGTGTAAATAGAACCTAAAAGATTAAGTCTTTTAATCCTAATTACTAGCACGCCACAAAGATTGATCAGATCCTTGATAAGTGAAAAGCATTCAATATGAATACAAGAATAAAACAAGGGTTTCTATGAAACAAATATCAATATATCATAATCTGATTGTAAAACCCTAAAACAAAGTATTTATAATCTCAGCCACCAATGGCATACTTGTAAATAAGTAAAATTCGAAATAATAAACCCTGGTCTTGAATATGGGCTTTAAGTATGTTATACAAAGCCCATTCTTCAGAATCTTCATTTGAATAAGTTTGAAGATTAGCCCAGCCTTGTATATAACCATTTAAGGTCTCTTGAAGCTTCTTGGTCCGTGACCTTGTAATTGGTCCTTGGGATAAACTCAACGGATCTTGGATATGCATTCTGCCCTCTTCATCAAGCCCATCAAAATTAGCATATTCAAGCTTTTGAAGTCCTAGCCCATCCGTAACATTCCCTCCTTCTTTTGGATGATTCGTCCTCGAATCAAGCTCATCGCCTACATCAAAAGGAGTTAAGTCAGCAACATTGAATGTACCACTAACATTATACTCACCCTTTAAATCAATCTTGTAGGCATTGTCATTGATTCTTTCCAGCACTTGAAATGGACCATCTCCCCTTGGACTCAGTTTTGACTTTCGCTGGTTTGGAAACCTTTCCTTTCGAAAATGAACCCAAACCCAATCACCAGGTTGGAAAATAATGCGCCTTTTTCCTTTATTCATTTGCCTAGCCACGTTTTCATTTTGCTTCTCAATTCTTTCTTTCACCTGTTTGTGCATCTTTTGAGCCAAATCAGCCTTAAAAACACCATCAGCACTAACAAGGTTAGTCATAGCCAAAGGAATTAAATCAATTGGAGACAACAGATTAAAACCATACACAATTTCAAAAGGTGAAGTGTGTGTAGTGCTATGAACAGCCCTGTTATATGCAAATTCGACATATGGTAATAAATCCTCCCAAGATTTTAAATTCTTAGAAATTAAAGAGCGAAGCAATTGCACCATGGTTCTATTAACCACCTCAGTTTGCCCATCTGTTTGTGGATGGCAAGTAGTAGAAAATAGTAATTTAGTACCCAATTTAGCCCACACAACACGCCAAAAATGACTGAGAAATTTTGTATCCCTATCACTGACAATTGTCCTAGGTATTCCATGTAAACGCACAACTTCCCGAAAGAACAAATCAGCAATATGACAAGCATCATCAGTTTTATGGCATGGTATAAAGTGTGCCATCTTGCTTAAACGATCAACCACAAAAAATATATTATCCTTACCCTTCCTAGTTCTTGGCAAACCAAGTACAAAGTCCATAGACAAATCTGTCCAAGGCATATCATGTATGGGTAAAGGTGCATATAATCCATGAGGTTTCAGTTTGGACTTAGCTTGCATGCAAACAATACATTTACTACACACTTTATGAACATCTCATTTCATGCCGGGCCAAAAGAAATGATCACAAATAATAGCATAAGTCTTACTAACCCCCCAAAGTGACCCATCAGTCCACCACTATGTGCTTCGTTTATCAGCAACAAACGCAAAGAACAACTAGGCACACACAACCTGTTCTTTTTAAACAAAAATCAGTCAAAAACATAAAAATCATCAAATGCATTCCCATTAATACAGGTTCCATACACATTGCGAAAATCAATATCATCTTTGTACAAATCCTTAATATACTCAAAACCTAACAATTTAGAATCAAGAGTATTAAGAAGTGCATACCTTCTTGAAAGTGCATCAGCAACCACATTTACTTTACCTTTCTTGTACTTGATGACATAAGGAAAGGTATCGACAAACTCCATCCATTTAGCATGTCTTCGATTCAATTTATCTTGCCCTTTTAGATGTTTGAAGAATTCATGATCTGTGTGAATCACGAAACTCCTTAGGCCACAAATAGTGTTGCCATGTCTGAAGTGCGCGTACCAAGGCAAACAACTCCTTGTCATATGTTGGGTAATTCAAGGCTGCCCCATTTAGTTTCTCACTAAAGAAGAAAATTGGACGCCCCTCTTGCATCAATACAGCCCCAATTCCAACGCCACTTGCATCACATTCAATCTCAAAGATTTTATCAAAATTAGGCAAAACTAACAAAGGTGCACTACACAATTTTTCTTTAAGTAAATTAAAAGCATGTTCTTGTGCATCACCCCAATTAAAAGCAACATTTTTCTTGACTAATTCATTCAAAGATGCAGCTAAAGTACTAAAATCTTTAATGAAACGCCTGTAAAAGCTAGCCAATCCATGAAAACTCCTTAATTGACTCACATTTGTTGGTTTTGGCCATTCATGAATAGCTTTCACCTTTTCAGTATCAACCTCCAAACCATTAGAACTAACAATAAATCCAAGAAAATTGACTCGATCTAAACAAAAACTACACTTCTTCAGATTGGCGAACAACTTGTCTTTTCGAAGAACTTCTAAAACAGCCCTAACATGGATTATATGATCAGAATCAGACCAGGAGTAGACTAAAATATCATCAAAATAAACAACCACAAATTTACCAAGAAATTCACGCAAGACATGGTTCATCAATCTCATGAATGTACTAGGTGCATTTGTAAGCCCAAATGGCATAACTAGCCACTCATACAGCCCATACTTGGTCTTAAAGGCAATTTTCCACTCATCCCCATTTTTCATGCGAATTTGATAATAACCAGATCGTAAATAAATCATAGTAAAAACACATGCACCATGCAATTCATCAAGCAATTCATCTAACCTAGGGATAGGATGACGATACTTTACCGTTATCTTATTAATTGCACGACAATCCACACACATTCTCCACGTGCCATCTTTTTTTGGAACCAGAATCACAGGAACCGCACATGGACTTTAGCTCTCTTTAACATATCCTTTTTCCATTAAATCATCCACTTGCCTTTGAAGTTCCTTTGTCTCTTCAGGGTTACTTCTATAGGATGGTCTATTTGGTATGGCAGCCCCGGGTACAAAATCAATTTGATGCTCAATGCCTCTTTCAGGTGGTAAACCACTTGGCATATCATCGGGAAAAACGTCATCAAATTCCTGCAACAAATCACAAAATTCTCTTGGCAAGGCAAGATCAAGATCAGAAGTGTTCAAATATATATCCTTGTAAGTAACCACAAACACTACCCTATTAGAATACAATGCATGCCTAATTTCGCCTTCTCTAGCTAAAAAGCTACTCCCGTTGTGTTTTGATTTCTCACTTGATTGAATACCATTATTTTTATCACTCTTTAGTGATTCGTCAATGCATTTGCTATTTTCAGTTTCAGGTCTTTCTCTCTCAATTTTGCACTGATCATCATACATATCCTTAGGAGAAAGAGGTGTTAATGTAACTTTTCTTCCATCCTTTGCAAAACTATATCTATCAAGGAAACCATCATGTGTAGATTTTCTATCAAATTTCCATGGTCTACCTAATAAGATATGTCCAACATGCATTGATACTACATCACATAGCACCTCATCAGAATATCTACCAATTGTGAATGGTACAATAACCTGTTTAGTCACTTTAATCTCACCACAATTATTAAGCCAAAGCAATCTATATGGTCTAGGATGAGGTATGACATTCAAATTTAACTTTCGAACCATAGCAATACTAGCAACATTAGTACAGCTACCACTATCAATAATAAGGTTGCAAATCTTACCTTGTACATGGCATCTTGTGTGAAACATGTTGTCCCTTTGCTGCTCTAAGTCATTTCCATCCTTCATTTGTACACTAAGTGTACGTCTAGCAACCAGCAAATCGCCTCGCATTGGTTCTTCAATACCATCATCACTACAATTTTTCTAGTGATGGAATCTCTTCATTATCACTTTCATCACTTTCAGTCTCAATATCACCATGATATTTGAGCACCATTGCTCTTCGATTTGGACATTGTGAAGCAATATGACCATTACCTAGGCACTTGAAACATTTTATATCTCGGTTTCTTGCCATAGGTGTCTCAGATTTGAATGAACTTTTTGGATCTGCCACTCCTTTTTGCTTAGAATCCTGCAAAACAGATTTGTTAGAATCAAATTTTCCGCCCTTTGAAGATCCACCCCAATTAGGTTTTGAATTTTAAGTAGCACCCCAATTCGAATTGGAATTTGCATTTGATGTCCAATTAGATTTGGCTATCCAGTTTGGTTTTAATTGCTTCTCAATCTTGATGGCGAGATGCACCATCTCTTCAATCTCTCTATAATGGTTTAATTCAACCCGGTCAGCAATCTCCTTATTCATTCCTCTAAGAAAACGAGACATGGTTGCTTCCATTTCCTCATGTAAATCTAGCCTAACCATTAACATCTCCATTTCCTAATTAAAGTAATCCTCAATATTCTTTGTACCTTGTCTTAAGTACTGAAGTTTTTGATACAACTCTCTTTGATAATATAAAGGTACAAATCTTCTTTTCATCACATCCTTAAGACCTACCCAACTATTAATAGCATTTTCTCCGCTTCTGCGCCGAGCTTTTGCCATTTGTTCATACCACATAATGGCATATTCAGTAAAATGACTAACCACTAACTTCATTTGCTTCTCATCAGAAAAATTATGGCAATCAAAAATGAGATCTACCCTTTTCCCCCACTCCAAATAGGCTTCAGGGTTAGTCTTACCGGCAAAATTAGGAATTTGAAATTTGATGCTACCTAGATTTTTGTCCACATCATCGTGATTATTATGCCAATTGCCACCATAATGACCATCTGGATTGCCTCTACCAATATTAGGGTTTCTCCTCGTACCGGGACCAGCAACAAATCCTCTACCTAAGTTAGGTTCATGCCGACCAAACTCATGATAATCGTCATAATCAACATGTTGATGATGAGCATTATTATGAACTCCCATGTTCACTCCCACATTAGGTACATTAGCTCTCCCATTTATTGCATTTACACCCGAATTTGGAGCATTTTCCCTCACTTCTTGTCGATTTGCACCTACTAACCTAGTTGTATCATCACCAACTCGTTCACCCGTTGATCCACTAGACATAGTGACCCTGAAAAAGAAAGATGGCAGAATAGCAAAACAAAACAAAACAAAAATTAAGAGCAAACAGATTCCTCACACACTCCCTCACGTGTTTGCACTCAAAAGATGGGGTCGTTCACTCGTGTTTAACACACAAAAATAATGATCTCACAAGGCTTAACTCACACCACTCAAGCTTTATATCAAGTATTCTTATGTGAATCAGTTCAACTACAAATTTCCAACCAAACCTTATGAAATACTAATAATCAAGTTTTAAATACTTAAGAAGCAAAAACGCAATATATATCAAGAAAACAACAAATGTGTATCCAGATCAAAGAAAACAGAATTGAAAGAAAAGAAAACTCAAATGGAATCAAAAGACAAATAAAAGAAATATCTAGATGCAAAAATATGTCTAGGAAACAAGAAAGAAAAAAAAAGGTAAAGAAAAGCAATTTGGAAAGTAATCAAAGAAAGCCTAGAAAACTTTAATCTGATTTGAAAAGATCTTATATGGTGTCAATCTTTTCAAATTCGAATTTCTCAAATAAATCACTTAAAACAGCCTTAAACTCAATACAAATCCCCTTTAGATTAGAAAAAAAATTCAGAACTGATTTGCCAATTAATAACCCCTTTAAGGCTCTTGATTTCCACCACTTCACTTGCACACATTAATTTTTGCAATCAAACTCACAAATATCAAAACCAACAAAAGACCTTATAACTTCTTCAAGATTTCAGATTCCTTTTCTTTTTTTTTGTACTTTTTTTCTCTTTTTTTTGATCTGAAATTTCAAGAACAGAATTTCAGATTCCTTTTCTCTCTCTTTTTTTTGTTTTTTTCTTTAAACAGCAAATTTAAGAATAAGAACACTAAATCAAACACATGAAATAAATGGATAACCAACCTGATTTTCAAGAGCCAAAACTCTGATACCAAATGATACGAACCTTCAGCGATAGGCTATACGAACCCTTAATGCAACGCCCAAGAACCCGTATAATCACTAACCTAAAAACCCAATACCTATCTGATTCAAAACCCTAGGATGACTCTAGATCAGATTACAAAGATCAAGTGTAAATAGAACCTAAATGATTAAGTCTTTTAAATCCTAATTACTAGCACGGCACAAAGATTGATCAGATCCTTGATAAGTGAAAAGCATTCAATATGAATACAAGAATAAAACAAGGGTTTCTATGAAACAAATATCAATGCATTCAATATGAATACAAGAATAAAACAAGGGTTTCTATGAAACAAATATCAATATATCATAATCTGATTGTAAAACCCTAAAACAAAGTATTTATAATGTCTCAGCCACCAATGACATACTTGTAAATAAGTAAAATTCGAAATAATAAACCCTAGTCTTGAATATGGGCTTTAAGTATGTTATACAAAGCCCATTCTTCAGAATCTTCATTTGAATAAGTTTGAAGATTAGCCCAGCCTTGTATATAACCATTTAAGGTCTCTTGAAGCTTCTTGGCCCGTGACCTTGTAATTGGTCCTTGGGATAAACTCAACGGATCTTGGATATGCATTCTGCCCTCTTCATCAAGCCCATAAAAATTAGCATCTTCAAGCTTTTGAAGTCCTAGCCCATCCGTAACAGTTAGGTTATATTAAGAAAAGAGTGCGTGAAAAGAGGCGGCAGATTAGTATTTCACGTCTCTAGTTCTCAAACGCGTCGTTCCGATTTCGTAAGCATAGTGTTTGCACCGGCCCAAAAGGGTTGCTGGATCAGGAGTTCCATGTGGGCTTACAAGGGCGTCAGGCCCAAAAGAAAGCCTTTTTTATTATTATTGCCTTTTCTATTTATTAAGAATATGTAGCTCAATAGGAGTGATTTTCTCTTAGAGTTTTAGTCTTAGTCGAATTAGGAGTCTTGATTATGAGGAGCTATAAATAGCTCAGAGCTTCATTATTCATGTATCAACAAATCAATCAATCAAAAACCAAGCGCAGTGCTTTTTATCTCGCAATCCCCGGATTGTTTTAATTTAGGAGTAGTTTTCGGTATTAATCTCGCCTGAGTTCGTAGCTCCCAGATTATTACTTTTAAATCACGTGGTTAAGTGTTTTTAACCAAACAAGCCCTGTGAATATCTACACAGGTTCGTTAAAGTATCAAACCTCAAACCGATCCCGATTATAAATTCAAAGATTCGAGTCCGGAATATTTCCAGGCGAACATCGTTTGGCGACTCCACTGGGAATTAGTTTATGGTTAGCACAAAAACGGACTTTAAGGACGATTCCAGGCACGCTCGGTCTATACGCCGACAACAGCTGAAGGGGGGTGACGTAGTAGACGAATCTGATTCGGATAAATCTGAAACCATGGCCAAGGACAAACAGGTGAACCAATCAAACAAGGTGCCGAATACAACGGATACCGAGGGGAACCTGCCTAAGGACAAGAATGACAACGCGACCGATGATACGATGGATTACTCACGTCAGCTTCCTCCTTCTCGCCCATCTTTATCACAGGCCGATTTCTCGGCCATGAGGGGCGAGATAGCACAGGAAAACAAGCAGATGTTCGATGGTTCTATGCATCAGATGTCCGAAGTAATGAAGAACATCATGGCCGACCAAACGTCGGTCCAAAGGCAGATCCAGGGAAACTTGGACGGCCTCAACAAGGCGATGGAGAACCTAGGGCGATTATTTTCCGGGCAATCCACTGCCTATCAGGGTTACAGGAGGGCCGAACAGAACCAAACACCGAATCGTTTTGGTAATCCAGGTGCTTCGGCCGAAACAGCGCAACAACCCAACAAGATGGGATATACATATGGTTCCGTCAAACTCTTGACAAGGAATGAGGCCGAATTTGCAGGAAGGGCCGATCACCAGGGGGCGAGCTCTTCGAGTCCTCAAGGCGAAACCAGACCAAAAGGAGCAGCTACTGGAGCCAACACCCAAGAGCCTAACGTGGGCGAACGAACATTCTCAGAATTGGGCGATCCAAATATATATAACCAAGGGCAGCTAGTGGACATGCTAGAAAGACTCGGAGTAGACTTGAGGCCTATGCCTCGCCCATCGTACATGAAACCGTATCCAGATTGGATCGACAAGTTATACCCTTTCCCGAGGGGTTATAAAGTGCCTGAGTTCAGTCTATTTTCAGGCGAGGAGAAGGGGCAATTGACGGTCGAACATGTCGCCCGGTTCTCGGCTCAATGTGGCGAAGCGGCGGCTCACGATTTTTGGAAGCTCCGGTTGTTCGCCAGCTCTTTGACAAAAATGGCGTTTACATGGTATTCCAGACTGTTGCCAAATTCAGTGGATACGTGGAAAGACCTCGAAATCCTTTTCCATGAGGAATTTTACAGGGCACCACCTGATGTCACCCTGGCCGACCTCGCCCGTATCTCGCAGCTACCAAGCGAATCGGCAGAAAAGTATATCGGCCGTTTCAGAAACCTCAGGACTAGGTGCTCCACCAAAATGTCCGAGGCCGATTGCGTTCCGATGGTGGTGAGAGGTATGAGCTTCGCCATGAGGGAACACTTCGAGGGCTACCGGTTTCGTGACTTGTTCGAGCTAACGAACAGGGTGACGAGCTACGAGAGACTCCTCCAAGAAAAGGAGCAGAGGAGAGGCGCATCCAAGGGAACCTACTACAAAGACCAGCTGGACGTGGCCGTTGTGTCTGACAGCGAGGATAGTGGTTCCGAAGATGAAGTCAACATGGCCGAATTTTTGGGAACAAAGCCCCTGGAATGTTCGGCCTTGCGGAAGCCTGGTTTTGTTAAGAAAAATAAAACCGCGGTGGTACAGAAGGAGTATTCGTTCGACCTAACCAAAGCCGACGACATATTTGATGCCTTGTTTAAGGATGGACAGATCACCCTAAGCAAGGGACATGTAATCCCGCCACCTGAGGAACTGGTCGGCAAGGATTATTGCAAGTATCACAACTCTTGGAGACACAACACGAACAACTGTGTGAACTTCAGAAATGTGATCCAGAAGGCGATCAACGAGGGAAAACTTCTGTTTCCAACAAAGAAAGAGGCCGATGTAAAATACGTTTCTATCAACACTGTTCGGCCCCACTTTGATAGCTTCCTAGAGCAAGGGCAAATACGGAGCAAGTGGAATCCTAGAAGGCCCAAGCCTAGAGTGGAGACCGATGGTTCAAAGTGGCAAGGAGAAAGAGGACGGTCTCAGCAACAGAAGAGGAAGCGCCACAGCTCGCCCACTGCAGATATGACTTGCCCATCATGCAGTACGTATTTCAAGATCAAGGGAGGCGAGAACACGAGGGAACATCCCAAGACCTTTAAACCAAAATCGCCTACGGAACAGTGGCAGAGGCATGAGCCACAACGGAGGTCTAGCACCAACGTATTTAAAAGGATATTTCGGCCAACGGAGGAGACCCCTCGTATGACGAAAACCCAGAAGAGGCGAATGCAAAGGCTGCGACAAGAGTCGCGGGTGAATCACGGGGCAGAATCGGCTCCCAGAGAAAAGCAAGGAAACAGACCTATAATCGAGAGATAGGGGGTAAGGACCCAGGCCGATATGGATACCAAGTCGCCTGAACGGCGAAATACCAAGGTTAGGAAAATATGGGTACCAAAGTGTGAGAAACGAGTAGATGATCTGGCCGACACGACAACGGTTCACAAGGATGAAAAAGATTCCGGCGGCAAACCGTCTTACAAAGACGTACTCGTATCGCACCAGGGTGGCCAGTTGAAAGCGAGATTG
Source organism: Mercurialis annua (assembly GCF_937616625.2). Classification (NCBI taxonomy): domain Eukaryota; kingdom Viridiplantae; phylum Streptophyta; class Magnoliopsida; order Malpighiales; family Euphorbiaceae; genus Mercurialis; species Mercurialis annua. Next base: position 24,536,010 of record NC_065576.1, read on the forward strand.
CCCAAAGACCGCGAGGTCATTGTTTCGCACAAGAAGGGAGTGCTAAAAGCTTGGGTCCCGGTGGTAAGGGACGAATACAGAGTGAAGGTGGTCACACTCCCCGACTCGTACAGAAGTAAGCCCGGACAGAAGGCGACGTCATCGTTCCAGAAGGAGATAGCGCCGACAGTACAGCGGTAGTATCTCTTAGCAAACCTCCAACGAGGATGACAAGGCACATTCGGCCACTGTACATCAAGTCCGATTTGAACGGGGTGTCAATCAACAGGGTCCTTATCGATAACGGGGCTGGCGTTAACATACTACCGGAGAAAATGCTAAAAAAATAGGGCATAACGCGGGATCAGCTTGACCCGACTGATGTTTACATGACTGATTTCGCATGAGGCGAAACGCCGGCCGAGGGGTACATCACCCTCCGAATCAAGGTCGGGCGAGTAGAAACCGAAGAAGGATTTTTTGTGGTCAATGCCTGGAGCAACTACAACATCTTACTCGGCCGAGATTGGATACACTCCAACATGTGTATACCATCGACCATGCATCAGATGCTCTTCATATGACGAGATGACGGCGAGGCCGAAGTCGTGCAGGGCGACCCCAACCCCTTCGGCGAAGACCATAACGTGCTCGAAGCACGTTTATATGACGAGGAAGTGCGCAACATACAATCCCTTAGTTCAAAAGGGGAGACGAGCGTTCCTCGCCTACTTGTTAACTCAGATCGGCCAGTATCAGTGACCCTCGGGGGCAAAGGCCGATCTACCATCCTCAAAAGTTTACAATGATAGCACGAAATAAGGAATTGAGGGAGAAGATTAGGCAGTTAGCCTCGCTGTACGATATTGCATCGGCCGAATGCATCTACGAGGACCAAGATCAAGACCCAACAGGATCGGTGAGAGTCGGGGACATACAATTAGCGACAGGGAAACTGGAAGATGATCCCGCTCAAGTACAAGACGAACTTCTCGAAGTAAATTTGGGGACAGATGAATCGCCTAAGCCTATATATGTCAACGCAGGACTGGACGAGGGATTCAGAGGACAACTGATCGCTTTACTCATTAAGTTTCGCGACTGTTTTGCCTGGTCGTACGACGAGATGCCGGGCCTTGACCCTGACATCGCCGAGCACAAGCTTCCATTGAAAAGTGGATTTCGGCCATTTCGGCAACCTCCCCGGCGAATGTCCAGGGAAGTGGATAACCTCATCCAGGACGAAATTAAGCGGCTGGAAGATGCTAAGTTTATTCGGGAAGCCCAGTACACCGAATGGCTCTCTAACATCGTACCAGTGATGAAGAAAAACGGAAAGCTAAGAGTATGCGTGGATTTTCGAAACCTCAACCTGGCCACACCTAAGGACGAATACCCGATGCCGGTGGCCGATATGGTAATAGACAGGGCAGCAGGACACACGATACTCAGTTTCCTCGACGCACACTCTGGGTACAACCAAGTACCAATCAGCAAATAGGACATCTCCAAAACAGCCTTCCGATGCCCCGAGCCGATTGGAGCGTACGAATGGGTCGTGATGCCTTTCGGCTTGAAAAACGCGGGGGCAACATATCAGAGAGCGATGAACAAAATGTTCAGAGGCCTCGACTGCCTTGAAGTTTACATAGACGACGTTGTGATTAAATCAAATACCAGCGAAGTCCATCTGTCCGACCTTCGGGAAGGTTTCGAACGCATACGACGTAATGGGTTGAAGATGAATCCTCTAAAATGCGCATCCGGTGTTTTGGCTGGAAACTTCTTGGGTTTTTTGGTTCACCAGCGGGGAGTAGAAATAGACAAGAACAAAGCCAAGGCGATCATCAATGCTGAACCACCCAAAACCAAGAAGCAGCTCCAGAGGCTCATCGGTCAAATCAATTTCCTCAGGAGATTCATAGCAAACACAGCAGGCCGACTTCGCAGCTGGAGTGTTTTGCTAAGAGGAAAAGAGACCGGTGAGTGGATATGGACGGACGAGCAACAGAGGGTGTTCGACGATTTAAAAGGTTACTTGGCAAAACCTCCGGTTATGACCCCTCCAAAGCCGAATAAACCATTGTTGTTGTATCTATCGGATGCACACGAATCCCTAGGCTGTATGCTCGCCCAAGAGGACGATGGGGTTGAAAGAGCAGTCTACTATCTGAGCCGAGGACCGACGGATACAGAGATTCGCTATACCGACATAGAAAAAATGTGTCTGTGCCTATACTTTACATGCTGCAAGCTGCGATACTATATGCTGCCGGTAGTGGTGTACGTACTATCCCAGACCGATATTATTAAGTATGTTCTATCAAAACCATACCTAAGAAATCGGATTGGGAAATGGGCGATTGCGATGTCCCAATTTACATTGGTATATGTCCCCCAGAGGGCGGTCAAAGGACAGGTATTAGCTGATTTCTTAGCCGATCATCCTGGCATTACCCTCACGGAGAAAACAATCAGTTGTTGCGACATCGCTGTTTGGGAGATGTGGTTCGATGGATCCAGGACTAGCCAGGGGGAAGGCGCCGGAGTGCATATTATCTCACCCCTAGGTGCATCATACCAGCTATCATTCAAACTCCAATTTGAATGTACCAACAATCAGGCAGAATACGAAGCCCTAATTTTTGGCCTTGAGATCCTGGCCGAACCGGGGGCAAGAGCGATGAACGTCAGAGGCGATTCGTTGTTAGTCATTAAACAAGTGACAGGAGAGTTCAAATGCGAGTCTGAGTTGTTGATAAGATATTGCAACAAGGCAAAGCACCTGATCGAAGTCTTTCAGGACAGGAGGATAGAATACACAGAGAGGACCGATAACAGCGTTGCGAACGACTCAGCACGGTAGTGGGTACAAGGTAAACCTCCAGTTCGACGTTATAGAGAGGGAGACGTCGAATCTCCATACCGGGGGCATCACTGTCGACGAGAAACAATTCTCGGTTTACCAGCTGGATGTCACCCAAGATTGGAGAGTCGAGCTCCTGAAGTGGTTTGAAGAGCCAGATCCCCCGAATAGAAGGTTGAGGACTTTGGCCCTAAATTACGTTGTGTTAGCCGGCGAACTATATAAGAAGGGCTTTGAAGGGCTACTCTTCAGGTGTATCGGTCCAAAAGAAGCGATGCTTGCGATGGCCGAGGTACACGAACGAATAGCGGGCGCTCACCAGGCGGGCCCCAGAATGAGGTGGCTGATCCATAAATACGGCTTTTATTGGCCGAAAATGGAACAGGACTGCATAAGGTATGGCAAAGGTTGCGAAGCATGTCAAAGATTCGGCCTGATACAGCACGTCCCGGCCGAAGACCTGCACTCCCTCATCAAGCCATGGCCATTCAGAGGATGGGCAGTCGACCTAATAGGGAAGATATACCCTGGCTCGTCAGATGGTCATACTTTTGTAATTATCGCCACTTGCTATTTTACCAAATGGGTCGAAGCTAAGCCCTTGAAGTCGCCAACGCAAGAAGCTTTAATCAAGTTTTTCAAAGAGTACATCGTCCACCGACACGGGTTGCCCGAATCTATAACCACAGATCAAGGGACGATGTTTACGGGAGGCGATATAGTTTGGTGGGCTTCTCAAATGAAGATAAAAAATGTTACATTCAACGCCATACTACGCCCAAGCCAATGGACAGGCCGAAGCCACGAACAAAGCTATCAAGCTTATAGTTCAAAAGATGATTGAAGAGAACCCGGGACAATGGCATGTGCTCTTATCAGAAGCAGTTTGGGCGAATAGAACCAGTCAGAAGTCGGCCACCGGGACTTCGCCTTTCAGATTGGTGTATGGTTATGATGCGATGTTGCCAATGGAATTGACTGTCACGTCTACTCGCCGCAGATACCAGAACGAATTATCCAAGGACGACTACTTTGATAAAATGGTGATAGACGCTTTAGACCTCGACGAAGAACGATTGACGGCGTTGGATCATCTTGAAGCTCAGAAAAGAAGCGTCGAAAGGGCTTACAACAAAAGAGTGAAACGGAAAGCATTTATGGTGGGCGATATAGTATGGAAGGCAGTTTTGCCTATCGGCCATAAAGATAATCGGCTCGGAAAATGGAGCCCGAATTGGGAAAGTTCCTTTATCGTGGTCAACAAGTTAACCGGCAGTGCTTACCTGCTAGCAAACATTGATGGAGAAGAGCACGACAGGGCGATCAACGGTCAGTTCCTAAAACATTACGTCCCTAGTTGTTGGGAGAACGTTGACCGACGACTGTTTGGAGCCAACGAGGAGTAATTACGACCATAGAACTTCCGCCGAAGCATCCTGAAACAGTAAAATTCATGGAATGCTCGGCGACATGATGTAAACGCCGATCCCTTGATGGTACCAATTAAGTTTCGGCGGTTCATGATAGTTGAGTTTTTTCAACGGGCCCTCCGTTTTTCTCAACATTTTCTAATTGATGTTTTTAAATAAAATAACATTATTTCATATCGGACCAACTACGGGCCGATAATATGAGAATAATCAAACGTTAAAAATATGCGATCATTGAATTATGATAAAACTTTCGGCTCTCTGGCCGAATGGCATTAGAAACGTCAATCAAACATATACGGCCCCAAGCCGATCAAAAAGTACTAAAATTCAGAACATTAACAGGGAAAAATACAAGACATTGTTCTGGGCGAAAAAGACTAAAAATGGCTGAAAATGTCGCCAATTTCGCTGCGAACGGTGCTGAACGATTTGCAGGCTTCATCCACTTTGGGCTTCTTTTTTTGCGAGGCGTTGCTTCAGATGGTTTCGGCTCTTCTTGACATCAACACCCTCGAGTAAATCCTTGTCCATTGAAATTTCTAGCTCGCCGATGCCTTTTTCTTCTGCCTCGAGCTCAAGTTTCATGGCAGCAATTTTCTCACTAAGCTCTTTGGTGCGGTCTCGGCGAGTGTTGAGAGAAGAAACCGCTGACTTCACAGTCACCTTTAGCTCTTCCAACCTTTCTCTCGCCTTTGCTTCCTGAAGTGTTAGCTCGTTGTGCTCAGATTGAATCGCCATTGATTCATCATAAATCTTCTGGAAGGCAGGAAGTGAGGCAGATAGTTTGGCCATGGCACCACGAGCCTTCTCACTTAGAATTTCGGCGGGAGCATCAGCCAGGGCAGTAGATGATTTTTTCAGCCTCTCAAAGTCTTTCTGCGATTTGAAAATGGAGGTACCTTGAGATTTCAGCTCAGTGACTACGTCCAGATGATCGCCCCAGTTTTCAGAATGGCCGCTGGAAACTTCTACCAAAGATACGCCCTCAGGTGTCGGCAAATCCTCGTCTTCGCTGTCAGAATTCAGGAAAGCTGCTGCCTTTGCCGCAATATCTTCATGATCCGAGGACTCGACTGGTATTTGACAAGTTTTTCCACAGTAAAATATCAGCTGCCAGACTACTGTAAGGCGATGCAAAAAAAAACTGGGGTACCTTAGTTTTGGCAGCAAGGCGTGTCGGAAGATTAACCAGCGAAGAGCTCAGAGGCGATAGTAGTGGACGCAGCGGCGAAAAGGTCAGCATTTGAGAGACAGTAGGAGTCTCATCAGCTTTGTTCGAAGGCGACGGAAGAGCCGAACGACCCTCATCGCCAGTCTGCTCGTCCGCAGTCTCAGTATCGCCCTGCGATGATGAATGCGCGCTAGAGGGTTGCGCAGGGGGAACTTCGTTGGGGGATGGGTCGAACATCCGAGACCCAAATGTCTCTTTCTTCGCCTTCTTCGCCTTGGGCTCTTTCTTAGATGGCTTTTTACTAGCAGGGCGTTTTACTCTTGCTTTCCTCGGTTCTGTGTTCTCCTAGCCGTCGGTATCAAAGACGTCGCCCTTGTTCCACTTCGGGACGCCCACTGAAAGAGAACATAGTTAGAACAACGTTTTTGGACAAGTTATCAAAATGACTCGATGAGATTACCTGGTATTCTATTATAACCGGTTTTGACCAGTTCGGCTATCGCCTCGGCATCAGAAGGGGATCTGATGCCTGTATAAGTCACACCTTCACTGGTTATGTCAGGTTTACGTTTTTTCGCCCTTTTCTTAGGAAATTTAATTGGGTCGACAGTAGACATGTTGACTTTTGGTACTGGCGGGCTTTTATAATTGAACTTAGGGCGAATATGGGCGAGGTAAAATTCATACGAGTACTTAGGCTCATAGTGTTCTTGCCAGACTTTTTTCATTTTTTCATCATATTTCAATCTAGCCTCTCGCCTATGTTTTTGCATTTTTAAGTTCATACCGAGGCGATCTAACGGGTCATACTTAAATTTATAGAAACGTTCAAACTTAGCTATTTCATAAAGGTGAAAGAGGTTACCTTCATATTTGGATCGTTTTGGTGCTTGCAAAAGAAACAGATCGGCATGAGTAGGGTTCCGAGATAAAGGAGGTAAAGAAAAATTCTGAAGACTGAGGATTTCTTTTGGCGAGAGGTCGAAATAGGACTCTGTGACCGAAGCCCACCAGCTTTCGTATTCAGGGGTATGGGTTGGAGACACAGAAGGGCGAGAAATTTCGGAGATAGGAGGAAGGTAAGCCCTGTTCAGGCGACAGATGAATTGAAGGTCAGGGTAATCTTCTAGAGGGTCTGTAGGTCCCGCGATTATTGACGGAGATCAATAAAGGACAGGGGATTCCTTGGCAAAAACCAAACTGACGGGCGACGTAATTAGGGCAATACGTCTCCAGACTACTGCGATTGTATTCTAGACCGGCGATTAAGTTACGGGATTTCAAAGAACTGCCCCAGTATTGGCCGCCACGTTTGAATTGTGGATCGGCCCTCGCTGCCTCCGAGTCTTCACAGTCCGAGGCGAGGAATAACCAGGAAGGGGGATACTTAAGAGACAAGACCGGGCAAAATAACTCGGGGGCCCTTATGGAGTTATTAAAAACTTCCAGGACATCCAGAACACGAGGAAGGCGAGTTCCTGCGGCAATGAGTTGGTAACCACATAGTTCGGCCTTAATCTGAGGACCGACTTCAAAGAGCTCTGGGAAGTAAAGGGCGAGCCATAATTGTAAAACCCAGAGGGGACCGCTTGGGCATTGGAAAACCCTTTTATCGCCATGTGGGGCGATCTCATTGAGGCTTCTATATAAGTGAGCAAGCATAAATTCCCCCAGGTTACACTTGCGACCTTCAGCGAGAACAATGGTGAGAGTGAAGCAATCAGTGGTGACCCTGAATGACGGAGTGCAGAGGACGTATTTAGCTATGAAAAACGCAAGGAAGGCGATATGCTCTCGCGTGTCTGGCTTGTAATGCTCTTCGCCCATAAAGAGGTTGACGAAAGGTCCATAACTCCTTTGGGCTTTTGTCCGTTTGAAAACTGGAACTTCGGCGTCTAAATTGGGCGAAATACGCTCGCCGATGACAGCGATATTCAACAGTCACCATATCAAGAAGCGTTATGGTCATCATGCCGAACTTGAAACAGAAGCAGTGGACGGCGGTCGACTAGAATAGGAAGGCACCCATGATGTAATGTTTCGCAATTGGTGTACTCGCTTTGCACAGACCGATCATGTCATAAATTCCCACATCTTTCCATAGTTGGCCGAAGTGTGGTTTTAGTCTGTTTACCCATTCTTGATACCCTTTATGACCAATCGGTCAGTTCCTGAACATTGTGTTGACCCAGATGGAAGACTGATGGGGGAGCGAAAAGCGTGGTGGGACTTCTTCGTGGAACGGAGTGGCTATCTCACACAGGTGGCTGGGCGAAACATTCCTTGTCATCGTTGGTTTTGACTATTACCTGAAAGTCCGTGTTCGGAGCAGCAGCATGGATCTCGTTTATCTTGTCGGTCACTTGAGCGGCGATAGCATCATTTGGAGCAGCCACTGAGAACTGTAAAACAAGGGTACCTCAGTTAGGCAAATATTTAAATGGGGCGATTCAAAAGGGTGGAAAGACGAAGGCGAGCGCTTACCAGGAGAAGATTTGTGGAGCACTTGAAATTGCTGAAGAGAGAGAAAGCTCGATAAATGCAGAGAGGGTAGGTAAGTGAGGAAATGAGATGGTATTTTTTCTTAAAAGATAAAATCAGAGGAAGCCGAAAGGTCGTGGGGCAAGGACGTGACATCGTGGAGAACAGCTGGCAATGACGTGGCATGAAGGGGGTACCGAGAAGTCAATAGATGCAACCCTTTAAGAAATCTGCTTGCAGTGATTTGGGCTTCAGTGATTGGGCCGGGTAATATTAGAAGAAGGATTAAGGAAAGAACAAGCCCGAAAATAAATATTTCAATCTTGTTGGGGGCATTGTTTGCACCGGCCCAAAAGGGTTGCTGGATCAGGAGTTCCATGTGGGCTTACAAGGGCGTCAGGCCCAAAAGAAAGCCTTTTTTATTATTATTGCCTTTTTTATTTATTAGGAATTTGTAGCTCAATAGGAGTGATTTTCTCTTAGAGTTTTAGTCTTAGTCGAATTAGGAGTCTTGATTATGAGGAGCTATAAATAGCTCAGAGCTTCATTATTCATGTATCAACAAATCAATCAATCAAAAACCAAGCCCAGTGCTTTTTATCTCGCAATCCCCGAATTGTTTTAATTTAGGAGTAGTTTTCGGTATTAATCTCGCCTGAGTTCGTAGCTCCCAGATTATTACTTTTAAATCACGTGGTTAAGTGTTTTTAACCAAACAAGCCCTGTGAATATCTACACAGGTTCGTTAAAGTATCAAACCTCAAACCGATCCCGATTATAAATTCAAAGATTCGAGTCCGGAATATTTCCAGGCGAACACATAGTTAGGTTATATTACGCAAAGTGTGTGTTTAAAGTGACGCTAGATTAGTTTGGCGACGTTGTTTCGATTACCATGCTTATTTCGCGTCACAAGTCTCTCTAACGCGTCTTTCCAATTACCTAAGCATGGTTAGGTTATATTACGCAAAGTGTTCGTGAAAAATGACAATAGATTAGTATGTCGCGTCTCAAGTCTATCTAACGCATCGTTCCGATTACCTAAGCATGGTTAGGTTATATTACGCAAAGTGTGCGTGAAAAGTGAAACTAGATTAGTATGTCGCGTCTAAATTCGCTTTAACGCGTTGTTCCGATTACCTAACCATGGTTATGTTATATTACGCAAAGTGTGCGTAATGAGTGACGCTAGATTAGTATATCGCATCTCAAGTCTCTTTAGCGCGTCGTTCCGATCTCCTAAACATGGTTAAGATATATTACGCAAAGTGTGCGTAAGAGGTGACGCTAGATTAGTATGTCGTGTCTCAAGTTCTCTAACGCGTTGTTCCGATTTCCTAGGCATGGTTAGGTTATATTACACAAAGTGTACGTGAAAAGTGACACTAGATTACTATGTCGCGTCTCAATTCTCTCTAACGCGTTGTTCCGATTACCTAAGCATGGTTAGGTTATATTGCGCAAAGTACGCGTGAAAAGTGACATTAGATTTGTATGTCGCGGCTCAAGTGTCTTTGACGCATCGTTCCGATTACCATGCTTATGGTGCGTCACAATTTTCTCTAACGCGTCGTTCAGATACCTAATCATGGTTAGGTTATATTACGTAAAGCGTGCGTGAAAAGTAACAATAGATTAGTATGTTGTGTATCAAGTCTCTTTAATGCGTCGTTCCGATTACCTAAGCATGCTTAGGTTATATAAAGGAAAGAGTGCGTGAAAAGTGATGCTAGATTACTATGTCGCGTCTCAAGTCTCTTTAACGTGACGTTCCGATTACCTAAGCATGTTTAGGTTATATTACACAAAGTGTGCATGAAAAGTGACGCTAGATTTGTATTATGCGTCTCAAGTATCTTTAATGCTTCGTTTCGATTACCATGCTTATGTCGCGTCACAAGTCTCTCTAACTTGTCGTTCCGATTAACTAAGCATGATTAGGTTATATTACGCGAAGTGTGCGTAAAATGACAATAGATTAATATGTCGCGTCTCAAGTCTATTTAACGCGTCGTTCCGATTACTAAGAATGGTTAGGTTGTATTACGCAAATTGTGCGTGAAAAATGACAATAGATTAGTATGTCGCGTCTCAAGTCTATCTAACGCGTCGTTCAGATTACCTAAGCTTGTTTTGGTTATATTACGCAAAGTATGTGTGCAAAATGACGCTAGATTTAGTATGTCGCCTCTCAAGTCTCTTCAACGCGTCGTTTCGATTACCATGCTTGTTTCGTGTCACAAGTCTCCTTAACGCGTAGTTTCAATTAACTAAGCACGGTTAGGTTATATTACGAAAGTACGCGTGAAAAGTGACGCTAGATTAGTATGTCATGTCTCAAGTCTCTCGAACGCGTCGTTCCGATTACCTAAGCATGGTTAGGTTATATTACACAAAGTGTGCGTGAAAAGTGACGCAAGATTAGTATGTCGCGTCTTAAGTCTCTTAAACTCGTCGTTTTGATTACCATGCTTATGTCGCGTCACAAGTCTCTCTAACAGTGTCGTTCTGATTACCTAAGCATGGTTAGGTTATATTACGCAAAGTGTGTGTGAAAAGTAACAATAGATTAGTATGTCGCGTCTCAAGTCGAGTTAACGCGTCTTTCCGATTACCTTAAGCATGGTTATGTTATATTACGCAAATTGTGCGTGAAAGGATAGATTAGTATGTCGCATCTCATTTCTCTTAAACACGATGTTCCGATTTCCTAAGCGTGGTTAGGTTATATTACGCAACGAGTGCGTGAAAAGAGACGCTAGATTAGTATGTCGCGTCTCAAGTCTCTTTAACACGTCGTTCTGATTACCTAAGCATTGCTAGGTTATATTACACAAAGTGTGCGTGAAAAGTGAGGCTAGATTAGTATGTCGCGTCTCAAGTCTCTTTAGCGCGTCGTTCCGATTACCTAAACATGGTTAAGTTACATTACGCAAGGTTTGCGTGAAAAGTGACGCTAGATTAGTATGTCCCCTCTCAAGGCACTTTAATGCGTCGTTCCGATTACCTAAGTATGGTTAGGCTATATTACGCAATGTGTGCTTGAAAAGTGACGCTAGATTAGTATGTTAACGCGTCGTTTTGATTACCATGCTTATGTCGCATCACAAGTCTCTCTAACCCGCCGTTCTGATTACCTAAGAATTGTTAGGTTATATTACGCAAAGTGTGGTTGATAAGTATAAATAGATTAGTATGTCATTTCTCAAGTCGATTTAACGTGTCGTTCCGATTACCTATGAATGGTTAGGTTATATTACGCAAAGTGTGCGTGAAAAGTAATGCTAGAGTATGTAACGTCCAATTACCTAAGCATGGTTAGTTTATTTGACGCAAAGTGTCGTAATAAATGACGCTAGATTAGTATGTCGCGTCTCAATTCTCTTTGACGAGTTGTTCCGATTGCCTAAGTATGGTGTGGTTATATTACGTAAAGTGTGTAATAAGTGACGCTAGATTAATATGTCGCGTCTCAAGTCTCTTTAACGCGTCGTTCAGATTACCTAAGCATTGTTAGGTAATATATTACATAAAATGCGCGTGAAAAGTGATGCTAGATTTGTATGTCGCGTCTCAAGTCTCTTTAATGTGTCGTTTCAATTACCATGCTTGTTTCGCGTCACAATTCTCTCTAACGCGTTGTTCCGATTACCTAAGCATGGTTAGGTTATATTATGCAAAGTGCGCGTAAAAAATGACAATAGATTAGTATGTCGCGTCTCAAGTCCATCTAACGAATCGTTCCGATCACCTAAGAATAGTTAGGTTATATTACGCCAAGTATGCGTGAAAAGTAACAATAGATTAGTATGTCGCATCTCAAGTCTCTCTAACGCGTCATTCTGATTTCCTCAGTATGTTATAGTTTATACTACGCAAAGTGTGCCTGAAAAGTGACGCAAGATTAGTATGTCGCTTCTCAAGTCTTTTTAATGCGTCGTTCCAATTACTTAAGCATGGTTAGGTTATATTACCTAAAAAGTGACGCTAGATTAGTATGCCGTTTCTCAAGTCTCTTTTTCCGCGTCATTTCAATTACCTAAGCATGGCTAGGTTATATTACTCAAAGTGTGCGTTAAAAGTGATAATAGATTATTATGTCGCATCTCAAGTCTATTGAACGCATTGTTCCGATTACCTAAGCATGGTTAGGTTATATTACGCCAAGTGTGCGTGAAAAGTGACGCTAGATTAGTATGTCGCGTCTCCATTCTCTTTAACGCGTTGTACCAATTACCTAAGCATGGTTAGGTTATATTACGCAAAGTGCGCGTGAAAAATGAAAATAGATTAGTATGTCTCAAGTCTATTTAACGCGTCGTTCCGATAACCTAGCCATGGTTAGGTTATATTACGCAAAGTGTGAGTAAAAAGTGACGCTAGATTAGTATGTCGCGTCACAATTCTCTAACGTGTTGTTTCGATTACCTAAGAATGGTTAGGTTATATTGCGCAAAGTGTGCGTAAAAAATGATAATAGATTAGTATGTCGCGTCTCAAGTTTATTTAATGCGTCGATCCGATTACTTAAGCATTGTTAGGTTGTATTACGTGTGAAAAGTGACGCTAGATTATTATGTCGCGTCTCAAGTCTCTTTAACGCGTCGTTCTGATTACCTATGCATGGTTAGGTTATATTTCACAAAGTGTGCGTGAAAAGTGACGCTAGATTAGTATGTCGCGTCTCAAGTCTCTTTAACGCGTCGTTCTAATTACCTATGCATGGTTAGGTTATATTACGCAAAGTGTGCGTTAAAAGTGACGCTAGATTAGTATGGAACGTCTCAAGTCTCTTTAATGCGTCGTTTCGATTTCCATGCTTATGTCGCGTCAAAAGTCTCTCACGCGTCGTTCCAATTACATAGCCATAGTTAGGTTATATTACGCAATGTGTGCGTGAAAAGTGACGCTAGATTAGAATGTTGCGTCTCAAGTCTCTTTAACGCGTCGTTCTGATTACCTAAGCATGGTTAGGTTATATTACGCAAATTTTGCGTAAACACTGACGCTAGATTAGTAGGGCGCTTCTCAAATTGTTTTAACGCGTCGTTTCGATTGCCATTCTTATGTCGCGTCAAAAGTCTCTCTAACGGGTCGTTCCAATTACCTAAGCATGATTAGGTTATATTACGCAAAGTGTGTTAAAAGTACCGCTAAGTGACGCTAGATTAGTATGTCTTGTCTCAGGTCTATTTAACGCGTCGTTCCGTTTACCTAAGCATGGTTATCTTATATTACGCAAAGTGAGCGTGAAAAGTGACGCTAGATTAGTATGTCGCGTCTCAAGTTTCTTTATCACGTCGGTCTGATTACCATGGTTATGTTATATTACTCAAAGTGTGCGTGAAAAGTGACGCTAAATTAGTATGTCGCGTCTCAAGTCTCTTTAACGCGTCGTTCCGATTACCCAGGTATGGTTAGGTTATATTACGCAAAGTGTGCGTGAAAAGTGACAGCATATGTCACTTCTCAAGTCTCTCTAAGGCTTCGTTCTAATTACCTAAGCATGGTTAGGTTAATTACCTAAGCATGGTTAGGTAATCGGAACGACGCGTTTGAGAGACTTATGACGCGACCTACTAATCTAGCGTCACTTTTCACGCACACTTTGTGTAATTTAACCTAACCATGCTTTGGTAATCTAAACAACGCATTAAAGAGACTTGGGAAGCAACATACTAATCTAGCGGAACTTTTCACGCACACTTTGCGTAATATAACAAAACCATGCTTAGGTAATCGGAACGACGCACTATAGAGACCTGAGACGCGACTTACTAATCTTGTGTCATTTTTCACTCACTATTTGCGTAATATAACCTAACCATGCTTAGGTAATCGGAACGCTACGTTAGAAAGACTTGTGACGCAACATGCTAATCTAGCGCCACTTTTCACGCACACTTTGGGTAATATAAGCTAACCATGCTTAGGTAATCGAAACGATGCGTTAAAGAGACTTGAGACACGACATACTAACCTAGTGTCACTTTTCACGCACACTTTGTATAAAATAGCCTAACCAAGCTTAGGTAATCGGAAGGACGCGTTAAAGAGACTTGAGACGCAACATACAATATTGTCACTTTTCACGCACACTTTGCGAATTCGAAAAGAATCAAGAAAATGTATTGATTCCTCTAATAAGATCAAGAAAAGAAAACAAATTGAGCGAGAATCAAGAAACAGAGCAAAAAGCTTTGTTGTCATATGTTGATACATTGATGGATCTTGAACTTTCCTGATAACAAAAGAAAGCTTGAAGAACAAGAAATAGTTAGTTTATTATCAGAGGTTTTTAACGGAGGTACAGAATCTACAACTGCAGCTCTGTAATGAATCATGGCAAATTTAATTAAGTATCCACAAATTCAAGAAAAGATGTACATGGAAGTTAAAGAAGTAGTAAATGAAACCATAATAATCAAAGAAGATGATTTGCAGAAGATGCCATATCTAAAAGCGGTTGTTTTAGAAGGTCTCCGGCGGCATCCGCCGGCGCTTATGGTGGTGCCTCACGCAGTTAGTGAAGATACAATGCTAGAAAACTATGTGATACCAAAGAATGGGAGCGTAAACTTCATGGTCGCAGAGATGGGGTGGGATTCAAAGGTGTGGGCTGATCCGGCGGCGTTTAAGCCGGAGAGGTTCATGACCGGAGAAGTGTTTGATATGAGCGGAAGCAGAGAGATAAAGATGTTGCCATTTGGAATGGGAAGGAGGATGTGTCCTGGGTATGGCTTAGCAATGCTGCATTTGGAGTATTTTGTGGCTAATTTGGTGTGGAGTTATGAGTGGAGAGCAGTGAATGAAGATGACATTGATATGTCGGAGAAACACGAATTTTCTGTGGTCATGAAGTTTCCGTTGCAGGCTCAAATTATTTCTCGCCGAAGTTAAAAGTTCTTACAGTAAAATAAATCCAAATCTTTGCGGGTTATAGGAAAATAGGGAATAAAGATGACATTTATTTGTTGGAGAAGCTCCAATTTTCCTTGGGTTGTTGTAATTCTATTCATAGGTAATAAGAACGACGCGTTAGAGAAACTTGTGACACGACATAAGCATGCTAATCGAAACGACGGGTTAAAGAGACTTAAGACGCGACATAGTAATATAGCGGCACTTTTCACTTACACTTTGCTTAATTTAACCTAACCATGCTTAGGTAATTGGAACGACGCGTTAGAGCGACTTGTGACGCGACATACTAATCTAGCGTCACTTTTCCACCACACTTTGCGTAATATAACCTAACCATGCTTAGGTAATCAGAATGTCGCGTTAGAGAGACTTCTGACGCAACTTACAAATCTAGCGTTACTTTTCACGCACACTTTGTGTAATATAACCTATCCATGCTTAGGTAATCGGAAAGACGCGTTAGAGAGACTTGTGACGCAGCATAAGGATGGTAATCAAAACGACGCGTGAAAGAGACTTAAGATGCGACATACTAATTTAGTAGAACTTTTAACGCGCGCTTGGAGTAATAGAACCTAACCATTCTTATTTAATCGGAATGACGCATTAGAGAGACTTAAGACGCGACATACTAATCTAGCGTCACTATTCTCACACTCTTTGCGTAATATAACCTAACAATTCTCAGGTAATCGGAACAACGCGTTAAAGAGACTTGTGACGCGACATACTAATCTGGCATCAATTTTCACGCGCACTTTGTGTAAATATAACCTAACCATGCTTAGGTAATCGGAACGACGCGCTAAAGAGACTTGAGAAGCGATATACTAATCTAGCGTCACTTTTCACGAAACTTTGTGTAATATAATGTAACCATGCTTACGTAATTGGAACAACGCGTTAAAGAGACTTGAGATGCGACATACTAATTTAGCAGCACTTTTAACGCGCACTTGGAGTAATAGAACCTAACCATTCTTATTTAATCGGAACGAAGCGTTAGAGAGACTTAAGACGCGACATACTAATCTAGCAGCACTATTCTCGCACTCTTTGCGTAATATAACCTAACAATGCTCAGGTAATCGGAACGACGCGTTAAAGAGACTTGTGACACGACATACTAATCAGGCATCACTTTTCACGCACAATTTGCGTAAATATAACCTAACCATGCTTAGGTAATCAGA
Organism: Mercurialis annua; assembly: GCF_937616625.2. Lineage (NCBI taxonomy): Eukaryota > Viridiplantae > Streptophyta > Magnoliopsida > Malpighiales > Euphorbiaceae > Mercurialis > Mercurialis annua. Next base: position 24,552,057 of record NC_065576.1, read on the forward strand.
ACGACGCGTTAAAGAGACTTGAGACGCGACATACTAATCTAGCCCCACTTTTCACGGACACTTTGTGTAATATAATGTAACCATGCTTAGGTAATCGGAACAACGCGTTAAAGAGACTTGAGATGCGATATACTAATAATACTTTAAACACACGCTTTGCGTAAAATAACCTAACAATGCTTAGGTAATCGGGACGACGCGTTAAAGAGACTTGAGAAGTGACATACTAATCTAGCGTCACTTTTCACGCACACTTTGCGCAATGTAATATAACCATGCTTAGGTAATCGGAACGACGCGTTAAAGAGACTTATGACGTGGCATAATAATCTACCGTCACGTTTCCACCACACTTTGCGTAATAGAACCTAACCATGCTTAGGCAATCAGAATGACACGTTAGAGAGACTTGTGACGCAATTTACAAATCTAGCGTTACTTTTCAGGCACAGTTTTCGTAATATAACCTATCCATGTGTAGCTAATCGGAATGACGCGTTAGAGAGATTTGTAACGCGGCATACTAATATAGTGTCACTATTCTCGCACTCTTTGCGTAATATAACCTAACCATGCTTAGGTAATCAGAACGACGCGTTAAATAGACTTGAGACGCGACATACTAATCTAGCGTCAGTTTTCTCGCCAACTTTACTTAATATAATGCAACCATGCTTAGGTAATCAGAACGACGCGTTGAAGACACTTGTGACATGACATACTAATCTAGCCAGCACATTTAACGCGCACTTGGAGTAATATAACCTAACCATTCATAGGTAATCGGAACGACGCGTTAAAGAGACTTAAGACGCGATATACTAATCTAGCGTCATTATTCTCGCACTCTTTGCCTATAACCTAATAATGCTAAGGCAATCAAAACGACGCTTTATATAGACTTCAGACGCGCCATACTAATCTAGTGTCGCTTTTCACGTACACTTTGTGTATGCTTAGGTAAACTTAACGACGCGTTAAAGAGACTTGAGACGCGACATACTAATCTAGCGTCCCTTTTCACGCACACTTCGCGTAATATATAACCCAACAATGCTTAGGTAATCGAAACGACGCGTGAAAGAAACTTGAAACGCGACATAATAGTCTAGCGTCAATTTTCACGCACATTTTGCGTAAAATAACCTAACCATGCATAGGTAATCGGAACGACTCGTTAAATAGACTTAAGAAGCGACATACTAGTCTAGCGTCACTTTTCACGCACACTTTGTGTAACTTAACCTAACCATGCTTAGGTAATCGGAACAACGAGTTAAAGGGACTTGTGAGGCGACATACTAATATAGCGGCACTTCTAACGCACACTTTGCGTAATATAACCTAACCATGCTAAGGTAATCGGAACAACGCGTTAAAGAGACTTGAGACGTGACTTACTAACCTAGTGTCACTTTTCGCGCACTATTTGCGTATTATATCCTAACCATGCTAAGGTAATTAGAACGCACGCTAGAGAGACTTGTGACGCAACATACTCATCTAGCATCAGATTTTATGCACACTTTCCGTAATATAACCGAACAATGCTTAGGTAATCGGAACGACGCAATGGAGAGACTTATGACACGACATAAAGATGGTAATCAAAACGACGCGTTAAAGAGACTTAAGACACGCCTTACAAATCTACCGTCACTTTTTACGCACACTTTGCGTAGTATAACATAACCATGCTCAGATAATCTGAACGACGCGTTAAATAGACTTGAGAGGCGACATACTAATCTAGCGTCACTTTTTCACGCACACTTTGCGTAATATAACCTAGCCATGCTTAGGCAATCGAAACGACGCGTTAAAGAGACTTGAGACGCGACATACTTATCTAGAGTTAGTTTTCACGCACACTTTGCGTAATATAACTTAACCTAGGAACAACACTTGAGACGTGGCATACTAATCTAGCGTCTTTTTGCGAAAACTTTGAGTAATATAACCTAGCCATGCTTAGATTATCGGAACGACGCGTTAGAGAGACTTGTGACGTGAGATACTAATCTACCGTCGCTTTTCACGCGCACTTTGCGTAATATAACCTAACCATGGTTAGGTGATCGGAACGACCCGTTAGAGAGACTTGTGGCGCAACATAAGCATTGTAATAGAAACGACCTGTTAAAGACACTTGAGACGCGGCATACTAATCTAGCGACTTTTTGCGCAAACTTTTAGTAATATAACCTAACCATGCTTAGGTAATCGGAATGACACGTAAAAGAGACTTGAGACGCGACTTACAAACCTAGTGTCACTTATCACGAACTATTTGCGTAATATAACCTAACCATGCTTAGGCAATCGAAACGATGCGTTTAAGAGACTTGAGACGCGCTATACTAATCTAACGTCACTTTTTACGCAAACTTTGCATAATATAATCTAACCATTCTTAGGAAATCAGAACAACGCGTTAAAGAGACTCTAGACGCGACATACTAATCTAGCGTCACTTCTCACGTACACTTTGCGTAATATAACCTAACCATGCTTAGGTAATCCGAACAACGCGTAAAAGAGACTTGAGACGCGACATACTAATCTAACGTTACTTTTCATGCGTACTTTGCGTAATATAACACAACCATGCTTAGGTAATCGGAACAACGCATTAAAGAGACTGGAGACGGAAAATACTAGTCTAGCGTCACATTTCACGCACACTTTGCGTAAAATAATCTAAACATGCTTAGGTAATCGGTACGACGAGTTATAGAGACTTGAGATGCGACATACTAAGCTAGCGTAACTTTTCACGCAGACTTCGCGTAATATAACCTAACCATGCTGAGCTAATCGGTACGACGCGTTAAAGAGACTTGTGACGAGACATACTAATCTAGCGGCACTTTTAACGCACACTTTGCGTAACATAACCTAACCATGCTTAGGTAATCGGAACGACGGGTTAAAGAGACTTGAGATGCGGCTTAATAATCTAGCGTCACTTTTCATGCACACTATAGATAATATAACCTAACCATGCTTAGGTAATTGGAATGAAGCTTTAGAGAGACTTGAGAAGCGACATACTAATATGTTGTCCCTTTTCACGCACACTTTGCGTAATATAACCTAACCATGCCTAGGTAATCGGAACGACGCGTTAACCCTCACCATGGTAATCAGACCGACGCGATTAAGATACTTGAGACGTGACATACTAATCTAGCGTCACTTTTCAAGTACACTTTGCGTAATAGATAACCATGCTTAGGTAATCGGAAAGACGCGTTAAACAGACTTGAGACACGACATACTAATCTAGCGTCACTTTTCACGCACACTTTGCTAATATAACCTAACCATGCTTAGGTAACCGGAACGACGCGTTAAAGAGACTTATGATGCGACATACTAATCTAGTGGTAATTTTAACACACACTTTGCGTAATATAACCTAATCATGCTTAGGTAATTGGAACGACGCGTTAGAGAGACTTTTGACGCGACATAAGCATGGCAATGGAAACGACGCGTTAAAGAGACTTGAGACGCGACATAATAATCTAGTGTCACTTTTCACACACACTTTGTGAAATACAAACTAACCATGCTTAGTTAATCGAAACGACGCGTTAAAGAGATTTGTGACGCGACATACAAATCTAGGGGCACTATTAACGCACACATTGCTTAATATAACCTAACCTTGCTTAGGTAATCTGAACGACGTGTTAAAGAGACTTGAGACGCGACTTACTAATCTAGTGTGACTTTTCATGCACTATTTGCGTAATATTACCTAACCATGCTTATGTAATCGGAACAACATGTTAGAAAGACTTGTGACGCAACATACTAATCTATCGTCACTTTTCATGCACACTTTGCGTAATATAACCTAATCATGCATAGGTAATCGGAATGACGCGTTAGATAAACTTATGACGCGACACAAGGATGGTAATCGAAACGACGAGTTAAATAGACTTAAAACGCGCCATACTAATTTAGCATCACTTTTTATGCACACTTTGCGTAATATAACATAACCATGCTTAGATAATCGGAACAACGCGTTAAAGAGACTTGAGAGGCGACATACTAATCTAGCTTCCTAACCATGCTTATGAAATCGAAACGACGCATTAAAGACGCTTGAGACACGACATACTTATCTAGCGTCAGTTTTTCACGCACACTTCGCGTAATATAACCTAACCATCCTTGGGTAATTGGAACGACGCGTTAAAGAGACTTGAGACACGACATAAAAATCTATCGTCACTTTTCACGCACACTTTGAGTAATATAACCTAACCATACTAAGGTAATCAGAACGACGCGTTAGAGAGACTTGTGACCGGAAAAACTAATTTAGCGTCACTTTTCACGCACACTTTGCGTAATATAACCTAACCATGCTTATGTAATCGGAATGACGCGTTAGCGAGACTTGTGACGCGACATAAGCATGGTAATCTGAATGATGCATTAAAGAGACTTAAGACGCGACATATTAATCTAGCGTCACTTATTCACGCACACTTTGCGTAATATAACACAACGATGCTTAGGTAATCGGAACAACGAGTTAACGAGACTTGTGACATGACATACTAATCTAGCGGCACTTTTAACGCACACTACACGTAATATAACCTAACCATGCATAGGTGACCGGAACGACGCATTATAGAGACTTTGTACGCGACTTACTAATCTAGTGTCACTTTCCACGCTCTATTTGCATAAGATAACCTAACCATGCATAGGTAATCAGAACGACACGTTAGAGAGACTTGTGAGGCAACATACTAATCTAGCGGTACTTTACGCGCATACTTTGCGTAATATAACCTAACAATGCTTAGCTAATCGAAACGACGCGTTAAAGGGACTTGTGACGCGACATACTAATCTAGCAGCACTTTTAACGCACACATTGCGTAATAAAACACAACCATGCTTAGGTAATCGGAACGACGAGTTAAAGAGACTTGTTACTTGACATACTAATCTACGGAACTTTTTAACGCACACTTTGCGTAATATAACCTAACCATGCATAGGTAACCGGAACGACGCGTTGTAGAGACTTGAGATGCGACTTACTAATCTAGTGTCACATTCCACGCTCTATTTGCGTAATATAACCTAAGCATGCTTAGGTAATCCAAACGACACGTTAGAGAGACTTTTGAGGCAACATACTAATCTAGCGTCACTTTACACGCACACTTTGCGTAATATAACCTAACCAGGGTAATCGAAACGATGCGTTAAAGAGACTTGTGACACGACATACTAATCTAGCGGCACTTTAACACACACTTTTCGTAATATACCTAACCTAAGCTTGCTTAGGTAATAGGAACGACATGTATAGAGACTTGAGACGCGACTTACTAATCTAGTGTGACTTTTCACGCACTATTTGCGTAATATAACATGCTTAGGTAATCGGAATGCCACGTTTGAGAGACTTGTGACGCAACATAGTAATCTACTGTCACTTTTCATGCACACTTTGCGTAATATAACCTAACCATGCTTATGTAATCGGAACGACGCGTTAGCGAGACTTGTGACGCGAGATAAGCATGGTAATCGGAACGACGCATTAAAGAGACTTGAGACACGACATACTAATCTAGCGTCATTTTTCACGCACACTTTCATAATATAACACAACCATGTTTAGGTAGTCGGAACGACGAGTTAAAAAGACTTATGACGTGACATACTAATCTGGCGGCACTTTTAACGCACACTTCGCGTAATATAACCTAACCAAGCATAGGTAAACGGAACGACGCGTTATAGAGACTTGAGACACGACTTACAAATATAGTGTCACTTTCCATGCTCTATTTGCGCAATATAACCTAACCATGCGTAGGTAATCAGAACGACACGTTAGATAGACTTGTGAGGCAACATACTAATCTAGCGGTACTTTACACGCAAACTTTCCCTAATACAACCTAACGATGCTTAGGTAATCAAAACGACGTGTTAAAGAGACTTGTGACGCGACATTCTAATCATGCAGCACTTTTAACGCACACTTTGCATAATATATCGCAACCATGCTTAGGTAATCGGTACGACGAGTTAAAGAGACTTGCGACGTGACATACTTAGCTAGCGGAACTTATTAACGTACACTTTGCGTAATATAACCTAACCATGCATAGGTAACCGGAACGACTCGTTATAGAGACTTGATACGCAACTTACTAATCTAGTGTCACATTCCACGCTCTATTTGCGTAATATAACCTAACCATGCTTAGGTAATCAAAACGATACGTTAGAGAGACGTGTTAAGCAACATACTAATCTAGCGTCACTTTATACGCACACTTTGCGTAATATAACATAACCATTCTTAGATAATAGTGACGAAGCGTTAAAGAGACTTGAGAGGGGACATACTAATCTAGCGTCACTTTTCATGCACACTTTGCGTAATCTATGCTTAGGAAATCGGAACGATGCGTTAAAAAAACTTGAGACGCGACATACTTATCAAGCGTCACTTTTAACGCACAGTTTGCGTAATCTACTTAACCATTCTTAGATAATCGAACGACGGGTAAAAGAGACTTGAGACACGACATACTAATCTATCCTCACTTTTCACGCACACTTTGTGTAATATAACCTAACCATGCTTACGTAATCGGAACGACGCGTTAGCGAGACTTGTGAAGCGACATATGTATGGTAATCGAAACAACCCGTTAAAGAGACTTGCGACGCGCCATACTAATCTAGCGTGACATTTTACGCACACTTTATGTAATATATGCTAACCATTCTCAGGTAATCAAAACGACACGTTAAAGAGACTTGAAACACGACATACTAATCTAGCGTCACTTTTCACGCACACTTTCCGTAATATAACCTAACCATGCTTCGTTAATCGGAACTACGCGTTAAAGAGACTTGAGACGCGACATACTAATCTAGCGTCATGTTTTACGCATTCTTTGCGTAATATAACATAACCGTGCATAGGTAATCGGAACGACGCGTTAAAAAGAGTTGAGACACGACATATTAATCTAGCGTCAGTTTTCACGCACACTTTGCGTAATATAATCTAACCATGCCTAGGTAATCGGAACGACGCGTTGAAGAGACTTATGACGCACCATACTAATCTAGCGTCGCTATTCTCGCACTCTTTGCGTAATATAACCTAACCACGGTTAGGTTATAATAATGACGCATAAAAGAGACTTGTGACCTGACATATAAATCTATTGCAATTTTTCACGCACATTTTGAGTAATATAACCTAACCATTCTTAGGTAATCGGAACAACGCGTTATATAGACTTGTGACGCAATATACTAATCTAGCGTCACTTTTCACGCACACTTTGTGTAATATAACCTATCCATGCTTAGGTAATTGGAACAACTCGTTAGAGAGACTCGTGACGCGACAAAAGCATAATGCATTAAAGAGACTTGAGACGCGCCATACTAATCAAACGTCACTTCTTACGCACACTTCGGGAAACCAAACCAAAGCATGCTTAGGTAATAAGAACGCGCTAAAGAGACTGTAGATGCAACATAATAATCTAGCGTCACTTTTCACGCACACTTTTGCGTAATATAACCTAACCATGCTTAGGTAATTGAACGACGCGTTAGAGAGACTTGTGACGTGACTTACTAATCTAGCGTCACTTTTGACGAACTCTTTACGTAATATAACCTGACCATGCTTAGGTAATCGGAACGACTCGTTAAAGAGACTTGTGACGGGACATACTAATCTAGCGTCCCTTTCACGCACAAGCATGGTAATTAAAACAATGCATTTAGAGAGACTTTTGATGCGACATAAGCATGGTAAGTGAAACAATGCATTTATGAGACTTGAGACGCGTCATACTAATGTAGCATCACTTTTCACGCACACATTGCGTAATATCCTAACCATGCTTAGGTAATAAGAATGACTCGTTAAAGACACTTGTAACATGACATAAGCATGCTAATCAAAACGACGGGTTATAAGACTTGAGATGCGACATAGTAATTTAGCGTCACTTTTCAAGAAAACCAAACTAATATAACCTAACCATGGGGTAATCGTAACAACTCGATAAAGAGACCTGAAACGTGACATACTAATCTAGCATCACTTTTCACGCACTCTTTGCGTACTATAACCGAACCATGCCTAGCTAATCGGAACGACACGTTAAAGAGACTTGAGACGCAACATAATAATCTAGCGTCAATTTTAACGCACACTTTGCGTAAAATAACCTAACCATGGATGGGTAATCGGAACGACGCGTTAAAGAGAGTTGAGACGCGACATACTAATCTAGCGTCACTTTTCCCGCACACTTTGCATAAAATAACCTAACCATGGTTAGGAAATTAGAACGACGCGTTATAGATGCTTGAGAAGTGACATATTAATCTAGCATCACTTTTCACGCACACTTAGCGTTGTATGACCTAACCATGCTTAGGTAATCGGAACGACGCGTAAAAGAGACTTGTGACACGACATACTAATCTAGCGTCACTTTTGACGAACACTTGGTGTAATATAGCCTAACCAACGTGTTAAAGCGACTTGAGACGCGACTTACTAATCTAGTGTCATTTTTCACGCACTATTTGCGTAATATAACCCAACCATGCTTAGGTAACCGGAACAACACGTTATAGAGACTTGTGACACGACATAAGGAAGGTAATCGAAATGACGCGTTAAAGAGACTTAAGACGCGCCTTACTAATCTAGCGTCCCTTTTTAGGCTCACTTTGCATAATATAACATAACCATGCTTAGATAACCGGAACGACGCGTTAAAGAGACTTGAGAGGCGACATACTAATCTAGCGTCACTTTTCACGCACACTTTGCGTAATATAATCTAACCATGCTTAGGTAATCAGAACGACGCGTTAAAAAGACTTGAGACACGACATACTAATCTAGCGTCCGCTCACTTTGCTTAGTATAACCTAACCTTCCTTAGGTAATCGGAAAGACACGTTAAAGAGACTTAAGACGCGATATATTAATCTAGCGTCACTTTTCACGCACACTTTAAGTAAAACAACCAAACCATGCTTTGGTAATCGGAACGACGCGTTAAAGAGACTCGAGACACGACATACTAATCTATTGTAACTTTTCACGTACAGTTTGCATAATATATCCTAACCACACTTAGGTAATCGGAATAATACGTTAGAGAGGCTTGTGACGCGATATACTAATATAGCGTCACTTTTCACGCACACTTTGCGTAATATAACTTAACCATGCTTAGATAATCGGAACGACGAGTTAAAGAGACTTGAGACGCGACATACTAATCTAGCCTCAATTTTCATGCACACTTTGCTTCATATAACGTAACCATATTTAGGTAATCGGAATGACGCCTTACAGAGACTTGAGACGGGACATACTAATCTAGAGTAAATTTTCACGCACACTTTGCATAAAATAACCTAACCGTGCTTAGGTAATTGGAACGACGCGTTAGAGAAACTTATGACGCGACATACTAATCTAGCGTCACTTTTCACGCACACTTTGTGTAATTTAACCTAACCATGCTTTGGTAATCTAAACGACGCGTTAAAGAGACTTGGGAAGAAACATACTAATCTAGCGTCAATTTTCACGCACACTTTGCGTAATATAACCTAACCATGCTTAGGTAATCGAAACGACGAATTATAGAGACCTGAGATGCGACTTACTAATCTTGTGTCATTTTTCACGCACTATTTGCAATATAACCTAACCATGCTTAGGTAATCGGAACGACACGTTAGAGAGACTTGTGACGCAACATACTAATCTAGCGCAACTTTTCACGCACACTTTGGGTAATATAACCTAACCATGCTTAGGTAATCGAAACGACGCGTTAAAAAGACTTGAGACACGACATACTAACCTAGTGTCACTTTTCACGCACACTTTGTGTAAAATAACCTAACAATGCTTAGGTATTCAGAAGGATGCGTTAAAGATACTTGAGATGCAACATACTATTATATTGTCACTTTTCATACACACTTTGTGTAATATAACCTAACCATGCATAGGTAATAAGAATGACGCGTTAGAGACACTTGTGACACGACATAAACATGCTAATCGAAACGACGGGTTAAAGAGACTTCAGATGCGACATAGCAATCTAGCGGCACTTTTCACTTACATTTTGCTTAGTTTAACCTAACCATGCTTAGGTAATTGAACGACGCGTTAGAGAAACTTGTGACGCGACATACTAATCTAGCGTCACTTTTCCACCACACTTTGCGTAATATAACCTAACCATGCATAGGTAATCAGAATGTCGCTTTAGAGAGACTTGTGACACAACATACAAATCTAGCGTTACTTTTCACGCACACTTTGTGTAATATTACCTCGGAAAGACGCGTTAGAGAGACTTGTGACGCAGCATAAGGATGGTAAACAAAACGACGTGTTAAAGAAACTTAAGATGCGACATACTAATTTAGCAGCACTTTTAACGCGCACTTGGAGTAAAATACAACCTAACCATTCTTATTGAATCGGAACGACGCGTTAGAGAGACTTAAGACGCGACATACTAATCTAGCGTCACTATTCTCGCACTCTCTGCGTAATATAACCTAACAATGCTCAGGTAATCGGAACAACGCGTTAACGAGACTTGTGACGCGACATGCTAATTTGGCATCACTTTTCACGCAAACTTTGCGTAAATATAACCTAACCATGCTTAGGTAATCGGATAGACGCGTTAAAGAGACTTAAGACGCGACATACTAATCTAGCGTCACTTTTCACGGACACTTTGTGTAATATAATGTAACCATGCTTAGGTAATCGGAACAACGCGTTAAAGAGACTTGAGATGCGATATACTAATCTAGCAATACTTTTCAAGCTTACTTTGTGTAGATTAACCGAACCATGCATAGGTAATCGGGACGATGTGTTAAAGACACTTGAGAAGTGACAAACTAATCTAGCGTCACTTTTCACGCACACTTTGCGCAATATAACCTAACCATGCTTAGGTAATCGGAACGACGCGTTAAAGAGACTTGAGACGCGACATACTAATCTAGCGTCACTTTTCACGGACACTTTGTGTAATATAATGTAACCATGCTTAGGTAATCGGAACAACGCGTTAAAGACACTTGAGATGCGATATACAAATCTAGCAATACTTTTCAGGCATACTTTGTGTAGAATAACCCAACCATGCTTAGGTAATCGGGACGAAGCGTTAACGACACTTGAGAAGTGACAAAGTAATCTAGCGTCACTTTTCACGCACACTTTGCGCAATGTAGCCTAACCATTCTTAGGTAATCGGAACGACGCGTTTAAGAGACTTAGGACGCGACATACTAATCTATCATCACTATTCTCGCACTCTTTGCTTATAACCAAACTATGATTAGGCAGTCGGAACGACTCGTTAAAGAGATATGTGACGCGACATACCTATTGTAACTTTTCACGCACACTTTGCATAATATAACCTAACCATGGTTAGGTAATGGGAACAAGGCGTTAGAGAGACATTTGATGCGATATACTAATTTAGCGTCACTTTTCACGCACACTTTGTTGAAAAGTTATAACCTAAACATGCTTAGGTAATTGGAACGACGAGTTAGAGTGACTTCTGACACGACATAAGCATGGTAATCGAAACGACGCGTTAAAGAGACTGTAGACGCGCCATACTAATCTAGCGTCACTTTTTACAAACACTTTGCGTAATATAACTAACCATGCTTAGGTAATCGGTATGACGCGTTAAAGAGACTTGAGAAGCGACATACCAATCTAGCATCACTTTTTACGCACACTTTGCGTAAATATAACCTAACCATGCTTAGTTAATCGGAACGACGTGTTAGAGAGACTTGTGACGCGACATAAACATGATGCATTAAAGAGACTTGAGACGCGCCAAACTAATCTAGCGTCACCTCTTACGCACACTTCGTGTAACCTAACCTAACCATGCTTAGGTAATTGGAACGACGCGTTAAAGAGAATTGAGTCGTAATATACTAATCTAGCGTCACTTTTCACGCACACTTTGCATAATATCACCTAACCATGCTTAGGTAATGGAACGACGCGTTAGATAAACTGGTGAAGTGATATACTAATCTAGGGTTACGTTTCATGCACACTTTGCGTAATATAACCTAACCATGCTTAGGTAATCGGAACGACGCGTTAGAGATACTTGTAATGCGACATAAACATGGTTATCAAAATGACGCGTTAAACAGACTTGAGACCCGGCATACTAATCTAGCGTCATTTTTCATGCTCACATTGCGTAATATAACCATGCTTAGGTAATTGGAATGACGCGTTAAAGAGACTTGAGATGCGACATACTAATCTAGCGTCTTTTTTCACGCACACCTTGCGTAATATAACCTAATAATGATTAGGTAATGGAACGACGCGTTAAAGAGACTTGTGACGTGACGTACTAATCTTGCATCACGTTACACGCACAATTTGCGTAATATAACCATTAGGTAATCGAAATGACGCGTTAAAGAGACTTGGGACGCGACATACTAATCTAGCAGCACTTTTAACGCACACTTTGGGTTAATATAACCTAACAATGCTTAAGTGTAATTGGAACGACGCGTTAAAGAGACTTGAGATGCAACATACTTATCTAGCGACACTTTTCGCGCACACTTTTCATAATATAATCTAACCATGCTTAGGTAATCGGAACGACGCATTAAAGAGACTTGAGACGCGCCATATTAATCTAGCATCACTTCATACGAACACCTTCTGTAATATAACCTAACCATTCTTAGGTAATCGGAACGACACGTTAAAGAGACTTGCGACACGACATACTAATCTAGCATCGCTTTTCACGCACACTTTGCGTAATATAACCTAACTATGCTTAGGTAATCGGAACGACGTGTTAAACAGACTTGAGACGCGACATACTAATCTAGCATCACTTTTCACGCACGCTTTGCGTAATATAACCTAACCATACTTAGGTAATCGGAAAAACGCGTTAAAGAGAATTGAGATGCGACATACCAATCTAGTGTCACTTTTCAAGCACAATTTGCGTAATATAACCTAACCATGCGTAGGTAATCAGAACGACGCGTTAAAGAGACTTGACATCTGACATACTAATCTAGCGTCGCTTTTCACGCACTCTTTGTGTAATATAACTTAACGATGCTTAGGTAATCGGAACGACGCGTTAAATAGACTTGAGACGCGACATACTAATCTATTGTCACTTTTTACTCACACTTTGCATAATATAACCTAACCATGCTTAGGTAATCGGAACGACACGTTAAATAGACTTGCGACGCGACATTTTAATCAATTGTAATTTTTAATTCACACTCTGCGTAATATAACCTAACCATGCTTTGGTAATTGGAACAACGCGTTAGAGAAAGTTGTGAGGCGACATAGACATGGTAATCGAAACGACACGTTAAATAGACTTAATACGTGCCATACTAATCTATCATCACTTTTTACGCACACTTGCGTAATATAACCTGACCATGCTTAGGAAATTAGAACGACGTGTTAAAGAGACTTGAGATGTCACATACTAATCTAGCATCACTTTTCACGCACATTTTTCTTAATATAACCTAACCATGCTTAGGTAATCGGAATAATGCGTTAAAGAGAATTGAGACGCGACAAATTAATCTAGCGTCACTTTTCAAGCACACTTTGTGTAATATAACATAACCATGCTGAGGTAATCCGAACGACGAATTAAAGAGACTTGAGTCGCGACATACTAATCTAGCGTCACTTTTCACGCACATTTTACGTAATATAACCTAACCATGCATAGGTAATCGGAACGACGCGTTAGAGAGCCTTGTGACAAAAATTAAACATGATAATCGAAACGACGCGTTAAACGGACTTGAGACGCGCCACATTAATCTAGCGTCAATATTTACACACACTTTGCCTACTATAACCTAACCACGTATAGGTAATCGGAACGACGCGTCAAAGAGACTTGAGACGCGACATACTAATCTAGCGTCACTTTTCTCGCACACTTTACCTAATATAAACTAACCATGCTTGGGTAATTGGAACGACGCGTTAAATAGACTTGAGACGCGCCATACAAATCTATTGTCACTTTTCACGCACACTTTGCGTAATATAACCAAACCATGCTTATGTAATCGGAACGACGCGTTAAAGACACTTGAGACGCGACATACTAATCTAGAGTCAGTTTTCACGCACACTTTGCGTAATATCGCCTAACCATGCTTAGGTAATCGGAACGACGCGTTAAATAGACTTTAGACGCAACATACTAATCAATTGTCAGTTTTCACGCACACTTTGCGTAATATAACCTAACCATGCTTAGGTAATTGGAACGACGCGTTAGAGAGCCTTGTAACGCGACATAGTAATCTATTGTTACTTTTCACGCACACTTTGCGTAGTAGAATGCTTTAATAATCGGAACGACGCGTTAGTTGTGACGCGACATAAGTATGGTAATCGAAACGACGCGTTACAGAGACTTGAAATGCGACATACTAATCTAGCGTCACTTTTCATGCAAACTTTGCATAATTTAACCTAACCATGCTTACGTAATTGGAACGACGTGTAAAAGAGCCTTGAGACGCGACATACTAATCTAGTGTCACTTTTCGCGCACACTGCGTAGTATAACTTAACCATGCTTAGCAAATCGTAACGACACGTTAAATACACTTGCGAAGCGACATTCTAATCAATTGTAATTTTCCACTCATACTCTGCGTAATATAACCTAACCATGCTTTGGTAATTGAAACGACGCGTTAGAGAAAGTTGTGACGCGAGATAAGCATGGTAATCGAAACGACGCGTTAAATAGACTTAAGACGCGCCATACTAATCTTTCATCACTTTTTACGCACACTTGCGTAATATAACCAAATCGTGCTTTGGAAATTAGAACGACGTGTTAAAGAGACTTGAGAAGTCACATACTAGTCTAGCGTCACTTTTCACGCACACTTTGCGTAATATTACATAACCATGCTAAGGTAATCGTGGCGACGCGTTATATAGACTTGAAACGCGACATACTAGTCTAGCGTCTCTTTTCACGCACACTTTGCTTAATGTAACCTAACCATGCTTAGGTAACCAGAACAACGCGTTAAAGAGAATTGAGACGCGACAAATTAATCTAGCGTCACTTTTCAAGCACACTTTGCGTAATATAACATAACCATGTTTAGGTAATTAGAACGACACCTTAAAGAGACTAAACGCGGCATACTAATCTAGCGTCACTTTTCACGAACATTTTACGTAATATAACCTAACCATGCTTAAGTAATCAGAACGACGCGTTAGAGAGCCTTGTGACGCGACATAAGAATGGTCATCGAAACGACGCGTTTAATAGATTTAAGACGCGCCATACTAATAATCTATCATCACTTTATACGCACACTTGCGTAATATAACCAAACCACGCTTAGGAAATTACAACGACGAGTTAAAGAGACTTGAGACTTCACATACTAATCTAGCGTCACTATTCACGCGCACTTTGCGTAATATAACCTAACCATGCTAAGGTAATCGTAACAACGCGTTACAGAGACCTAAAATGCGATATACTAATCTAGCATCTCTTTTCACCCACACTTTGCTTAATATAACCAAACCATGCTTAGGTAATCAGAACGACGCGTTTAAGAGAATTGAGACGCGACAAATTAATCTAGCGTCACATTTCAAACACACATTGCGTAATATAACATAATCATGCTTAGGTAATCAGAACCACGCCTTAAAGAGACTTGAGACGCGGCATACTAATCTAACTTCACTTTTTACGCACATTTTACATAATATAACCTAACCATGCTTAGGTAATCGGAACGACGCGTTAGAGAGCCTTGTGACGCGACATAATCATGGAAATCGAAACGACGCGTTAAACAGACTTGAGACGCGCCATACTAATCTAGCGTCAATTTTCACACACACTTTCCGTAATAAAACCTAACCATGCTTAGGTAATCGGAACGACGCGTTAAAGAGACTTGAGATGCAACATACTAATCTAGCGTCACTTTTCTCGCACACTTTACCTAATATAACCTAACCATGCTTAGGTAATCGGAACGACGCGTTAAATAGACTTGAGACGCAACATAGTAATCTATTGTTACTTTTCACGCACACTATGCGTAATATAACCTAACCATGCTTAGGTAATCGGAACGACGCGTTAAAGAGACTTGAGACGCGACAAACAAATCTAGTGTCACTTTTCACGCACATTTTGCCTAATATAACCTAACCATGCCTGGGTAATAAGAACGACACGTTAAACAGACTTGAGACGCGACATACTAATCTAGCGTTGCCGTAATATGACCTAACCATGCTTAGGTAATTAGAACGACGTGTTAAAGAGATTTCTGACGCGACATAAGCATGGTAATCGATAGGACGCGTTAAAGAGACTTTAGACGCGCCGTATTAATCTCGCGTCGCTTTTTTACGCACACATTGCGTAATTTACCCTAACCATACTTAGGTAATCAAAACAATGCATTGAAGACACTTGAGACACGACATACTCATCTAGCGTCAGTTTTCACGCACACTTTGCGTAATATAACCTAACCATGCATAGGTAATTGGAACGATGCGATAAAGAGACTTGAGACGCGACAAACTAATCTAGCGTCACTTTTCACGAACACTCTGCGTAATATAGCCTAATCATGCTTAGGTAATCGGAACGACACGTTAGAGAGACTTGTGACGCGACATAGCCATGGTAATCGAAACGACGCGTTAAAGAGACTTGAGATGCGCCATACTAATCTTGCATCACTTTTCACGCACACTGTGCATAATAAAACATAACCATGCTTAGGTAATCGAAACGACGCGTTAAATAGACTTGAGACCCGACATACTAATCTATTATCATTATTTACGCACACTTTGCACAATATAACCTAACCATGCTTAGGTAATCGGAACGATGCGTTAGAGTGACTTGTGACGCGACATAAGCATGATAATCAAAACGACGCGTTAAAGAGACTTGAGACGCGACTTACTAATCTAGCGTCACTTTTCACGCGCACTTTGCCTAATATAACCAAACCATGCTTAGGTAATCGGAATGACTTTTTTCATTTTTCACGCACACTTTTCGTAATTTACCCTAACCATACTTAGGTAATCGGAACAACGCGTTAGAGAGACTTGAGACGAGCCATATTAATCTAGCGTCACTTTTTTACGCACACTTTGCATAATATAGACTAACCATGCTTAGGTAATCGAAACAACGCGTTAAAGACACTTGAGACGCGACATACTCATCTAGCGTCAGTCTTCACGCACACTTTGCATAATATAATCTAAACATGCCTATGTAATCGGAACAACGAGTTAAAGAGACTTGTGACGCAACATACTAATCTATTGTTACTTTACACGCACACTTTGCATTATAACCTAACCATGCTTTGTTAATCGAACGACGCGTTAGAGAAACTTGTGACACGACATATGCATTATAATTGAAACGATGCGTTAATGAGAGCTGAGAAGCGACAAACTAATCTAGCGTCACGTTTCACGCACACTCTGCGCAATGTAGCCTAACCGTGCTTAGGTAATCGGAACGACGAGTTAGAGAGACTTGTGACGCTACATAACCATGGTAATCGAAACGATGTGTTAAAGTGACTTGAGGCGCGCCATACTAATCTTGCATCACTTTTCACGCACACTATGCATAATAAAACATAACCATGCTTAGGTAATCGGAACGACGCGTTAAATAGACTTGAGATGCGACATACTTATCTATTATAATTATTCATGCACACTTTGCTTATTATACCTAACCATGCTTAGCTAATCGGAATGATGCGTTAGAGTGACTTGTGACGCGACAAAAGCATGATAATCGAAACGCCGCGTTAAAATGACTTGAGACGCTACTTACTAATCTAGCGTCACTTTTCACGCACACTTTACGTACTATAACCGAAACATGCTTAGGTAATCGGAACGAAGCATTAAATAGACTTGAGACGCGACGTACTTATCTATTATCATTATTTATGCACACTTTGCGTAATATACCTAACCATGCTTAGGTAATCGGAACGATGCGTTAGAGTGACTTGTGACGCGACATAAGCACGAAAATCGAAACGCCGTGTTAAAGTGACTTGAGACGCGACTTATTAATCTAGCGTCACTTTTCAAGAACACTTTGCGTAATATAACCTTACCATGCTTAGGTAATTGGAAGGTCGCGTTAGAGAGAGTTGTGACGGGACATAAACAAGGTAATCGAAACGATGCGTTAAATAGACTTGAGACGTTCCATACTAATCTATCGTCACATTTTACGCACACTTTGCGTAATATAACCTAACCATGCTTAGAAAATCGGAACGAGGTGTTAAAGAGACTTGAGACGCGACATACTAATCTAGCATCACTTTTCATGCACAGTATGCGTAATATAACCTAAACATGTTTAGGTAATCGGAACATCGCGTTACAGAGACTTGAGACGCGACAAATTAATCTAGCCTCACTTTTCAACCACACTTTGCGTAATATAACTTAACCATGCATTGGTGATAGGAACGACGAGTTAAAGAGACCTGAGATGCGCCATACTAATCTATCGTCACTCTTCACTCACACTTTGCGTAATATAACCTTACTATGCATAGGTAATTGGAACGACGCGTTAACAGACTTGAGACGCGACATACTAATCTAGCGTCACTTTTCACGCACGCTTTGCGTAATATAACCTAACCATGCTTAGTTAATCGGAACAACGCGTTCAAGAGAATTGAGACGCGACATACTAATCTAGCGTCACTTTTAATGCACACTTTGTGTAATATAACCTAACGATGCATATGAAATCTGAATAACATGTTAGATAGACTTAAGACGCGACATACAAATCTATTGTCATTTCTCACGCACGCTTTGCGTAATACAAC
Source organism: Mercurialis annua (assembly GCF_937616625.2). Classification (NCBI taxonomy): domain Eukaryota; kingdom Viridiplantae; phylum Streptophyta; class Magnoliopsida; order Malpighiales; family Euphorbiaceae; genus Mercurialis; species Mercurialis annua. The sequence goes on from NC_065576.1 coordinate 24,571,137, forward strand.
CTAACCATGCTTAAGTAATTGGAAGACGCGTTAAATAGACTTGAGACGCGATATACTAATCCATTGTCATTTTTCACGCACACTTTGCGTAATACATTCTAACTATGCTTAGGTAATCTGAACGACGCGTTAGAGAGACTTCTGACGCAACATAAGCATGGTAATCGATACGACGCGCTAAAGAGACTTGAGACACGCCATACTAATCTAGCGTCACTTTTTACACACACGTTGCGTAATATAACCTAACCATAAGGGTGATCGGAACGACGCGTTAAAGAGACTTGAGACGCGACATACTAATCTAGCGTCACTCTTCACGCAAACTTTGCCTAATATAACCTAACCATGCTTAGGTAATCCTAACGACGCGTTAAAAAGACTTGAGACGCGACATACTAATCAAGCGTCCCTTTTCACGCACGCTTTGCGTAATATAACCTAACCATGCTTAGGTAATTGGAACGACACGTTAAATAGACTTGAGACGCGATATACTAATCTACTGTCATTTTTCATGCACACTTTGCGTAATATAACCTAACCACGCTTAGGTAATCAGAACGACGCGTTAGAGAGACTTCTGACGAGACATATGCATGGTAATCGATACGGCGCGTTAAAGAGACTTGAGACGCGCCATATTAACTAGCGTCACTTTTTACGCACACTTTGCGTAATATAACCTAACCATGCTTAGGAAATCGGAACGACACGTTAGAGAGACTTGAGACGCTACAAATTAATCTAGCCTCACTTTTCAAGCACACATTGCGTAATATAACCTAACCATGCTTAGGTAATCGGAACGAAGCGCTAAAGAGACTTGAGACGCGGCATACTAATCTAACATAACTTTTCACGCACACTTTTTGTAATATAACCTAACCATGCTTAGGTAATCAAAACGACACGTTAGAGAGACTTGTGACGCGACATAAGCATTGTAATCGAAACGAAGCGTTAAATAGACTTGTGACGAAAAAAACTAATATAGGGTCACTTTTTACGCACACTTTGGATAGTATTCTTAACCATACTATATCTAACCATGCTTAGGTAATCAGAACGACGCGTTAAAGAGATTTGAGACGCGACATACTAATCCATTGATCCTTTTCACGCACACTTTGCGTACTATAACCTAACCAGGCTTAGGAAATCGGAACGCCGTGTTAGAGAGACTTATGACGCGACATAAGCATGGTAATCGAAATGACGCGTTACAGAGACTTGAGACGCGACATACTAATCTAGCGTCACTTTTCACGCAAACTTTGCGTAATATAACCTAACCATGCTTAGGTAGTCGGAACAACGCGTTAAAGAGAATTGACACGTGACAAATTAATCTAGCGTCACTTTTCAAGAACACTTTGCGTAACATAACCTAACCATGGTTATGTAATCGGAACAACACGTTAAAGAGACTACTGAATACGCACACTTTACGTAATATAACCTAACCATGCTTAGGTATGCGAAGCGACGTGTTAGAGAGACTTGTGACCCGACATAAGAATGGTAATCGAAACAACGCGTTAAATAGACTTGAGACGCGACATACTAATCTAGCATTACTTTACACACACACTTTGCCTAATATAACCTAACCATTCTTAGGTAATCGGAACTACGCGTTAAATAGACATGAGAGGTGACATACTAATCTAGCGTCACTTTTCACGCACGCTTTGTGTAATATAACCTAACCATGCTTAGGTAATCGGAACAACGCGTTAAAGAGAATTGAGATGCGACTTACTAATCTAGCGTCAATTTTCCTGCACACTTTGCATAATATAACCTAACCATGCTTAGGTAATCGGAACGACGTGTTAGATACACTTAAAACGCGACATACTAATCTATTGTCATTTTACACGCACACTTTGTGTAATATAGCAAAACCATGCTTAAGTAATTGGAACGACACGTTAAATAGACTTGAGACGCGATATACTAATCTATTGTCATTTTTCACGCACACTTTGCGTAATATAACCTAACCATGCTTAGGTAATTCGAACGACGCGTTTGAGAGACTTCTGTCGCGACATAAGCATGGTAATCGTAACTACGCATTAAAGAGACTTGAGACGAAACATACTCATATAGGGTCACTTTTTACGCACACTTTGCGTAAGATAACTTAACCTTTCTTACGTAATCGGAACGACGCGTTAAAGAGACTTCAGACTGAACATACTAGTCTAGCGTCACTTTTCACGCACATTTTGCATAATATAACCTAACTATGCTTAGGTAATCGGAACGGCGCGCTAAAGAGACTTGTAACGCGACATACTAATCTATTGATCCTTTTCATGCACGCTTTGCGTACTATAACCTAACCATGCATAGGTAATCGGAACGACGCGTTAGAGAGACTTGTGACGGGACATATGCATGGTAATCGAAAAGAAGCGTTACGGACACTTGAGACTCGACATACTAATCTAGCAACACTTTCCACGCAAACTTTGTGTAATATAACCATACCATGCTTAGGTAATCGGAATGACGCGTTAAACAGAATTGAGACGCGACAAATTAATCTTGCAACACGTTTTACGCACACCTTGCGTAATATAACCTAACCATGCTTAGGTAATAGGAACGACGCGTTAAATAGACTTGAAACGCGTCAAATTAATCTTGCGTCACGTTTTACGCACACCTTGCGTAATATAACCTAACCATGCTTAGGTAATAGGAACGACGCGTTACAGAGACTTCTAACGCGACATAAGCAACATCGATACGACTCGTTAAAGAGACTTGAGACGCGCCATATTAATCTAGCGTCACTTTTGACACACACTTTGCGTAATATAACCTAACCATGCTTAGGAAATAAGAACGACGCGTTAGAGAGACTTGAGTCTCGACATACTAATCTAGTGTCACTTTTCACGCACACTTTGCGTAATATAACCTAACCATGCTTAGAAAATCGGAGCGACGCGTTAAAGAGACTTGTGGCGCGAGATAAACATGGTATTCGAAACGATGATATAAAGAGACTTGAGACGAAACATACATTACTAGGGTCAATTTTTACGCACACATTGCGTAATATAACCTAACCATGCTTAGGTAATTGCAACGACGCGTTAAAGAGACTTGAGATTGGACATCCTAATCTAGCGTCACTTTTCAAGCACACTTTGCATAAATAACCTAACCATTCTCAGGTAATCGACGCATTAAATAGACTTGAGACGCGACATACTAATTCATTGATCCTTTTCATGCACACTTATCGTACTATAGCCTAACCATGCTTAGTTAATCAGAATGAAGCTTTAGATAGACTTGTGACGCGACACTAGCATGGTAATCGAAACGACGTGTTAGAGAGACATGAGACGCGATGTACTAATCTAGCGTCCCTTTTCACGCAAACTTTGCGTAATATAACCTAACCATGCTTAGGTGATCGGAACGACGCATTAAAGAACCTGGAGACGCGACATTAAAATCTAGCGTCACGTTTTACGCACACCTTGCGTAATATAACCTAACCATGCTTAGGTAATACGAACAATTCGTTAAATAGACTTGAGACGTGACATCCGAATCTATTATCATTTTTCACGCAACTTTGCATAATATACCCAAACCATGCTTAGGTAATCAGAACGACGCGTTAGAAAGACTTGTGACTCGACATAAGCATGGTAATCGAAACAATGCGTCAAAGAGACTTGAGACGTGCCATACTAATCTAGCGTCACTTTTTTACGCACACTTTGTGTAATATAACCTAACCACGGTAATCGTAACGATGCGTTAAAGAAACTTTAGACGCGACATACTAATCAAGTTTCATTTTTCACGCACACTTTGCGTAATATAACCTAACCATGCGTAGGTAATTGGAACGACGCGTTAAATAGAGTTGATACTGGACATACTATTCTAGGGTCACTTTTCACGCGCACTTTGCATAAATAACCTAACCATGCTTAGGCAATCGGAATGACGCATGAAACAGACTTGAGACATGACATACTTATCAATTGATCCTTTTCACGCACACTTTGCGTATTATAACCTAACCATGCTTAGTTAATCAGAACGAAGCATTAGAGAGACTTGTGACGCGATATAAGCATGGTAATCGAAAAAACGGGTAAAAGAGACATGAGATGCGACATATAAATCTAGTGTCACTTTTCACGCACACTTTACGTAATATAACCTAATCATGTGTAGGTAATCAGAACGACGCGTTAAAGAAACTTGACATGCGACATACTGATCTAGCGTCACTTTTCATGCACGCTTTCCGTAATATAACCTAACCACTCTTAGGTAATCAGAACGACGCATTAAACAAACTTGAGACGCGATATACTAATCGAGCGTCACGTTTCGCGCACGCTTTGCGTAATATAACTAAACGATGCTTAGGTAATCGGAACGACGCGTTAAAGAGACATGTGATGCGACATACTAATCCAGCATCACTTTTCACGCACGCTTTGCATAATATAGCCTAACCATGATTAGGTAATCGTAACGACGCGTTAAATAGACTTGAGACGCGACATACTAATCTAGCGTCACTTTTCACGCACGCTTTGCGTAATATAACCTAACCATGCTTAGGTAATCGGAATAACAAGGAAAAGAGAATTGAGACGCGACATACTAATCTAGCGTCACTTTTCACGCACACTTTGCGTAATATAACCTAAGTATGCTTAGGTAATCAGGGGACGCGCTAAATAGGCTTGAGACGCGACATACTAATCTATCGTCACTTATCATGCACACTTTGCGTAATATAACCTAACCATGCTTAGGTAATCGGAATGACGCATTAAAGAGACTTGAGACGCGACATACTAAATCTATTGATCCTTTTCACTCACACTTTGCATACTATAAACTAACCATGCATAGGTAATCGGAACGACGCGTTAGAGAGACTTGTGACGCGACATAAGCATGGTAATCGAACGACGCGTTAAAGAGACTTGAGACGCGACATACTAATCTAGCGTCACTTTTCACACAAACATTGCGTAATATAACCTAACCATGCTTAGTTAATCGGAACGACGCATTAAAGAGCCTTGAGACGCGACATACTAATCTAGTGTGACTTTTTACGCACACCCTGCGTAATATAACCTAACCATACTTAGGTAATAGGAACGACGTGTTAATTAGACTTGAGACGCGACATACTAATCAATTGTCATTTTTCACGCACACTTCGCGTAATATAACCTAACCATGCTTAGGTAATCGGAACGACGCGTAAGAAAGACTTGTGACTCGACATAAGCATGGTAATTGAAACGACGCGTTAAAGAGACTTGAAACACGTCATACGATTCTTGCGTCGCATTTTACGCACACTTTAATTAATATAACCTAACCACGCTTAGGTAATCGGAACGACGCGTTAAAGAGACTTTAGACGCGACATACTAATCTAGGGTCACTTTTCACGTACAATTTGCATAATATAACTTAACCATGCATAGATAATCGGAACGACGCGTTAAAGAGACTTGAGACACAACATACTAATCTAGCGTCACTTTTCACTCACGCTTTACATAATATATGCTAACCATGCTTAGGTAATCGGAACAACGCGATAAAGATAATTGAGACGCAACATACTAAACCAGCGTGAATTTTCACGCACACTTTGCGTACTGTAACCTAACCATGCTTAGGTAATCGGAACGACGCGTTAAATAGACATGAGACGCAACATACTAATCTATTGGCACTTTTCACAGACACTTTCCGTAATATAACCTAACCATGTTTAGGTAATCGGAACGACGCGTTAAAGAGACTTGAGACACGACATACTAATCTATTGGTACTTTTCACACACACTTTGTGTACTATAACCGAACCATACTTAGGTAATCGAAACGACGCGTTAGACAGACTTGTGACGTGACATAAGCATTGTAATTGTAACGACGCGTTAAATAGACTTGCGACGCGACATTTTAATCAATTGTAATTTTTAATTCACACTCTGCGTAATGTAACCTAACCATGCTTTGGTAATTGGAACGACGTGTTAGAGAAAGTTGTGAGGCGACATAAACGACGCGTTAAAGAGACTTGAGACTCGACATACTAATCTAGCAACACTTTTCACGGACACTTTGCGCAATATAACATAACGATGCTGAGGTAATCGTAACGACGCGTTAAAGAGAATTGAGATGCGATATACTAATCTAGCAATACTTTTCATGCATATTTTGCATAAAATAACCCAACCATGCTTATGTAATCAGGACGACGCGTTAAAGAGACTTGAGAAGTGACATACTAATCTAGCATCACTTTTCACGCACACTTTGCGCAATGTAACCTAACCTTGCTTAGGTAATCGGAACGACGCGTTAAAGAGACTTCAGACGCGGCTTAATAATCTAGCGTCACTTTTCCACCACACTTTGCGTAATAGAACCTAACCATGCTTAGGTAATCAGAATGATACGTTAGATAGACTTGTGACGCAATTTACAAATCTAGCGTTACTTTTCACGCACACTTTTTGTAATATAACCTATCCATGCGTAGCTAATCGGAATGACGCGTTAGAGAGACTTGTGACGCGGCATACACATATAGAGTCACCATTCTCGCACTCTTTGTGTAATATAACCTAACCATGCTTAGCTAATCGGAACGACGCGTTAAAGAGACTTGAGACGCGACATACTAATCTAGCGTCAGTTTTTACGCACACTTTGCTTAATATAATGAAACCATGCATAGGTAATCAGAAAGACGCGTTAAAGACACTTGTGATGTGACATACTAATCTAGCAGCACTTTTAACGCGCACTTGGAGTAATATAACCTAACCATTCTTAGGTAATCAGAACGACACGTTAAAGAGACTTAAGACGCGACATACTAATCTAGCGTCATTATTCTCGCACTCTTTGCTTATAACCAAACAATGCTTAGGCAATCGGAACGACTCGTTAAAGAGACTTGTGATGCGACATACTAATAATCTATTGTAACTTATCACGCACACTTTGCGTAATATAACCTAACCATGCTTAGGTAATCGGAACAAGGCGTTAGAGAGACTTGTGATGCGATATACTAATCTAGCGTCACTTTTCACGCACACTTTGTTGAAAAGTTATAACCTAAACATGCTTAGGTAATTGGAACGACGAGTTAGAGTGACTTGTGACACGACATAAGCATGTTAATAGAAATGACGCGTTATAGAAACTATAGACGCGTCATACTAATATAGCGTTACTTTTTACAAACACTTTGCGTAATATAACCTAACCATGCTTAGGTAATTGGTATGACGCGTTAAAGTCAGTTGAGACGCGACATACCAATCTAGCGTCACTTTTTATGCACACTTTGCGTAATATAACCTAACCATGCTTTGTTAATCGGAATGACGCGTTAGAGAGACTTGTGATGCGACATAAGCATGACGCATTAATGAGACTTGAGACGAGCCAAACTTATCTAGCGTCACTTCTTACGCACACTTTGTGTAACCTAACCTAACCATGGTTAGGTAATCGGAACGACGCGTTAAAGAGAACTGAGTAGCAACATATCTAGCGTCACTTTTCACGCACACTTTGCATAAGATAACCTAACCATGCTTAGGTAATGGAACGACGCGTTAGAAAAACTGGTAACGTGATATACTAATCTCGCGTTACTTTTCATGAACGCTTTGCGTAATATAACCTAACCATGCTTAGTTAATCGGAACGACGCGTTAGAGAGACTTGTGACGCGACATAAACATGGTTATCGAAATGATGCGTTAAAAAGACTTGAGACCCGGCATACTAATCTAGCGTCATTTTTCATGCTCACGTTGCGTAATATAACCATGCTTAGGTAATTGGAATGACGAGTTAAAGAGAATTGAGATGGGACATACTAATCTAGCGTCACTTTTCACGCACACTTTGCGTAATATAACTTATCAATGAGTATGTAATGGAACGACGCGTTAAAGAGACTTGTGACGCGACGTACTAATCTAGCATCACATTTCACGCACAATTTGCATAATATAACCTTTAGGTTATCGAAATGACGCGTTAGAGAGACTTGGGACTCGAAATACTAATCTAGCAGCACTTTTAACGCACACTTGGGTTAATATAACCTAACCATGCTTAGGTTTAATTAGAACGACGTATTAAAGAGCTGTGAGACGTGACATCACGTTTAACGCAAACTATGCATAATACAATGCTTAGGTAATCGGAACAACTTGCGTAATATAACCTAACCATGCTTAGGTAATCAGACCGACGAGTGAGATATACTTAAGACGCGACATACTAAAATATTGTCATTTTTCACGCACACTTTGCGTAATATAACCTAACCGTGATTAGGTAATCGGAACGACGCGTTAAATAGACTTGAGAGGCGACATACTAATATATTGTCATTTTTTACGCACACTTTGCGTAATATAACCTAACCATGCTTAGGTAATCAGAACAACGCGTTAGAGAGACTTGTGACGCGACTTAAGCTGTGTAGTCGAAACGACGCGTTAAAGAGACTTGAGACGGGCCATACTAATCTAGTGTCACTTTTTACGCACACTTTGCGTAATATAACCTAACCATGCTTAGGTAATCGGAACGACGCGTTAAAGAGACTTGAGATGCGACATACTAATCTAGCGTCACTTTTCACGAACACTTTGCTTAATTTAACCTAACCATACTTAGGTGATCGGAACGACGCGTTAAGGAGACTTGAGATGCGACATACTAATCTAGCATCACTTTTCACGAACACTTTGCTTAATCTAACCTAACCATGCTTAGGTAATCGGAATGACGCGTTAAACAGACTTGAGACGGGACATACTAATCTAGCGTCACTTTTCATGCACGCTTTGCGTAAATAACCTATCCATGCTTATGTAATCGGAACAACGCGTTAAAGAGATTTGAGACGCGACATACTACTCTAGTGTCACTTTTCACGCACCCTTTGCGTAATATAACCTAACCATGCTTAGGTAATCGGAACGACGCATTACATAGACTTGAGATGCGACATACTAATCTAGTCACTTTTCACGCACACTTTGCGTAATATAGCCTAACCATGCTTAGGTAATCGTAACGACGCGTTAAAGAGACTTGAGACTTGACATACTAATCTATTGTTACTTTTCACGCACACTTAACGTACTATAACCTAACCATGCTTAAGTTAATCGGAACGACGCGTTAGAGAGACTTGTGACGCGACATAGGAATGGTAATCGAAACGAGGCGTGAAAGACAGTTGAGACACGACATACTAATCTAGCGTCACTTTTCACGTTAACTTTACATAATATAACAACCATACTTAGGTAATGGGAACGATGCATTAAAGAGCCTTGAGACAGGACATTCTAATCTAGCGTCACGCACACCTTGCGTAATATAACCTAACCATGCTTAGGTAATCGGAATGATGCGTTAAAGAGACTTAAGACACGACATACTAATCTAGCATTACTTCTCTCGCACACTTTGCGTAATATAACCTAACCATTCTTGGATAATCGGAACGATGCATTAAAGAGACTTGAGATGTGACATACTAATCAATTGTTAATTTTCACGCATACTCTGCGTAATATAACCTAATCATTCTTTGGTTATCGGAATGACCCATTAGAGAGACTTGTCACACGACATAAGCATGGTAATCAAAACAACGCGTTAAATAGACTTGAGACGCGATATACTAATCTAGCATCACTTTTCACATACACATTGGATAATATAACCTAACCATGCTAAGGTAATCGGAACGACGAGTTAGATAGACTCAAGTCGCGACATACTAATCTATTTTCATTTTTCATGCACACTTTGCGTAATATAACCTAACCGTGCTTAAGTAATTGGAACCACTCGTTAAATGGACTTGAGTCTCGACATACATTACTATTGTCATTTTTCACGCAAACTTTGGTAATCGGAACGACGCGTTAGAGAGTCTTGTGATGCGACATAAGCATGGTAATCGAAACGACATGTTAAAAAGACTTTGAGACGCGCCATATTAATTTAGCGTCACTTTTTACGCACACTTTGCGTAATATAACCAAACCATGCTTAGGAAATCGGAACGACGCGTTAGAGAGACTTGAAACGCGACATACTACTTTAGTGTCACTTCCACGCACACTTTACGTAATATAACCTAACCATGCTTAGGAAATTGAAACGACGCGTTAGAGAGATTTTATACGCGGCATACTGATTTAACGTCACTTTTCACGCAAACTTTGCATGATATAACCTAACCATGCATAGGTAATCGGAACAACGCGTCAAAGAGACTTGTGACGCATGATAAGCATGGTAATCGAAACGACGCTTTAAAGAGACGTGAGACGAATCATACTAATCTAGCATCACGTTTTACAAACACTTTGCGTAATATAACCTAACCATGCTTAGATAATCAAACGACGCGCTAAAGAGACTTGAGATTTGACATACTATTCTAGCGTCACTTTTCACGCACGCTTTGCATAATATAACCTAACCCTGCTTAGGTAATCAGAACGATGCGTTTGAGAGACGTGTGACGCGACCTAAGAATGGTAATCGAAATGATACGTTAAAGAGACTTGAGACACGACATACTAATCTAGCGACACTTGTCACGCACACCTTGCGTAAAATAACCTAACAAGGCTTAGGTAATCAGAACGACGCGTTAGATAGACTTAAGACGCGACATACTAATCTATTGTCTTTTTTCACGCACAACCTAACTATGATTAAGTAATCGAAACGACGCGTAAATAGACTTGAGATGCGATATACTAATCTATTATCATTTTTTATGCACACTTTGCGTAATGTAACCTAACCATGCTTAGGTAATCGGAACAACGCGTTAAAGAGACTTGTGACGCGACATAAGTATGGTAATCGAAACGACGCGTTAAAGAGACTTGAGACGCGCCATACTAATCCATCGTCACTTTTTTGCACACTTTGCGTAATATAACCTAACCATGCTTAGGTAATCGGAACGACGCGTTAAAGAGACTTGAGACGCGACATACTAATCTAGCGTCACTTTTCACGCACACTTTGTGTAATATAATCTAGCCATGCTTAGGTAATCCGATCGACTCGTTAAACAGACTTGAGACCCGGCATAATAATCTAGCGTCACTTTTGACACACGCTTTGTGTAAATAGCCTAACCATGCATAGGTAATCGGAACGACGCGTTAGAGACGAGACATACTAATCTAACGTCATTTTTCATGCACCCTTTGCGTAATATAACCTAACCATGCTTAGGTAATCGTAACAACGTGTTAAAGAGACTTGAGATGTGACATACTAATTTATTGTTACTTGTCACGCACACTTTGCGTACTACAACCTAACCATGCTTAAGGTAATCGGAACGACGCGTTAGAGAGACTTGTGACGCGACATAAGCATGGTAATCGAAACGATGCGTTAAAGACAGTTGGGACGCGACATACTAATCTAGCGTCACTTTTCACGTAAACTTTGCATGATCTAACAACCATACTTAGGTAATCGGAACGACGCATTAAAGAGCCTTTAGACGGGACATTCTAATCTAGCGTCATCTTTCACGCACACCTTGCGTAATATAACCTAACCATGCTTAGGTAATCGGAACGACGCGTTAAAGAGACTTGAGATGCGACATACTGATCTAGCATTACTTCTCTCGCACACTTTGCGTAAACCTAACCATTCTTGGATTATCGGAACAATGCGTTAAAGAGACTTGAGACGAGACATACTACTAATCAATTGTTAATTTTCACGCACACTCTGCGTAATATAACCTAACCATTCTTAGGTAATCGGAACGACACATTAGAGAGACTTGTGACACGACATAAGCATGGTAATCAAAACAACGCGTTAAAGAGACTTGAGACGCGACATACTAATCTAGCATCGCTTTTCACGTACACATTGCATAATATAACCTAACCATGCTAAGGTAATCGGAACGACGAGTTAGATAGACTTAAGTGGCGACATACTAATCTATTGTCATTTTTCACTCAAACTTTGTGTAATATAACCTAACCATGCTTAAGTAATTGGAACGACTCTTTAAATGGACTTGAGTCGCAACATACTAATCTATTGTCATTTTTCACGCACACTTTGGTAATCGAAACGACGCGTTCGAGAGACTTGTGATGTGACATAAGCATGGTAATCGAAACGACGCGTTAAAAAGACTTGAGACGCGCCATATTAATCTAGCTTCACTTTTTACGCACACTTTGCGTAATATAACCTAACCATGCTTAGGAAATCGGAACGACACGTTAGAGAGACTTGAGACGCGGCATACTATACTCTAGTGTCACTTTTCACGCACACTTTACGTAATATAACCTAACCATGCTTAGGAAATTGAAACGACGCGTTAGAGAGACATTAGACGCGACATATTGATTTAACGTCACTTTTCACGCAAACTTTAGCCTGCTTTAAGATCAAACTTAGAGAAAATTCTTGCTCCTGAATGATAGGTGAAGAGAGAGGAAATCTTTGGAAGAGGAAATTTATCATCTCTAAGAAAGTGGTTTAGAGGTTGATAGTCTATGACAAGTCTTTTTTTTCCCTTGCTTGTTCTGACCTTTTATTGACATAAAAAGCTTGACATGCCCACTCAGACTTAGTGGGTTCTATAAGGTCTTGTGAAAGAAGTTGGGCACATTCATCAATGGCTAATGTAAGATCAGAAGGTGACATTCCCGGATGGGTGGCTTTAGTAGGATTAACATCTTCATTTTGTTTGAAAGGTAATGAAATGAAGAAATTAGGATTTTTCCAAAGAGGGTTGGGACATTTAGAGAGAAACTCTGTGTGGGAATTGGCAGAACATAGACTTTTTAGAGTTTCTTGAATACCAGAAAAGAATGGAACAACAGAGGGCTGAATTGTGAAAAAAGATGATACCTCTGTATAAGGTTGAAAATTCTTCTTGTATTTGATCCCATTTGATAAAAGTTGCAGTCCATTGATACCCCAGAAAATGTCAAATCCAAGGACTATGTCTTTATTTGGAAGAGAAGAACCAAGAACTTGAGTCCATATGTGACAACCAGGGAAGAACTGGATTTTGATTGGATTCTTCGTTTTCCAGTCTGTATAGAAAATATTTCCATCCGCCGCCCTGAAGTATTCTTTATGGGATACCCAATATTGCGATGGGAGCACATTAGGATTGATAATCGTCTTACGAGCACCAGTATCCATGAAAGCTATGGCCTTAATAGATCGTGCAAACTTTTCTGGATATATCTGTACGACAACATGTGGAACAGGTTGGGAAGAAGTAGCATAAATATTGTCAGCTGGATGCTGGAAGGAGAATTGAAGATCATCATCTGAAGGATCGTCGTCATATCTGCTGATAGCAAATAAACTATGTGGACCAGGCTCATCTTTTTCAGAAAATAAGGATTCAATATCAGCATCATCAAGATCAACTGAAGTCATTTGCTGGATTTGCTGAATAAGTTTCGAAGATTTTTTTGCTTTGGTAGGACAGCTCTTTGCAAAGTGACCTTCTTTTCCACACAGGAAGCACTTATTTGATTTTGTCCTTCCTCAGAACTTCTTCTTCTTAAAATAGCGCCATCTTTTGGAAGATTTTTTATGGAACCTTTTCGGTCCTTTCATCTTGAAGGAATGGCTCTTCTTTTTTGACGGACAAGTGCATGATGTGGAGGAAGAATCACATTTGACCATTAGATCCGGTCTGTTGCATGATAACTTCATCAATGGATTCTTCTGTCTTGAAAAATACATATTCAAGACCTTTTTCTGTTCACAGAGTTGAGATAAAGCTCTGAGCATAATTTGATAGAGTTCTCCAAGACTAAGATCATTTATCTTCTTATCTGTATACAGGATCAGAGTGAACATCTTTGTAGACAGCAATTCTGGCAAAGAGGCTAAAAAGGCCAGAAAGACGATAAAACCTCTTAGAGATTCTCTGGAAGTGAATATCAAGATCTCTTTTCTTTAAAAAGCAACATTTCATTTGATAGAACTCTTTTCGTGCAATCTCCTCATCATCATTGATTTTTTTCCAAGAATTCGTTATAAATACATCCCAAGAATGCTGTAGCCATGGGTGCATTTATAAGAGTAAACCTGGATTCTTGAGGTAATCCATTAAACCAATCTTGTAATTTTCCAGTGAATCTAGAGCAGAAAAATTGGAGGATATCATGAAGAACAGCATCTGGTTTAAGCAATTGACTATCCAGCCAAGCACTGAACTCTTGAATTCTATCCCTATATTGGGAAGGAGGGATATTATCCAAGGTAAAGAATACTCCAGTAGCTTTAGTATATTCACCTGAAGCGGGTGCATATGTGGTTTGTGGACTAGAGAATTCAAAACTGTTTACATCATTGTCATCTTCTGGAGGTTCTTCATAATAAGATTGCTGAGAAGTACTAGGTGTTGCTGCCATGAATTGTATCTGATCCTCTTTATCTGAGTCAGAACTACCCAGACTTTCTGAATGGCTTGATGAAGAGGATTCTGTATCAATCTGACCAATATCAAAAGTAGGCATCTTGTTGGTGGCACAAGTCTGAAGAAAATTCTGGATCGGATTGACCATCATTGTATCATAGGTGGCAAAAGGGGTTTTTGGTTTAGTGTCTTGATCGGCCGAGTCAGCCGAAGATGAAGAAATTGTTTTGGTGGAGGGAAATTTTCCTTTTCGAAGCCTTTTATTAAACAATTTTTTTTGAAGACCAAGACTTCTAAGCTCATCTTCAGAAGGCATTTTAAGCTCATAAACAAGGGTTTAAGGGATCTGATGTATCCATAGAGGAAGATCTTTGTTTTTCAAGTGCTTGACAGCCTTCAATTTGCCTATTTCAATCTCCTTAGCTCCAAGAGCATTCAAAGATAATTTCTGAATTAATACCTTCATTTCATCTTGGCCTGCTTGAACTTTGCTTTGAAGACCATCAATTCTATTTTTGATATCTTTTTGAAACTTGTCATCAATATCACTAAGTTTAAGAGAGACATGGTCGATCTTTCCTTCCAGCTTATTGAGCTTTTGATTATGAGCAATAGCATTCTGTGTTTGCCAGTTTAAGACTGCTTCTGCTTGAGAAACCTGTTTGAGTGTACCATCTGGCTCGACAGTGGAGGGATTTTGTATAAATGAGGTTGATTTGATGGATTGAGTGGAGGTTAAGGTTTCTTGTAAAGGAGGGTACTCCTTTTCATATGACGTGGAGTGAAACATACAGATTTGAGGGATTTCTGTCACAATAGGGTTTCTATGTATTGGTTCTTCCTTCCTTATCCATTTCAGGGCTTTTTGTAACAAGGAAGTGGTGGTGATGTTTTTGGTGGTTTAGGTGGATTATGACAGGGTGAGTTTAATGGTTTTTGTGGGGAGGGCGTTGTCAAATCTGCTGGAGGAGAGTATGAAACTAAATAATCATATTTTCCAGATGGTTGGCCAAGCATCCCAATAAAAGGATCATTATTATCATCTCTCCTGTGAAAATCAGCTTCAGAACAACAGCTTGAGTTTTGGAGATCATCTTCAATTTCTTCATCCTCCAAATCCGTTAAGCAATCATCACAATCACAAGCATCGAAGAAACAATGACCATCCCGTTGAAAGGCATATATAGGGCGCTCTTCAAAATCAAAAGAGACAACAGGAACTCCTTTTTCTTGTGGAAATGGTTCAAGCATGAACTGTGTAGAAAATACCTGAGGAGTAACATCAGTATGTTTTGCAAAGGACGTCTCAACAGTGCCATCAGGTTTTTTTTGTGAATACTGGAGTACAAGATTGAATAGGTTGAGTAGATTCATGCATTTTTTTCATAGTTAGTAATCCACTTTTCAGGGAAAAGGTGTAGGAGTTCATTTCTAGTGATTTGTTTGGGTATATGGACACAAGAAGGGGTGTTTTGGGAATCTGTTTTTATCAAAAGGGCATCATTATGGTTTGCGGGTAAAGTGAGGTTTAAAGCATGGTTTTGCAAACGATACACCATTTGATAGTGAAGAGTAGCTGCAATTGAATCAGCAACTTGTTGAACTCCAGTAATTTGTATTTGCACCTTTAAAGCCGTAAGAGCCATCAGATCTGAGAGAGCAAGGTTGTAATTTGGGAAAAAGGTGAAAAACACTGAGCCTGCATTCAAGGAAGTTTCAACTGTACCAATCACTGCATGTTGATATTGTAGATACCGAAAATCTACAAGAGCAATTCTTGTAAAGACTGGTAGACCGGCACGACCATGGTAACTGAGACCAAGTCGGATAGCTCCAAAGTGAATATGAGTATAACCCTGAGCTAACCATACTCTTAGAAATTCAGGTGGAATTTCAAGAGTAATAAATTGTTCAGCTTGAGAAGCATGAATTGCGCATTGATCAAAGCTGGATGATTGAACATATTCTTTGATAGGTTTGTAAGGGTTTTTTTATCAAGGACTTAATATTATGGATAAAAGGGGTAGTGTTTTTAGAAAACGCATCATAAGGATTGAGAAGTTGGGCTTTTGTATCAGATATTTTTTTATTTTCTGGAAGATAAGTAAACTCATAAAGATAATCATTTTTATTTACAGTAGGAAGAGCAGTAGTAGAAGGTGTAGAACAACTTTTTGTGAGCATGGTTGTAAGGTACTGGCCCAATTTTCACAAAGTAAGAACTAGTATAATTATTTCTTTCTCTTCTCTGTTAGGCTCTGATACCAATTAGAGATACGACGATAAACCTTGACAGATTACATGTATGACTAGCCAGGATCACAGCCTCACCATGGGCATTTTATCAACCGGCCTGTCCTCTTAGTATCTGTCAAAATTTATTGCATTACCATGTGCATGACACAAGGTTTTGATTCACATGATCCTCAGGAGAGGCAAGTGAAGAGCATACCCTCATGTCTTTTATGGCTGGATATGAAGAGAAACAAACATATATTACTAAATCTTACTTATAGAAAATTGGAGCAGAGAGATGTTTAGAAACAAGGCATTTTTATTAAAGCGTAAAATATTACAAAGGTTGTGTGTCCACCTTTCTTCCTACCAAGACTCTATTTATAGAGGTGGGAAGAAAGCTTGCCTAGATAAGCATGTTAAGCATGCATTGTACAAACACGACACATGGATAAACACATGTACCTATACTAAGCATGCACTGCATGCGATACAACACATGGATTAAAAGGTAAGGATAACTAAACATGACTAATACAAAATATTGACATGTAGCACTCCATATTGACATGTGGAGAGTTGGAGCCTTTGTTGAGGACATGTGGAAAGTTTCCATTTTTGTCTTTATTTGTTGATTGGCTCATGTGATGGTGATAGATTTGAATCATCCATGAATGATGGGGACCACCGGTTGGCATAATACTCATCTTCATCCGTATTCTTGTCCTTTTCTGAATCCATATCCGTATCCGAGGCTTGTGAATAACCTGCTATGGGATTAAATTCAGTATCCAATAGATGATCTTTCGGAATGGAATCATGAACTGCTACTTTCTTCTTGTTGATGTTCCGGATAGGAGAGTATAGTGTAGAACTTGATGAAGAAGGATGATCTGGATGATTTTTTCTCCAAAAATTCTTATCATCGTCCATCTTTAAGCAGTAAGCAGGAGGATATGTGTCCCATGGTGCAGCTTCTTGATAAGGAGGCCATAACTCTTTAGGGATTACGTTATTCCGTTTGAAAATATAATACTGGAACTCTCTCCATTCATACTCATGCTCATCCATATGTGTGAGTATAGAATAAGAAAAATGTTGGTAGATATGGAATGTTGGACATGCAGTAAAACTGTTTGATAGCTTAAGATGAGGACGATGAAGGATAAGGATCGAATAAGGATCTTTTCCAATATGTTTTCCTTTTTCTGGAAAGGCCTTATCCAGATATAGACACCATTGAGGAATGGTTTGAAACCACTTAAGAAAGGTCAAAAGATGAGAGTTTTGTTTTTTTTCCTTGGAGGACCAGGTGAATAGAACGACAAAGGTGAGGGGGTCAGAAAATGAAAGCTATCGAATAAAGATGGAGGAAAAACCAAAGGAAACAAAGTAACTCCGGAGGCCATTCAAAATCTTCATCTTGTGGGCTTAGATCTAACAAGGTGAATGGTTTGCAGAATGGATATGTAGGATGGATCCCTAGCTCATAAAGGAACCTAGGACCATAGTTCCGGACAAGCTCAGTTTGATAGTAGAACAACTGTGCTTTTGCAAATGTCTGTAGCTGTCCCGGAGACATATTATCAAGAACTCCTGGAGGTGGCCGCATCAAAAGAAAATCTTCTGCAGACATGATAGAATTAAAAGTATAGATCATCGGAATGACTTGTGACACTTGTTGAGGAGGTCGGCTGAGAAAATCTGGAATAAGATTCTGATTTCCTTTAATATGTTCTACCATGAAATCATACTTGTTGAACCATTCACTCCATCGAAGTAGTTGATTGTTAGGAACAATTTTCCCTTTAAAATTGAGCATTTTTGGAAATGAAGAACAATCCATAAGCACTTTGAACTTGTGACCGATCAGATGAAATTCAAACTTCTTGATCCCATATTTGACCGCTAACACTTCTTTAAATGTGGAATGATAATGAGTCTCTGCTTTTGAGAATTTTCCACTAGCATAAGCGCATATCCTTTGTTTGCTGTCTTGTTCTTCTAACAGAATAGCACCCCAAAATTTATCACTAGCATCTGTCTACAATATTCTGGTTCCTGACTGAGGAATCTGAAGAGGTGGAATGCCTTGTATCTCTTCTTTGAGAAGCTTGATTGCTTGTGTTTGTTTGTTAGACCAGGGAGGAGGATTCTTCCTTAATAATTTATATAACGGGGCCGCCTTTTGAGTGAAATTTGGAATGAAGTCTCTCAAATAATTAACAATTCCAAGAAATTGCTGAACCTGTTTTTGAGAGAGACCTTGATCTGGAAACTTGAGCAATTCAGCAGCAAAATGTTGTCCAGGCTGATAAGCACAATCTTTGAAATTCATGCTGAGATACTCCATTTCCGGTTTGCCAATATACATCTTAGTAGGAGACAACATAACTCCAAATTGCTTAGTAGTGTCAAAGAAATATTGGAGTAATTTCTCATGACTGGATGTATCAGAAGAAAACAATAGAATATCATCAATATAAATGAGCGCTGATGGGAGAAGAGGCTCATAAATTTTGACCATGGCTTTTTGGAAAATGGAAGGAGCACCATGGGTAATCGGAACAACGCGTTAAAGAGACTTGTGATGCGAGATAAGAATGGTAATCGAAACGACGCTTTAAAGAGACTTGAGACGAATCATACTAATCTAGCGTCACTTTTTACACACACTTTGCGTAATATAACCTAACCATGCTTAGATAATCGAAACGACGCGTTAAAGAGACTTGAGATTGGACATACTATTCTAGCGTCACTTTTCACGCACACTTTGTGTAATATAACCTAACCCTGCTTAGGTAATCGGAACGACGCGTTAGAGAGACGTGTGACGTGACCTAAGCATGGTAATCGAAATGATGCGTTAGAGAGACTAGAGACATGACATACTAATCTAGCATCACTTTTCACGCACACCTTGCGTAAAATAACCTAACAAGGCTTATGTAATCAGAACGACGCGTTATATAGACTTAAGACGCGACATACTTACCTATTTTCTTTTTTCACGCACAACCTAACCATGCTTAAGTAATCTGAACGACGCGTAAATAGACTTGAGATGCGACATACTAATCGATTGTCATTTTTTATGCACACTTTGCGTAGTAATAACCTAACCATGCTTAGGTAATCGGAACAACGTGTTAAAGAGACTTGTGACGCGACATAAGCATGGTAATCAAAACGACGCGTTAAAGAGACTTGAGACGCGCCATACTAATCTAGCGTCACTTTTTATGCACACTTTGTGTAATATAACCTAACCATGCTTAGGTAATCGGAACGACGCGTTAAAGAGACTTGAGACGCGACATACTAATCTCGTGTCCCTTTTCACGCACACTTTGTGTAATATAACCTAACCATGTTTAGGTAATAGGAACGACGCGTTAGAGAGACTTTTAATGCGACATAAGCATGGTAATCGAAACAATGCGTTTATGAGACTTGAGACGCGTCATACTAATGTAGCATCACTTTTCACGCACACATAGCGTAATATAACCTAACCATGCTTAGGTAATAAGAATGACACGTTAAAGACACTTGTAACACGACATAAGCATGCTAATCGAAACGACGGGTTATAAGACTTGAGATGCGACATAGTAATTTAGCGTCACTTTTCAAGCAAACCAAACTAATATAACCTAACCATGGGGTAATCCGAACAACGCGTTAAAGAGACCTGAAACGTGACATACTAATGTAGCGTCACTTTTCACGCACTCTTTGCGTACTATAACCGAACCATGCCTAGCTAATCGGAACGTCACGTTAAAGAGGCTTGAGACCCAGCATAATAATCTAGCGTCACTTTTAACGCACACTTTGCGTAAAATAACCTAACCATGTATGGGCAATCGGAACGACGCGTTAGAGAGACTTGAGACGCGACATACTACTCTAGTGTCACTTTTCACACAGACTTTACGTAATATAACCTAACCATGCTTAGGAAATTGAAATGACGCGTTAGAGAGACTTTAGACGCAACATACTGATTTAATGTCACTTTTCAACTTAACTTTACGTAATATAACCAAACCATGCATAGGTAATCGGAACGACGCGTTAGAGAGACTTGAGACGCGACATAATCTAGCGTCACTTTTCACGCACACTTTGTGTAATATTACCTAGCCAATCTTAGGTAATCCGATCGACGCGTTAAACAGACTTGAGATGCGGCAAAATTATCTAGCGTCACTTTTGACACACGCTTTGCGTAAATAACCTAACCATGCTTAACGTAATCGGGACGACGCGTTAAAGAGATTTGAGACGCGACATACTAATGTAGCATCACTTTTCACGCACACTTTGCGTAATATAACCTAACGATGTTTTGGTAATCGGAACGACACGTGAAAGAGACTTGAGATGCGACCTACTAATCTATTGTTACTTTTCACGCACACTTTGCGTACTATAACCTAACCATGCTTAGGTAATCGGAACAACGCGTACTTGAGATGCGAGATACTAATCTAGCATCACTTTTCACGCAAACATTACATAATATAACAACCACGATTAGGTATCGGAACGACGCATTAAAGAGCCTTGAGACGCGACATACTAATCTAGCGTCACCTTTCACGCACACCTTGCGTAATATAACGTAACCATGCTTAGGTAATCGGAACGATGCGTTAAAGAGACTGGCGATGCGACATACAAATCTAGCATTACTTTTCTCACACACTTTGCGCAGTATAACCTAACCATTCTTGGGTAATCGGAACGACGCGTTAAAGAGACTTGAGACGCGACATACTAATCAATTGTTACTTTTCACGCACGCTTTGCGTAATATAACCTAACCATTCTTAGGTAATCGCAACGACCCGTTAGAGGGACTTGGGACGTGACATACTAATCTAGGGTCAATTTTCACGCACACTTTGCGTAATATTAACGGAACCATGCTTAGTTAATCGAAACGACGTGTTAAATAGACTTGCGACGCGACATACTAATCTAGCGTCACTTTTCAAGCACTCTTTGCGTAATATAACCTAACAATGCTTAGGTAATTCGAACGACTCGTTAAAGAGACTTCAGACACTATATACTAATCTATTGTTACTTTCAGGCACTCTTTGCGTAATATAACCTAATCATGCTTAGGTAATCGAAACGACGCGTTAGAGAGACATGTCACGCGACATAAGCACATTAATCGAAACGACGCGCTAAAGAGACTAGAGACGCGACGTACTAATCTATTGTCATTTTTCCGGCACACTTTGCGTAATATCACATAACCATGCTTAGTTAATCGGAACGACGCGCTAAATAGACTTGAGACGCGACATAATAATCTATTTTCATTTTTCACGCACACGTTGCGTAATATAACCTAACCATGCTTAGGTAATCGGAACGACGCGTTAGATAGACTTGATACGTGACATACTAATCTATTTTCATTTTTCAAGCACGCTTTGCGTAATATAACCTAACCATGCTTAGGTAATTGGAACAACGCGTTAAATAGACTTGAGATGCGACATACTAATCCATTTTCATTTTTCACACACACGGGGAGTAATATAACCAAACCATGCTTAGATAATTACAACGACGCGTTAGAGAGACTTGTGACGCGACAGAAGCATGGTAATCGAAACGACGCGTTAAATAGACTTCATACGCGTAATACTAATCTAGCGTCACTTTCTTCGCACACTTTGCGCAATATAACCTAACCATGCTTAGAAATTGCAACGAAGCGTTAGATAGACTTGAATTGCGAAGTACTTATCTAGCGTCACTTTTCAGGCACACTGTGCGTAATATAACCTAACCATGCTTAGGTAATCGGACCAACGCATTGAAGAGAATTGACACGCGGCATACTAATCTAGCGTCACGTTTTACTCACACTTTGTGTAATATAATCTAACCATGCTTAGGTAATCTGAACGACGCGTTAGAAAGACTGGTGACGCGACATAAGCATGGTAATCGGAACGACGCGTTAAAGAGACTTGAGACACGACAGACTAATCTAGCGTCACTTTTCACGCACAAGTTGCGTGATATATCCTTACCATGCTTAGGTAATTGCAACGACGGGTTAAGGAGCCTTCAGACTCGACATACTAATCTAGTGTCGCTTTTCACGCAAACTTTTCGTAATATAACCTAACCATGCTTAGTTAATCGGAACAACGCGATAAAGAAACTTGTGACGCGAGATAAGCATGGTAATCGAAACGACGAGTTAAAGAGACGTGAGAAGCGACATACTAATCTAGCGTCACTTTTCACGCACACTTTGTGTAAAATAACCTAACCATGCTTAGGTAATCTGAACGACGCATTATTAGACCTAAGACGCGACATACTAATTTAGCGTCACTTTTCACTCAGACTTTGCAAAATATAGCGTAACCATGCCAAGGTAATCAGAACGATGTGTTAAACAGACTTGAGACGCGAAATACTAATCTAGCATCACTTTTCACGCACACTTTGCGTAATATAACCTGACCATGCTTAGGTAATCGGAACAACGCGTTAAAGAGAATTGAGACGCGACATACTAATCTAGTGTCACTTTTCACGCACACTTTGCGTAATATATCCTAACCATACATAGGTAATCAGAACGCTGCGTTAAATCAACTTGAGACACGACATACTAATCTATTGTAACTTTTCACGCACAAATTTGCATAATATAACCTAACCGTGCTTTGTTAATCGAAACGATGCTTTAAAGAGACTTGAGACGCGACATAGACATGGTAATTGGAACGACGCGTTTAAGAGACATGAGACGCGACATACTAATCTAGCGTCACTTTTCACGCCCACTTTGTATAAAATAACCTAACCATGCTTAGGTAATCGGAACGACGCGTTAGAGAGACTTGAGACGCGACATACTAATCTAGCGTCACTTTTCACGCACACTTTGTGTAATATAACCTAACCATGCTTAGGTAATTGTAACGACGGGTTAATGAGACTTGTGACGCAAGATAAACATGGTAATCGAAACGACGCGTTGAAGAGACTTGAGATGCGACATACTAAATCTAGCGTCATTTTTCACACATCACACATACTTTGCGTAATTTAACCAAAACAAGATTAGGTAATCGTAACGACGCGTTAGATAGACTTGAGACGCCACATACTAATCAATTGTCATTTTTCACGCACACTTTGCATAATACAACCTAACAATTCTTTGTAATCGGAACGACGCGTAAAATAGACTTGAGACGCGACATACATTATCTATTGTCATTTTTCATGCACACTTTGCGTAATATAATGAGTTAAAGAGACTTGTGAAGCGACATAAGCATGGTAATCGAAACGACGCGTTAAAGAGACTTGAGACGCGTAATACTAATCTAGCGTCACTTTTTACGCATACTTTGCGTAATATAACCTACACATGCTTAGGTAATCGGAAGAACGTGTTAAAGAGAATTGAGACGCGACATACTAATCTAGTGTCACTTTTCACGCACACTTTGCGTAATATAACCTAAACATACTTAAGTAATCGGAACGACAAGTTAGAGAGACTTGCTACGTGACATAAGCATGGTAATCAAAACGACGCGTTAAAGAGACTTGAGAAGCGTAATACTAAATTAGCTTCACTTTTTACGCACACTTAGCGTAATATAACCTAACCATACTTAGAAAATCGGAACAACGCGTGATAGATACTTTAGACGCGACATACTAATCTAGCGTCACTTTTCATGCACACTTTGTGTAGTATAACCTAACCATGCTTATGTACTCGGAAGGACGTGTTAAAGAGACTGTACACACGACATACTAATATATTGTCACTTTTCACGCACACTTTGCGTAATATAACCTAACCATGCTTAGGTAATCGGAACGACGAGTTAGAGAGACTTGTGACGTGACATATGCATGGTAATCGAAACGACGCGTTAAAGAGACTTGAGAAGCGTAATACTAATTTAGCGTCCCTTTTTACGCACACTTTGCGTAATATAACCTAAACATGCTTAGAAAATCGGAACAACGCGTTATATATACTTTAGACGCGACATACTAATCTAGCGTCACTTTTCACGCATACTTTGTGTAATATAACCTAACCATGCTTATGTAATCGGAAGGCCGTGTTAAAGAGACTTGAGACACGACATACTAATCTAGCGTCACTTTTCAGGCACACTTTGCGTAATATAACCTAACCATGCTTAGGTAATCGGAACGACGGGTTAAGGAGCCTTCAGACTCGACATACTAATCTAGTGTCGCTTTTCACGCAAACTTTTCGTAATATAACCTAACCATGCTTAGTTAATCGGAACAACGCGATAAAGAAACTTGTGACGCGAGATAAGCATGGTAATCGAAACGACGAGTTAAAGAGACGTGAGAAGCGACATACTAATCTAGCGTCACTTTTCACGCACACTTTGTGTAAAATAACCTAACCATGCTTAGGTAATCTGAACGACGCATTATTAGACCTAAGACGCGACATACTAATTTAGCGTCACTTTTCACTCAGACTTTGCAAAATATAGCGTAACCATGCCAAGGTAATCAGAACGATGTGTTAAACAGACTTGAGACGCGAAATACTAATCTAGCATCACTTTTCACGCACACTTTGCGTAATATAACCTGACCATGCTTAGGTAATCGGAACAACGCGTTAAAGAGTATTGAGACGCGACATACTAATCTAGTGTCACTTTTCACGCACACTTTGCGTAATATAACCTAAACATAATTAGGTAATCCGAACGACGCTTTAAATCGACTTGAGACGCGACATACTAATCTATTGTTACTTTTCACACACACTTTGCATAATATAACCTAACCATGCTTAGGTGATTGAAACGGCGAGTTAGAGAGACTTGTGACACGACATAAGCATGGTAATCGGAACGACGCGTTAAAGAGACCTGAAACGCGACATACTAATCTAGCGTCACTTTTCAGGCACACTTTGCGTAATATATCCTAACCATGCTTAGGTAATCGGAACGACGTGTTACCGAGATTTGAGATGCGACGTACTAATCTAGCGTCACTTTTTACACACACTTTGATTAATATAACGGGGTAATTTCATAAAAAAATCACGAACTTTACACGAAGTTTCATTTTAATCACGACTTCTAAAAGTTGTCATATAAAACCATGAACTTTCATTTTTTTTCAAGTCTATCACCGATTATTTTTCCGGTGTATGTTTACCTTTTATTTTTTATCAAATGCGCCGGGTTCCGGCTTACACATCAGCAAAAATACACCAGAAATTGATTTTGTGATAGATTTGAAAAAAATGAAAGTTCATGGATTTATATGGAAACTTTAAAAGTCGCGATTAAAATGAAATTTCGTGTAAAGGTCATGATTTTTTATGGAATTAACCCAATATAACCTAACCATGTTTAGGTAATCAGAACAACGCGTTAAAAAGACTTTAGACGCGACATACTAATCCAGCGCCACTTTTCACGCATTCTTTGCTTATTATAACCTTACCATGCTTAGGTAATCGGAACGACGCGTTAAAGCGACTTGAGACGCGACTTACTAATCTAGTGTCACTCATTACGCACACTTTGCGTAATATAACCTAACCATGCTTAGGTAATCGGAACAACGCATTAAAGAGAATTGAGACGCGACATAATAATCTAGTGTCACTTTTCACGCAGACTTAGCGTAATATAACCTAACCATACTTAGGTAATCAGAACGATGCGTTAAATCGACTTGAGAAGCGGCATACTAATCTATTGTTACTTTTCACGAACAGTTTGTGTAATATAACCTTACCATGCTTAGGTAATCAGAACGACGTGTTAGAAAACTTTTGACGCGACATAAACATGGTTATCAAAACGACGCGTTTAAGAGACATGAGACACGACATACTAATCTAGCGTCACTTTTCACGCACACTTTGTGTAATATAACCTAACCATGCTTAGGTAATCGGAACGACGCGTTAGAGAGACTTGAGACGCGACATACTAATCTAGCGTCACTTTTCACGCACACTTTAAGTAATATAGCCTAACCATACTTAGGTAATTGTAACGACGCGTTAAAGAGACTTGTGACACAAGATACACATGGTAATTGAAACGACGCGTTGAAGAGACTTGAGACGTGATATATAGCGTCATTTTTCACCAATACTTTGCGTAACATAACCAAAACAAGCTTAGATAATCGGAACGACGCGTTAGATAGACTTGAGACACGACATACTAATTAATTGTCATTTTTCACGCACACTTTGCATAATACAACCTAACCATTCTTTGTAATAGGAAAGACGCGTAAAATAGACTTGAGACGCAACATCTAATCTATTGTCATTTTTCATGCACACCAAAGCGTAATATAACCTAACCATGCTTAGGTAATCGAAACTACGAGTTAGAGAGACTTGTGACGCGACATAAGCATGATAATCGAAAAGACGCGCTAAAGAGACTTGAGACGCGTAATACTAATCTAGCGTCACTTTTGCACACTTTGCATAATATAACCTAACCATGCTTAGGTTATCAGAATAACGCGTTGAAGAGAATTGAGACGCGACATACTAATCTAGTGTCACTTTTATCGCACACTTTGCGTAATATAACCTAACCATACTTAGGTAATCCGAACGACGCGTTAAATCGACTTCAGACACGACATAATAATATATTGTTACTTTTCACGTACACTTTGCGTAATATAACCTAACCATGCTTAGGTATTCAGAACGACACGTTAGAGAGACTTGTGACACGACATAAACATGGCAATAGAAACGACCGTTTAAGAGACTTGAGACGCATACTAATCTAGCGTCACTTTTCACGCACACTTTGGGTAAAATAACCTAACCATGCTTAGGTAATCGGAACGACGCGTTAGAGAGACATGAGACGCGACATACTAATCTAGCGTTACTTTTCCCGAATACTTTGTGTAATATAACCTAACCATGCTTAGGTAATTGTAACGACGTGTTAAAGAGACTTGTGACACGAGATAAGCATGGTAATCAAAACGACGCATTGAAGAGACTTGAGACGTGACATACTAAATCTAGCGTTATTTTTTCACACATACTTTGCGTAATATAACCAAAACAAGCTTAGGTAATCGGAATGACGCGTAAGATTGACTTGAGATACGACATACTAATCCATTGTCATTTTGCACGCACACTTTGCGTAATACAACCTAACAATTCTTAGTAATTGGAACGACGCGTTAAATAGACTTGAGACGCGACATACTAATCTATTGTCATTTTTCACGCACACTTTGCGCAATATAATCTAACCATGCTTAGGTAATCGGAACGACGAGTTAGAGAGACTTGTGACTTGACATTAGCACGATAATCGAAACGACGTGTTAAAGAGACTTGAGACACGTAATACTAATTTAGCATCAGTTTTTACACACACTTTGCGTAACATAACCTAACGATGCTTAGGAAATTGGAACAACGCGTTATAGATACTTGAGACGCGACATACTAATCTAGCGTCACTTTTCACGCACACTTTGTGTAATACAACCTAACCATGCTTATGTAATCGGAACGACGCGTTAAAGAGACTTGAGACGCGACACACTAATCTAGCATCACTTTTCAGGCACACTTTGCGTAATATGAGCTAACCATGCATAGGTAATCGGAACGACGCGTTAAAGAGACTTGTGACGCGAGATAAACATGGTAATCGAAACGACGCGTTGAAGAAACTTGAGACGCGACATACTAAATCTAGCGTCATTTTTCACGCATACTTTGCGTAATATAACCTAACCACGCTTAGGTAATTGTAACGACGCGTTAAAGAGACTTGTGACGCGAGATAAACATGGTAATCGAAACGACGTGTTGAAGAGACTTGAGACGCGGCATACTAAATCTTGCGTCATTTTTCACACATACTTTGTGTAATATAACCATAACAAGCTTAGATTATATTACGCAAATGTTCTTGAAAAATGACAATATATTAGTATGTCGCGTTAAAGAGACTTGAGACACGTAATACTAATCTAGCTTCACTTTTTACGCACACTTTGCGTAATATTACCTAACCATACTTAGGAAATAAGGACGACGCGTTAGAGAGACTTGAGACGCGACATACTCATCTAGCGTCACTTTTAACGCTCACATTGTGTAATATAACCTAACCATGCTTATGTAATCGAAACGGCGTGTTAAACATACCTGGGACGCGACATACTAATCTAACGTCACTTTCAGGCACACTTTGTGTAATATAACCTAACCATGCTTAGGTAATCGGAACGACGCGTTAACGAGACTTGAGACGCGACATACTAATCTAGCGTCACTTTCTACACATACTTTGCGTAATAGAAACTAACCATGTTAAGGTAATCGGAACGACGCGTAAAAGAGACTTTAGACGCGACATACTAATCCAACGTCACTTTTCACGCATTTTTCGCTTAATAAAACCTTACCATGCTTAGGTAATCGGAACGACGGGTTAAAGAGATTTGAGACGCTACATACTAATCTAGCGATACTCATTGCGCACACTTTCCGTAATATAACCTAAACATGCTTAGGTAATCGGAACAACGCGTTAAAGAGAATTGAGACGCGACATACTAATCTAGTGTCACTTTTCACGCACACTTTGCGTAATATATCCTAACCATACATAGGTAATCAGAACGCTGCGTTAAATCAACTTGAGACACGACATACTAATCTATTGTAACTTTTCACGCACAAATTTGCATAATATAACCTAACCGTGCTTTGTTAATCGAAACGATGCTTTAAAGAGACTTGAGACGCGACATAG